>NW_025999806.1:0-1200000 GCF_019419815.1 Pyrus x bretschneideri | reverse complement strand
GTACTAAGTGGCAAAAAATCTATAATTGTTAGATATTAGAGAACTTGTAATTGTTTACTTCCAAAAGTAAGATTTTTTTTTATTTTTTTTATCTAGGTTTTTTGTAATAAACCGACTTTATTGCCCAGAATGTCAATACGTCATGCCCAGCTCAACTTTTCCTACTGTCAAATCTAGGATAGATAAGAAGCCAGAAGGATCTTCAGAGGAACCTGGAAATCCTCTAATCACATCCGTTCATCGTACTGTAACAACCCGTCCCGATAGAAAATGTTATTTTTGTGAAATTCATCTTGGGCTAGATCTTTTTCTTTTAAAATTTGTTTTTAGGTCTTAATGGGTGTGCCAAGGGGCCCACCCCCTGATTTGTGTCCCCCGATCTCTTTCTTTCTTCTCTCTTAGTTCTCTTTTCTCATTCACTCTCCCTTATCTCTCCTCTCGGCTCTCTCTATCTCAGCCCCCTTCGAGGGATTTTCTCACCAACAAACAATACCACAACAACACCACAACAACATCAACATCTCCAATAACACCCTAATAAGTTTAGAGTCAAAAGAGAACACCCCGAACCCTTCATTTTCTCTTAGCCTACACTGTTCACCGAAGTTCTCCGACGAGTTTCCCCTCCTCCGGCGAAGGTAAGCCTTGAACCTCATCCAAATGTCATAGATCATGTCTTAGTAGTATGTTTGGAAGTGGTTTTAAGAAGTTTTATATATGTTTGGATGTAGGAACATCACGGGGGAAAACTTCCCTAGTTTTCCGGCGAGCACCGCTCCTTTCGAGGCAATGTCCGGCCAAACCACAGCTAGTTAGACATCATGCAAGGTACCATTCTCTTCATCTCTTCAAGAACTATGATTTTCATTTTTGAATCACTCGATTTTGTTGAGTATTGACATAGTTATGCGCGTTTAAAGTGTGTCTAATTTCCAGCTGAAACTCCGGCTTTCCTCTCCGGCGTGAACCCAGCCCAAGAAACCTCCCAGGCCTTTGGGCCATTCCTGTAGAGCCCAACTCAACCCTTTTTATTTTTCTGTTTTATTTATTTTTGGTCTTAAAGGCCTTTGGGCTTTATATGTTAAAGCCCAAAACCCTTTTAGTTTAAAAACCAAGACCCAAACCTTTTCTTTTTAGTTTAGTTTTATTTTATTTAAATTAAAAGCCCTTGGGCTGTGCCTGTTAGGGCCCTAAGCCCTTTTCTCTTAAAACCCCTAAACCCTTATTGGCTTTAGGCCCTTAGGCCGTTTGGAAGTTGGGCCTTAGGCCTGTGACTTTAAACCCCCTAAACCCAACCCACCTAAATGTCTAAGCCTAAACCCTAGCTGGCCCAGACCCTTTATGGGGAATTCCGAATATTCTTTGCGTTGACTTTTACGAAATTTACCTAGAACCCTCCTTAGAGTAATTCAACGTCCTAAATCCGCTTCCGATGTCCGTTTTCCCAAATTCAATCATTTGAGTAAAGTTTTATTAATTGTACCCTTTATGTGATTAGGGGCAATTTATTGTGGCATTCTATCTCTACTAGTTTGCGTGGTTCTTCAGCGGCTAAGTATTTGTGAGTGGACCCCTTCTAAAAATGCATGTTTTGATAGTAGAAATGCATACATGAAAAACATGATTTAATGATTACGTTTTACGAGATAACATACGTATTGAGGCTAGTTTGAATTATTACTATTTTTCCTATAACCCGTGTTCTTTATAGAATATCTGATGGATGACAATATAATATTTAGAACATGTTTAGAACACCTCTTTATAGTATAGATGATGGATGACTTTATACTATGAAGTTGTCTTTCAAATAAATATATGTTCAATAGTTTTGTACTTACCTAGTGGTCCCAATTCCGCTACGAGATGAAGGATAGATTCCTGTCTGTCCCGGGCAACGGTTACTGTGACAGCCCGTCCCGGATTTTTCGTACCGTAGGGGTGAAATGACGGTTTTGCCTCTAGCATGGTTGTTTCGTTGTGTGGTTGTTTTTGGGTGTTGTTTGGCTGATTTTGGACCACACACACACTCCCACACTCCTTTACCCCTTCCCTGTCCCGTATCACTGTCCCTTTCCCTTTCTCTCTCCCTTTCCTATCTCCATTTGTACGGACGACAACCAAAACCCTTGAAACCTTCACAAATCAAGGAAACAAATTACATATTCGTGCTCGTGAGGTCCTTAGGAGTTCAACCATACCCATTTCAGGTAAGGACACCTTCATTTTCACGTCGAACTCGGGATCCCCCGATTTGGTCACTATTCATGCACACGTTAATTCTTGTGTTTTTGGGAATTTCAAGCTTGTAGGAAGCTTGGTGAGGTCCTTAGAAGGCTCGGGGTGGTTCGTTTGAAGGTTTTGGACGTCGGGATAGTGAGTTACAAGTTCGGCCGGAGTTGGTGGTGTTTTTTCGATGAGATTTCGTGAGTTTTAGTGCTTGAAAGTGGTATAAAATTGTTCCTCTTGTTGTAAGCTTCATTTTGGTACCAATTTTGTGAAATTTGGTTGAAAAACGAAGAAGATACAAAGCTTTGAATTTTCCCGGTTTTCCAACGCCGGCGACAGCGACGGCGCCGGAGTTTGGTCAGAGAAGATGACGGAATATTTCTGTCAATTTGGACGGAATATTCCTAACGGCGTTAATGGAATCCGTCAGAGTTAATGGAAGATTCCTGACGGTGTTAACTGACGCCGTCAGTGTGCCAGGCACGTGCCTGCGCGTGTGGCCATGCCTTGGCCGGTGCGTGGGGGCGCGTGCGGCGTCGGAAAAATTTTCTAAAAATATGGGGATGTTCCTGAGATTAAGTAGATCACATTGGTGTATTCATACACTCTATTTGAGCTTTGTATGAGAAGTTATTTTGTAAGGATGGTTATGTGCTTTAAAATTAACGTTTTTATAGTTGTTTCGCATATAGGTGAGACTTATCTTGAGGACGAGCGCGGTCACTCGAGGCAAGGGGTTACGACCCTTCTACATACCAGTGAGTGGGCTTTTGGTTTTCCGTATATACCTATATACTTATGTTTTTCCGAGAAAGTGAAATGAAATGTTTATACGTTTACATGCCATGCATATTGTTTGCCGTTTGTTTATGCATTATTAGTAGCATATATATATATATATGTATGTTGGTGCTGCGGACGCACAGGTAAGTGCCAGGTAAGTAATGGTTTATGTTTATGTTCAGTAGTGATTTGAGATGCATAGAGAGCTCATAACCTGCACCCCCGGTGTTAGTGCTCCCACCTAGAGTTGGGCGCAGTCCTTCACGTGATGTTCACTTCCCGCACCACATGCTCATCTTGGATCCAAGTTAGATGCACAGTCCTATTGTACAGACCACTTTAGGTGGTTTCGACTCGTAAGTGACCCGCGATTATTCGCCCAGCCTTTACGTGTTCGTAGCACTTTGATAGGAGCATATTCATGCGACTTAATTAGCTTGTTCTCGTGCATTTATGTTGTGTTTACTTAGTTGTTTTAGTGTTTAAGGCCACTTTTGTGTATTTTCAGATTATAAGGCCAAAGTGTGCAAGAAGATGCAAATTGGAGCCTTTTGGAGCGAAAGAGGAATGAATGAGTTGAAGTCTTGAAGAAACGACGAATTCCTACTCCAACGATGAATTCTTACCAAAACGAGGAATCCTACTCAAACAAGGTTTCCTATTTTAGGAAAGTTAACCCTAAGTTTCCCGTTTTGGTAACCTTTCCTAATCTTAAACGTCCGTATTTTCTAGCCACTTTGAAGTCCTTGTAGGCGCTTTAGGACACAAAACGAATGCCCTAGCCCAAATTCCAACCAATGTCGTGGGCTTTAGCCCAAGTCCCTTCCCTTGCCGTGCATGGGGGGGGGGCATTTTAGGCCCATTTCATGCATTAAACCCTAACCCTAAAACCCTAATCACCCTAATTACAAGTAGCCGCACCCTATTCATCCATTCTTTCAGATTTTCAGCCATAAAAACGTCTCTAGCCGTCACTCTCCCTTGAATCCATAGCCTTTGATTCATTCATACAAAAAACCATCTCAGCCATTCACTCATAAACCCTAAACTACAACCTTGTAGCCGTCACTTCCCACTCATTCTAATCAGCCACATTCACATATCAATCCGTCAACTCCCATTCCTTCCCCTAAGCCGTGCATTCCATCACCCCTTCTCCATACAACCCGTGCATACCATTCAACCTCATTCATTCATACACTCATCATCTCATAACCCTAACACACCATTCATCCATCCGCAGCCATCATCACAGATTCTCTCCCATTCTAGCCCAAAAACCGTGCAGCAACCATCTTCCACATACTTCCCAACCTGTCCGCAGCCATCCCCACCATACCAGCCACCCTACCAACCTTCCTCCATCACTCCACCACCTTGCCGCACCACCAAACAACCCTAAACCCATCTATAACCAAGAAATTCACCCAAAATCATCCAAAACTCAATCTGCCGCAGCAAGGAGAAGAGGAAAGAGGAGCTTCGACGCGCACCAATTCATATGGATTCGTAGGGCGTTCTAGGTGTAATCAATCCTTTGTGCTTTATGTTTAAATTCAATTGTATTTCTCTTTCTGTGAACATGAGAGGCTAAAACCCTAATTAGCTAGGGGGTGATTCGAAACCATGTTATTGCTTGCAATATGAATTGATTACATTTGGTTGGAATTTCATGAATGTTGGATTCAATTCGTTTAACTGTTTGATTGATAACTTGTTTGTGTATGTTTATTGAGAGTGCACGCTTAATGTTCATGCATGAATTTGACGCTAGAATATAAGTGAGTTTCACCTAATAGTTATGAACTTATATTCACAAGTAGTGGAGGTTGCTTATAAACAATCGCGTTAAATGAATTCTTGGCACTAGTTTCATGCTCATCATAGTGACGAATGCCTCGTCAACACTTATAGTTTTCATGATGCTTAATGATCTTTGATTGTATCTTTATTGTGCTTTTCACGTAAAGGACTTTTGGAGAATGTTTTGAATTGCGTTGCGCTAACCCATCCAATTCATTAACTTAAGGAGAACTTGACGGTTAATTTAAGCGGACCTAATTAACCCGGAGTGTTGAGTTTCATAATTCATTGAAAGACCAACTGAAAATCAAAGTGTATGCAAGTGTGACATGTGTGGAGAAAAAACCCCTTAGCTATTCCATCATCCATATTTTCATCAAATTTATATTTAGAATCTGCCTTAAATTTACAATCTGTGCATTTAATTTATTTTCGTCAAAACCTCAATCCCCCTTTACTTTAGTGTCCAGTTTAGTTAGAAAGTGTCTTAGTTTGTGTTTTTAAGCATTTTGATTCATTCTATTACCCAATTTTGTCCAAAGTTGTCAAAGTGCTCAAAACTGCCCAGAAAGTGTTTTTAAGGCAATTTTGAGTGTTTTGGGGCTATTTTGAGTCTTTTGATTTGTTTTAGTGTTTTTATTGTTTAGTTTTGCATTCTTTGAGACTAGTTTAGTGTTTCAAACTTTATTTTACGTTTTTGAGTCAGTTTCCAAGCGATTTTGCAATCCCTCCTAATCCCCGGTTAAGAACGATCCCTACTTATTCATATACTACAATTGTCACAAGAGGGTTTTAATTTGTGTGCTTACTTAGTTCGCATCACACTTGAGCGTACTTATATTACACCCAGTCCTGTCGTACAGACCATGTTAGGTGGTTCCGACTCGTGTGTAGGTATAGTTAGTGAGATGGAGATTTAAGCTCTATATTCAGCCGTACAGGTCACGTTAGGTGACTCCGGCTGACAGATTATATGGCATTGTTTGTCATTACCTGAGTACTTGCATTTTACATCGAGGCATTTGGCATGGCATATTTCCGAGCATGATTTATATATATGTATATATTCTATTTTCTGGGAAGTATACAGGTTTTACGGCGAGGGGTTAGAACTTTTTTTTATGAAATGGTTTTTGAAAAGCTTTGTTTTTGCTCACTCACGCTTTCTGTTTTGCGCCCCTTCAGGTTCTAGTTGGCTATCACTTGTGGTGGCTCCCCAGAGGATTTTCCCGGCATATCAGACAGATTATCACCAGTGTAGGACCACCTTTGGGTGTGTTTATTTAGTGTTGTTTCTCCTGGACTGCACTAGGTCTTCCGTGCTCTGAACTTTGTTTTTCACACTGACGCTTGCACTTGTATGTTCTTACTTTGTGTATAGCTGGTTTTTATTTATTTGTACTTTTATTATTATTTTATTAGCTTCCACACTGTGCACATGGTTGCGTCACTTCCATGTGACGGTCAGTATGCCCTGATCTCGGTCGGGTTGTGTCAGTTATGGTGTTGACATATGACCTAAAGTATTTTTCCTATAGCAATTAGCACAGGGACAGAGAGCTAGCATGGGGCCTGGGGATGATTTTCCTCTAGCAACTGGCACAGAGACGGGGAGCTGGCATGGGGTCTGGAGGGTTATCGAACATTCACTAGTGATTATTATATATACAAGATATGTTTTGAGACATTACACGACATGCTAGGTTTCGGAAAACCTATGTTTATCATGATATATGTGTTTTCATAAAACCTGGGGGTTAATATGTTGATAACTGTTTTATTATATATATGTTAACTTGGTCCACTCATATTTGTTTTACGCCCCCTTCAGGACTTAGAATCGAGGCATACAATCCCGACATCCGGCCACTTACGCATTGGCATCTTTAGTCCTCTCGATGTAAGACCCACTTTTATTCATTCAATTTTTATATTAATTCTTTTAGTGTTCTAGATCAGATGTGTGCTCTGAACACATTCCTTAAATGCATATTCTTTATTCTTTTATATTTACAAGTCTTATTTATTCCTTATTCTCAGTATTTGCATTCAATAAATGACTTTCGTCACCCTCGGGTGTCGGCCAATACGTGCCTATCCTGGTGTTCGGGGAATGTCAAAATCAGGGCATGTCAGGTACATTGTGCAGTCAGAAATCATTGTAAATTTTTTTATTTAAAATTGAATATAAACAGTACTTGACAAAAACTAGTTGCACGATGCACGATGAACGGATGTGATTGAAGGATCCCCAAGATCCTCAGAAAGAAGATCTAGTGAGGATCCTCTCTCAATAAGAAGTTGTAATCCTAGTATATTTATGATTAGTAGTTTGTGCGTTAATCTTTATTCTACAAATATTAAAATTTTAATTGTAAACTCTTAAATCTATTGTACTATTTGAGCCCTTTCTGTTTCAGTCCTCGTGGAGAATCTGTTTTTAGGTTGAAACCGTTTCATGTTTATTACCTTTATGTACTATTTGTAATTTACTATAGAGAATAACCTTTACTCATGCTTTGTTTGCATAAGTGGTATCTTCTTTCTATATGCTGATCCTTATATAATTTGTCCATTTGAATTTTATTTTATAAAATTTCTCTACCTTCTGACCAAAAAAATATATAAATATAAACGTACATACTCACTCCAGATTATGGAGTTGAATTTCGCAATCTATTTGTTATATCATTCCCCTAATTTTGTTTACACTTACTTCCTCTCACAAATACCTGCTTCCCGAGATTTTCTTGAAGCATGCTTTGAAAAGCTAAAGTTGAGATGTCCACTTTCATACGGCAGGGTAAATTTGAGAAGAAAAAGGAGAGAGAGGAAAAAAAGAAAAGAAAAAAGAGAGCTTTTAGATTAATCTGATGATATAT
Source organism: Pyrus x bretschneideri (assembly GCF_019419815.1). Lineage (NCBI taxonomy): Eukaryota > Viridiplantae > Streptophyta > Magnoliopsida > Rosales > Rosaceae > Pyrus > Pyrus x bretschneideri. Next base: position 1,192,303 of record NW_025999806.1, on the reverse strand, counting down.
TAAATAGGATGAAAATTAATTATGATAAATTTGAATATGAAAGAAAGGTGAAAAATACTTAGGTCATCTTCAACCGAGAGCTGGTCAGATGGTTCGTTTTAGCCCTCTGGCCCTCTAGGATATTAATATTTTAATGAACAGTACATGACCATATTTGTCTCCATCTCCAACCAAAGGCCAAAGATCCATAAGGCTCGTTTTAGCCATATCACAAAAAAACCGTCTCCAACCGAGGGCCAAAGAGCCAAACATAATTTATTATTTAAAAACTATAACTTAAATTCAAATCTAACGGCTAAGTGACGTCAGCATGACATCAGCTAGTCGTTGGTAGCTGACATCATGTTACTTAATTTAATTTAATATTGTATAATGGCTTAGAAAGTTATAGGAAAAAATGGAATTTAAAAAAAATATGAAACAAATTTTGTAAAATAGAAGTTATAGGAAAAAAATAGAATTAAAAAAAAAAATAGGAAACAAATTTTGTAAAATAGAAGTTATATGAAAAAAATAGAATTTAAAAAAAAATATGAAACAAATTTTGTAAAATAGAAGTTATAGGAAAATAAAATAAAATTTAAAAAAAATATGAAACAAATTTTGTAAAATAGAAGTTATAGGAAATTATTGAAAAAAATAGAAGTTATAGGAAAAAAAAATTGTAAATAAAAAAAAATAAAACTGTAAAAAAAAAATTCAAACATAACAGGACATTAGTCGGCACTATTTCTTTTATTTCTGTCGGTTATAAGAAAAATCGACAGTTTAAAAAAAAAAAATCCAGCCAGCCTAGTCCTTTGGCCCTTGGCCCTTTCAAATTTCGTGGGGCTCACGAGCACTCTGGCCTAGTCCTCAGTTGGAGACAGTTTTTAGGCTATTTTTCGACCTCTGGCCTTTGGACCCTTCGGTTGGAGATGATCTTATAACTCGTCACGTGACAAGTTTTGAGTGGATAGTTGTACTGCTCAGCATTATTCAATAACAAATTAAGTTTCACACAAAATTTTCTCCAATTTTACGTATTGTCAAAAAGTAATTAAAAAATAGAGTTTTAACGAAACACTTCTGACGGTTCACTTTTAAAGAAAAATCATATTTTTACCTTTTTTCTGATACTATTCCCTACATCTTTATTTATTTATTTTTTATTAAAACTAAAATTTTTAAAAAAAATTCGTTAGTTTTTTTTTTTTTTTTTTTTTTAAAGATAAATGAAAAGCAACCTCAGAAAAATCTGTCACATCTCTTTCGTCTCGATCTCTCTCTCTGACTCATCGTGTCCGCGTGGAGCGGTTCCGGTGGCTGCCACGAATTTCACGCCCTTCAGTTTTCTTCTTCTTATCGTCCAACCCAAACCAAATCATATATACTTCCGTTTTTCTCCCGAAACTTTCGCTCCCCAATCCCCTCCATTTCTCTTTCTCTCTCTCTCTCTCTCACGTTTTGGGTTTGGGATTCTGTGGCTTTGTGGGAAAGATCTTCCCCATGAAGCCCCATGAATCCACAAAGATCTCAATCTCCGCCACCCCAGAATCCAATTCTTCATTGATCCCTAATTCCAGCAAATTCCCTTCCCTGTTTTGACTCGTGATTTTGACTCCGCGATGACTCGGGACCCCCTCTTTCAATCGCCAAAGTTGACTCGGCCGCCGCCCCGAGAGAAGCGGCGAGTCGGAGAAGTGGCCGGCGGCGCGGCAGCCGAGTGCGCGGCGGTGTGTTGCTGCTGCCCGTGCAGTGTAATGAATTTGCTTATATTGGCGGTGTACAAGGTCCCGAAGGGGCTGTGCATGAAGGCCTGGGCCCACAGGAAAAGGAAGCGACGGTGCGCGGTTCAGAAGAAGGGACGGCTCGGCGGCGGTGGCGACGACGACGACGACGACGGGAAGAGAGCGAGCGGCTGTACAGAAGGTGACGGAGAGAAGAAGAGCAACGCCGAAACGGAGGGCGCTGATTTGTTGGAGAAGGAGATGTGGGACCGATTTCACGGTGCCGGATTTTGGAGGAGTGCTTCCCGGAGAGAATCGTGACGGATGTCGTTTTGGGAGTGTATGTCGTTTTCATTTGGTAATGATTCTGTGGCATTGTGCGAATTTGGAATTGGTCCTAGAGGAATTGGAGATGTCGTTTTCTTCGAGGGATGGGATGACAGAGAACAAATTTTTCTATCATTTTCTGTACGACATGACACGTGTGGCAGTCGATGGTCAGAATGATAAAAAAAGAGAAATAATTCGAGTCTGTTCATCGTACGTATATTGTTCGATTACTTTTTTTTTTTTTTGTGTTCTGTGTTTAATTTATATAAAAAATATAAAATAATTTCAGACCAATCGAATGAAAATAGTGAATTGATTTTCGATATCCTTACAAGTAGTATTCATATCAGATCCTATTCAATTAGACGCACCCCTACAGATATTATTCATCCTGCAAGATATGAGTGGTGGTTGTGACACGTGGGCGAGTACGATTGGGGCTACTAATTGATATGTCAGTCTTGTAACTGTTATATTCTTGGGATTATTGAAGAATGAAGAATACATAGCCGGCATGAAGGCTAAGAAAACATGATTTTAAAGGTTTATTTTTCAACCGTTTAGGATTTTAAGGATTTATTTTCAACCATTTGTTTGATTAAGAAAACATATACAAACAACAACTTTTTTGTATGATTGATTAAAAAAAAAACGTAATGCTTTATGTTTAATTTTTTTAGATTGAAAAATTCATAATAAAGTGATGAAATTTAACATTAGTAGTTTAGAGACCTAAACCGAATATATAAACAAATAAAATAACTAAATTGTGAAAAGATAATCCAATCCAAGGGTTGTTATGAAATGAAAATCTTGTTTGATTTCAAAGAATGTGTTAATCAGAGAAATAAACCAACGGATGAGATTGAGATAAGATAATCAAATCCAATGGCTGTTATGAAATAAAATCTTATCCCCATCTCATCCACCAATCGAACTTTTGCTTTTCCCTGAATCCCTCCTCACCACCCAATCAATTGTTTTCCCTCTCTCGCTCAACCAATCAGAAACACTCTCATTTCTGTCCCGCCAATCACAACTCAAACCTCATTCTCTCTCTCCTCGAAGGTCTCTCTCTCACCTTCTCTTTGCAATTCTCTCAACCGATTTGCAAACCACCCAAACTTGACTTGTAACCTATGCATTTGAACTCCCGCTCCCCCGCGCACTTTTTTTGTTAGGCACTTTTAGGTTTAAATTTATTCACATTTTCCACATCACTACACTTGATGGCTTTGTCACCTTCTAGTTGTCGACCATCACAGCTCGATTCAGAGTCCAAGTGAACATTCCGGGTCGGGATGTGTCAAACTCCCTTATCTCAATTTCATTTGGTGGTTTGTTTCTATGAAATCCGATGGACACGGATCCCATTTTTGAGGAATGAGATTAGATGGATGGATTTTCAGATTTTGTACCATTTCAAATGTACAAAATCTGTATCCTTAACAGTGTTTCCGAGATTGATATTTTGTACAAACGTATACAAGAATACCCATAATTAACGTACTTTAACGGAGCGTAACTTTTTCGTTACAAATACAATTCGGGTCTAACTCGTGTCCACACATTTGTGACGGCAAGTACTAATTACATACGAAACTAGGAAAAGAAACAACAGTCGAAACAACGTCCACGTCAGATTCCACTTTTTCCCCAAAAAGAGCAAAATCGTCAAAACACACAAATGAAAAAGAAATTACAGTGAAAAGTAGGGACGTAACGTCACAGAGCTTGCATAAGTGATGAAATCTAACTTTGTCAAAATTTGAATTTTTTTAGGTTAAAAAGTTCATAAATTAAAATTTAAGATAACATGGCCAAAAATCAAATTAAGAAAAGTTAAGGCAAAGATAAATTTACCGCGTAAACAAATTACTACATAAATAAAATATATAGCCCCATATAGAGCCTGAAAGATGTATAACCCCTCGGATATTCTTTTATAGAGCCCCAAAGATTCCTTGGAGCTCTAAATTGGGCTATATCCAACACTTTTCTAGCCCTATATAGAGCCCCTCATTGGGGAAGCTCTAAGCCACATGTGTTGAAATTATTGATTTAAGCCACACATTTGGAATTATCTTTTTATCTTATTTTTTTAAAGAGTAGACAGTGGTTTCAGTACTGACACACCCCGACCCAGAATGTCCACCTGGACTTCGAATCGAGCTGTGTTGGCCGACACCAGGAATGTGACAAAGCCATAAAGTGCAGTGATGTGGAAAATGTAAGTAAATTTAAACATAAAAGTGCCTAAGTATAAGAGTGCGCTTGTGAGCAGGAATGAACCCATTTCACACGTGATGTCAGAGCATAAGTAAATAACAGTAGAGTGGATTGAGAATTATACCATTGAAGGTAATCTCCGATACCAAGATTTGCCACGAATCCTCGTCAATAAGAAAGCTCGGCTACTAAAGCCTGGAGGGGTGAAAAACAAGAGTGAGTGAGCCTAAAAACAAAGCTTTGTAAAAACCATTTCAAAAACATAATAATCCCTCGCCTTAAAATAAGTACAGTTTCCAAAATATACATACCACGTATAGTATAAAAATACTTACCATAGCCAGCTGTATTTCAAGAATGCCATACGTCATAACTTTCATAAATAAATACCTGACGTCTGTAATCACATATTCTCGTATAAATAAATATATCATATCGAGTGCTCATTGACATATGCTGATACATGAGTTCATGCAGAGATATTCTGACATGAACATGACTGGGTGTAACAGTGATATATGCTATAGTACTACAATCACATGAAAACTGGCACTATGCGCAGCGCATGCGAATCCTAATTGCCTATAGCAATCTAGGACAGGACTGACACTTACAATGGATCCAAAGTGAGCGTACGGTGCAATGTGCACATACACGTGAAAGACTAGCCTTGGCCCATGCGAGTACTAACACCGGTGCAGCAACGATGAACAAATAACACAAATATAATCATGCCACAATGATTCGATAATTCTAGTCGACATAACATTATTCATAGCCATAAGTTTAGCTAAGGCATCATGTAGGATGCATAATGATTTCCTAATTCTCAACGTTACCTCATTTCCTATAAACGTTAATTTAATTACGGCAATCATAAAGAAAGTTCATTATTAGATGTGTGTGTGTATATATATATATATATATATATATATATATATATGGAAACTAAAATATATATATATATCAAAGAAAAGACCCACTCACAAATCATGTCGTCAAATCAAACCCGCCTCGTAGCATCGAGAGTCTTTGCGATGCGTTTCGCCTAGAAATGAAACCATTTATGTAATTACGTAATGTACTAATGTAAAAATGCATTTTTGTATGAAGTACGGCTAATAAATCAACTATTTTTAAATGATCAAATTTTGGAAAACGAACGGCTGATTCGAGTTCGACACGTTGAGAAACCAAAGGAGGGACCTCAGGTTCCTCCATGCCACGCCACACGGTGGCTGCAATGGCAGCCACGCGCAGCACGCACCACTCGTAGTGGCTCCCTTACGTGCACCCACACGCCTGCAAGTACGACTGTACTCGCCTTCCTCAAAATGGCTTGCATTTTGCAGGTTTTTGGTCTGACTTCCAAAGCTCCAAACGAGCTCATTTCTTAACCAAACTTGATGATTAAAAAACCATAATGAAGTAGGAAATGTATGGAATAGACCTATACCAGATCGAGGCCAAGATACGGTCGGAGTTGGCAGGAAAAATCCTCTGAAAGTGGCCTAACGACCACTGTTCAAGCTTCCAAAATTTCTGGGAAAATTTCCCCCGAGATGTTTTTCTGCATCAACTCTGCCAAATTTCATTGTGAAGGTTAAAGACCTTATCAGAAGTCCCAAAAACAATAAGATTTGAGGTTGAAGGCTCCCCAGACTTACCCTTGGTCGGAAAACTGAAACTCGCTGGAATTAGCTTCGTAGATGGTGATGCACTGTTGCATCTCCATGCCAGCCGAAGTAGAGAGAGATGATGAAAGAATGGGAGAATGTCATGATTGTCGGCGATGGTGATTCTGTGATAAGGGGTCTCGCCAGAATGGGTGAGTGGTTGCGTTTTGATGGTCTATGCAAAATAGAGAAATGAGAGAGAGGGGAGGAGAGAACTGAGAGGGTTAGAGGGAAATGGGATGTCGTGGCAGCACAAGAGAGGTGAGTGAAGAAAGGGAGCTCGGGGAATATGTGGAGGAAAGGGACACATGGTAGCAAGAGAATGGTCCAAAAGTTTGAAAAATAAAAAAAAAGTGTTAGGAAGAAAGAATGGACACGGGATAGGTGTAGGCCTGCGTGGCTCACAAAACAACCCACAAAATATCTCTAAACATGAATTTACCAAATCACCCTTCACGTTGTAAATTTGTAAAATTTCCATTGTAACTCCAAATTTGATTTCGCTTATGTCCCCATGTTCATATTGTCGCGTACTACGCAATTACGCTAAAAGAATGCGTCACACATCACTCTAAACGATGGTCAACAGAAGTCGAAATCCTTGCCTCTAAGGGCATTTTCATCAAATCACTCTTTTAGGATTTATAAAGTCATAAAATTTGGGATGGGTTGTTACAATCTACCCACCTTAAAAAAAAATTTTGTCCCCAAAATTTGAAATTGACATTAATGAAAACTGACTCTTTAATGAAAATTGACATTATTATTGAAAGCTGAATATATAGGATGAGAAGATTAGAAGTTTAGATATTGGGTGGAAAAGTAAACTACTAGGCGAATCAAATTAAACAGAAGGTTACTTCGGACTGCCACTCTTTATTATACAAGACAGTCAGAAAGATTCAAGACTCCTAATTTAACCCGTAGGCTACTTCTTTCTCACTTAAGGCGGTTAAAAAGGATCAACTCTCCGATAGTTGGACACCCTCCTCCCTCTTCCCCCCACGGTCCCCTAAAACCCTACTTTTATTTTATTTAAGCATTTCATTCCTCAATAATGTCTTGATCTGTGTTCTAAAAATAGGCATAGGTGGTGAAGGTCTGCCTCGATTTAATGCAAATCGTTTCAAAAAATCGGTCTGGAGCTAGGCGGTCCTAGGCGATTTGGTTTTTTTTTTTTTTTTTTTAATTAATTGTGTGCTTTATTCTTTTTTTAGTTTCATGGTGGTATACTTATGGAAATTGTGTACCTAATTTGTAAAGGATGGATTGACTACAAGTTCATGCAATTGTGAAATGAATTGGAGCACTTTTGAGAGGATACATACAAGGAAAAGAAATAAACTAGATACAACAAGGTTAAATAATTTAGTCTATGTTCAATCCAATGCAAGGATTTGAACAAGAAGAATTTAGTCTATCATCCAAGAATACACCTCATTATGATTATATGCTTACTGTTTTTTAAATGTTGTACTTGTTAGATGGATCTACTTTGTTATTCTTCTACTTCTATCAAGTATACTTTTTAAAAAGTGTAAATAGGCACTTATTTACAAGATATACAATAAATTTACAAAATCCGCCTAGGCTACCTAGGCTTTCGGCCCTTGGTTGCCGCCCGACTAGCGTCGAATGGTTTTTAGAACCTTGGTCTTCATTTAAATTAGGTGGCTCTTCAAACCAAGTACTAATCAAATTTGTATGATGTCCAAAGCGCGCAAGATAGTGAGTCGCTCTTATGGCCTGACAACGAACATAGGTAAAACAAACCCCAGTGATCCTAATCGCCAATGATTTCACATCTTTCACTATTTGCTCAACATAGGACATGTCAAGAGATGTGCAAGCTATTATGATTTAGAGCGAATTGCCCTCAACATCCAATTTTTATGTCTCATAATTGTTTCCCATAGCAAATCATGTATAAGTGCCATAATTTCAGCATAAAGAGGAGATGCAATATGTTCAAAGAATTTGAGATGAAGGATCTTAGTCCTTGGAAGTACTTCTTAGGGATCGAAGTGTTTGTATCATCAAAAAGTATTTTTCTATCTCAAAGCATGTAATTGAATTGTTGATGAACCATGAGTGCTTGCTTGGAAACTTGGTGACACACTAATAAAGATCAATTACAAGTTGTGTGTGCATGAAGATCATTACTGTTGACTACAAAAAGTTATACTTTTATGCCCTCTTTTGCTTAGGTTTTTGACTTAAAATCTCTATGCATCACAAGGTATTTTGTTGTTTGCATTGTATTTCAGGATGAAAGTAAAGGCTTAAAGAAATCATCTTATTTTGAATATCTTAAGAGCCTAGAATGGATAGTTTGAAGCCCAACTCGCCCAAGGCCATACCATAGCCCATAAGTGGCCCAAGATCCGCCAGAAAAGGCCTTTGCAGAACAGCCAACTTGCAAGCTTTTCCCTGAAGTGCTCAGAATGAATTAGAAAATGAGCCATATATGGTTGGAAAGCCCTGGAAGTCTTATTTCTCATGGTCTTTACAGCTTGTGATTCGGAGGTTTGGACAAGAAATTATGACAGAATAAAGAGGAGCTGTTTAGTTACAAATTCTGATAACATCTAGTGTTCAGTTACTCCTATACTAAAAGTTGATTGTAATGAGCTATAAATGAGAGTCAATTCAAGGCTGTAAATGTGTCAAATGTTAGGAAACTCCTAAGCTATTTAATAGGAGAAAAATACATAGAATTTGAAGGAGCCAAAGGAGGAGATACACAATATCAAATAGGAGGAGTCCTCCACCTTGAGCCGTTTCTAGGTTCTAACTTTCCAAACTTTTTATGAATTTTGTTATGTTTTTAATTTAGTTTATGGATACTTAGGGCTGCTTTGAAGTCCTAGACATGATTGAATTAATGTTATGATGCAATTTTTGTTTATCAATTTCATTTGCAAGCTAGAATCAACTTTCTGTCTCAATTGTTTCAAGCACATATTTTCGAGCTTAGCTACCTTGTTTATGTTTGTTTTCTGTTGAGAATGATAAGGATGACTGGCATATCTTCTCTCATTCCTTAGCAACATGTGATTAGGTTCAGAACTAATCATGTAAGTTGATTCCATGAAATCTAGGATAAATGACATGTTCTAGGGTTCATGTAATGTTCATAATCCTCTTCGTTCTTAATGAGTTTCTAGGTGCTAAATCTGAGTATATGCCATGCTAGGTTGCACCTACAAAAGTTTGATGTATATGCCATGCATCTCACATGCAAAGAAAGTGAGGATTCATACAATCTAGTTATATGCCATTCTAGATATGTGAACATCTTAGTTGTGCATTTGAAATGGATGAGTTGAAAGATCATCTCATTGATTCATGAATGTTTAAGGGAAGGCCTTAGCTCATTTTAAGTCAGATTTATGTCCTAAAAACGTTTCTAACCTCTTTCATGTCTTGGGTTTATTTTTAGATAGTTCTAATTTTTCCCTTTTCTTTCTATCTTTATTTCTTTTCCAAAATTACTTACACCCCCCAATTCTAAGTCATATGAGTCATTAACTAATGCTAATATGTAAGAGTCAAAGGTTTTACTAAGTTATTTATCAATCTCTGTGATTTGACACCCTTACTTGTGCTACTACACTATCCTTATATTTGCACTCGAAATGAACTTTAACAAATACCAACCAATAAGGAACAATCTTACTTGTGCTACTACACTATCCTTATATTTGCACTCGAAATGAACTTTAACAAATACCAACCAATAAGGAACAATAACAGCACCTTCTTGGAAAGTTAATATATTTGCTAACACTAGGCTAGATATTCCGTACACAATGAGTGTGATTAGTCAGTTCATGTATGATTTTAATATTAGCGTCGCGGTGATGATCGTAGCATTTCAATTCATTTGTATTAAGTATTATCATTCAGTTTCATATCTTTTATGTAATTTGATATGTGCATTTTTCTTTAAGAAAAATGAATTTAATTAAGGGAGAAGCCTCAAGAACACCCAAGACCTCTATTTAATTTTACATCACCTTTATTTTTATCCACAATCGTTCTTCATTTAATTTACTTTCTCACAAGTAGATTAATCTTAATCTCATTGATTTTCATATTCTTTTTACTTTCTCACTCGATCTTCACCATCATCATACATCATTTGGTCGTTCGTTCAAAACCTTATCTTCAAGGTAAAGAAAAAGCCTAGGTCGAGAAGAAATTCCTTACTCAGGCGTTTAATTGTTGGATTAGAATTTAAATTCAAGGCGCAAACCCAATTTAGCCTCACATCTTTTCTACGTTTGCCAACCTAGGCCATGTAGTGCCACGCATGCGCATCTAAATAAAGAAGGACAAAAAATCCTTCTAAGCCACCTGATCTTGCTGAAAAGAAGGAAACATAGAGAGAGAGCATGAAAGATAATGAGGTTCAGAAGGGGAGGAGATCAAAAATTTCGAAGAAGGAAAGACAGAGTTGTGTGGAAAAGAATGAGATTTGGAATTTTGAAGAGTTGTTGGAGTGTGTATTTATATGAGAACAATTTAGACATATCACAGATAAAATAGGCTTGATTGGATTAATTGTTTTTGTGGTGATAGAGTAGTTGAAAGATAGCCCATGTAGTAAAAAGTTAAAATATAAGCCTTTGTGGTGCAATTTGTTAAGATTTAGGCCCAAAATTGAAAATTTCGTCAATTCTTTGTTAATTATTAGTACGTGAGGCTCACATGTGAGGCTAAAATGATAAAGTTAGCCTCACATGTGAGCCCCACATGCTAACAATTAACGGAGAGTTTCATTTATCCTCATATATGTAGCTCACTTGCTAATAATTAATAGAGAGTCTATGAAATTTATAATTTTAAGGCTAAATCCTAACAGACTTCAGCAAAAGGGCTTGAATTCTAACTTTTTTTTTTTTAACTATCTTGTGACTATTCCATTACTACAAAGACTAATAATCCAATTAGGCTACAAAAATGTGATAAAACTATTGTAAACATTCCTAGTTTAAGTATGATTGTGTAAATCCTAGATTAGATTTGATTCTAGTTATCCTTTCCTATTGTATCTTGTATTCCTTGGGGAAGAAGGAATATCTTCTCTCCTTTTATTACTATAAATAAAGGCACAATGTAGGAGGGATAACAACACACACATTCCCCTACAATTCTACAAACACATCTCTCTCTTTCTCTTCTCCTTGCCTCCGGCCCTCTCTCTCCTTATCAGATAAAATAGACCACTACACGTTATCAGCATGCTCCTACCGCTACGCTTAGGAATCTGACGTTAGAGAATTTTTCTGCATCAAACCAATTCATCCATATCATCATGCTCCTACCGCTACAATTAGGTTCTTTCAAAATAACGGTTTTTATCTCGATATTTTTTTCAGCCTTGATAGCATAAACATTCACCATGATGCATGACCCAACTTTACGTTTTACGAATTTTAGATTCTACATAAATTGTGTATTCCTTATAATCATAATTGTTGAATTATGTGAATTTGATATTGGTTATGAATTGCACCAAATATCTGTACATGCATGAAATTATTTGGATTGCATATGCATCAAATTGAATTATATATGAATTGAAAGAAGAAAAAAAAACAATTTTTTTGCGATTGGGAACCTAGGGTTCTTCGAACCCCCGACATCACCCAAGCTTGCAGCTTGAGGATTGATGTTGTGCCATACCGAGAACCACGGAGCCAGAAGCTCTGAGCCTCACAACCCAGAAACCCGATGCCCTTCATGGCGTCTCCACCATCGCATGATGGCCTGCAGACCACCCTCACACATCGGGTCACCATATTTGACGACTTGAAGCTTGTCCCTAACATCGATTAATCGAGATTCGATTGAATCTTATCGGATTTTTTTTCGAAAATCCAATTCGAAATTCTAGGGTTTTACAAAGAATGTTAAGATTTTTTTTTTTAAAAAATTTCGTTCATATTTGAAGTCTTTGTTGACCCACGGGCTTATCCCAACTTTGGCGACGCACAGTGCCGTCCATTAATTCCGGTGTTTTTCCCTAGCCAAACACACCCAGCATGGCTAGGATGTATGACCCACAACCATTTAGGCCCCTTCTCAGCCTAACCCTCAAACCTCAATTGGTTTTGGGCCTGCACCTTACAGCCCATAAGATTTATTTTGGCCCAATTTTCCCTGGCCTATTAAAAAAAAAAAAAAACCGTTTGTTTTTTTTTTCTCTGGGCTTGCCTGTAGCAACCTAACCCCCCTGTCTCGTCCTCCCCGTAGGCCTGCAACCTACACCCGAGTCCAAACCCAGCCCATTCTTAGGCCTGGAATGAACGACACCTTGATATTAAGCCACCCAGTGGGCTTATGCATCTCTTTTGGGCCCCGAGTTTTATTCGCCTAATTACTTTAGGCTCAATGGGTTTTATATTTTTTCACCCACACTTTAATTTGGCCTAAAGTCCAAATAATTATAATTCAATTATAATTGTAAACCTAAATTTTATATTTTTGCATATTCTTGTTGCATATTTGTTTGCATATATATATATATTTGTGTTTGCCTACAGGAATATATGAACCTGAAGTTCATAATTATTTTGAAACCTGAAGTTTCTTATAAACATGCCTTGTTTGAAAACCTGAAGTTTTTCATTTAAACACATCACCCATGAAAACCCGAAGTTTTTTCATGCAAAATTAAACCAAATCATGTCTATTAAAACCTGTATGTTCTATTCCTACGTGAGTGGATTGATTTTTCTCCATTACACTAACCACATCTTGTCCATCTATTTTGTGATATGAACATGTAGAATTTGAACAAACTCGACTTTACCGCTTTGGAGGTCTCTGAAGGAACTACCTCAAGTGGGTCCAAGATGTGAAACTCCACCTCACTGCAAAGAACTTGTGTCCTGCTATTGAAGAAGCAACGGACGAGCCTGTTGGCGAAGTTGAAAAAGCCACCGCTATGATCTTTATTCGAAGACATATTCATGACACTCTGCAAACTGAATATCTTGCTGAGGAGGATCCACGTGTATTATGGGTTGCTTTGGCTGATCATTTTGATCACCAAAAGGACATATTCTTGCCTAAAGCAAGACACGACTGGTAGCACTTGCGCTTCCAAGACTTTAACTCTGTAAATGAATATAATTCTGAAGTTTGTCAAATTCGATCACTTCTTAAGTTTTGTAATGAAACTTTGACTGAAGAAGATCTCCTAGAGAAGAGTTATTCGACCTTCTCTACTTCTAATATTGTCCTGCAGCAACAATATAGAGCTCAGAAGTTCACTAAGTTCTTGGATTTGATCTCTGTTTTACTTCTCGCTAAAAAACAGAACCAACTGTTGAAGAAGAATCATCAAGCTCGACCTACTGGGGCGACTGCTGTGCTTGAAGCACGTTATAACACCAACTAATGCCCAAAACGCCAAAAGAAGTGTGGTAGGGTTGGACAAAAACCATCCCAACAAGGTCAACATAGTCAAGGCCCATCTAAGGGAGGAAACAAAGCCCAGAAGCGCTCAAATCTCGCTCCTAAGGTCCAAAACTTCAATGGATGCGGACATGTGCTATCACTGTGGTTCAAAAGACCATTGGTCCCGTGTTTGTCGAGCTCCCAAGAAGGTTGTAGATGAATATCATTCTCGTGTAAGAAGTTTGAATCAAACTTCATGCAAGTGGATGAACCGAAGACTATGAAGATGGAGGTTTCTGATTTTCAGGAGGATACCATCCATATGGAAGATTAGAATCTTAGACATAGACTTATTTTTAGTTGAAATAAGACAAATGGGGCCGAATTCCACCTAGTGGCCAAATCGCTCCTTTGTTTTTGGTTGATTTTTGAACAATTTTCCTTTATGTTTGGATTATTAGTTAGTGATTTGTTTTGGATATTAAGTTTTTAATCCTCGAATAAATGAAATTATTTTGAATTGATATTTGTTTTTATGAACTTTTATGCATGTGACCGATTTAAACTAATTTTTTTATTCTAGGTATGACTAGTGAGAAAGTTAGTTGTCTGGCAGATAGTGCAACCACGCACACTGTTTTGCGTGAACACATCTATTTCACTAACTTCATACCTAAGAATGCACCTCTGACAACCCTCTCAGGCCCATCTAACCTGATAGAAGGATACAGTAAGGCACGTATAATGTTGTCTAATGGTACAATCTTGACCATTTTTGAGGCACTCTATTCTCCACGTTCCGGTAGAACGTTGTTAAGTTTCAAGGACATTAGAGATAAGAATTACTATGCTGAAACCCATGTAGAAAACAGAGTTGAATTTCTGTGCATAACTTCGTACGAATATGGTTAGAAGCGTATTCTAGAGAAGATGGAGCGTACCCTGAGTGGTTTATATACTATGACCATACGCCCCATAGAATGCCACTATATGGCCGGCCTTACTAATGGGACTGCGCACGAAATTACACTTTGGCATGATCATTTAGGACATCCTGGACGAATAGCGATGTGCCGTATCCTTAAATCTTCACACGAGCATCCATTAACCCGAAGTTTAGGTTCGATCCAAGGAATTGCATGTCAAACATGTTCGATGGGAAAGCTTATTACTAAGCCTTCTTAGGACAAGATTCATTTGAATCCTCCTATTTTTCTACAACGGATTCAGGGGGGACATTTGTGGACCGATTCACTCTTCCTGCGGACCATTTAGACATTTTATGGTTTTGGTTGACGCTTCCACACGTTGGTCACACGTGTGCTTATTGTCCACAAGGAACCCTGCATTCTCAAAACTGTTGGCTCAGGTTATCAAGCTTAGGGCTCACCACCCTAATTATCTGATCAAATCTATTCGATTGGATAATGTTGGAGAATTCACATCTAAAACTTTTGATGACTATTGCATATCGGTTGGCGTTGAAGTTGAACATCATGTACCCCATGTTCACACCCAGAATAGCTTGACAGAGGCATTCATTAAGCGTTTACAAATGATTGCTCGATCGTTGGTTATACGTACCAGGTTCCTGATCGTTGCTTAGGGCCATGCAATATTGCATGGAGCAAAGTTGGTCCACCTGAGGCCTGTTGTGACAACCATTTAGTACTATTCAGTTGGTTACTAGATACGAACTCGACATATCGTATCTGCGCATATTTGGTTGTGCGGTATATGTGCCGATCTTGCCTCCCTTACGTACAAAAATGGGGCCTCAGTGAAGGATGAGAATCTATGTCGGATATGATTCTCCTTCGATTATTCGTTACTTAGAACCTTTGATAGGCAATCTGTTTACCGCTCGTTTAGCGGATTGTCACTTCTATGAAACAGTTTTCCAGTCGTTAGGGGGAGATAAGAGCATCATCGTTCCTAAAGAACGACGCGAATTATCGTGGATGACTCTCATTTTATCTCATTTAGATCCCCGCATTGCTCAGTCTGAAACTGAAGTGCAGTGTATATTAGATCTTCAGAGCATAGCTTAGAGCATGCCAGATGCTTTCACTGATCTAGCGCGCATGACAAGATCACATATTCTAGCTGCGAATATGCCTACAAAAATGGATGTATGAAATGTACGACAGATTGCCCTCCTAAAAGCCCGAGACACCAATTTTGGTGATCCACGTACATTATTGGCTAGCCAATCATCTGCCCTTACACAAAAACGTGGCAGACCCCTTGGTTTAAAGGATTCACACCCCTGGAAGAGGAAAACCATGTCACAAAGTCCTAAAGAACCTACCATGAATCCGACTATCGCTTAATCATTCTACCCAACTCATGAAGAAATTCTAGATTATGGAAGCATCTTTGAAGAGACGAATCCTCATCCTGAGAATCATGAGATTTCGGTTTATTATGCTAGCTTAGATAATGTGTGGCATAGAAATAGGATCATTGTCAACGATGCATTAGCATTTGTAGTAGCTATTGAGATCATGTTGATCGATGACATTGAACCGCGATGAATGTCGACGTAGAACTGATTGGTTAAATTGGAAACAAGCAATCCAAGTTGAACTCGATTCGCTTGCAAAATGTAAGGTGTTTGGACATGTAGCTCATACTCCTCCACATATGAAGCTTGGCTACAAGTGGGTTTTCATTTGAAAGCATAATGAGAAGAACGAAATTGTGCATTACAAAGCTTGTCTTGTTACACAAGGCTTCTCACAACGTCCCAGGATTGACTATGACAAAACTTATTCACCCATTATGGATGTGATTACATTTCACTACCTTATCAGTTTGGTAGTTTCCGAAAAACTGGATATGTAGCTGATGGACGTAGTAACCGCGTATCTCTATGGAGATCTTGCTACGGAAATCTATATGAAGTTCCTGAATGACTTACATTGATTGGTTCAAATATTTCTAAACCTTGGAACATGCTCTCAATTCGGTTCAGGCGTTCACTCTACAATTTGAAACAATCCGGAAGAATGTGGTACAACCGTCTGAATGAGTATTTGACAAGTCAGGGATATGGGAACAATGAACTATGCCCTTATGTGTTCATTAAGAAGTCACATTCTGGATTTGCGATTGTTGCAGTAAATGTCAATGGCATGAATCTTATAAGAACTCTTGAACAAGCTCACGAGAACTGACGCGCACCTGAAGTCGAAATTTAAGATGAAAGATCTAAGTAAGACTCAATACTGTCTCGGTCTTGAGATAGAGCATTGTTCGGATGGAATCCTAGTACATCAATCGAACTACACCCAAAAGGTGTTGCGCCGCTTTAATAAGGATAAAGCAAAGCCTTCAAGTACTCTTATGATAGTTCATTCGCTAGATGCAAAACAAGATCCCTTTTAGTCGAAGGAGCATGATGAAGAGATTTTGGAGCCTGAAGTTCCTTATCTAGTGTGATAGGCGTTTATTGTACTTAGCTCAATGCGCTAAACCCGACATCTCTTTCGCTGTTAATCTTTTGGCAAGATACAATAATGCACCAACACGCAGACACTAGGATTGGCGTGAAAGACATTTTCCGTTACCTTAAGGGTACTACAGATTTAGGTTTGTTCTATCCCTACGAATCCTCGAATGGTGCCACACCCTATGCTCCTCGAGTCGATTCTCGCCTTGTTAGTTATGCGACGCAAGATACTTATCTAATCCGTACAAGGCGCGCTCTCAAACGGGTTATGTCTTTACCGTTGGAGGCACCGCAATCTCTTGGAGGTCAACTAAACTAGACCTTACCTGCCACTTCGTCTAACCATGCTAAAATTCTTGTCTTACATGAAGCAACTTGGGAATGCTTTTGGTTAAGAGCAGTAGTGGGCCCGTATTCGAAGCTCCTGTGATCTTTATCCCGTCGTTAATGTCTCGACGACGATCTTTGAAGGACAACACAGCTTGCATCGAACAACTCAAGAAGGGTTACATCAAAGGAGACAACACCAAGCACATTGCGCCGAAGTGTTTCTTTTCACATCAACAACAAGAGCATCAAAAGATTGAAGTCACACAAATCCGTTCACAAGACAATCTGGCCGACCTCTTCACCAAATCACTGCCGAAGACCATGTTTTAGAAGCTTGTTCATGAAATTAGTATGCATAAACTTTATGAGTTGTAACTTTGCTATTTCTCTTTGGAATTATGTCAAACTCAGGGGGAGTATCCTATAGATACTTGCTTGATCTTAATGTACTCTTTTTCCCTATGATTAGGAGCATTTTTCCCGCTATGTTTTTGTTACCTAATTAGGTTTTAACGAGGCACCCACATTAGGCTGGTCATATCCTTGATGACGTCATCTAGACGTTTCTTTTGACTTTGTATCTTTCAGGCATTTTTCCTTAGACTATGGATTTTGTCCTTACTCGAGCTTTTGCCTTAGCCTTAGGGTTTTTTTAGTGAGACTTACTACTTATGCAAGTTCTTACCTTATTGAGAATAAGCGTTGTTCCTTAGAATCAGTGCCAATGAGTCGACTTCCTCAACTTCTGCATGATGTTAAATCTACCTTGAGTATTTACACACTCAAGGGGGAGTGTTGTAAACATTCATAGTTTAAGTATGATTATGTAAATCCTAGATTAGATTTAATTCTAATTATCATTTCCTATTGTATCTTATATTCCTTGGGAAGAAGAAATATCTTCTCTCATTTTATTACTATAAATAAAGACACAATGTAGGAGGGATAACACCACATACATTCTCCTACAATTCTACAAACACATCTCTCTCTTTTCTCCTTGCCGTCGGCCCTCTCTCTCCTTGTCAGATAAAATACACCACAACAAAAATAACAAATGTATAGGTAAAGGATAATTTTAACAACCAACTTGTGAAATTTGGTCAGAACAACCAATTTGCCAAGAAAAATTATGAGATCGAGAAGGGCGAAGGGAGTGGCGGGTAAAATGAGTTAGAAATAATCGTCAAAGAGATTCGGTGGGAAGGACACGTGTGAGCACTGTGGTGACTGAATGGTCAAGTCTCCGCTCGCTCAGAAGTCACGATGAATAAGTAGACAAAGCAGAAAGCACACCGAAAGGGAAACTCATTAGCAACCAAACTCATTCTGCTCTCTCTCTCTCTCTCTCCCTCCCTCCTCCCTCCCTCTCTCTAGGGTTTTCGCTGTCCCCTTAATCCCAATTCCAACTTCATCTCTACAATCAAAGATCCATTTTTTGGCTGTACACTTTCTTGACTTTACAGTTTTTCATGGAGGTAATTAAATACTTTTGTGATTTCACTGTTTTGGTTGACCCTGAGTTGATTGAAATAATTTTCCATTTGGAAGAAAATATCAGAATCTCATGAATTGTGATATTCCCTCTTAAATTAGGTATCCAACACTGTTTGATTGACTCTGGATTCTTCTGATTGTTGGTTATCACGTGTTTTAGTGTACTTGGTTGCTTTAATTCTGAATTCAAGGGGATTATGTGCAATATTTAGAGCTCGTAATTTGATTTTATGAATTTTGATCTATTTATCTTGGTGGGTTAAATTATTTATGGTTCTTAGTGTTGGCCTCCCAGTGCTAAACCGGTTTCTTTTGTTGTAAATTATTTGATTATGTACATAATTTTTGAACTACACCGGGTCGATTGCGTTAATGCTTCACCTTCGTTGTTTAGTTTCTATGTCCCCGAGGAAAAGAAGTGATGTGAATTTGTATATATCGTATTTTCTAAGCTTGTAGTGTTTGCTTTACAGGCGGCTCCGGGAGGAGAAGAGACCAACAAATCTGATGCCCACTTGACGTCAGCAGCAGCTTTTGTGGAGGGAGGAATCCAGGAAGCCTGTGATGATGCTTGCAGTATATGCCTGGAGGCCTTCTGTGACAACGATCCTTCTACGGTATATATAAATAGTTTAGACGCTATTATCTTTTCTTTTATGGTTTTCCTTTTAATCAATCCTCATTTGCTTTATGCAGTTGACCGGTTGCAAGCATGAATTTCATCTTCAGTGCATTCTTGAGTGGTATTTTCTGATATCCATTTTTTAGTATTTAATGCTCATTTTTTGTTTGTAATTTTTTGTAGTTGATATGATAGTTAGATTTTCTTATTCTTGTTCATGAAACGCGTATGAACTATAACACGGGATATTAGGGTAGCCAAATATTGCGACTGTGGAAATAAAGATAAGATGTGGGCATTGCATTTGTGTCAGAATCCTTTAGCCAACTCTGTTCTAGTTCCACATCTTTACTTCTAGGAAATACTCTGTGCGGTATTAAAATTGAAATAAGTAAGTAGGTTATTTTAATCTTTTGTCCCACTACCGCACACCCCCCCCCCCTCTCTCTCTCTCTCCTCTCCTCCTCCTCCTCTCTCCTAATTTACCAAACAAAGGAGTTGGGACTCAATGCGATTGAATTTCGTGAAAATTATGAAATGTGATGTTATAATTGGCATAATAGCTACTCCAATTCTAGTTGCTAAAGCCTTCAAAGATACTTCACATGAAATCTCATCTGGTCCCTTTGTATTTTTGAAAGTGTGATTAAATAGTTCTGTATTGATACATAGGTTTGTTCCCATTTCGTCCTTGAGGTACTCAAAAGGTTGCCTTAAGCATTGTAGGAATAGATTAGAATGATCATACTGTCTTTTCATAGTAGTTTCACATCTAGTCTAATTTCTACATTTATAATGATAGTCAAGCTAGTTATACCTTTGACTTTTGTACTACCAACACCATGCCTTAATCAACTTGTACAATAATGACCTGGGTGTAATTTGAACCAAAAGGGTATAAATCTGTATCCTAGCTTCTATTACGAAATAAATATTTCTTTCAATTATTATGGTTATCAAGAGATATAATGAAACTTTTATTGGTTATAAATGGATTATATTAACGCAAATATGGTCCCTGGATGTTTCGGTTGAAGTTTAGATGATGCCAGAAGCTTGTTTCCTGCGCAGTTCCCTATTATCTTTAGAGCAATGCTAGCATCAATTGCTGCAACACCCACTCGTTCAGTTGCTTGTTGCCCAATTGGCACGTGGCTGTCCTTTTAATTTTTTAAATGTTAGTTTACCTTGTATGTTTAAGAACCATGTTTTTCCTACTTATTTACTCAATTTCCATCTGCTCTTCCTCCGTTTGTAGCTTTTTACATCCCCCATCTCCCCTCTTTTTCTAAAGCCAGAACTCATTTCTGTATTTCTTTCTAATTACACATAAAACTATATTCCAAACAAAAGCAACGGACTGCTGTCACTTAATAGTAAGCAAAATTAATAGAAGGAATGCTCAGTCAATTACACACAATGTATTAAAGAGAAATATAAAAAATTAGAAAGAACAACCAAGGAGAAGATAACAAACTGAGACAAAAAGAAAGAAAAGGAGTGAAACCATTTTTTTTTCAGCTGAGAGAACCTGAAAGGAAAAAACTGTAATGGCGTTTTTAATTTCTTGGTGAAGAACTGAAGATTAAGTATGATGCTCCTGAAGACCCAACTTTTCATTTCCTTTTTTGTTATAATTAGAAATCTACGAATTTCTTTAGAACAAAGGTGACTAATTGGAGGAGGGACAGTGCTAGGTTGGGACCATTGTTGGGCCCGAGAAACCAGTGGAAGGCAAGTGAGGAATAAGTAGTTAAAACGTGGGTTTTAAAAATGTGAGTTATATTAACATTTCAAAAGAATTAGGACAATGTCAAATGGGAAAAAAATGATTGAATGAGTGGCTGTTCTAGCAACTGATCTTATATTGATGATTTTGAAAGTTCTCAAAAATTGAAATTTCGTTTCAATTGTAGGTGTCAGCGAAGCTCCCAATGCCCTATGTGCTGGCAACCCATCAGCTTGAAGGATCCCACTGGGTTAGTATTTTGTTACCGGTCCTGATATTCCATTGATTCATATGACTATTAGATAATGATAAGGTCTTCATTTTGTGTGTATTTACAATTTTACAGCCAGGAACTGCTAGAGGCAGTAGAACAAGAGAGAAGTATTAGGTCGAATCCACCTCGAAATACCACAATATTTCATCATCCAACTCTTGGGGATTTTGAGTTGCAGCATGTTTGTATTCTATCTTTGTTCTTTATCATCATTAAGTCAAATGTAGTATAAACCTACCAAAACAGGAGATTCTTATTCAATTTTTCTTTTTCTTTTTTTTTTTTTTCTTTTCAATTTTGCTCCTGATGTAGTTACCTATGGGTGTAAATGATGCTGAACTTGAAGAGCGTATAATCCAGCACTTAGCTGCTGCTGCCGCAATGGGTCGGGCACGCCACATTGCTAGAAGGGAAGGACAAAGGAATAGGTCATCAGCTCATGGTCGTCCACAATACCTGGTCTTCTCTACCAATCCTAATGCACCTCAGGCTCATGCTTCTTCTTCCCCTGATCAGATGGGAGAAGGTGAACCATCTCCTTCAATTGCAGTAACTTTCCCGTCGCCTCCTATGAATAGGGAAGAATCTTCTCAAGCAACCACTCCCGTACATTCGTCACAATCTGGTTCTGTTTCTGCATCAGCATCTGGATCTAGTAATTCGGCTCTGAATCAACAAGGGTCTTCCATGAGCAATAGGTACTCGATTCTTCAGTTTGGTCAGGATATATGTTGGTGCATAAAATCACATATTTCTTGTTATCTTATCATCATTTTCCTTTAGGAGGTCGCCTAGTCAGTCATCCCCAAGTACCCAAGATAGAGCTGGACCATCAGACTTGCAATCCTTTTCAGAATCTCTGAAATCTCGATTTAATGCAGTATCAACGAGGTATTAATATGCTTTAACCTTTGCCATTTAATTATTCCTTCTGAATGAGTCACCCCCTCCCCTACCACCCACCCACCCCCCCCCCCCTCTTCTGCCGCCAAAAAAAAAGACAAGTCTTTCATGTTTCATAAACATCACAAGTATTGTTTCTCATTTTAAATTAGATACAAAGAGTCAATTTCAAAGAGCACAAGAGGTTGGAAGGAGAGGTTGTTCTCTCGCAATGCTTCCATGGCAGATCTTGGTTCAGAAGTTAAAAGAGAGGTTAACGCAGGGATCGCAACTGTATCACGCATGATGGAGCGTCTGGAAACAAAAGACGATAACACAATTAATGAGGCTTCTGTGTCAAATAGTTTAGACAGTCCGGTTTCTGAATCAGACAATCGGCGGATATCAGAAAGGGGTGGTGAAAATTCTGTAAATGACCATAATAGACTGGCTGCCTGTACTGCAGGTTCTAGTTCAAATTAGGCATTCTTCAGCAATTGCATTAACTCAAAGAAGTTCTTTATATAAGGTAAGTCTTATGAATTGAATTTTGAATGCATTGAAGAACTCGATATGTAGTTTTTGTGTTTTCCTTTTCTCAATCCACTTGGATATTTTTCCTGTAATGTTCTTTTGTTTTTATTTAGTTTATTTTTCTCGTCTTTCGGGTCTCCATGTTATTTTGCATGAGTCTCGTGTCTTATTCTCAAGTTGGTTAGTGTATTTATTTGCTTATCTTGATGAATTATATTGGTGTTTGATTTGTGTGTTGTCTTTGTGTTTTTTTTCTCTGTATTGTAGCTTCATATTTTAACTTTTTGGTAGTGTGGAAGAAATAGGCATGGATTTCTTTGGGAGTTCAAGATTTGTGCGAGGGAGGTGAAAGGTTGTTTTATGATCTTATGTGTATTCTATACATGCCTTTTTGTGTGGACTGTTTCCTTGGCAGAAGCTGCACTAATGATGTTCCTGCATATAGGAGCATTTTCTCTTCAAGTATCATGGTAAAAACAAATATTCTTCACCAGAAGCTCTCTTAGCTGAATGCGGAACCTTGTGGTTTGCATCTCGAGCTGAGGAATTTTGTGTTTCTTAAGGTTAGAGGTCATTCATTGTTAATGTAGTAATGTACCTTTGAATAAGGTTGCAGCAACTACCTTTGGAAGGGCTAGAAAAAACAATTTAAGATTTATAAAGGTTCCAAGTAATGAAAGCTAAGATATCGGTCTTGTAGAGCTCTGGGGTATTCATAAGTTGGAGGCCAATTTGGTAATCGGTTAACAGTCGGATGGCTTTTTGGTGTTTGTGGATGGAATGTGATTGTATACCTTAAGAGTAGTTGATATGCTTCATCTTTGAAACTTATGCACACCAAAATATACACAAGCTAGTAGATTTCTCTGTCCCTTTCATTTTCATCAACTTCGTGTATTGCATGGTTTTATTTAAGATGAATTAGGGCCAAATTTAAGAAGGGGTGTCATTGTTGTATTAGTTGCGCAATCTATCCCGGTCCTATTCAGTTAACATCTTATGCTGATGAATGTGCTACAGCTTACATATGGTTTAGCATCATATATTTCGCGTCTGTGGTGCTGTGTTTCCTGTATTCAAGTGTAACTATTGTTTTTATATTTTGGATGGTCTTAGGTGTGAAATTTGGATGAGCTTATAATTGTTGAAAACTAATGCATATGAATAGTTGCATAGATCTATGAGCTAGCAGCCTGGTCCAGTCACATAATTAGTCAAGCAATCAATCCTTGTGGGCGCTGTCTTCTTATTGAACCATAATCTCATTGGGTGTTGATTGGACAAATTTCAGTTCTTAAATGTGGTTGATCAATTCAACCAATTCACTTTGCTCACTCTGTACCCCCAGGTCACTTACCTTTACCATTCATGCACGTTCTCACTTCGCCTTACTCTTTTTCTCTCAGAATCTAATCTTTTCCATCAAAATGCTATGGTCGTCGCATATCAGTCCAATTTATGACTCTTGTTCCGTGTAACTCCTGAAAAGGAAATGTCAAAATCCACTACCACCAAATCTGTGACACACCTGTCAGTCTCTGATCTGAATCTCCTCTCTCGCTCTACCTGTCCATGGATTGTTCAAGTGACTGCATCTTTGGAATCTGGTTATCCTCAATTTGCAGGACATGTATATGAGTTGATAATTTTTCCTAGATATCTATATCAGGAATGATCTATGGGAGTACTGTTAATGAAATCAAATACCAAGTTACTTAAAGCCCTCGCTTCGATTTCCATGGACAAGTGGCATTTGACCCAAGTTTCAAGGTCTCTTACCCTGTGCTGGGCGAGGGACTTTCAAAGTACCAAGGATCTTTAGACAACCACAATGCACTACTCAAGCACTACAACGCTAAATGCAGTATAAAGACGGTAAACAAGGGACTTACAAAATGACACCTTTGAAGGAGTTATTTGATAGTTCTCTGAGTGTATCGAGTCTTGATTCTTGTCATTTCATATTCCTCTTATCTACTTTTTGTAGGGATCAGCCTATGTTCTGTGTAACTTTGAAGTCTTTCATCCAAACACAGGTTAGGGATAAGGTCCTCAAGGACAGTCAGAACTCAGCGACCGTTGAATTGATTGTTGTGCAATGATTGAGACTTTAGTTGATTGCAAATTGCACCAAGCACCTGGTGATGGTAAAAAATGAAACAAAGAACCTTTTATTGGGAAAATCTCTGCCCTTCGTGAGGGAATTATTTAATGAACCCCATGACTAACATGCGACTTTTACCATATCATGCAACATTTAGATGTGCTGCCTCTTACTGAAGAGTGAGGATTTTCATTCTTTTATTGGCCTTTTACTCTGTATATTTGAGTTCATTACTTTTGCCATCTTTGTTAACTAGTGATTACAGTATCTTCTGTTGTCTCGTCTGCCAAAGATTTGATTTGCTTGGTAAACCACGACCTTACAAAAAGCTACTCATTTAAATGCAGGTGGAATCGCCCCTTTGAGCTACCAGAGCGCTGTGGATATGATGCTTTGCCATCGTCATCGTCTTCCAGTGGATGGTCTGTTTACGTTTGGAAAGAGCATTGGTTTGCTGATTAAGATCTGATTCAGAATAAAGAAACCATAGAGTAAATGCTCTACTTTTTAAGCCTGAATGCCATTATCTGCTTGTAAATTGCTTTATCCTTAACTTATTTATGAATATACTTCTGTCGTACATGTTAGGTGTCTTTGAATCATACATACATACATGTAGACAATTCACTTTTATATGGGATTATACAGTAATTTTCTTCGTGTTGTAGGTCCTTTGAATATTTTTCATTCTTCTGCCAAATTATGTAAGGACTGAACTTAATGTTGTGGCACTATGCACAACGGCATCAAATTGTCGAAATGTCTATCATTGGGCTAGTGCAAGTGTCAATAGGATGCGCTGACGAGCTAGTCGGTGCCAAAGTGATCATTGTTGAACTAAATAGTATACCATAGGATGATTAGGCATCCCTATTGGATTTGAGATGTGAGATTAGTTGCATATTGTATTCTCTTCTTATATAACACTACGTAAATCCTATATATTACACTGATGCCATTGTAATAAGGCTCTTACGACGTCTCTGTGTCTTTGCCCTTGCCCTAAACTTATAGGGGTTCTATGTATTTGCCCATGCCCAAAATTTGGTTGTCGGTAGTAGCTGTTGTCGTGCCTGTACCTGGTTTGCTTGCCGTGAGCCATACCCTAATTTTCCTTAATAGGTTTTGTATTTATTTTTATGGTTCCGATTCCGGTTCTACCAAGGTTGTCGAAATGTCTATCAGCGGGAAATACGAGATCAGTAGTGATTTCCAAAATCCCTACTGGTCTCGTGGTTCCCGCTTGACAATCACTGGATGTTGCAAGGTGGGACATATCATTTGAGGGAAAAAAACCTTGGTCCGAACGAATATGATGAAACTTATGCTAGTTGAGAGGAAGATGGTTGTTTGAGGCGTGTTTCGATCCTTAATTTCATCCCGGACTCTTGGTACATTGTTGAAACGTTGCCCCGCTGCCCATGTTGTGTGGAAGTTTGCTCGGTAGGCTTATGTCGTAACCACAATCGCTCGAAGTTGTTGCAACAAATTCGTCACTAGTCAAAATGAACTCATGAGAAACTGTTGGCTATTTAGGAGGCAATTGAGTATTTGCTTCCAAACAAGCTTACCAACTTTTAGCTCGTTTAGAAGTGTTTTTAGAATGACTGAAAGCGCTTTTGGTGAAATTTTGGATTCTAAAAGCACTTTAAGTGTTTTTTGGAAGAAACATCATACATGTGCTTCTTGCTGGAAGCACTTCAAGTGCTTTTCTAGGATCTACTCAGATTTTTCCTAATGATTGGTTTCAGAAACATTTTCACTAAAGCACTTTCTTTTATTTTAATAGCACTTTACATCAAGTTTTATTTTTGGGCACATATTTAAATTTATATATTTCTCTAAGACACCCATATAAATTTACAATAGGATACATTAGGTTCTCATCCTTCATTTTTCTTTCTTACTAATTGAAACTTTGTTTCTTTTCATTTTTGAAGGTCCTCCGACATTTGTGCACATCAATACTCTTAAAATTGATGGCAAAAGCCATGGAGACCCATTGCATTAAAAAATTGGAGAAACAATGACTTTCTCTTCTTTTATTATAAGCTAAAGCACCACTCAAGAGAGAGAGAGAGAGAGAGAGAGTTGGCTGGTGGCCGCAACACCCTAAAATGATTTGGCTCCGAAACCTAACTTAGTTGTGTATTTTACTAACTTTAACAATGGGATACAATGGCCATTAAAATAAAACAATTTGTGAGTGTCCAGATATACAAAATGGTTGTACAAAAATCACTCTATTAACATTTAGGTTTATTTTATTGTTTGAATTTTAGCCTAGTTCGTTAGAATGAGATTTTGTTTTCTTGCTTAGTGATTATAGTGGGTTTATTATAAATAGACGTTTTGTGATTCAGTTGAGAATAAGTAACTTAAACCCTAAGTTTATAACCAGTTTCAGCATTCTCGTTTTTTTATTTTTTATAATATTCGTAATTTCATACTTTGTTTGTTTGTCCATTTGGTATTCTGATTTTCAAACTTCTTATTTACATGGAAAATGTCATTGGGCTCAGAGATGTAGCTCAATACTTAAAACCTGGAGTTAATGATATTTGGGCAATTGCTTTGAAAGAAATGAGCTGTGTAGAAGGCCCAAAACGTTTTTGACTTGTGAAAGATGTCATTAGCTCAGCCCACGCTTTCAACCGATGAAACAATTTTCGCAAAAGGTGCTTTTGCATGTACGGCTGGAACAGCAGCAAAACCAATAGCTACGATTAAGCTAAATTAACCTCTAACCACCCAACCTTCCTTGCGTTACCATCAAATCATTTTTTTCGAGGCTTCGAGCATCGTTAAATGAAATGTAAAAATTCACATAAAAAATAATAGTAAAAAAGACATCATTAGTATTTTTTAATCGAAATGCCAATTCTTATGTGCTATTACATGAAATGAGTGTAAATGTGGTTACTGTCAAATATTAATAGCAGCTTCAAATTCATTTTTAAGTGATTGATAAATTTTTTCATCATTGTTTTTTGTTCTAAAATATTTATCACAACTTTGAAAAGTAAATAATGTGACAAATAATAGTTTAATTTGACATATCGAACGGAGAACAAAACTTAAAAAAAATACAATCAATAAAAGTCATCTAGTTTGAAAACAAACCCAAGTAAAATTCTTGTTTGGCATAATGGCATGTGTTTGCCGTGAAAAAGCAATGTTTGAAAAGAGCGAAACAGTAATACAAGAGTAGACCACAAGAAACTTTCAGTAGAAACATGCTTCTCATTCATGTCAAGGTGCCCCCATTTTGCCGAGTAAAAATTGCTGTGCTATTTCTCATGCAGCTTCTCAGGTTACCTCTGTTTGAATGGTCTTCGCTCCCAACTCTGCGGAATTCGTCCTCCCCACTCTGCAGCCTGCAGGTAGTTGTATCTACTTTGGCATGAGAGACTCTCTTCGTACTCTTGTTGTTGACTTTTTACTATTTTGAAAACTAAGAGGCATGAAAGTTTTCTTTGTACAGTCCATGTCTTCTGGTCCATTTAGCTTGTAAGTTCAGCATGACTGTGACGTTAGTAGTGGAAAGAAATCATGCTAATGTGGATTCGATCTACATTGATCCCCTTCACCCCTTACAACTAATAATTTAACTCATGAACATTATCGTTCGTAAAAGAAAACAGCTTAATATGGTTTATCATTCTTCTACGTTTTACTTTGTGATAGTACAAATCTTATCCAAGTTCCTCAGTCATCGTTTATTTGATACTATGGTTGTCATTGAATAAGAAGAGTCCATTATACTGCCATATTTTTCTTAGATGAAGACGAGGCATATGGCTGGTTTGGTATTGCTGTGCTTTGAAAAAAAACTATTTCTGCTATGCCGTGAGAATAAACTCATTTTTGCTGCTTCACGTTTTTAGCTTTTTTTTCACCCACAACTGTGAAAATAAGCTGTTTTCAAGTGTTTACCAAACACCTTTTTAAGTTCAGCTTTTTTTTGTATCCACTTTATAAAAACACCTCAGTACCCAACCAGTACATAATCTGTTCGATTCTTTTATGATCTTGCCCCAGGATATGGGAAGTGAAAGTCATATTCTGAAGTGGCGGAGTCTGGAACTTCTCAAATGAGGCACGTTTTAATTGTGATACCTATCACAAATAAAGCGCGCTTCCAAGATAACGTACATAGCATCCATAACGTCTACCTTAACACAGCAACATTTTCAGCACACAAAATCCATCGAAATTTGCAGAGTTCAAACTGAATAGGGAAGTAGAAGCTAAAAGACCACAAAGTGTTGCAGTGCTATCGGATTGATTTTGAGAAAGGAGCCCAAAGTAAAACATATCTCGACAAAGCTAAAAGTGAACCCAAATTTCTCCCATTACATTTGTCAACACAGGTGTGTTTGATTCTTATTGTAAAACTGGAACATTGGTTACTATCTTTGCTTCCGAGAGGAAGCCAAGTTTAAGACGATCTCTCGTTCTTTTCCGGCCACCACTCGAGGAACTTGGTTTGTGCAGCCAAGGTGTCCAACCTGTAAAGTTGCAGCCAATGGTTCGCAACTTCCTGTCCATATGTCCAACCAAAAACACCTCCAGCAAGAAGGGACAGTCCAGCACCTGTAAAATGCAAAAGGGTTCATAAACCAGATTTCTAAAACCTATCGTCCATTGTTATAATTCTGATTCAAACACGAAGATTTGAAATTAAAATGCAGACTGATGTCACTAAGCAATATCACTCATCTGCTACAATACAACATAGTAAGGTCGGAATGCGGTTGATTTTACCATGACATGTTACTAACATCTTCACAATCTATAATGTTATACATGACCAGAAGCTCACTCAGATAGACAAAGAAATAGTCGGATCATAACCTTCCACTGCTTTATGATTATCTACCAAAGCATGAACACTTAATCTTAATTGGTTTTCAACAACAAAGGCTACCGATTACTTGAAGTCCGGCTGTTGGAAAGGGGAACAGTTAAAACAGAAAACAATACAAAAAACAAGATTATGACGAAAATTTCTTCCACTGCTTACGGACCATGAGATTACAGGACAGTACAAAGTAACTTTACTGAAAACATGGCACACCCATGTACACCAGAAGCATACGGAAACCAATAAAGGAAAGGGTAAAATATGTGTACTAAGTATATCCAAATTTATTTCCAGGATATAGATAAACAATGCAGGCCAAGTGGAACAGAAGAAACGTCAGGAAGAAATAATGAACTATTCATATGATATTTTCTTTTGCCACTGATAGAAATGAATGTCAGTCCATTGTATCGTACCCGGTTATAAGAATTAGCATTTTCATGCGTAGCATTTTTTGCCACTGAAGCATTGTTTAAAGAAAATGTTGGACTTTAAAACAAAAAAATATCAAGCAGAATTGAAGAAATGTTGAAATGTTTAGAGATTCAACTGATAGCCAGCTTAATTATTAAGGTAAAAACAAGAAACCAAACACATCACATCCCTGTGCAGTACTTGTTCATATAGAATCGTAAAAAGTGAACACCTAAAAGAAAGAGGCAACAGGTTACCATGTAAACTCCTTGAATATCTCCATGCAAAGCCAGCAGTTGATACTGCTCCAATAACACTTCCTGCAAGACCAAATTTCACTGCTTCCCTAGCAGTCTTCAGCTGAAAAATAAAAGCATGTTAACTCAGCTATTTAAAAAAAACTGACCATCTTAGCTGTACAGAAATGCATCATTGAACCATAAGACGATTACAGGTACAATAACTAGGTTACCGGACAATAATATAATACAACATACAAAGATAGGAAGCACCGGCAGAGTCAAGATTACCAAATAGTATTTCATTGCATTTGGAAATTAGTCATTTTTGTCTAGGACACTAAATCCAAAGCCCCTACTTAAGCAGTTGGAGAAAGAATAAACAAGAAAATTAAATTATAAAAGGTAAAGAAAATCTGATATGCTTTTCCACTTCATTTTTGCTGCACTTCAGGCTGAGGTCTGTGGCGGCATAACTAGACATATGGAAAGACACCAAAAGAAGAGTAGCAATTTAGACGTGTTTCTTTTTCCAAACTGGAAATACATCACACGTTTTGGAAGTGAACCTCAACAATTTGCACGGTCAAGACTGGTTAGTTGTTTCCTTGCTTGCGCTGCTAACTAGACTAAATTTCTTGAAAATCAAGAATCTTAGAATACATGACAGAAAATTAAAAAGAAGAGCTCTCCAGCCACATAGTTCTTTGCATTCTCCACTAGTTCATGCGCCTCTGTTTGATTTTAGAGTCGTTATTTTTTCTCTTCAACAAATCATTGAACTACAATTCAAAACCAAACACAGTGCATGTCTCTCTTATTTTGATTACTTTCATGCCAAAAGAGCAACAGTGTCGAATCAAATCCAGTGCAAGTTTCTGAAGTTTCATTCATTGTTTTCCCTTAAGCAATTTACACACCCCGCCCGTAGACCATCCATACATTAAAACACCAACCTTACTGAATAGTAATCTGAAAGGCACCAAGCATAGATAGTATGTGAAAAAATAATGAAACGAAAGCCGCAGAAAAACCATACCCAGATGAATAACACCAACTCAAAACCAAAATCATCTCGGAAACAGAAAATACAAAACCTTCACATCCAGAAATTAGACACACCTCCACCAAGAGATTGAGCACTCGAACATCAATGACAGAAAGGGGCACATCTCAATAATTAAATCAAGGAGAAACATAAACAAATACCCAGATGACAAAACAGCAAAAAGATCAAAAGGAAAACAAAAATACAAACACCCAGATCCACAGGGGTCACAAAAACACGAAATCAAAGAAACCCATTTACCATTAACACCTATAAACTGAAAAGAACGAAAAAAAACAGAAGGGTGAGAAATTACAGCGGGGCCATGAACAGGGTCGAGAGCAATGAAGGCTTCGACGTCGGAGTCGGACCAGAGAGGAAGGGGCTTGTCCCGCTTAACGAACTTGGAGTAGTTGGTGAGGAAGGAGAATCGTTCGCACCAGAAATCCTTGTAACCCTCCCAATGCTCACTGACGAAGGACTTAGAAAGAGGGGATGATGAAGAATCAGTCATTGCTGCTGCTGCTGAAATCTTACTGTCGCTCAGCTCTTAAATTTGTTTGTTCGATGGGAGGGTTTTGCGTCTGTCCGATCACAAAATGTACGCGACTAAACTAATCTGGGCCATCAGTGGGAATCCAACGGGTGACAAACTTTGGCCCACCCTCTCTCTCTCTCTCTTTCCTGCCCCACCACTCTCTCACTCTCTCTTTCCTGCCCCACCACTCTCCTCTCTCCTTTATTCCAGAATGGAACCGGATCCCCTTCGCCTGAGTTTTGTAAACTGAGTCTCTTGAGCAAAGGATTCGGGCAGTTGAAATTTAATTCAACGGCTACAAATAGAGGGTCCTTCTAAAAGTTATAATAATTGTAGCCGTTAAATCAAATTTCAACGATTCGGATCCTTTGCTCATGAAGCTTAGTTTACAATGCTCAGGAAGGGATCCGGTTCCTTCCAGAATTATAGAGTAACTACGTCAATGGTCTCTCAATTTTGACTGAATTTGAGCAAAAGTCTTTCAACTAAAAATTCATAACTAATAGTTCTTAATGCATCAAAATGTTCATTTATAGTCCTTTTCGTCAAGTCTATCAAAATTTCGTCAAAATTAGTCACGTGCCACACATGTGAGACTAAATTAAGGGACAAATATGAAAAATAAAATAAAAAAATTGTAGTAATGATCCCTAAGCTTTAACTCAATTATAGTAACTGTCCCTTAATTCTAGTCCAATTGGAGAAATAATCCCTCAATTTCAACCCAA
This sequence comes from Pyrus x bretschneideri, assembly GCF_019419815.1. Classification (NCBI taxonomy): domain Eukaryota; kingdom Viridiplantae; phylum Streptophyta; class Magnoliopsida; order Rosales; family Rosaceae; genus Pyrus; species Pyrus x bretschneideri. The sequence goes on along the minus strand of NW_025999806.1, from coordinate 1,159,689 downwards.
TTGTAGCAATAGTCATTCCACCATGACCTATTTAACGAAAGTTCTGACGGAGTTAACAAAAATGATCATGCTGCACATTTTGATGAATTAAATGACTAATAGTCTTTGTCCAAAAAAAAAAAAGACTAAGGGTAAATTAAACTTTACCATTTCATATTTGAGGTCTATTGCAACCTCATACAATATCTTCAAAAAATTTTACTTTCATACCTTACGTACTATTTGATTTCAATATAATATATCCGTTACATTTTCCATCCATTGGTTTATTAAAAACTAACATGGCTGCCACATTTGTGCCACGTGACAAAAAAAATAATTTTTTATGCATTTAAAATATAATAATAATTTACCTTATTAAAAAAAAAAAAAAAAAAAACTGAAACCCATCTTCCCTCCTGACCCACCTTCTCCCTCTCCTCCACTTTCTTCACCTCCCCCTCCCATCCAAAAAACCCACCCCACCCCTACCTTAACTTCTTGTAAAGGGCCAGTCACTCCTATAACGATCGAGAACCGGTCGGCTTCAGCGACAAGTCCAGAACTATACGAAAGAGGACGAAGCATGAGTTCAACGGTTTCGATAGGAGGAAGGGAATTGATCGATACAATAGAGATGGCGGAGGGCACAATCGTAATTTGATGCACCGGTCTAAGAGCTTATTCGTGTCGAGGAGGTCACCGATAGAGTTTCCGAAAGGGTTTCAATTGGAGCAAGATAGGTCCAGGCGCGAAGATAGCGGGGGCGGAGCGTTGTTATGGCGGAGATTCAAGAAGGAGTTTGAGGAGAGAGGAGGAGGGAAGGGGTTGAGGGACATGAGGTCGTTGACGTGGTTGAATTCGAGGGATTTGGGGAGCGAGTAGTCTAGGGTTAGGTCTCTGGGGAGGTGGGGGTGGGATGGGGGGTTTGCAGGGGAGGTGGGGGTGGGGTGGGATGAGGTGGGTTTTTGGATGGGAGGGGAATTGAAGAGAGTGGAGGAGAGGGAGGTGGATCGGGGGAGGGGGAATGGGTTCCTGGGTTCCAATTTTCTTTTTAATAGGGTAAATTATTGTAATATTTTTAATGCATAGAAAATTATTTTTTTACCACGTCAGTCCTTACCTGGACCAATGAATGGAAAATGTAACGCATGTATTATATTGATATAAAATAGTACGTGAGGTATGAAAGTAAAATTTTTTGAAGATGTTGTATAAGATTTCAATAGACCTCAAACTTGAGGTGGTAAAATATAATTTACCAAATGACTAATAGTCATGAATTTTTATTTGAAGTACAAACACTACAATTGTATTAATATTGAGGAACCATTATAACAATTTTCTCATAATTCTAATTGATGTGTTATAAACTAACACTCAAATTAAACTCTCTTGTTGACAATTATAGTAAAGATGCAAGTAGAGATCGTTCTAGGCCGGGGATTAGGAGGGATTGCTAATCTACTTAAAACTAACTTTAAAAATAAAACTAGGCTAGAAAACACTTAAGTAGACTTATATGACTCAAAACAAACTAAAGAGACTCAAAACAGCACAAAACAATCAAAAAGACTCAAACTAGACACTAGGACTTACTTTGGACGAATTCTAACTTTAACTTGACTCAAAACACTTAAAAACACAAATTGGACATATTCTAGCTAATTTGACACAACAAAGTAAAGGGGATTGGGTTTTTGACGAATTTTGAAGTAAAAACAAGTAAATTGCAGAAACAAACTAAGTTTAATATGAAATTGGGTGAATTAATGGGTGATAAGCTAGCTAGAGGTCCTTCTCCACACATGACACACTTGCATACAAATTGATTTCCAGTTGCTTTTTCAATAAACCATGAACCTCAACACCCAAGATTAACCGTGACATCACTAATTAACCCTCAGATTTTCCTTAAGTCATTGAATTGGATGGAATACGCATCGGCAACCAAATTATTCTTCAATAGTTCCCTACATGAACAGCATAATAGAGATACAATCAAAGATCATTAAGCTTTGTGAAAATCATAAGCATTGACAAGACATTCGTAACTATGACATCATGATACTCATGCCAGGAATTCAACTTAACACGATCGTGACCAACGACCTTCACTACTTGTGAATATAAGTTTGTAACGATTATGTGAAACTCCCTTATATTCTAGCATCAAATTCATGCATGCAAACTAAGTATGCATCCTTAATCAACATACAAGAATAAGTTCTTAATCCAACAGTTAAGTAAATTGCATTCACGATTTATGAAATCACAACTGGAAGTAATCAATTCATATTGCAAATATAATCATGGTTTCAAAGTCTCCTCTAGTTAAAACAAGTTTAGTTCCTCATGTTCACAATTAAAAAAGAAAACTAAATTAAACATTGAAAACAAAGATTGAATACACCTAGAAATGCTCCAACAATCCAATCTTGAATGGCAAGCACGTCCTAGGGGTCTTCTCTCCTTTTTCCTTGCAAAATTACAGCACAAGGATGTTTGGGTATGAAATTGGGTTGCAGTGGATGGATGGTGTGAATTCTGGTGGTAGAGGATGGATAATGGTTGAATGAATGATGAATCTCTCCTTTTTTATGCGGCATATTGTGTATATAGTTTAGGAAAAAGGCATGGCATTAATTAAATGTTTTAGGAAAGATTTGGACTCTAAATCCTCAAGGAAAAAGGGTAGTTAAAATCAGAATCCTAAGGGAAAAAGGGTAGGAAAGTTGCGGCAGCACCTAGGGAGAGAGGGAAAGTGACTTCCTTGCAAGGCAAGGAAAGGGAAAGGAGAATTGGTGCGGCATCCCTCTTTGACTAGGATTAGGGTTTCTAGAACTTATATTTAAGTGTTCTAAATCAATTAGGAACCCCCTTGATAGTTGGAACATACGTAGGAAAGGATTAGGATTGACTAAGTCAAAATAAGGAAGTTTGACTCATGTTTCCTTCTTTGTGGTTGATTCCTTTTCTTCCAAGTCTTGAATTAATTTCTTCCATCTCTTTAACAGATTCCTAGCCTCCTTTGGTCTTCAATTTCGTCCATCCACCTTGCTCCAAGCATGTGCTAACCATTCCAAGCCCAAAACTGCTCCAAATTGCACTTTCTTGCCACTTTAGTCAATTGGACCTACAAACACACGAAAATAGCTTAAAATACTAAAATAACTAAGAACTAACTAAGTTGTATAAATATGCTCCTATCACTAATTCAGCAATCACTCACTTTAAACCGTTAAACCCTTAATACTCCAACAACCGCAATGAAATCCAATAGGAGATCGATCACTCCCCTGCTACTCAGGTGCCTACTTGATCCATCCATCCACTCATCTGTATGTCCTTCGTTTTTTTTTTCTTTCTAAATTTCCAACCTTTGTCGTATAGGCTTGCTTTGTTTGGTTTCTAAGCCGGAAACAAGGTATAAATGATTAATCATGAATTCCTTCTCCTTTTCAGGCGATTACAAAATTTAACTCCTTTCAAACCCACAACAATCTTACAGCCAAGGAGAACATTTTGCGCCAAATCCCCTGCAAATGCCAACAATAACAACGTCCAAGAGACGAGTGCGAGTTCGTACCAAGAACAGTATAAGCAGCTGGAGAAGCTCGACTTCATGACCGCCACATTGCTCTCCCCCAGGCCCGGCCCTGAGGGTAGCCCAAGTAGGTGCCCGCCTAGGACCCCCACTTCGGAAAGGCCTCTAAAAAAATGTTATATCATGTAATTAACATATAAATATAAAAAAAAAAGTAAAAAAAAAAAATATCATAATTCATTTGCTAGTGCAGTGGAAATGTTGGCTTCATTTTTCTTTGGGGTGTTGAGTTCGAAACACGAAGCTGCCTTTCAGTCATTATATTTTTATTAATTTTTCTTGTTTTTCAAATTTACTGTCAATCCATCTGTCCAAATGCAAATAAACTTATAAAACTCAAGTCTCGTTGCAATCTTTTTTCTTTCAATTTCTCATTCTCTCCATTTCTATCGAATGTTTAAACCAACTTCTCATTCTCTCCATTTCTATTGAATGTTCAAACCAATTATCATATGGTCTTAAAGATTGTACTTTAAGGTAATCAAAACTTTGAATTATATATTTTTCTTTTCAATAACTTTTTATTCAATGGATTATTTTAATATTCAATTCGTTAGTGTGGTATTGATTTTAGAAGAAAAAAAAAACACAAGAGAAATAATTGGCGTTGAATTTATTATACTTGTCAATCAAGTTTTATTGTTAAAACTCTCTTAATCATCAAGTTTTATTGTTCTTTAATTGACTGCAAACATTTAGTACATTTGTGTCTAAAAACATGAATCGTGTAATATTTAAATAATGTTTGTATATTTATCTTCTTTTGATATTAATTTTTAATGATATTTGATGTAAAAATAGAGCTTTTTATGTATTTAGCAAATTCTTTTTTTATACAAATCAATATACAAAGAACCAGGAGAGCAGAGAATTTTAGGGCCCCACTTCGACCCAGGGCCCCCAAATTCTCAGGGCCGACCTTGCTCTCCCCTCGAAAATTAAATTTGGGTATTGCTTTGCTTCGAATTTTCTGCTGTTTAGCGTTGTTTTCTCGTTCTTTTGATTGTCCTGAACGTTCGTATTGCTTTTCCTTTGATTGGAACTTGTGGGTCGTTTTCATTTCTCTTTGGCATTTCGTCAAACATATTGGGGCATATGTGTAGATAGGATATTTAGACCATCTCCTACTGAAATGGTTAAACATAGTCCGTCCAGAATTACAGCTTCTGAAAAAAATATTTAAAAATAAATAATGTCAGGTCATGCTCATATACCATCTTCAACCAAATGAACTAAACATAGCCCCCTCAATAATTATTAGTTTTAAGTTTATACTTTAAATTTATTGGTTAATTTAGTTAAATTACCGTTAAAATGTTTTCAAATGTAGTTGTTGAAAATCAGTTATTGCAATTGATGAGCTGAGCTCCAAAAGGGGCTAAGAAGGGGGTTACATTTGGCCACCATTTTGGCCAAATAATAGTCTCGTAGGCTCCATAGAGTTATAGTTTAGCCATCGGTTGGAAATGAGTTTTTGAACAAATCAGACCATTTTTTGGCTTTCCAAATTTTGGGCAAATTAGGTCATTTTTTAGCTCTCTCCATTGGGGATGGCCTTATATAGCTGGTAGAATGTTGGATTGAAAAGTTTATTAAAGGGACCAAATGTTGACAAAGGTGGTATTGAAAATTGGGTTTGAAGCCAGTTGCTAAGGCACTTGCTAGTGGCGTTCTTGTTTATTTGAAGTTGTTGAAGGATATCAAGATGTCCAGCAGTCCAAGTAAATGTTGGTGCATGGGTAAAAGCTAAGTAAACCATCCGTATTTTTGGGTCTTTAATTGTCAGAATTTTCCTATTGAGTTCAAAGAAATACAAAAGTTTAATGCTTAGGTCGAGCAGTGGAACAATCGAATAATGCAACTCGAAAATGGAAAGGGATTTTGTATATTATCACCATTTTGCAGCAAAGCCTTTGTCCTTTTTCCGTTTGTCTAGGTTAGTTTTGCCTTAATTTGTGCGTGTGGCGTCGATTACTTTCTAAAGAAGCTGTTGATGAAAATTTCCTTTTGGTACAACTGTTCTTTTGTTGCTGCCTTCCTTGGGTACATATCATGTTTGATATTTGGTTTTTCGTGTGGTTGCACATCACTATCTGAAAACTTATTTCATGTAACAGCTGTGTATCTGGTGGCTCAGTGTACTCGCTATGAAATTAGAAGAATGGAAGCGGTAACTAAACATTTATGTTAGCTTTAAATTGTGCATATGGTGTAAAGTCTCTATTGGATTTTGTGACATTATCTTCCATCATAGACCATCCTTAGGAATCTGTATTACTTGTTTCATGCATTGGATTTACAATGACACTCCTTATGAATTTGTCGATTTTACAAAACAACTTTGCGGAAAGAGGTCGCATGCATTTTTACTGATACACTCATCTGGTTGGTTCATCATGCACGCACGTGCGCACACACACATACGTTGTTCGAATATTGAATCCTATAGAAATTTTTTTTACTGAACTCCAAATTTCTTTCTTCTTCCATCGATGCTCATGAAAGTTTCATCTTAATGATTGGTTTCAAAGACTGGTGCATTGTTTTCTAACACAGAAATATGATGATGTCAAGTTCGATAAGGGCATGTTTGGAAATTGAGCAAGGTATATACGAGTTTCACTAAAATGCTTTGATTTTTCCACCCACATGCGTTAAAAGAATGTTGGGGCAATCATATAAGAAATTCATCAGGCAAAACTAGTGCAAAATTTCCACTAGCATTAACACAGAACAGCACAGAGCTATATTAGCTTTCATTTAAATCTTTCATTAATCTTAGGCAGCACCTATAGATTTCTAGAGTCGACAACAGTTCACGTTTATCGTTCATTGATCTTGAATGAGATGTTGCTATATGGTTGCTAACGCAAAAAACTTTACTGGGTTGCCGTTTATCTTTCTTCCTCTCACCAAAATTGCTATCTCAGGAACTGGAGAAGAAAAACAAGAAAGAAGCAGCAAAAGCAAAAGATGAACTAAACACTACTAATGGAAAAAAGCAGGATTTGTTCAGAGCTTTTGGAGGTGAAAACGAGACTAGATAAACTGGAAGAAGCACTGAAGGAAATTGTGGTCGAATCGAAGGCGCAAACTACCAGCAGGTTGACGAAGGATCATAAAGGAAGTAGTGGGAAGAAAAATGTTGTAACAGGGGCAACTAACACTAGTAGTTCAGACTCTAGCAAGCCTTTTGAGAAAGATCACTTCGGTAAACAGGGTTCTGGGAATCAAGACTGCCTCGGCAAAAAGAGGGTAAATGGTTGGCACCCGGTTCCTAATACTTCCTTGAAGGATAAGCAGGGCAAGATCGAAAGATGAAAGATGAAAGATGAAATTCTCAGTTACTGTCTGTAATTTTGGTTGTAGCGTAGCATAGCAATAGGGAACACGTTGATTGAACGGTTTAAGTTGGTTTACAGGTGGGATTATGGTGCGAATTCAATGTTCTTTACTCCATCAACCTTTCTGCTTGCAAAATGCAAGAACACTTTTGAAGAACTCTTTTCCAAGAAATGATTATTGGGAACATCTTGGAGACGATATGTTACCTATGAATGTGAGGTTGCTTTCAAACAATAGGAATCAGTATGATATTTCAGTTCGGATTTGTTTGTTCTCCTTTGCTCACCGAGTGCGATCTGAAGTAGAAACTGTAACTTGTATCTTAGATCGCACTCCTAGAGCAAAGGTGTAGAAACAAATGAGAAATGAAATGCCAAATTGATTCCTACTGTTTGAAAGCAACCATCACTACTCTGTTTGTAACCTAGTTGGTAAGAACATTCACTCTTGCATTTAAAGTATTCAGTTCGATTAGGCACACTATGTTTCAAATTAAGGGTTTGAAGCAAAAATAACAGATGTGTACTTGGTAACGTGCTCTTGTAAAAGAATTTTGGCCGGCAATGCTTTTTGGCACGAAATGTTGGGTGGTGAAGCATTAACATGTATATAAAATGGGTGTAGTAGAGAGGAGAATGCTTCATTGGATGTGTGGGCACACGAGAAAGAATAAGATTAGGAATGAGGATATTCGATGTAAAGTAGAAGTAGCCGAAATTGAAGGAAAGATGAGAGAAAATCGGTTATGGTGGTTTGGACATGTGAAGTGAAGGCCTACTGATGCTCCGGTTAAAAGATGCGATCACGGGACAGAGGTTCAGGGCTAAAGGGTTAGAAGAAGACCTAGGAAGACTTTGGAAGAGACTCTAAGAAAAAACTTAAGAGTACTTGGATCTAACGGTTACGAAAGACGTGAAACAGAACCGAATATAATGGCGTTCTAGGATTCATATAGCCGACCCCACTTAGTGGGTAAAGGCTTTGTTATTGTTATTGTTGTTTTTTTAGTACATCGATATTTTTATATTAGGCAGAAAGGGAGTTCGGCTAAGTCACACAATGGGCAACCCTTTCGTAGAAGAATTAAATGTTGAAGGAAAACATACCTTTTCTGAACAAGGTCATTACAGAGTTTCTTCTTATTTCAACCACAAGGTTGTTACAAACTTAGCACACGCACACGTTTACGTTCTGCAGTCCGTCTCCTACAATGACGATACAAGACAATCCCCGGTCCTATTCATTCTAACTCCTCCAAATGAGAAACATCGAGGAGAAAAGAGAGGGGATGACAAGCTAAAGGCTTGAACCTAATAGCAGAAACACCGAAACCTCTAGCATGATAATAAATAGTCTTGTATTTAGGTAAACAAACACTTTTACGGTTTTTACCTCAATCTAAGTCATAGACTGCTATGAAGGGCATCAGAACACTCCCCATCCATAACTTTCCATCCTTTTCTTCAACTTCACTCACAGCTTTAACAACCTTCCCCTCGCTATCTTCCAATATTTGCAAAATCTTACCCTCTGGGCTGTATTTCACAACCACTGCATGCAGTCGGCCTCCAATGTGAAGCAGGAACTGAATCCGTGATGGAACTGGAAGCTTGAGTAAGAATTTCCTTAATTGTGGGAATGCAGCACAAATATGAGTGTACAAATTCCGGCGGCAGTGGAGTGCCACCCAAAATTCACCATTTTCGTTAGTTCTGACATTGTCTGGAAATCCCGGCAGCACTGCAAATACTTCTGAAGTTCCTGCTTTTTCACTTTTCAACCAGTACTTGCGTAATCTACAACATCAATAATGGAATGTGCTTTATAATTAAGTTCAAAATAATTCCTGAAGGATTTTCATGAACAGATAAGATAACTGCACTTGGTTCCAAGGCAACCAAATATATGTGTAAAATGAATCATGAAGACAAACAAGGGTCCATAACTCCTTGTCATGTATATCCTACTTATGCACGGACCGCACCTAGACGAGGGTTGAATTTGCATAGAGTGGTTGTAACCTGAGAAGTTAAATGTTTTAAAAAGAATATAAAAGCTCACCTGCCCACGGCTCCTTCACAAAAGAGAAAGAAGGCACCATCCTTGCTCAGGGACAGACCATTTGGAAATCGGATATTCCTCTGAAGAACAGTTGTTTCCTTTGTGGTTGGGTTGTATTTTAGAACCCTCCCAGTGTCCTCCCCGGAGAAAACCAATTGCATGAAGTTCCTGAATGAAATTACTTCTGTTAGAATCATGCATAGTGCTTCTCTTCCGTTGAGAATATAAATAAACAAGCAGAATTAAAAAAAAAAACAAAACAAAACGAATGGTTCTTGGAAAAGAAAAACCAAAACATTCACACAATGTAGTTAGAACAGGACCAAAGATTTGTAAGAAGAATGATACTAGATGCCACCCACAGTAATGACTAATCTTTTGGTTTCATCTTTGACTGTTTGGTAACCAACCAACTAATGGAACGATGTATAGAAGCTGAAGATCCATTGACAGGCCCAGCAGAAGACAGCTCAACTAATACAAAAGGAGATGAGGACTAATAAACGTAAATACACAAACGATTGAATACGCCCAATATTCAGAAGGGGTCATTGATGTCAAATTGTCAATTCCATATCATATCAACAAGAGTACCAATCTCAAACCAATCACACTCAAAAGGAAAAGGTGTATCCCGCTGTGTATGCTGTTTCAGAAAGAACTTAAAGAAATGCATAGCCTACCTCCTCTGGTACATGGTGCTACTATCTGTAAAGTAAATATTCCCTTCTTCATCAATGTCAAGATCATTAGTAAACCTTAGCGGCACCCCTTCTGCCTCTGTCGTAAGTGAAGTTGCCAAACCACCTTCTGGCCCCACCTTCAACAGACCAAGATATGCATCTGCGATGTATAAATCACCTGTTTTCTTGTCAAAGCGTAGCCCCAGAGGCCTTCCGCAGATGTGCTCATTCTTCAAGTAACTCAAAGGTGATGGCTTTGGGCTACATATATCTGACCTGTATCCCGAAACAAAACAAACAAAGAAATTTATCATTCGAACAATAATAACTGAAAGAGAATAACCAAAAAACACAGCTGCAATATACTTAATTATTTTTCAAAATAACAAATACACGAAGACATCTCAAATTCAACGACGACATAACTAATTAGCTCATCATCTCTTCGTTGATAAGCGCAATTTCCATGATGAGATCTAGTTTCAACAGTTTGAAGCTCAATATATTGCATCTCTGGCAGTAACTAAGATTTTGAAGCTTTAAACGAAACCAACATTACAAATTGCTAGTTTGAAAATCGGAGCTCCAAATGATCAACTATCATAATCACAAGCAATTGCATCCTTGAACTGAGAACGGAATTTCGCTTACATTAGACTACCAACCAACTAGCAAATAGAAATGATTCATGCATTTTTTTACCGTGCAATGTACTTTCTTCAACAAACACTACTAGTTATCACATTTCTTGCACAAAAAGTTATGAGAACAGCAACCATCACAGAAGTACTTAACAACAATCACCACTACCAAAACTGAGTAAAACCCAGAAACCCAATTCCGAAATTCTCACCTGTGAGGCGAAGTATAGGCGAAATCAGTCCAAGCTTGGCCATTCCAGAACAAGACTCTGCCATCAGCAACGCCGGTGTAAGGTCCGCGGCCAAGCGGGTCAAAGGTGACACTCTCAGGGCCTTGCACTTGGTTAAGGAACTTAATCTCCGATTTCTGCAGGAGGTTCTCGGTGTCTTTGTCTTCCGGAACCAAGGACCACGGCGGCATGTCCACCTTATGGGCTTGGAAGTCCGGGAATTCCACAATTGCACTGTGCTTAAAAGGGTCGATTCCGCAGTAGACAGCCACCAAAAGGAACAGAGCCGCCAGTACTCTGCTGGGCTTCATCGTCTCCCACCTCCGGTAGCAGCTAGAGAGAGAGAGAGGTGAGGATTTGAGAGAGAAGATGCCAAGTTTAAGAAAACGGGAAGAGGAAGTTGGAAGAAGGGTAGGTAGTACAATCAAGAGTGGTAGATAGGAGGTGTTTAGAGCCATGGCTTTCGTTTTTGGACTAAAATAACACCAATTTTCGGTCGTCTGTTGCAATTTTAAATTTGGTCAATATTGTTTGGTCCGCCCTATACAATTAAATTAAGTTGAAACGTTAGGATTACGGTCAGGTAAAGTGATATTGCTATTCACTTGTTAATTATAGGGGTTAGGTTTGATTCTCGTAAAATGTGAATTTGAACCACATGATACATGATAGATAATATTCGTTTGTTCATAAAAAAATAAAAAATACTAGATAATGGGGATTAAACTTGACCATCTCGTATTGCGCTGAACCCTGCAGGTGTTTTGTCATAGCAATAGAAGCAAGGGCAAGTAGGATGGTGAAACAATCCATTATATGGGTAAAGCCTATATGGATCAAGATTGTTTTTAGCATAATGTCCAGAAAAAGTATGGAAGCGACGGTTGCTCGTATTGCCTGGGAAAATGATGAGGGGCTCCACTGTGCATGCGGGACCCAAAAGGATCGCCATATCTAGGATAATTGTTTGAATTATGCACATAACAGTGTGGATTGTCTGTATAAAATGTCGAGTTTATGTTGAGAGTGTAGTGTGTGAGGATATTATTGGAAGTAATGTGGGGTATATTAAGATAAATTTTAATTGAAAAAACAAATGTGGGGGGTGTATTCAACAATATATGGAGTGTTAATAAAACAATCCATATATCATCTCCCGACTTTTATTATGACACGTGATGTGCTATCTTGTATTCCGAGTACAGTAAAAAAAATCTTTCATACATGAGGGCCTGAGGCAATGACCAAGATTTTAGGTGAAGACTAAAGCGTAGGCCAAAAACATATGACAAGTCGTGCAGTAAAGTTCGAGGCTTACACATCCCAATTTGCAATGCCACATGAAAAAATAAAAGTGATTTCCACACTTATTTTTTATCGACACATTCTTAATTTATATGTTTGTCCATATCCAATTGCATAAGTTAAAGGAGAATTAATAGAGAAATAAACATAAGTGTAAAAAAAAAAAAAAAAAAAAAAAAAAAAAAAAGAGAGAGAAATGACTTAAATTGAGTTAACAAAATACCACATCATCCACCAAATTAGATTTCGTATAAAGTCAGTTGACCTGCTTGCATTTGCAGAGGCCGGAACATAAGTTGGATAGCAATATTAGCCCAGCCCAATTCGTTTTTTCCCAATCTTCTTTTGAAGCCAATTTTGTCAAACATTAGCCCATCACTTCCTCTTTAAAATTATTTAACTATAAAATTCTCAATATTGGCCACTTAGTACTACGATTTAGTGTAATTTATTTTTTACTTATAAGTAAGAGGTCTTAGGTTCGATTCTTGCCAAAAGCGAATTCAAACTAAATTATCACGGCTAGCCCAATATAAGGTTACCACTCCCCCACCCCTTAATGTAGATAATATTGTATATATTCATTAAAAAAATCTCAATATTGGAATCTCCCAACCACTCCCAACGTTATAACAATCTTGTATCAACGCTGTGTTAATGACAATACAATGAAGTTGTGGTACTAAATATAGATGTCACACCACCAATGTCTACCAAACATCAACCTTATCTAAACTACTTAATGACGTTGTGGTACTAAATATAGACGTCACACCACCAATGTCAACTAGACATCGACCTTATCTAAACTACTTATTAATAGAACATTGTTTGTCAACCAAAACTACACAAAACTACTATTCTAACCCTCTCATCAAAACTGAACAAAAATAAAATACATGAGCAATTTAGTAATTACATAAACACAAATTTTGTTTTTTTTACACAAACCTCACAGCCAGGTGTTGGGGACTTTTAGGTCGAGGTGGACTTGGGCTTTGAGAACGTTTTCTAGTCTCCCTTGGTTCAGTTTCGTACCAAGTCCCGAAATATCTCAAAAGAGTTAGCTTGTCTTAGGAAATATCCTGGTTAGATCAACCACTCGAAGATAGCATGGTTTAGGCAAATAATGACTTGATCAAGAGAAGCATGGTGCGGAAACTAGAAGTTCATTAGTTTAGCATGTTGAGAAAGAGAGTTGGCATGGTTTCATAGTGTTTTCTGGTAAATAATATGGGTTTCCTAGGGTAACATCAAGGCTTACGATGGCTGAGATGTTAGTGGAAAACTATGGGAAACACTAACTTTGCATGGATGATGATTCTTGAGGCTTATAGGATATTTCTAGACTAATGAAATTCTTTGAGTATGTTTCCTGGGTGTTGCTTCTTGGCTTTGTCTCTCTGCATTTTCTCTCCCTATTTTCTGTGTTACCTCTAATCCTCTTCCTGTGTTCTACTTCCCCCTTCTCAAATGGTTTCTCCCTCCTTATGTAAGTGAAGGATCTTTCTTTAGGCTTCAAAGGAATCTCCCTTTCTGGCTTGGTCTTCCCTTCCTTTCTCCCTAGCTCTCCTATTATGCCTTTTTTGGTGTAAGATAATTGCACTGTTGAGACTTACAGTTTGCTTCTTCCTGAGGCATGGCTTTCCCAGGCTAGCTTTCTGCATGTGCTACTTTTGGTAGTGCGCCTCACGACTTTCACGCTTTTGTTGTCTATGCAAGCTGGGAAGGGAAGGTTAGCATTAAATGTCTGACTTGCTGGATTTAGCATACATTTAATGCAAGAATCAGGTTTGGTCCTAACTAAAAGGTTGGCTTGCTAGGCAAAGAGGCAAACTAGGTTAATTCTCTCTCAAACTTACTCATGTGGAATACAAAGGTCATGGGCTTGGACTTTTGGGCTCCTAAGCAACCCAAAGTCTTCCACAATCTTGACTCCATGTAGGCCCAATGAACTTCCATAACCATCCACACCACAATTCACTTGATAAGCCCCCGACATGTGACTTGGGCTTAGCGTGAATAGTGACTAGCGTGACAAATAGGCATGGCGTGATCCAATCTAATTACCGTAGCATGGCATGTTCATAAATATATGTCTTCCTCGATCTAGCACCTTTGCATGTATTTGGTCTTGAATAGAGGCTTGCATGACAGTTGGGCTTCAAGGCTCGGTTGGGTTTGTGTGTGACATTTTTGGGTCTCAACACCAAGTAATCATAAACACACCCTATGTAAAAATTAAATAAAAATTAATAAGGTTTTTCTAACCCACGTTTCCCACTTCATCAACCCTCTCCCCTTCTTCCAAGTTCCACATCTAATTTTATTTTTATTTTGTTTAAGTTTTTTTTCCTTAAAAAAGTAATATAAATATTTTTATAATAAATAATAGACAAAATTAATTACACACATATAAAGTGTGAGCATATGACTAGTATATATCAACAATATTTATCAAATATCTATGCCACGAACGACAACATTTGAATATCATCCATTTCACCGCTGACAATGATAGTGAACATGTAGAAGAGGATAGCCCATAATGCAACGACATTTATATCAGATATCCATCTTTGTGATAGTAGCCACCTCTGAAACCATCACCACTACCTTCTCTAGTCTCCACCTTCTCAAATTTCATCTTTGATCTCTATCTTTATCGTGACCACCGTTGAAACGATCACCAGTTTGATTTTTAGTCGCCACAATTAGCCACCACTAACATGACCTCCATCGTCTATCCTTCTCTTTCTCTTTCTCTTCCTGATCCAATGCATTTTTGACCAAATTGTAAGTAATCATCGTTGTAATCTTGTCTGTAGTAATAACCTACATCTATAATCTTAAATTTTACTATTGTAATTCAATCATGACTACATGTAAAAACCTACCTTTACAATGTAATAGAATGTTCTCAATGTAACTATCAACCTTGTTATAATGATAACAACCTATTCTGTCTTATTAACTATAATCATATCCTAAGTATGTAACCTTCAAGTGTAATTTTGAATTATTATAGTGTAATCTTACCTTCTTGTAATTCAAGTTGTTACGATGTTGTGTAATTTCAATACGTCCCCTGGTAATAACCTATATTTATATTGTAATAAGTCAATAGTGTAATCATAAACATTGTTATTGTAATTCAGTCACATCTAAGTATAAAAAAAACTACCTTTACATTGCAATAGAACATCAACAATGTAATGACCTACCTTGTTTATAGTAATAATGTCATTCTGTATTATTAATTAACTACAATCTTAGCATCATAAGCAACCTTGTAGTGTAACTTCAATGATTATAATGTAAACTTACCTTTCTTGTAATTCGGACGTTTTATGTTATGATGTTGTATAATTTCATGACATCTCCTAGTCATAACCTACATCACTACTGTACTATGATGTCCAGATGTAATCATGTTTGATGTTTGTGTAGCGACTAGACTTAGCTTCGCATGGTATATGTCTATATAGACAAATGACAAACTTTAGTTAATGAGGATACATCATAGCGCATGTGGTTCAATAGACTAGTGGATATGATGTTGGGTTTCTGCCCACATGTCCTAAATTTGAAACTCACCCCTCGCCTAAATTATTGTAATAGTTTCGAATTCCTCTCCTCCTTAAAAATAATAATTTTATTTAAAAAAAAATACATCATAACATACAAATCATTGCATGTGCTTATAATATGTGTGGCATGGAATCCACAAGGACAAATTTACCCCCACAAGTACAATTTACCCAAGATATGAGTGTAATTAGGCCAAATATATGTTTTTAACATAGGTTGAGCATGTTATAGCATCATGTGTATATGCATGGTTGGTAGTATCAATGGAATCAACTTGGTCTAAAGTGATTACTTAACATTTTTGGAAAGGATGCAAGAGAAATGTTAAGGAGACTCTCTCAAAATAGGACTTTTCATGGACTCTCTGTTATCTTATGTTTTTGGCATAATGCTTCATGATGTTGGCATGACAATTGTGCCAGAAATATGAGGTGGTAGCAAATCTATGAAGAGGACTTACTTTTGAGAGAGTAGGCATTTTTCACGATGCAAACATATATTAATTTTTCACGATGCAAACATATATTAATCTCGGAATTTAATGTGATTTTCTAGTTTCTAACAAAAAAAAAAAAAATTAGGTTAGGTGCGGTGAAAGCTTCATTCACAACGTAGAATTAAAAAGTAGATTGCGATGCAACACATAAATGTCATGTCGAAATAAGAGACCAAATCATTTTCCCTCTAAGGTAAATCAACCAAAAATGAAAATAATATAAATATTGAACATGCATACAACAACAACAACAACAACAAAACCTTTTACCACTAAGTGGAGGAAAAATTTTAAAAACAAGAAATGACAAGAAGGAGAAATAATGACGAATGAGTAATGAGGCAAAACATCTTCACTCACTACCAGATATTATCATTTGCCTAATAAATCATATTTCGTTGGACAAGGTAACTTTACCCGATAGAATAAAATAGTTTGTTAGGCAAATGTGGTCAACGTTTCAGTTCTTTCAAAGCTATTTGCCCGACGGAGAACGTTTGATGGGCAAAGTTTCGCGCCAAGGGAAGAATTTGGTGGGTAGTATGCCAGCATTTGCAAGACGAACTTTCGAATTTCTTTGTATGCAAGTATATTTTATGATTTAGGGTCTTGTCTGGCAAAATTAAAATTTTTTGTTGGGCAAAGGTGAGAGCATTTTGGCATATTCAATTCCTTTGATGATTTTCGCAGTTAGCAAAATTAATTTCAACAATCCAAATGTCAATGTGGTATGTACTCCGAGACTGCATATGCCAAAAACAAACTTTCGAGGATTAGGTAACGGGAGGAAATTCTTTGACTGGTTAGAAACGTATCATCACGATGGTTATTTTAGCTCCGATTTTGATGATTGTTTGCAAGGACCCTCCTCGACCCTAGAAGAATACAATGAATAGACCAGATAATCAAATTAAAGTATTTACACTAGTGGTTACCACAAAAATCTTACGTTTTACTTAATAGAAGTATAAAATAAACGCTAACTGTTTGTTGAATCTGTTGTTTTGATGGGATATGTAGTTTACATAACTAATTTGAACGATCAACTGTCAAACTTGTTTGTAGATACTCTGAGACTGCATACGCCAACAGTCAGTAAAACAACCTTTTGGGGGTTAGGTAATGGGACAAAATTCTTCGACAGTTAGAAATGTATCTTCACGACTAAACAATTATTTTAGCTCCTATTTAATGATTTTTTGCAAGGATGCTAATTGAGGGTAAAACTATACACTCAATTGACTTGATAATCAAATTCGATGATCTTTTAACCATTTGAAAATAAATTTCAAAAGTGAGAAAAATGAAACTTTTGGTGTTTGCTCGACGAAGTTGGCTTATATTGTCGAGCGAACTTCACTATTTTGTCGGGCAAACTTTCAAATTTCTGCCAATTTTTTTTTTTTCAAAAAATCAAATTTATCCCCAGATTAAAAAAGAGTGCCCAATGAAGTTTGTAACATTTGTTGGCCAAACACGTTTTCCCATCATTTTTTCGCCAAAAATTTAACCACAAGGCATTTCTATACAACCTTTGCCCGATGAACTACATCAGTCTGCCCAATGAATTTTTTAAGTCAAACTACACGTGGCACACTTTTTAAGACCTTTGCCCTACGGACTTATCCGTTAGGCAAATATCTGATATTTTATAACATCGAGAGCCTTCTTCTTCTTCTTCTTCTTCTTCTTCTTCTTCTTCTTCCTTGCGCCGCTTCATTCTCTAGCTCTTTATTCTCTATCCCTCTCCTTATTTGCTCTCTTTATCTCTGTCGCCGTGGTCTCTCTCACTCTCTCTCACTGTGCGCACATTCTCTCCTTGAGCTCTCTCTTCCCCAATAATCAAAGTTATGTTTGCTCATTTGTTTCATTATATAAATTGCATGTGTGATGGTTTTATGAAATTTGTGAAAATTGTAGGAATATTGTGAAAATTGTAGGAATATTGTGAACTTTGTAGGAATATGTGAAAACTGTAGGATCATGTGAAAATTGTACGAATTGGTGAAAATTGTAGGAATATTGTGAAAATCGTTGGAATAAGTGAAAATTGTAGGAGTATGTGAACATTGTAGGAATTTGCGAAAATTGTATGAATATTGTGAAATGTAAGAATATTGTGAAACTTGTAGGAGTATTGTGAATTTTTAGGGTTATGTGAAAGTTGTAGGATTATGTGAAAATTGTAGGAACATTGGGGAAAATGTAGGAAATAGGGAAATTTATGAAATTTGTAGGAAAATTGAGAAATTTGTATGAAATATTGGGGAAAAGATACACAGGCGATCACTGCTGAGTTGGCTACAAGCCCTACCACATTTGCTTCATCAGGCCAGGTGCCCTAATCTGCTGGGCGTGTTCATAGCCGGAGACGGCACAAGGTTATGCTAGCCCCAACCCCCATGTTGACACTACTGAGGCCGATGCCAATTCAGTCGCCATGCACCTAAGGGAGATTGAGAACCCAGCTAGGAAGAAGTTCAAGGTAGGGGATTTTTAGAGGCTTGTCTTCGAACTGGATCACTTGTTATAACGCAAAATAAGATCGTTGTCGATTACAGCCAATTGCATCAGCGAGCGAGCTTAGGGGTCAATAGCTTGTTGCCTCACAACATTGTTGCCATCATTCACACCAAGTGCCCCATGCTTTCCTCTTCATGGAAAAACCTCTCCCCTGAGATGCGAAAGGAGATTATGAGACAGATCTCGATAAGTGTGAATTTTTTATATTTATTAATGTATTACTTTTACTTATTTAATGTATTTTTTAAACTAAGTACATAAACTGGGTGTGAACTTGATGGTATAAGGAGAGGAAGTACGAGCTGCACGTGTAGTACTAGACGTGTGCATCTTCTGCTAAGGCTCTTACCGATTTACCCCTAGAGTTTGTGGAGAGGATGACCGAGTGGGAGTGGTTGTGCGGTCATTTTCAGAGACCAAAATTTCGTTAGTTTTTAAAAAAATTTAATTCCAATTTAATGTTTTTCCAAATTTTTATTTTATTTTAAATTTAATTAATTTTTTAAATTTACATAGGAAATCAGGGGCAAATAAGGCTAACTAGGAAGCGAAGCTGTACCTTCGCTCTCATTCTCAACCCCTCACTTATAGGGTCGAAGAACAGGGTAAGAAAGGTAAACTTTTCCTGGAAGTCGAGGATTGGGGGATGCCCATGCCAATTCTAGCAACCAGATGGATGATGACATTTACATAAGTATTACATTCATAATTATAATTTCAAAATTTAATAAATATTATGATCGATAATCTTTATTGGTTTCTCCTTTTTTGTAGGCTTCTATGTCGCAGAAAAAGATGAGTATCTCACCAACCTTTCTCAGCAGCAACCAGACATGACAATAGAGGAGCTGACATCTGATCCAAAGGTGTCTCTATAGTTGTTGATCGACGGAGTTCGGCGACAGAAAGGCAAGGGGATACGCGACTTAAGAGCGGGTCGGGTTGGGGCCTTCAGACTCTAAGCAGGACGTCTTCTAGACTTCAGCAGATGGAGATGAAGTTAGTGACCTACCCTAGCAAGAAGAAGAAGCTTGAAAAGAAGCTCAGGATGAAGCGCAGCCCCAGTGATGGGAGGAAGTTTGGCGACACATTGCTACAATGGCCTAAGTAATGACAGCTTCTGTTATTCACCTTCTCGATCCTTCGAGTGACCTTTTCAGCCGCCATCCCACCAGCCACCCTAGTGGTAGTTAGTTTAGGATATTTTACATACATTTGTACGAATATTTCAGTTTTAGTATAATTAAACATACTTTTTAACATTATGGTTTTTTTTTTTAATATTTTTTAATTAATTAATTTAAATTTTGAATTTAAAAAAAAAATTTAGACGTTTGCTCGACGAATGTTTTCGTCGAGCATGTGTTTTGTACTTTTTTAATTAATTGCCTAATGAAAACACTCGTCGAGCATGTAGTTTGTATTTTTTTAAAAATTAATTGCCCAATGATTATTTCGTCGGGTGAAAGATTTTACAATATATTTTTTTTTAATTTCCGAATGCCCAATGAAATTGTTTCATCATGCAAGGTCCATTCGTCGGGCTAAATAGGTCAACACACTTCACTCGACAAATACAACTTGTCGGGCAAGTATACTTTGCTTGATGGGATACTATAATTCGTTGGGCAAACATTTGAACGACAGGTTTTATGCAACGGATATGGGGCTACGAAACGTCATCAGGCAAATGTATAGACAATGAAACCTTATTAATTTGCCCGATGAATATTTCGTTTGGAAATGAATTTCTTTTTGTAACGACTTTCTCTAGCTTGGACACTTGATAGACACACATAATACAAATACATGACAGAAATCCTAAGCACGTCTTTCAGATGACAAATAATATGGTGTAAATATATTTCACTTGATATTCCGTGTCAATAAAAACTCATACATGTCTTGTTTTATTCGTACGGATAAAAACTTGTACATGTTCGTTTCGTTTAGACCTGGCATTCGTGTCGTGTTTCTCGTGTTCGTGTCGTTTTCGTGTCATACCCGATAGCTTAACGGGTCGTGTCGTGTAATACCTGTTAAAGTAAACGGGTAATATGACCCGACCCGAAATCAACCCGTTAATATTATCAGGTAATATGACCCGACCCGTTACCCGTTAAGAAAATTATATTTTAAATCAATAAAAATGAAAAGAAAAACATAATTTGACCCAAAAAAATGTAAAACATAATATTAAATTAGTATATACATACTAAATTTCGGAGTTGACCCCTTAATGAAAGTTGTAAAGCTTTTCATTACGAGTGATTACATTTTTCACACTTATTATTATTAATTTTTCACTCAAATAGATAACATTGCTCATGAGATTTGGAGGGTTTTAAAAATCTACACTTATTTATACTTTCATCGAGTATAACATAAGATTTTATGGTATCCACTAGTGTAAATATTTTAAATTGAAGATCGAATTCATTCATTGTATTCATATAGGGTCAATGAGTGTAGCTGTAAAAAATCATCAAAAT
This sequence comes from Pyrus x bretschneideri, assembly GCF_019419815.1. Taxonomy (NCBI): domain Eukaryota; kingdom Viridiplantae; phylum Streptophyta; class Magnoliopsida; order Rosales; family Rosaceae; genus Pyrus; species Pyrus x bretschneideri. The sequence continues at coordinate 1,138,736 of NW_025999806.1, read as the reverse complement.
CGAAGTTAAAATAACCGTTAAATCGTAATTTTTCGTTTATAACCGTCGAAAAGTTTTGTCTCATTACTTGATCTTTCAATGTTTGTTTTTTTGCAATTTTTGGCATATGCGATCTCGAAACATATATAAACAAGTTTGACGGTTGGATCGTTGAAATTGGTTTTGTAGGATGTGTATCCCATCAAAACGATAGATTCACTAACACTAAAGAGTTTATTTATACTTTCATCAAGTATAACATAAGATTTTGTGGTATCCACTAATGTAAATATTTTAAATTGAAGATCGAATTCATTCATTGTATTCATTTAGGGTCAAGGAGTGTAGCTGTAAAAAAGCATCAAAATCGGAGTTACAATAACCGTTAAATCGTGATTTTTCGTTTATAACCATCGAAAAGTTTTGTCTCATTACTTGATCTCTAAATGTTTGTTTTTGCAATTTTTGGCGTATGCGATCTCGAAGCATATATAAACAAGTTTGACGGTTGGATCGTTAAATTAGTTTCGTAGGATGCGTATCACATCAAAACGATAAATTCACTAACACTTAAGAGTTTATTTATACTTTCATCAAGTATAATATAAGATTTTGTGGTATCCACTAGTGTAAATATTTTAAATTGAAGATCGAATTCATTCATTGTATTTGTTTAGGGTCAAGGAGTGTAGCTGTAAAAAAACATCAAAATTGGAGTTAAAATAACCGTTAAATTGTGATTTTTCATGTATAACCGTCGAAAAGTTTTGTCTTATTACTTGATCTTTGAATGTTTTTTTTTTTTGCAATTTTTGGTGTATGCGATCTTGAAGCATATATAAAAAATTTTGATGGTTGGATCGTTAAAATTAGTTTCGTAGGATGCGTATCCCATCAAAACGATAGATTCACTAACACTTAAGAGTTTATTTATACTTTCATTAAGTATAACATAAGATTTTGTGGTATCCACTAGTGTAAATATTTTAAATTGAAGATCGAATTCATTCATTGTATTCATTTAGGGTCAAGGAGTGTAGCTGTAAAAAATCATCAAAATCGGAGTTATAATACCTGTTAAATCGTGATTTTTCGTTTATAACCGTCGAAAAGTTTTGTCTCATTACTTGATCTTTGAATGTTTGTTTTTTTCAATTTTTGGCATACGCAATCTTGAAGCATATATAAACAAGTTTGACGGTTGGATCGTTGAAATTAGTTTCGTAGGATGCGTATCACATCAAAACGATAGATTCACTAACACTTAAGAGTTTATTTATACGTTCACCAAGTATAACATAAGATATTGTGATATCCACTAGTGTAATATTTTAAATAGAAGATCGAATTTATTCATTGTATTTGTTTAGGGTCAAGGAGTGTAGCTGTAAAAAATTATCAAAATCGGAGTTAAAATAACCGTTAAATCGTGATTTTTCGTTTATAAACCGTCGAAAAGTTTTGTCTTATTACTTGATCTCTGAATGTTTGTTTTTTGCAAATTTTGGCATATGCAATCTCAAAGCATATATAAACAAGTTTGACGGTTGGATCGTTGAAATTAGTTTCTAAGATGCGTATCCCATCAAAACGATAGATTCACTAACACTTAAGAGTTTATTTATACTTTCATCAAGTATAACATAAGATTTTGTGGTATCCACTAGTGTAAATATTTTAAATTGAAGATCGACTTTATTCATTGTATTTATATAAGATCAAGGAGTGTAGCTGTAAAAAATCATCAAAATCAAAGTTAAAATAACCGTTAAATCGTGATTTTTCATTTATAACCGTCGAAAAGTTTTGTCTTGTTACTTGATCTCTGAATGTTTGTTTTTTGTAATTTTTGGTGTATACGATCTCGAAACATGTATAAACAAGTTTGACGGTTGGATCATTGAAATTAGTTTCTAAGATGCGTATCCCATCAAAACGATACATTAACTAATACTTAAGAGTTTATTTATACTTTCATTAAGTATAACATAAGATTTGTGGTATCCACTAGTGTAAATATTTTAAATTGAAGATCGAATTCATTCATTCTATTCATATAAGGTCAAGGAGTATAGCTGTACAAAATCATCAAAATCAGAGTTAAAATAACCGTTAAATCGTGATTTTTCGTTTATAACTGTTGAAAAGTTTTGTCTCATTACTTCATCTCTGAATGTTTGTTTTTTGCAATTTTTGGAGTATGCGATCTCGAAGCATGTATAAACAAGTTTGACGGTTGGATTGTTGAAATTAGTTTTGTAGGATACGTATCTCGTCAAAACGATAAATTCACTAACACTTAAGAGTTTATTCATACTCTCATCATTTTGATGGGATATGCAGTGATGTTATACTTAATGAAAGTATAAATAAACTTTAAGCGTTAGTGAATCTTATCGTTTTGATGACTTGGAATAAATATATTAATTATTTATATATTTTAAGTGTTAATTAGACTATGTTTCAATTAGTATGTGATGATATTTAATAATAAAATTACATTTATGTTTTTTATTACGTATTTTATTTTTATTCAAGTTAAAATGTTATAAGAGATAAAAAAAGAAAAAAAAAAAAGCTGGTTATTTTTTTTCTTCGGGTTAAACATTAGGTGGGAAATGGATGGATATAGGTTGCAAAATTTCCCAAACATTAGGTGGGAAATGGATGAAACTTTTGAAATATTAGGCGGGAAATTAATTATTATAATTTTTTTATGTTTTTGGTATTTTTAAATTACTTGATATTTTTATTTTTAATGTGTTTTATGATTTTTAATCTCAATCTTTGCCTATAATATACTATAAAAATAAATAAATAAAACTTAAATTTAAAATTTATATAGAATAATAATAGAATAATAATTAATAAATAATATATACATATTCATTATATCTATTGCATTTTATAGTAAGTTTTTTTTAGTAGTTTAAAAAATTAAAATCATCAAAATAGCATTTTTCTTATCGTGTCGAAACAGGTTACCCGCGTGTCACTCTCGTGTAAACCTGTTAAGAACCCGTTATTAACGGGTTATTATCGTGTGACCCGATAATGACCCGATTAGTTATCGTGTTGACCCGAAACCCGTTATTTTCGTGTCGTGTTAACGGGTCGTGTAATAAATTGTACAGGTCTAGTTTCGTTCTCGTAAGCTCCTCTCTATCTCTCTCATTGATCTTATTCCAATAATAAGATCTGTTTTTATTAATTTCTCTCTCTTCCCTAAACATTCCAAGCATAAATATCTCAATCGCGCCCCCCTCGTCCGCTACAGAAAGCCAAGAGGAGGGTTAAGACTTAAGAGATGGGTCACTCCGACCCACTCATTCCCTCAATCATAACACACCCAACCCCACCCCCACCCCCACCACCTCACACACACACACACACACACTCTCTCTCTCTCAAATGATCCCCAAACAACCTTTCCCATAAAACCACCTTTTATAAATCCATATTACAAAAACCACTACTTACATTTTACATCTATTCCCACTCCACTCCGACCAGACTAGTCCCATCCTCACTCTCTCTCTCTTCTTCTCTCTCTCATAAAAAGTTCTTGCTTTCTCATCTTTTGTCTTTGTGTTCATTTCTCTGTACATTTTTATTTCTTTAATAATAACAAATTATATCTTGTTTCTTTTTTCTGTTTCACACCTTAGCCTTTCTCTCTCAAGAAATACTACCTGATCAGGCTATAAATTACAAATTAAGCTTTGAAATATTAAGTCAATGGATTTGATGGCATCCGAACGCGTTTGTTATGTTCACTGCAACTTCTGCAACACCATTTTAGCGGTATCTCTCTCTCTCTCTCTCTCTCTCTCTCTCTCTCTCTTAGTCATGTCCATCCTTAATTATTCAAGTCTAAGGTTTCTTTGTGCCATGTCTTTCAACAGCTGAATTGACCAATATCCGCGCTTTCATATTTTTAGCTTTCAGATCAAGAATGAATTTGATTCGTCATGTCCCTCTATGCACCCCAAAATAACAACTTAGTTAAAGGTGTAGAAGAATCTATAACTGGGTTTTTATGAATATATAAAACAATTGTGTCCCTTAACCGACTACTTAAAATGCCCTTCTTCCTGTTAAAGTTTAAGTACTCGAATTGACGCCAAGAATTGCAAATTCTTGAGAGTCACATGGAATTGATCAAAGAATCTGTCTCCTACCTTATATTTTATGAAGAATTGTACCTGGGTTGTTTGGCCTGCAGGCCTCCCAGTAGATGAAAATAATAAGAAAATTTCATTTTATGTACGTCACATCGACCAGTGGTTGTAGAATTGCAATCGATCGACCCCATAAAGAGTTAAGTGGATTTATAACAATTTCAAAAGTGAGGGAAGATTGCTTCCGCTAAAGATAGCAAACAAATCTTCTGAATGTGTTCCGCTACGGGATTCTCGTGGCCATGTACTAGGGCAACAAGTAGCTAGGTTATAAGCTAGGGTTGAAGTTTCAGATCCCAAGCTATATGTGCACAACTTTATGCAGATTCCTACTCTCATCTCAAGCTACTTATATATGCATATTTATTAAATTGTAGGGTTATATATAATATTAACTTATTACTAAACCATGGCAGTACTGATTCATCTTCTTTTATCGTTCTATCATTTCATTCCTTACTTAATCTCTCTCTCTCTCTCTCGATGAATAAATGTGATCCAGTTGTTGCATATTTCAGGTTTTGAATACCAATGAAGAACAGAAGGCACCTTTTCCTTACTCTTTATAAAAACCTGTGAATAGAGTCTAAGGAGGGACGGAGGGACGGAGGAGAGAGAGAGAGAGAGAGAGAGAGAGAGAGAGAGAGCAGCAGCAGCAGCAAATAGTGCTTCTTTTTCTTCTTTGTTTCATCACAAGGTGCCTCTGATAAATTAAACCTTCTAAAATGATTTCCTTTGTTTTTTTTTTTCCCTTCCGAACGTTATGTTTTGTGATAATTGAGAAAGTATTTATACGGATTTCGACAAAAAAAGAAAAAAGAAAAGAGAAAGTATATATACGGAAAATGAAGATGTTAAACTGGAGAGTACACAGCAGAATGTACAGTGATTAAATTAGTGTAGTTGATGATGATGATAATTCAGGCTCTCTTCCTTTAATCATGAGTAGAGTAGTTATGTTTGATAGTGAAGAAGAGTGAGTGGTGAATGCTGCTGGTCATGGCCTTTAATGGTTTCCGTTCCCGTCACGTCGCTTTCTTTCGTTCTCTCTCTCTCTCTCTCTCTGTTGATGCATTGAGCTATTTCCTTCTATCTTTTATCATCTTCCTTGCGGGTGTGTCAGGCAGAAAAGCCAGAAGGGGCACCGAAAGGGAAAAAAAAGAAATAGTATCTCTGTGTGCGCGTGTGAGTTTCTGTGTGTCTACGTGTGAGTCACAGAGGGAGAGAGAGAGAGAGAGAGAGAGAGAGAGAGAGAGAGAGAGAGAGAGAGAGAGAGAGAGAGTTTCTTAAGTAATTAAATGAAGAGGGCTAAGAGACCTTATAGTTATTTACCCATGTGTGGTCTGAGATCAATTCTGCAGTACTTAATTGTTAATTTGAGAAAAGAGGTTTTCAGCATCGATAGGCATTTAGGCATTTCATTCCTCTCCATGTTCTTCTTCTTCTTCTTCTATCATCTTCTTCTTTATAAATACATGATTCGTCCTCCTATCGCTGATGTGTGTCCTATATGTAGTACTGTTTTCAATTGATAGAGTTCTTCATAATGATCATATGTCCATCAATGCAATCTGGTTTGTTCTCATACAAGATTTGTTTCTGTTTTATGAATTAGGATTTGTATTTTTGTTTGGTTAATAGGGGTTTGCTTACGATCATATTCATATGATGGTTACATTAACGCTTTTGAGTGCGTGTATGTGAGAGAGCAAGAAATTAAGATTCAGGAGCCAACAAATTAAACAAAAAATCAATCAACATGGAACTAAGCAAGAACCTAGCTAGAATCTCACATCAATTAGTATTGTAGTGATTACTTTATTTTTCTTTGAAGAAGAATACAGTATTTAGGTAATAATTCAATGTACCTCTTACATTATATACTGATCGGTAACTGAACCGAATGGATGCAGGTGAGTGTTCCATGCAATAGTTCAATGAATATGGTGACGGTGAGATGTGGGCATTGTGCCAATCTGCTCTCTGTTAATACTGGAGGTTCCCTTCAGTCGACTACAATTCCTCCTCATCAAGATCCCCAGGTAATTGTACATTAATTATTAATTTAACTATATATGTGCATTTGGCTTTGCAAGTTGTGAATTGCCTAGTTGATAGATTTTTCTCTTAAGCTTACTGTATTGGGGTTCAAACCCTACCATTCTTTTGGTTTAAGTTAGATTAGTAATAATATTTGTAAAAAAAATTAAAAAGTATGTGCATTTTGCCTCCTTTCTTAGGTAATTATATTCAATATTTTTCTGACTCGGATTCCATAAATTTCCACAAGGAATTTGATGGGTGTGTATGTAAACAAGGTAGTTTTATGAAGTGTGCGAGTCAATTTATTCGTGATCAATTAAGGATTAGACAATGTTTTTTCGTTTTTCAAAGATCGATCAACCAGTGATTATTCAACCAGTACCAACTTATTATTATGTATTTTCGTGATGAGCATGTCTCTGAAATTTCAATTCAAATTCTTTTGGTGCCAAGGTGTTGACAGTGATTTGACTGATATATATATATATATATATATATAATTTTAATGTAATTTAATTGGTTGTTTGCTGGTTAATAATTTATTAATTGAAAGTTACAGAAACAACACCTGAGCTCTGAGGATTCAAATAAGAACTGCGGCTCATCATCATCATCATCCAAATCCAACAAGTTTGGTCATGCATTTGAGTCTCTAGAGCTTCATGACCAACCTAGAATCTCTCCCATAAACCGTGAGTCTCTCTCTCTCTCTCTCATACACAAATAATATGACATATCTTTTGCAGTCACTTTAAATTAATGAAGTCGACCAGACCTACCCCCCACCAACCACTTAATGTCTCATACCAAATGTTAAATGCAAACCAACAACCTGGGTTAATTATCTTATGATGATAGCTTTGAGCAAATTAAGTGTCTCCGCACAATTGGAAAAAAAGTAAATAACAAGGAACAATTATCACCTAATACTTCAAGGTGATCCTGTTAAATGCAAACCAACCTACGTACGTACCTAGGTTAGCTGAATGTGCTTCATCCTATGCATTCGAGTTTGGGTTCTCTATGTGCAATTTAATTAGATTTGGTTTCAAATAGAATATGTGCAAGAAAAAAAAATAAAAATCTACAGCCATTTAGTTTGAATAATAAGCATGCAAACCCCATTTACAAGTGCTCAATTAGGGATTTGTCCTCACTTCTCACGGGCCAACTAGGATGGTGACCTTTCATAGCAGATTTCAGTACCCATCAATTAATGGATAGCAATGTCCTAGAAACTATATATGCTCATGAGTATTAATACTTTCACATTTTAATACAATATCTATTTCAGAAAAACAAATTAACAGGTTGTACATTTTGAAGTGTGGAATCTAGCCATATATATGTGTGTATGATCTCAATCTCAATAATATCATTGGAATGAGGTACAAAATATTTTAGCTAGGTAGCTCAATCTAATACTGATGTAATTTTTGTCCTATTTTTCTAACCAATTTCTTCAAATTAATTGTTAAACATATATAGCACCAGAGAAAAGACAGCGGGTTCCTTCAGCATATAACAGGTTTATCAAGTAAGTTTATTTTTAATCATTGGTGTTGTCACACATTTTGTTGCTATACAAGTTGACGATGATGCCAATTATTATTATTATTATTAAGAGATGGAATTACCCTTGAAGATGAATTACTGGTATGATAATTAACTTAATCTCTCTCTCTCTCTCTCTCTCTCTCTCTCTCTCTCTCTCTCTAGGGAGGAGATCCAAAGGATTAAGGCTAGTAATCCTGACATTAGCCATAGGGAAGCTTTTAGCACAGCAGCTAAAAATGTAAGTTATGGGTTTCTATTAAAGCAGCCATCATGTCTCTCAAAATTTTCATATATATGGGAGACCTTGTATTAATTCATTACAATATAGCAGAACTATCAAGTTTTATTTTGGTAGTATATATATAATGGAACCACCAAGTTGATCCATACTATGTTATAGTGAGTTATGAGTGATTCTTGCTTTCGAGAACCCATGTTACTAAATATTTCATGTGTTAGAATATATATGGCTCTTGAAAATAACTTAAGAGTCATACAATATATCATAATAATCGAGAACTTATTAATTAAAAGAACAATTCTAACAAAAAAAATACCAATCAGATAGGTGTGTGCTAATATGGTGACTAACCAATCAAAGAACAATTTTGGCAATAAAAATATTAATAATCAAATAACAATTATTAAAATCAGAACTAAGTTTCTCATCATGATTAGTACGCACCATGCATGATTGTAATTCTTTTCCTTTTAGTTTTTAGTTTACAAATTTTTCTTTAGATAAAATTGAACAGACACACAAACTACGTACACGGTTTTTAGTTCATATAGATGCAAGCTTCAAAGAAAAGTTTAAAGGTTGAATAGTATTTAAATTAATAGAAAAAATTATTGAGGTCAATAATTAATTTAAAATTTCAGCATCCGTGAATGCTCATTTCATTTTCTAGCAGTTGAAACAATATTCCTCTCCAACTAATTTCAATATCACGTACATGTTAAAATTTCACTTTGACATCTTACAATATGATTGACTCTATCCTTATATTAAAAATATTTTGTGACCTCAAAATGACCCCGGCCGGGGTTAAAGAGGAAACGTACGGTTTGGCAAGTCTTGGAAAAATAGGATCCTCTGCGTACTTGTGTTTTCTTTTATCATGCTTATGTCCAAAACAACTTGTTTATGGATTTAAAGTTTTAGGGTTTTGGGTTTATAGTTTGTGTTGAAAAGCAATTTAATGAAAGTTCAATACATAATTTTAATCATAAGCTGATCATGAGTGCCATAAGTAGAGAAGACTTGCATGGGAAATGCCATTACATCTGGAATAAAATATTATATCATTTTAAATATAATAACCTAATTAATATAAAAGGCCAAAGGAAGAATCAGGAAGATAATGAAAGATCAAGCTCTCAAAATCGCTTATCCATCGGCTTTTGCAATTTGAAGATTGTAAGTAAAAACTTACGGAAAACTGCATGGTGAACTTGAATTATGAGAGTAACAGATAACAAGGATCGAGATTGGATTTTATGTGGATTAATTGCCTGTCACTAATTAGCATCTGACTAATAATGTGAAGTCAAGACTACAAATCTACTTGATGGTTAAGATAGCAAGAAGCATCGTTAATGTTTATTTTGATTGAAGGTTAGGTTAATGCTATTTATATGGACAAGATTTATCAGTACATCCCAAGGACAAGATGTTAGCAATTGTTAATTAATACAAGTGTTTCATACTGGAGAAGTATACATCCATTACTTTAAGTGGCCAGTAGCCAGCCTTAAAATTGCCTTGAGGCCTTTTGTAAAAGCTTCAGTCTGTTTTTGTGGGGATTTTTTTTCATATCGAATTACTGATTAACTTGAAGATAAATTTACATTCAACTCAGACTTAAGAAATGTAGAGAGCTTGGGGGCTTAACATCCAACTGAAATAATAAAGGATGATCTAAAGAAAGTGCATCCCTAGAAATAGAATAAGCTATTCCTTATTACATTGTCTAGGACAAAAGGAAATTAATGTCTGGTCAAAATTTTTAAGCACAACCTTAGCCTTCTGATCATTGTCCTCAACCAGAATAGTAGTTAGGCTTAAGTCCCATACAGCATGAATGGCGTTCTCAGCACCACCTTCAACTTGAGTATATATGTATTAGGTTTAGGGTTTAGTTACTTAGACTTGCTTATACAATATTGATACGTTCTTTTAGCTCATACATACTTTTTGGTTACAATGAAAGGTTTGGAACCCTTGACGTAGCTTACTCCTATCCACTCGCACCACTAGGCTAACCCCAGTGGCTTAGCTCATAAATTCAGTTGTCAATATTGAAGTTTTTAAAGATGCAGGAGTGATCCTCAATATGCAGATATATGTTCTAATTAAGTTCTACTAGCTTATAGACAGAAACATCACAAAATATATTGATGCATAAACATGAGCACAAATTGCAGGCATCCTAATTGTAGAAGGTACAACACTCTTTAAAAGAGCATCTGCAGTAATATGTGCATTGATTGTGCAGTATTATGAGTAGTTATAGATAATACATTTATGATACAATATCAATGTGCTAGTTAGAATAAAAACTAAATATATCAACTGAGAAAAAGGTCGTTTGTGTTGCAGTGGGCACATTTTCCCCACATTCACTTTGGATTAAAGCTGGATGCCAACAGGGAACCAAAGCTAGACCAGGCTTTTGCAGGAGAGGGAACTCAAAAGTCTAATGGCTTCTACTAAAACAAAACCGGTATATACAATATACCCCCTCCTGTGAGAAGCATCTGCAGGCTTCTCTCTCTCTATATATGTATGTATGATGCAACTACTAAAAAATATTGAGGTTGATGAAGTCTCCTAACCCTACAGCTGGGAAACCTCTTTAGAACCTCACTTTGTTTTTACTATCTATAGCTACGTGTTTAAATTGACTTTCCCTAACTGCAAGAAGCAAATATACTATTGTGGTTCGTTCATGTTGAACATATTTTATTCTCTTAAGTAGACAGTTAAACGTGCATTTGTTGATTTACCAACCATAGTCTCTCTTTCTCTCTCTCTCTGGGTGGAAGGACCGGACAAGGATTGTCTGCACTCCTACTTCCGATGCTCTCCCGCTGCCCTTTTGTTTGTGTGGTCACGGTTAAGCCATCTCAATATTTTATATTACTATTCATTTTTGTCTTATTATCTTTATAAAAAAACAATATAAAATGTTGACGTGACTTAATCGTGACCACACAAAACAAAAGGGCACAGAAAGACACCGAAAGTGGGAAGGCAAACAATAGGAAGGACCACAAAATTAACCAATGTGATATTCCATCCATCTGGGAATCCACCCGGAGGAACCACAGGTTAATACACACCAATATGTTTGGCTGTTTATAATTGTACAACCAGCTTATCAGTGTATATCGAGCTGTACGAAAGCAACACGAGAGAGAGAGAGAGAGAGAGAGAGAGAGAGAGATGCCATTATTCATAAGATTTATAGATGATGCGGACGTACTTGCACGTTTCACTTACTCTTACCGAGAGAGCTCAGATAATTATTAATGGATAAATTAAGTTCTCATTCCTCTCTTCCTTTTTTTTTATTTTATTTTTATTTTTTTATTTTTATTTTAGAAAACTAGATTTTAATATTTAAATAAGATGAAATTTAGAAAAATGTCTTATACAAGATTGAAAACTGATGTTAGTCCTTAGACTCTATTTAATCACAACAAATGTATTCAATGTCTCTATTTTTTATTTATAATTTTATGGTGTTCAAATTAAATTTTATGAAAATATTATAAATTTTAATTCTCATTATGTTAAGTAACTTATATAAGAAAATATTTTTGTAGAGATTTTTTGGTACACTTATGTTTTTGCATATTTTCTTATGTGCCACTAATTCATTACAATATATTTAGGTACGAACATTTTGGTACACTAGGTTAATCTAATATGTTTACGTATGGAGATTTTAGTACACTAGTTTAGTATAATATATTTAAGTATCGATATTTCAGTACACTAGTTTAGTAACATATATTTAGGTATGAAATTTTTTGGTACACGTATGTTTTTGCATAGTTTCTTATGTGCGACTAATTCACTACAATATATTTAGGTACGGACATTTTGGTAGACTAATTTAGTAAAATATATTATGATATGGACGCGTAGGTACACTATTTAGAGTAAGTCAAATAAAATTAATGAATTAAATGTGTATAATAAGTATAAATTTTAATATAATGACATCAAATAAGATATTTATTAAATATTAAAACAAAAATATAATATGAATTTGGATTAAGTACATATTAGAGGACTAAAATCAATATCCAATCTAACACTAGGTTTTTATTGAATTTTAATCTCCTTCAAGGATTAAAGTTCAAAAACCCATTTTTTCTCATTAATTGAATTTTTTTTTTTCATTTTGGACCAAGGTCCTTTGACATTTGTTCACATCCATTATTTTTAAATTAAATTAGAGAGTTGCTAGACCCACTCCTACCATAAAAAGTTAAAAAATTGAAATGCTATTTTCCCATTCATTATTAGTCCTAAAATAACCTCTAATATGTTAATTCCCCACCCACTAATATTCCTAAAAATTGAAATTTGCATTACTCAACTTAAGTCGTTGATTGCTTGTTTGCTCCATGCATGTCTCCGCTCAACTTAGGAAATTCATTACTCAACTTAATTAAGCAAGTTAAGAAACTTATCCAACTTATATATGCATCTTCAAGGGGCCATGCACATAAAACTGCAGGATGCATGCATATTGCTTTGGTCATGCTGACGTGCATGGTTAACCCTAGCTAGTTCACTCGCCGTTGATGGGTGTGATTATCATCACCTAGGGTTGATGAGAGGAAGCAAGAATGAGAGACGTGGGGTCGTAAATGGTACAGCCATCATTTAACTTGGTACGTTCTGTTGAAAATGTGGATTGTTCTGTAACGCCTGCAAATATGCCCACTTATTTTGCTGTAGAATGAGCAGTATTATGTAAATGGCCCTGTAAAAAGGACAGAGATCCCAGCCGTATCTTATCCTACCAAATCTTAAGGATCCGGAGATTTGGATCATTAAAATTTGATCAAATAACTGCAAATAGAGAGATCCTTCTATAGTGATAATAATTGTAGCAGTTAAATCAAATTTTAAAGATTTGAATCTCTGGATCCGTAGGACTTGGTGGGGAAGATCTGTCCCTCTATAAAAATGCCATATACAGTACTAATACGCAGAGAGGTACCCAGAGAGGGAGAGGGGATTTGGATTGGTTTGTCTATTGGGATTCGGTTAAGAGTAGAGAATCTGAAACGTCAAATCATGTAGTTGGTATTTTCAAATCATGTGTGGGTGAGAGTGAGTGAGTCTTGTCCAGAAGGATGGACTGGACGGGTGATTTTACTTTACTTTAGTAGCTTTATGAGTGTCCGGATCGCACTGTCATATCAGTCCTTGCTGATTTTGAAGGGAGGGAACCGCTGAAATGAAATCACCATGTCTCATCCATCTAAGAAATCCAAAGAAACTGTGTCAAAAGTGGCACTCTTGTAGTTCTTATGCTATCTTATATTTTTGACACAATATTTTATAATTTTGTTATAAAATATAACGTTAAATTATGAAGTAGTAGAGAGTTCATAATGATTCACACTTAAAAAAAAAGTCTTTTTGGCATTTCTCCTTTCACAAATAATTGATATCGTAAACACCCATAAACAATGAATGTAAAATACTAGAATACCCTTTATGAATTAGCATTGATTATGCCATTATTAACCTTGAGTAGCGGTTCTGGCATCTTCCACACCAATCCGTGAAAAGTAGCGAGAATTGAACTTGAAACTGTAGACTACCGAAGAAATTGCACAAAACTGAAAACCTGTTCTATGTTAAAATTAGGTGAGACAAGCACCAACACTCCATCGCAATGAGCTATATTGCAATGGGAAGATGCAACACAAGCTAGGTTGAGCTTCATGAAAAGACTCTCGATTTATCAAAGGCAAATGAGTTGACTCACATCGTTATATGAAGTATGTTGCACAGGAAGATGAATTGTTCCCGTGAAGAAGTTGAGTCGAAGGACATTGTATCTTATATTTTTCTAATAGTTTTGTTTGTTTTGTCTTTGTGGATTAGTGAAACTCTGGGATGAAGTTTTAAAATCGACTTTAATGTTATTTCTAAATCAACATAATCAACTATTATTTGCAGCCCTTTTCTTTGCCCTACTTTTTCTATCCAATGATTCAAACCAGATTTCTTTGTATTTTCTTCCTATAATTTCATTTTTTTTATTGGTTACCTTGCCCTCTACCTCCCACTTGTATTATACACTTCTTTTGATTATCCTTATTAATTTAATGAGTCTTTTAGTTTTGTGAAGATCACTTGATTGCTCATGCTATGAGTTTGAAATTTCTCTCAATACATAAATGAAAGGCCCTCTCCCACAAAGAATTATGGCTCCGCCACCACCTTAGTTGGTACAATTAAATACATTATCAATGAAGACAATAACTCAGTTGACTATTTGTTGAACCATTCTGCAACAATGGTACCAGTGTGCAAAGCTCTATCCCCTTTAGCCCTTAGTTAAGCGACCATGGTCGATGTTGTTATAAATCACCTAGTAAGCAGTCATGGTAGCAATGTGCCTTATGTGTGACCAGCAACAAATCATCATCGGGTACAACACGTTGTTGGGTATGGCCTTCAACCTCCTCATCATGAAGTACATGAAACTCCTCCCCAGAATAAAAGGTTCAAGCTTGGTTACTATGTTGATGGCCTATATTGAGGGCACTCTTATCAGTCCGCAAGACACGAATCGTTTAATTTTTCAGAGGAACATTTTCAATATTCATTTGCAATGCTGGATCTTGAGGTAGCCAGGCACAGTGATAATTGTATGGAAAAACTTGTTCTTCATGGTACCTTCAAAGACAAAAGACACATCAAGCGTATTGTGGTAAAAAAAAAATGCATGAAAGTTTTGAGTTCAAAGTGAACAAGTTCCAATGTAAGAGCCATAATTGCCGATGGTGATAACAGGCAACACAAGACAATGAGAATGGTTTGTTCCATATTAAAATTGTATCGACCGAATAACGCATGCGGTTTGACATAGTTGCCCAGGAGCATAGTTCTGCAAGTGTGTGAGAAGTTATACCAACATAATTAGTGTTAATCCTATCCAAGAGTAGCATAATGTAACTGTAATCTAGTTCTTATTTTTCGCTTTAGTTTATCCTTACTTTTATCTCTATATTTTAATTTACCTTCTTGTTCTTGCTCTCAATTCCACTTTGATATAACTCTTACAGTGTGTTTGGATGCATCAGTTTCACTCGAAATCTGCTTTAAGATTGGTAATTTAGACGAGAAAGAAGGTAATTTAGACGAGAAAGCAATTTTCCTTCGTTTGTGATGTGAAATATTCTAACACTCAAATTAAAACCCTATGATTGTAGTATGTGTAAGTAGGGATCGTTCTAGGCCGGGGATTAGAAGGAATGCTAATCTACTCAAATTAAACTCTAAAACACTAAACTAGACTCAAAAACAGAAAACTAGACTCTAACAACTCAAAACAAACTAAAAAGACTCAAAACAGCACAACATAATCAAATAGACTTAAACTAGACACTAAAGGATGATTTGGACGATAATTACTTTTAACTTGACTCGAAACACTTAAAAACACAAGTTTGGACAAATTCTAACTAAAAGACACAACCAAGTAAAGGGGGATTGGATTTTGGACGAAATTAAGGTAAAAACAAATAGATTTAAAGACTTAAATAACTTTGGACGAAATTAGGGAAAAATATGGGTGATAAGCTATCCAGATGGTCCTTCTCCACACATGACACACTTGCATACAAATTGATTTCCAGTTGCTTTTTCAATAAACCATGAACCTCAACACCCCAGATTAACCGTGAACAGCACTAATTAACCCTCAGATTTTCCTTAAGTCATTGAATTGGATGGAATACGCATCGGCAACCAAATTATTCTTCAATAATTCCTTACATGAACATCATAATAGAGATACAATCAAAGATCATTAAGCTTTGTGAAAATCATAAGCATTGACAAGGCATTCGTAACTATGAAAAGCATGATACTCTTGCCAGGAATTTATTTAACACGATCGTGACTAGCAACCTCCACTACTTATAAATATAAGTTCATAACGATTAGGTGAAACTCCCTTATATTTTAGCATCAAATTCATGCAAACTAAGCGGGCCCTCTTAATCAACACACAAGAATAAGTTATTAATCAAACAGTTAAGTAAATTGTATTCATGATTTATGAAATCACAACTGAAAGTAATCAATTCATATTGCAAATATAATCATGGTTTCAAAGTCTCCCTAGCTAAAACAAGTTTAGCTCCTCATGTTCGCAACACAAAGATAATTAAACTTAAACATTAAAAACAAAGATAGAAACACTCTAGGTGGCTCCTCCTTCCTTCCTTGTTGCGCACAATGGGGATTTGTGTGAATTTAGGTTCTTGAGGTGTGGTGGATAGTGTGGTGTGAAATTGTGGTAGAGGGTGGTTGAATGTATGAATGAATGAATGAGTGAATGGATGATTAAAACCTGCGGCAAAGGCTTGTATTTATAGGCTAGGTCTTGCACAATTTTGAAGGAAAAGGATTACACAATCCAATGGGAAAAGGACTACGGTTTTGGACTTTCTAGTAATCAGAAAACCAAAGAGAATATGGAGAGGGTGCGGCATACATCTAGGAGCGGATAAGATCTTCTAGAAAGAGTATTAGGGTAGATTTCTAGAAGAACTTAGGCTAAGGGGTGCGGCACCTTTGTAGGAGAGGGATTACAATTCCCAATCCACCAAGGAATGGCATATATGCAGCACACAAGGGATAAGGTCTCTAGAATCTGAGTTATGTATTTAAATGTATAACTAATCCCTTCTAAATAGCTAGAATTAAGGCACAAACTGATTTGGATAAGATAAGATAGGATAATGCTAGATTTAGGAAAGGATAAGGTTGGTTAGGATAGGATAAGATAAGGTTGGATAATGTTCCTTATTTCTTGCTCTTTCCTTATCTTCTTTGTATTTGAACTTGTTTCTCCAGATTTGTAGCATGTTCCTAGCCTCTCTTGACTTCAATTTTGTCCATCCACTTTGCTCCATAGTTAAGCTATCCAATCCATGCCCAAAACTGCTCCAAATGGCTCCAAATTGCACTTTCTTGCTCCTTTTGCCATTAGGACCTACAAACATACGAAAATAGCTTAAAAGACTATAATAAGTAGTAATTAACTAACTAAATGCAAGGAAACAACATAACTAAGTAGCATAAATATGCTCCTATTAGTTTAACAACTACAAATGAGGGAAACAACAAATTCTCCACAACAAAATAAGTGAAAATTAGGGATAAAGATTTCTGAGTTTAATTTCCATCTAAATAGGCATTATTTCACAATTCCAACTACGACGAGATTTGCAAACTCATAGTGGAGAAATATAGCATGCGCCAAATTTCAAAATTAGGGTGCAAAATTTCACAATTATAGTGCCAAATTTCATGAAAAAACCTGAGAAGGATATGCTGCATTGTTCAATTCATTAATGCTCCAAATTTCGACAAGATTTTCGACTTGTGCATCACTATTCTAGGTTAGTGCCTCAACTTTATTTTTAGCTTTTCGGGATTTCCAACGCCAATAGTGAATTTTACTAGTATGTTTATTCTTTTTTGATAATCATATGTTGTTGTGCTAGTTCCTTGTTATAGTTTAGGATGGTTTTTGGTGTTAGTTCCTTGTTTTTAGTTGGGTTTTTTTTGTGTTAGTTCATTGGTCCATCGTGGATATCCTAAGGGGGTGGATTGTGACATCCCACATCACCCAGGGGAGTGATCCTTAAATGTATATTCCCATCCCTACTTAACACGAGGCCTTTTGGGAGCTCACTGGCTTCGGGTTCCGTAGGAACTCCGAAGTTAAGCGAGAAGGGGGCTAGAGCAATCCCATGATGGGTGACCCATTGGGAAGTTGCTCGTGAGTTCCCAAAAACAAAACCGTGAGGGAATGGTAAGCCCAAAGCGGACAATATCGTGCTACGGTGGTGGAGCGGGTCCGGGAAGTGGTCCGCCCCGGGTTGGGATGTGACAATTTGGTATCAGAGCCTAACCCTGGTCGTGGTGTGCCGACGAGGGCGTCGGGCCCCTAAGGGGGGTGAATTGTCACATCCTGGCCGGGGGCGGATCACTTCCCGGGCCCGCTCCACCACCGTAGCACGATATTGTCCGCTTTGGGCTTACCATTCCCTCACGGTTTTGTTTTTGGGAACTCACGAGCAACTTCCCAGTGGGTCACCCATCATGGGATTGCTCTAGCCCCCTTCTCGCTTAACTTCGGAGTTCCTACGGAACCCGAAGCCAGTGAGCTCCCAAAAGGCCTCGTGTTAAGTAGGGATGGGAATATTCATTTAAGGATCACTCCCCTGGGCGATGTGGGATGTCACAATCCACCCCCCTTAGGGGCCCGACGTCCTCGTCGGCACACCACGACCAGGGTTAGGCTCTGATACCAAATTGTCACATCCCAACCTGGGGCGGACCACTTCCCGGGCCCGCTCCACCACCGTAGCACGATATTGTCCGCTTTGGGCTTACCATTCCCTCACGGTTTTGTTTTTGGGAACTCACGAGCAACTTCCCAGTGGGTCACCCATCATGGGATTGCTCTAGCCCTCTTCTCGCTTAACTTCGGAGTTCCTACGGAACCCGAAGCCAGTGAGCTCCCAAAAGGCCTCGTGTTAGGTAGGGATAGGAATATAAATTTAAGGATCACTCCCCTGGGCGATGTGGGATGTCACAGGTTTTGTTTGTTTTGCAGAAGTCTCCTTAATTTTGATGTTTTAGTGTACAGTACATCTTATTCATACTATCAAATAGGTATGGCCAAACAAAGACGTTCTATATATGAGTAGAAAAATAGTAAAAAGGGAAAACAATTATCTAAACAATTATATATGGTATAGTCATAGTAATGCACTAGTATAGTGAGAGGTTTCTTGACAACAAACCTTCCCATGATTAAGATCAAGAAAGACAATTTTACCTCAACCGATTGTTTGATGGAAAAGAATCAACTTTCATTGAACATTTATGAGTTAGCAAGAGTGAATTTAAATGGTTTTGTGGAATTTTTTACAAGGAATTAATTGGTTATTAATTTGCACAAGAAATGTGTCCACTGAAGAATCTGCTATAATTTTATAAATATACTTAGCATAACTTGATGAAGTTTAAAGTTGTCAGTTTACACTATTATCGTTCCAAGGAATTAGTCTGTAATTTGACAATGTGTTGCACGGAATGTGATAGGAGCATATTTAGGCGACTTAACTAGCTTATTCTTGTGCATTTATGCTATTATTTCTTAGTTAATGTCGCATTACAACTCAATTTCGTGTGTTTGTAGGACCTATGGGGTAAAGTATCAAGAAAGGGCATTTTGGTGCATTTTGGAGCAATTTTGGACACTATGTGGATAGCTTACATTTGGGCTAACATGGATGGACGAATTTTGACTTCAAGAGGCTAGAAATGTGATAAGAAGAGGAAGGAATAAGCTTGTCACTAGCCGTCCTACCTTGTCTCCTAGCCGTCCTAGCTTGTCACTAGCCGTCCTACCTTGTCTCCTAGCCGTCCTACCTTGTCTCCTAGCCGTCCTAACTTGTCACTAGCCATCCTACCTTGTCTCCTAGCCGTCCTAGCTTGTCACTAGCCGTCCTACCTTGTCTCCTAGCCGTCCTACCTTGTCTCCTAGCCGTCCTAGCTTGTCACTAGCCGTCCTAGCTTGTCACTAGCCGTCCTAGCTTGTCACTAGCCGTCCTACCTTGTCTCCTACCTTGTCCAAGCTACACACTTGTATCCCTTAAGTGTTTCATGTATATATATCCTTGTAATCCTGAAAGGGGATCACTCATTCACCCAATTTTCGTCCATTCATCTAGCCACACCATTCTACACATCTTAAAATCCTAGAAACACAATTCCAGCCAACACTACACCTTGCCGTGCCTATCCTCCATCCAATTCCATAATCCCTGATCCTAAAACACATCCCAACCATCCCATCCACCTTTGTGCCGTAGCAAGGAGAAAGAAGGAAGGACTCTTGGATGCTCAAGCTTCGTCGTTGGTGCATTCTAGGTGTAATTCGTTTTATGATTTCAATGTTTAATTTATTTTCCTTTCATTTTGCTATGAACATGAGTGGCTAAACCCCTATTGGTTAGGGGTGATTTCGAAGCCATAACTATGTGTGCAAGTTGATTTGATAAATTCCAGTTATGAGTTCTTGAATTGTAAATGCAATTGGCTTAACTGTGCGAGTAATAACGTATTTGTGTTTGTTAATTAGGGGTCGACACTTAATTGGCTTGCATGAATATGATGCTAGAATATAAGTTTGTTTCACATAATTGTCACACACTTATATTCACAAGTAGTGAAGGTTGCTAGTCACAATCGCGTTAAGTTCAATTCCTAGCATAAGTGTCATGATGTCATAGTCACAAGTGCTTTGTCAATGCTTATAGTTTTCATTGAACGTAATGATCTTTGATTGTATCTTTATTATGATGTCATGTAAGGAACTTTTGAAGAATGCTTTGGGTTGTCGTATGATGTCATCCAATTCAATAACACAAGGAAAACTTGAGAATTAACTAGTGATGTCACGGTTAATTTGGGGCATTGTCATTCATAATTCTATGAAGGAATAACTGGAAATCGAGTCATTTGCATACTTGTCATGTGTGGAGAAAGAACCCCTAACTAGTCCATCATCCATTAAAAACCCCAAAAACGTTTCAAAATCAGTTTTACTTTGCAATCTGTTTTCTCAACTTTAATTTCGTCCAAATCAAATCCCCCTTTACTTTGAAGTCTCAATTTAGTTAGAAATTGTTTTGGTTCATGTTTTTAAGTGTTTTGAGTCAAGTTTTCAACCAATTTCGTCCAAATTAGTGTAGGTGCTCAAAACTGCCCAGAAAGTGGTTTTTAGGCAGTTTTGAGTCTTCTAGTTGCTGTTTTGAGTTTTTGTTTTGTTTTAGTGTTTTAACTTTGGTTTTTCATTCTTTGAGTCCAAATTAGTGTTTTTAACTTTGTTTTGGAGTTCTTAGGTCAGTTTTCAAGAGTTTAGCAATCCCTCCTAATCCCCGGTTTTGAACGATCCCTACTTACATACTTTGCTACAATTGTCAGAAGAGGGTTTAATTTGTGTGCTTAATATATTTCGCATCAAATTTTTGGCGCCGTTGCCGGGGATTAGCAACTTTGCTAATCCCTTGGATTGTTTTTGTTTCATTTATTTCACTTTGTTTCTGATTTTGTTTTAGTTTCTGACCTATTTTTGTTTCTTGTTTTTTTTTAGGTACTAGTGCATGACGCGGAGTTCTCAAACTGTGCATGCACATATCTTAGACTTTAACGACGATTTTGAACGTGATTTGAGAAGAAAGAGGAGGCATCCCGAACGTAGTGAACCTAGTTCAAGTTCAGAGGCCGAATCTGAGTTTGAAGAAGTGGAAGAAGAAGTTATGGCAGCGGACAATCGGACCATTAAAGAGCTTTCGGCCTCAGGGTTGGCCAATGCCGCACCATTATGCATTCAATACCCCGCGGCTGCCCAAGGCAAGACCGATGAATTCGAGTTGAAGTCAAGCTTGTTGCACCACATTCCTAAATACCATGGGCTTTCCATGGAAGATCCAAACAAGCATCTTAAAGAGTTTGAAGTAGTTTGTTCAAGCATGACTCCCGTCAATGTTGACGGAAGTATTTTGAAGATGAAAGCTTTTCCGTTCTCTTTAATGGATAAAGCTAAGGATTGGTTATATGAGTTGGCTCCTGGCACTGTCACTTCATGGGAGAGTATTAAAAGAGCGTTTTTGGAGAAGTTTTTCCCAACTTCTCGCATCATTCTTCTTCGTAAAAAAATAAGTGGAATTCAACAAGATGAAGGTGAGTCTTTTCCTGCATACTATGAACGTTTTAAATCACTTGTTGCTTCTTGTCCACAGCATCAGATGAAGGAGGAACTACTTTTGCAATACTTCTACGAGGGCCTCCTACCATTAGAACGTCAAATGCTCGATGCCTCGGCAGGTGGAGCATTAGTGGACAAAACACCTATGGCTGCCAAGACCTTGATTTCTAATCGAGCATTGAACGCTCAACAATACGAAGGAGTAGGCCAAAGAGGACCCCCACGGCAACATGTTCATGAGGTAAGTTCTACTTCCGACATTAATTCACAATTGGCTAATCTTACTTCTATTGTGTCTCAGTTGGCCGAGGGCATGAAGATGCAAGGACCAATTGTATGTGGCGTATGTTCTATGCATGGACATGCCTCTGAAAAATGTCCACAGTTGATTGAAAATGGTGGATGGGAAAGCGCCAATGCAATTGGGTTTCAAGGCCAAAACCAACCAAGGAACGATCCTTATTCCAATACATATAATCCCGGTTGGAGAGACCACCCAAATTTCAAATGGAGGGAGCCCCTACAATCTCAAAACCAAGGAGGCTTTAGGCAACAACCCCCTGGGTTCTTTCCCAAAACCTATGGCCCACCCCAAAATCAAGCCCAATCCGGCCCAAGTGCCTCAGGTACGTCTCTTGACAATGATGCACTCCTTAAGATACTAACTAAGTTGTCTAATGGGCAGGACGATCAAGCTAAGGCTATGCAAAACCAAGACAAAAGGGTGGATCAATTGGAGAAACAAATGGGACAAATTGCCGAGTTTATGGGGCAGTTTCGTGAACAAGGAAAGCTCCCTAGTTCCACCGTTCCAAATCCAAAGGGAGGTTTCGAAAGTGCAAAGGCCATAACCTTGAGAATTGGAAAAGAGATTGGGGCAGATCCTACACCATCACA
Organism: Pyrus x bretschneideri; assembly: GCF_019419815.1. Classification (NCBI taxonomy): domain Eukaryota; kingdom Viridiplantae; phylum Streptophyta; class Magnoliopsida; order Rosales; family Rosaceae; genus Pyrus; species Pyrus x bretschneideri. The sequence goes on along the minus strand of NW_025999806.1, from coordinate 1,116,022 downwards.
ATCAGGTCCCAAAGGTGATGAAAACTTGCAAATTGAAGAGGAAGAATCAAGCAAACCCACAACAAAGGTGGGAGAGTCTTTGCCACAAGTTCCTAGTGCCCCAAAACTGTCTAATTTGGCTAAAAAGGGTAAGAATGTGTCAAATTCGGTTTCTACTAATGCTTTTCCTTCGAATGCTCCTTTTCCTAGTAGGTTTATGCAAACAAGGAAGGAAGAAGCTGAAAAGGACATCCTTGAGACATTTAGGAAAGTTCAAGTGAACATACCCTTGTTGGATGCAATCAAGCAAGTCCCTAGATACGCCAAGTTTTTGAAGGAGTTGTGCACCACTAGGAAGAGGATGTCGACCAAGGAAGTGGTAAAAGTAGGTGAGAATGTGTCCGCCATCTTGCAACGCAAACTACCTCCCAAATGCAAAGATCCGGGTGGTTTCACCATTCCTTGTGTCATAGGTAACACTAGATTTGAATCTGCCATGCTTGACTTAGGTGCCTCTATAAATGTTATGCCATATTCCATATATGCATCTATGAACCTAGGAGCATTGAAAAAGGATGGTGTTATCATACAATTGGCCGATAGATCTAATGCCTATCCAAAGGGAGTTTTGGAAGATGTTTTGGTGCAGGTTAATCATTTGATCTTTCCGGCGGATTTCTATATCCTTGAGATGGATGAATCGGATCATGCACCCTCGCTGCCCATTCTACTTGGAAGGCCATTCATGAAAACGGCCCGGACTAAGATTGACGTGTTTAATGGAACTTTGTCCATGGAATTTGATGGGGAAGTTGTTAATTTCAATCTTTCCGATTCTATTAAGTATCCTAGTGAAGATCATTCATGTTTCTCTATTGATACTGTTGACTCTTTGGCGCAGGGATACCTTGAAGATTTGAATGATGATATGCTTGAAAAAGTCATTACAAATGGTGTAGAAGTCAAAACCAAGGGAGCAACATCCATGCAACCCCACGGCACAAATACACTATCCTATGCCGTGCATCCTAGTGAGGATTTTCTTGAAGTAGTTGCTGCCCTTGAGTCATCACCAATACATGATGGTAAGTTTCCTAACAAAGAGTCCATTCCCATTTTGACTAACAAGTTGCTTCCATCCATAATTCAGGCACCTATCCTTGAACTCAAACCTTTGCCAAGCCATTTGAAGTACATTTTCTTGGGAGAAAATGAGACACTGCCTGCCATCATATCATCATCCCTCACGGCACAAGAGGAGGAAAAACTCATGCATGTGTTGAAGGAGTACAAATCTGCCCTAGGATGGACATTGGCCGATATCAAAGGTATAAGCCCCACAACTTGTATGCATCACATATTTCTTGAGGAGGGGACCAAACCAACTAGAGAGGCTCAACGCCGTCTTAACCCTCCAATGATGGAAGTTGTGAAAAAGGAGATAATCAAACTTCTTGATTGTGGAGTCATTTATCCTATCTCCGATAGTCGTTGGGTTTCACCTATCCAATGTGTGCCTAAGAAATCCGGAGTGACGGTTGTGGAGAATGCCGAGAATGAGCTTGTACCCATGAGAATCCAAACCGGTTGGCGTGTATGCATCGATTATAGGAAGATAAATGCCACCACAAGGAAGGACCACTTCCCATTGCCGTTCCTAGATCAAATGTTGGAAAGGTTAGCGGGTCATTCTTTTTATTGCTTTCTTGATGGATATTCAGGTTATAATCAAATTGTCATTGCCCCGGATGATCAAGAAAAGACCACTTTTACTTGTCCCTTTGGAACATTTGCATATCGACGCATGCCATTTGGTTTGTGCAATGCCCCTGCCACGTTTCAAAGGTGTATGGTAAGCATATTTTCTGATTATGTTGAAAGGATTATTGAGATATTCATGGATGACTTTAGTGTTTTTGGTGATTCTTTTGATAAATGCTTGGATAATCTCACTTTAATCTTGAAACGTTGTGTTGAAACAAACCTTGTTTTAAATTGGGAAAAATGCCATTTTATGGTTAAACAAGGTATTGTTTTGGGTCATATAATCTCTGAAAAAGGAATTGAAGTTGATAAGTCTAAAGTAGATCTTGTACGCTACTTACCCTCTCCTACTTCGGTTAGAGAGGTTCGTTCTTTTCTTGGTCATGCAGGATTCTATAGACGATTTATCAAAGACTTTTCCAAGATTGCACAACCCCTATGCCGCCTCCTCCAAAAAGATGTGTCTTTTGAGTTCAACGAGGCATGCGAGAAGTCATTCAAGCATCTCAAAGAGCTCCTAACCACGGCACCCATCATAACTCCCCCGGATTGGTCCATTCCATTTGAATTGATGTGTGATGCCTCGGATTATGCACTTGGGGCTGTTTTGGGTCAAAGGAAAAATAAACAGTCACATGTTATTTATTATGCTTCCCGCACTTTAAATGATGCTCAATTGAATTATTCTACAACCGAAAAAGAACTCTTGGCGGTTGTATTTGCTTTAGATAAGTTTAGATCATATCTTATTGGCACTAAAGTAATTGTTTTCACTGACCATGCAGCCTTGAAGTATCTTTTCACCAAAAAGGAGGCCAAACCAAGGCTCATTCGTTGGATGCTCCTACTTCAAGAGTTCGATATTGAAATTAGGGACAAGAAAGGTTGTGAAAACGTGGTGGCTGACCACTTGAGTAGATTGGTGCGTGAAGAAGAGTCCCTCCCCATTTCTGAGACGTTTCCGGATGAACAACTTCTGTCCATTGAGGTAAGTACCCCTTGGTATGCCGATTTGGTCAATTTCTTGGTGACTAAGCAAGTTCCTAACACTCTAAGCAAGGTCCAACGTGATAAATTGATACATGATGCAAGATTTTATGTGTGGGATGATCCATATCTATGGAAATATTGCCCAGATCAGATTATTAGAAGATGTGTGCCAACTTCTGATTTTAACTCAATTCTAGCATTTTGTCATTCTTATGCATGTGGAGGCCATTTTGGTACCCAAAGGACAGCTCGTAAAGTGTTAGAATCTGGTTTTTATTGGCCTACATTGTTCAAAGATGCTAGAATGTTTTGCTTAACATGTGATAGATGTCAAAGAACAGGTTCTATTGGTGCAAAAGACCAAATGCCGCAAACACCCATCTTCAATGTTGAAATCTTTGATGTTTGGGGTATTGATTTCATGGGACCTTTTCCTTCTTCATTTGGTTTCACTTATATTTTGCTTGCGGTTGATTATGTTTCTAAATGGGTAGAAGCAAAAGCTACCCGTACTAACGATTCTAGAGTGGTTTCAGATTTCATCAAGACTAACATTTTCTCTAGATTTGGGATGCCGCGGGTATTTATAAGTGATGGAGGTTCACATTTCTGCAATAGGACCATTGAGGCACTCTTCAAGAAGTACAATGTCAAGCATAAGGTTTCAACACCTTATCACCCACAAACAAGTGGCCAAGCAGAAGTATCAAATAGAGAGGTCAAGCAAATCTTGGAGAAGACCGTGGGGCCTAACCGGAAGGATTGGAGCATGCGTTTAGACGATGCACTATGGGCATATCGCACTGCCTACAAAACACCCCTAGGGATGTCTCCATTTCGGCTAGTTTATGGAAAACCTTGTCACTTACCCGTGGAGCTAGAGCATAAGGCACATTGGGCCATCAAAACGTTCAATTTGGACTTAGATGCTGCTGGAATGCATCGGAAGCTCCAATTGAATGAGCTTGAGGAACTAAGGAATGAAGCCTACGAGAATGCCTGCATTTACAAGGAAAAGACGAAGGCGTTTCATGACAAGATGATTAGGGGCAAAACCTTCACAATTGGGCAGAAAGTTTTACTTTTTAATTCTCGTTTACGTTTATTTCCCGGAAAGTTACGTTCTAAATGGATTGGACCTTTTGTTGTTACTAATGTTTTTCCACATGGTGCAGTTCAAGTCCAAAGCTTAAGGAATGGGGTGGAATTCAAGGTCAACGGACATAGATTGAAGCCATACTATGAGAATGTCGTGGGGCAGGTTGTGGAGGAGATCTCACTCCATGCCGTGGGCACCAATGGTGCCTGAACGTGTTCTTCGTCCGGCTGCAAGACGTTAAAGAAAGCGCTACTTGGGAGGCAACCCATGCCATTCAACAAAGGAAGACCTAGAAAGCACTCCAATTCCAGATTTGCGTTCCTAAACCCTTCTCTTTGTTGATTCTTTCTAATCTGCCTATTTAGTTGTTTTACTTGCTGTTTGTGTGTTTCTTTGTGTGATTCTATGCTTAAAACATTGAGGACAATGTTTGATTTAAGTGTGGGGGGGGTAACTAAGTGTTTTTCATGCAAATTCGTGGGATTTTATCACCCATTATTTCAAAACTTGTTCCTTGCTGTTTTTAAGTGTTTTTAAGCAGTTTTGGTGTGTTTTAGTATGGTTTGAAGTAAAAATCCGAAAATCAAAGAAAAATTTGGAAAATTTGTTTTAAAAACCCAAAAAAGAGTTGTTTTTGTGTGTTTGTTTGTGTCTTAGGGTCCCTTCCAACACAATGATGAGGATTTGGTTTTTAAATACATGGCTGTTAAAGAGAGTGATTTACTCTATGTTTATGCTTGGTTGTGGTTATAACTTATGAATTCACATGCAATCATAAAAGAAAAAAATCAGTTTTTGTAACATGCTTGAAGGAAGGAACTCAAATTAACGCTACAACCTTGTGAGACTTGAACCTAAATGTTTATTTGGAGAGTTAAAATCTGTGCATTCTTTGTTTTCTAAAATCGTTGCATGATCTCATTATTCTTTGCTTGGTTGCTACTTAGAAGGCGTTTCATCATTTAGTTCCAAACACTAGAAGTCATGCCCATTTCATTCAAAGCATGGTATTGATTAGCATAACACATATTCAAGATGAAGTTGTGTAGTGACCACCACTTTAGCCAAAAAGCCGTGTGCCCTACTCCATTATATGTTTAGGTGTTAACCCCATTGAGCCTTGTTTAGCCTTTTCTTTATTAACCCACATTACCCTCACCTAGCCTAGATTAGGACTATCCATACCCTCGTTCTTAAAAGTATAGTAAGCATGATTCAAATGGAATTCCTTTATGGCAGAAACCAAGTGTGGGGGAAGTTTTTATTTTGAGAATTATGTGCCATAAGCACGGGTAGAAAGAAAAGAAAAGAAAAATTCGTGAAAAAAAAAAGTATGAAAAGAGTTGAACAACATGAGAAAAAGAGTTCCAAGGTGTTGTTTGTTGAAGAAAGGGTTCAAAAAGTTGAATTCGGCCCCAAGAAGTTGTTTAAAGTCTTCCCCTTGTGTTTTTAAGTTAATTTCTGCAAACTAAGTGAATTCTAAGTCTTAATTTCATTACTTTGCTTACTAATGCTTGAAGAACGTTTGTTTTCCCTATCCTTTCTTTGTTAACCAATACCCCAAGCCCCGTTGCAACCCTTAAACTTCTATCTTGAGTGTTATGTGTTTCAATTTGTTGAGTTTGAATTTGGTATGACCATATGGTGTCACTGGTTCTCGCAACTAAGTAGTAGCATTCCATTCATGAGATCATATACATGTCATTGACATAATTCCAGAAAATGCTTTCCTTGTTATAACAAATGTGAGTGTTCGTCTACATGTTTACATCAATCTTCTCACATATACCTAGTGTAGGGAGTGTAGTTAGAAAATCTGAGTGAAAACAGAGAGTATATCCGGTAAGGAATTGAGGGAATTCTCTAAGGCATGCTACTGCATTCAAAATGTGGTTTTAATTGATTAAATGCGAGCTAGTGAATTGTGACTATGATTAAGTATGCTCGAGGGTAAGGATTGCTTAAATCTATGTGAGTGGTGATCTTTGACATGTCATGTTTCATTGGAAATCCCTGAGACGAATGTTGGAAGGTTTAGATTATAGTTTTGTTTCTTTTGTTTGTTTGTTTTGCTCGAGGACTAGCAAAAGATAAGTGTGGGGGAATTTGATAGGAGCATATTTAGGCGACTTAACTAGCTTATTCTTGTGCATTTATGCTATTATTTCTTAGTTAATGTCGCATTACAACTCAATTTCGTGTGTTTGTAGGACCTATGGGGTAAAGTATCAAGAAAGGGCATTTTGGTGCATTTTGGAGCAATTTTGGACACTATGTGGATAGCTTACATTTGGGCTAACATGGATGGACGAATTTTGACTTCAAGAGGCTAGAAATGTGATAAGAAGAGGAAGGAATAAGCTTGTCACTAGCCGTCCTACCTTGTCTCCTAGCCGTCCTAGCTTGTCACTAGCCGTCCTACCTTGTCTCCTAGCCGTCCTACCTTGTCTCCTAGCCGTCCTAACTTGTCACTAGCCATCCTACCTTGTCTCCTAGCCGTCCTAGCTTGTCACTAGCCGTCCTACCTTGTCTCCTAGCCGTCCTACCTTGTCTCCTAGCCGTCCTAGCTTGTCACTAGCCGTCCTACCTTGTCTCCTACCTTGTCCAAGCTACACACTTGTATCCCTTAAGTGTTTCATGTATATATATCCTTGTAATCCTGAAAGGGGATCACTCATTCACCCAATTTTCGTCCATTCATCTAGCCACACCATTCTACATATCCTAAAATCCTAGAAACACAATTCCAGCCAACACTACACCTTGCCGTGCCTATCCTCCATCCAATTCCATAATCCCTGATCCTAAAACACATCCCAACCATCCCATCCACCTTTGTGCCGTAGCAAGGAGAAAGAAGGAAGGACTCTTGGATGCTCAAGCTTCGTCGTTGGTGCATTCTAGGTGTAATTCGTTTTATGATTTCAATGTTTAATTTATTTTCCTTTCATTTTGCTATGAACATGAGTGGCTAAACCCCTATTGGTTAGGGGTGATTTCGAAGCCATAACTATGTGTGCAAGTTGATTTGATAAATTCCAGTTATGAGTTCTTGAATTGTAAATGCAATTGGCTTAACTGTGCGAGTAATAACGTATTTGTGTTTGTTAATTAGGGGTCGACACTTAATTGGCTTGCATGAATATGATGCTAGAATATAAGTTTGTTTCACATAATTGTCACACACTTATATTCACAAGTAGTGAAGGTTGCTAGTCACAATCGCGTTAAGTTCAATTCCTAGCATAAGTGTCATGATGTCATAGTCACAAGTGCTTTGTCAATGCTTATAGTTTTCATTGAAAGTAATGATCTTTGATTGTATCTTTATTATGATGTCATGTAAGGAACTTTTGAAGAATGCTTTGGGTTGTCGTATGATGTCATCCAATTCAATAACACAAGGAAAACTTGAGAATTAACTAGTGATGTCACGGTTAATTTGGGGCATTGTCATTCATAATTCTATGAAGGAATAACTGGAAATCGAGTCATTTGCATACTTGTCATGTGTGGAGAAAGAACCCCTAACTAGTCCATCATCCATTAAAAACCCCAAAAACGTTTCAAAATCAGTTTTACTTTGCAATCTGTTTTCTCAACTTTAATTTCGTCCAAATCAAATCCCCCTTTACTTTGAAGTCTCAATTTAGTTAGAAATTGTTTTGGTTCATGTTTTTAAGTGTTTTGAGTCAAGTTTTCAACCAATTTCGTCCAAATTAGTGTAGGTGCTCAAAACTGCCCAGAAAGTGGTTTTTAGGCAGTTTTGAGTCTTCTAGTTGCTGTTTTGAGTTTTTGTTTTGTTTTAGTGTTTTAACTTTGGTTTTTCATTCTTTGAGTCCAAATTAGTGTTTTTAACTTTGTTTTGGAGTTCTTAGGTCAGTTTTCAAGAGTTTAGCAATCCCTCCTAATCCCCGGTTTTGAACGATCCCTACTTACATACTTTGCTACAATTGTCAGAAGAGGGTTTAATTTGTGTGCTTAATATATTTCGCATCAGAATGATGAAAAAATGTTTAAGAATATGTAAAATATCAGCCTTGTATTATTGGTACTTCTGAAGAGAGAAGTGGCGATGGTTGAGGTAATTGATTAAAAACAAAACACAAAAACTATGTCTCTGTTTGATAATTTTATATTAGTTTTTCTAGACGTATTTTTTTTTTCTTTTATGACATTTTTATTTGGAGTTGTCTTAAAGAACTGGAACTCACATTCTAGTAACAACCATGGCTGAGAAAAGACAAAAATATTGAGATAGAAAAAGGTGATATTTCCACTAATATGTTAGGAGCTTGTGGTCCAGATTTAAGCTTTTATTTATGGAGGAAGATTCTCTCCCCTTCTAATCTCTCTCCCATTCCCTCCCCTCATATTTGAATGGTTACGGTTAAGTCACGTCAACATCTTATATTGATTTTTTTATAGAGATAATAAGACAAAAAATAATATATGAGAGGAGGAGAGAGAAGGGGATGAGAATAAGAGAGGAGAGAATCCTACTCCTTTAGAAGGGGATGAGAATAAGAGGGGAGAGAATCCTACTCCTTTATTTATACTTTACATCTAATGGTCGTGTCTTGCAGGATGCTTTACATAAGGAGAACCTGTTTCATGTTCCAAATGGCAAAGTAGTGTGTGTGTCTATATATATATATATATATATATATATATATAATAATCAAGAATATGTTTAATTTTGTTCTTAAATTTTTTATTGTAGATTGTTTGTACCATACTTGACCAATCCCGAAACTACTAAGCACCGGTCAACCTTATACCTTCAAGGACCCACTAAGGGATTCATGTTGAGGCACCCTTGCCGCATCACAAGAGTTTCCCTCCACCCAGGAGACCAATCACATCAAGACACATGTCAATGTCAGAATAAATTTCCTAGAGTCCCACGTCGATCGCGAACGAAAGCCGAAGACTCTCCTCAACTATAAAAGAAGACCATTCTTCTACAATTAAGGACAAATGTCATTATTGTACTTAAACAAGTCATTAGAATCCACTAATGATGATTATGCTTGAACCTATGTATTAGTGGAAACCCTTCATTATTAATAAGAACTCCGTGGACGTAGCCAAACTTAAGGTGAACCATGTACATCTTGTGTTTGCTTCCCTATCTCTATCTCTTTACATATTATCATCACTAGGTGACTGAAGCAACCCAGCGAAGGTCACAAACTTGACACTTTACATTGTTTCAAAGTCTCACTGATTTTGTGCATCAACATTTGGCGCCGTCTGTGGGAACGACACTTATCCCTACTCTTTTTAGCTTTGTCAAGCTAGTTTCCATCATTTGTACACTTTCCTTTGATTATGCATCCTTCTCCAATATGGGAAGCAAAGGAAGCCATAGCACGCAAAACGACACCCATTGTGCCTAGTGTGAGACAATGAAGGAAGGAAAGAAAGAAGTTTGCTTTTCAGGCTAAGGTCGAAGAGCTTGAGGCTCAGATTAACAAAATAGCAATAAAGAATGAGATCATACAAGAATAGTATGAGAAACTCTTCGAGATGCTCCACGAGGGTAGGCAGACTCAATCCCATGAGCCCATCGCTCATGTGGATGTTAACCATCACCTAGGTGCTTCCTAACATGGAATGTCACTGGTCTTCAACATGGATACTCCTAATGAGGAGCGAACTACCCATCAATGTGTTGGTCCATGCGAGACTTCTCTCAACCCAGCTAATTTGACCCGAAACAGAAGAAGTTGAGGGAGGCGCACCTCTTTGCAAAAGGAGTGAAAGGATCGAAAATCGTTTATCGCGATTGTCGAGACTTCTTGAGGCAGCATCGAGAAAACCCTATCCACATAAGCTCACGAATTAAAGACCCAAAGGTCATCGAAGGACTCGGTCCCCTACCACAATGTAAGCCAGCCCTCAATCCAGGAAAGAAATGACAAGCCTTTAAGGGACAAGAAGGTGTAGGAGACTCGGGGGACTTCCCATGAACATATCTCGGAAATGAGTACGGCTACATGCCTTTAACCAAACTTCCCTACTTCCAAAGGATGAGGGAAACTTACGAAGAAGAGTTCTAATGGTGCCTAACTCCACTCAGGACCCCTTTATCTTGCAGCTTCTCAAATTAGTGAACAAGCTAAAGGCGAAACGTTAGGCCAAAATACTTGACTGGAATCATCCAAGGCCAAACCTTTAACAAGAAGGATAATTTGCACCCCTCTGTAAGGAAAAACTAAACAGAAGCTTGGCTTACAATCATATAGTGGGAAGGAAAATCCAATTGAGCATTCCACGTCTTCGAATTTACCATAGCATGCCGAAGAAAGAATGATCAGGAACGATGTCTTATATTCCTCTCAATTATCTCTGGTGAAGCTCTCAATTGGTATTATCGTCTTCAACCTAATATGGTGGATTCCTTCGCTGAGTTAAAAAGATCGTGGCTCACACATATTCCAAGCTGATTGTTTACACTCTGGTGATAAGTTATACACCATTAGTCAGAAATCGGACGAGTCATGGAATGAATATGTCGGTCGTTTCAACCACGAGTACTCTTGTTATATTAAGGCAGATAATAAAACAGCACTTAGGGTCTTCACCGTAGGCATGCGTGAATACTTCTTCAAGTACATGATCAATGTTAACATTTGGAAGACTTACTCTGAGGTGATGGTGCAAGCTTACAATCATGCCTTTACTGAGGCAAGGACATACCAAGGGAACCCACATATGGTTAACCTTTATCAACAAGTGAGGAGTGTAAGTTAAGTTCTACAAAGTAAGGAGGTTTTGGCCATTTATACACCTATTGTATCCTTTCATGCCTCACTTAGCTACTGCTAAGTCACCAAACGTGGGGTTAAGCCTCGTTCTTTCAAAGTGGGGATAAGCCATTGTATCCTTTAACTATTATGACCATGGGGTTAAGCCTCGCTCTTTCAAAGTGGGGGAACTACGTGCTGAAGGAAAGGCTATTATAAGAAGGCATACACATTACAAATGTTTTGACCCTCAATCGTTTGAGATCTATTGTAACACAAGCCATTTGACAAATATTTAATGAAGAGGGAATTTAGACAACTTCGTCTGTGTCTTTTACATTCCTAGCATCGGAACACTTGGTCAACGCTGACCTACCTCTATACTTTAACTCAGAGCTTCAACATGCGTACTTTGACACAAAGTAAGTGAAACTAAGTGTTACAACCAACATGGTTCACATATCCAAAGCATGGATTCCTTCATGCATAGCAAAACATTCATAAGCATCACTCATGTCAATCAACATAAACATCATACATTTCAACACATTCATACATAAGCCAACTGAGTTTCGAAGGTGTGTCAACATACTGTTTGTCATTTGACATTTCCTATAATATGCCTCGGCACCTTGCCCTTATTCTCACCAACTAGGTGATGAAGGAACTCACCTTCGTATCACTAACCAGGTGACGAAATGTACAACCTGTACTCTAATATCATTCGGTAACTTGCCACCCTTATCACCAACTAGGTGATGAAGGAACTCACCTTCGTATCACCAACCAGGCGATGAAGAGTACAACTAGTACTATTAATAAATATTTTTGTCTCGGTAACTCACCATTCTTCCCACCAACTAGGTGAGGAGTGGTACAGCTTGTACATGTGAACTCTTAGCATTCACAAATAATAAAAAACCCTCAAGCCTTACAACTCAAAAAGGGGATAAACAAGCTTAGCTCAACCCAGCTAGGGGAGCACTTCTACCCAACAAGGGTTATAGTCACCAACAAAGTCTTATTACAAGCCAACAAAGGCTTCAGTGCATGGTATACAAAGATTAAGCTCTTCGGCCCTCTTACATCTGCTCCAGACATTTTCCCTCTGTAACGATGTAAACACTACAACTCGTAGAAAGCTTCGTACTCTTGATCAAGACTGTGCGAAGCAAAATCAATTTATATGGTTCCTTCGAACCTTCAACTACTACAATATGTGGTTTGCCTCGCACATTCTTGCTCAAGAGTGTGGAAGCAAAATATATATATATAGTCTCTCCCACATTTTCTTGTCCCTAGTTTTTCTTAAGGCAAAAAAAGGCCAAAAAAATTCTGCCAAAAAAAAATATTTTAAATTTCTAAAATTAATTAATTGTTAATTTTTAATTAAGCAATTAATTAATTGTTAATTATGACATGTGGAAAGGCCAACAAAGCTTCAACACATATGAGGCAACTACAAATGTCAAAAGCTTTTCACACTCTTGATCTAGATAGTGTGAAGTAAAATCAAATTACGGTGCCCTAGGAATAGCTTCAACTATTCAAGCTATGTGCCTAAGCAAAAAGCTTCACCTACAAAGCCTCAACCAAAAAGCTTCACATACAAAGCCTCAACAAAAAAGCTTCACCTACAAAGCTTCAACAAAAAAGCTTCACCTACAAAGCTTCACCTATGAAGCTTCAAGCAAAAAGCTTCACCTAGGAAGTTTCAACCAAAAAGCTTCACCTACAAGGCTTCAACCAAAAAAGCTTCACCTACAAAAGCTTCAACCAAAAAACAAAGTTTCAATAAAAAAGCTTCAGCTAAACAATCTCAACAAAAAATCTTCACCTACAAAGCCTTAACCAAAAAGCTTCACGTACAAAGCTTCAACCAAAAAGCTTCACGTGCAAAGCTTCAACCAAAAAGCACACCCACAAAGCTTTAACCAAAAAGCTTCACCTACAAAGCTTCAACTAAAAATCTTCACCTACAAAGCTTCAACCAAAAACCTTCAACACTACAACATGTAAAAAGCTTCAAGCACTCTTGATCAAGGTAGTGTGAAGCAAAATCAAGTTATGGTGTCCTACGACTAGCTTCAACCACTCAAGCTATGTGCCCAAAGAAAAAGATTCAACCACCCAAGCTATGTGCCCAAACGAAAAAGCTTCAACTAGTAAAAGCTTCACACACTCTTGATCAAGTCAGTGTGAAGCAAATTCAATTTATGGGGTCCTATGACTACCTTCAACCATTCAAGTTATGTGCCCAAAGGAAAAAGTTTCAACCATATTTTTTTTTTCTCGCAAAAAAAGAAAGAAGGAATTGGGCTTAAGAAAAAAATGGGATAAATTCATAAAACTACCTCAGACTATGGGTTGTATCACAATCACATACCTCATGTTTTAAACATTACAATGTCATACCTCAACTTATGAATTCATTGCAATGTTTGACCTCCGTTAATTTTTCTGTCAATTTGACTGTTAAATGCTGACGTGGCAGGAGCTGGGTCCGCTTCTTCCCCAAGTGAAATAAAAAAATAAATTAATTGTTAATAAATTACTAATTTTTATTTAAACTTTAAAATTAATTAAAAAAAACTGTTTCCTCCTTTCTCTTAAAAAATTGTCCATTTCGTCCTTCCCTTGCTCCCTCATTCGTCCCTTTTTTTCCTTGTCCTCATTAAAATTAACAGCAAATCCCCGTTTGTTTGGTCTCGGTCAGCACACTGACGTTGGCTTTAGTTTTCCAAACGCGCTGCAAATCACGCAGCCGAAGACTTTCTGGGAATACGGGTCCATAGCTTGTGGCTAAACCATGACCGTCTAATAGCTCATTCCTCTGATCGATATGCTCCACTCCATGGTAGGTCTTGTCGCGCTGGATTTTGCACCGCCCTAAGCTTGTTAAGCTGCCTCCGTCTGCTTCTCTGCCTCACCTTGGTTCAACGCCTATTGTAGAAACTTGTCGTCACAAATCAACCCCGACGAGCCCTACCTCCTAAACGCTCTCTCAAACCTCTAAAGCTCCTTAACCATCAAAATGATCTCTAGATTTTTTTGATATATATCTCAATCTACGATCTGGGTTTTGTTTATGGAGTCTGGAGGGTCAATTTTTATGGATTTGGTTGTGTTTAAGGATGACGAGGAAGAATGGGTTTCTGGTGTCCTTATTTTTCCTCGGCTCTCATTAGCGAGCCTCAAAATATGCTCACCAAAGACTTTACGGCATAGATCTGCATCAGGTTAACATTAAGGCATTCTTCAGCAACATGGAGGAAAAAGAAGAAACGACGAAAACTTTCGCCTTCCTTTCGAATTCTTGGTCTTCTTGTTCTTTGCTAAAATCTTCCCCATCTAAACAACCTTCAATTGGGTCTTCAATTTAGAATTCAATCTTCAGTTGGCCCTCTATGAGTTCAACTTTTCTGAAAAACCCATTTGAAAAAAGAGAAAGAAGTAGATTTTTTTAATAAATTTAATTGTAAAAAAAAAAAAAGTTTTTTATTAATTAATTTTTTTTTTAATTCAATTGGTGAAGAAGTGGGCCCCACTCCTACCATATCATCATTTAACAGTCAAATTGACAGAAAAGTTAACGAATATTTGACATTGCAATAAATTCATAAGTTGAGGTATAACATTGCAATGTTTAAAACATGAGGTATAAGATTGTGGTTTAACCCATAGTTGAGGTAGTTTTATGTAATTTACCCAAATATATATATATATATATATATATTTGGGCTACATCCAAAAAAAAAAAAAAGAAATAGAGGAGAATTTTTGAAGTTTTTTTTTTCTTTAATGACTTAAGAATATCAAGCACCTCTTTCAGCTATCCTCTTCACTTTGAAACTTGTGGGACTCACACACTTCGATACTAAGAAGTTTCATGATTACTTAGTGACTTGGATTTTTCAAGTCCCCAATCAAGAAGCTGTCCTCATTTGGGAACTTAGGGGAGCACTGTTTGTACCATACTTGACCAATCCTGAAACTACCAAGCACTGGTCAACTTCATACCTTCAAAGCATAAGAGTTTCCCTCAACCCAAGAGGCCAATCACATCACGACATGTGTCAACGTCAGATTAAAGCTCCTAGAGTCCTGCATCAACTGCAGACGAAGGCCAGAGACTCTCCTCAACTATAAAAGAAGACCATTCTCCTACAATTAAGGACGAATGTCATTATTGTACTTAAACAAATCATTAGAATCCACTAATGATTATTATGTTTGAACCTATGTATTTGTGTAAACCCTTCACTATTAATGAGAACTCTTCTATCCTGTGGACATAGCCAAACTTAGGGTGAACCACATACATCTTGTGTTTGCTTCCCCTTCTCTATCTCTTTACATATTATCATCACTAGGTGACCAAAACAGCCGAGTGAAGGTCACAAACTTGACACTTTATGTTGTTCTAAGGTCTCACTGATTTTGTGCATCAACATAGATCAATACTATATTCTGGATACGGGGTAAAGTAATGGACATAGTTTTTGGCACCCCATCATGAAACAAGATATCACTTCAAAGAGTAGGTTGGAAACCATCGACTTGAAAGCTAAAATGAGTTATATAATTTACGTCATTCAAGGGCAATGAATGTTATTGATGGATTGCTAAAAAAAATATAGCATATTACCCACACTTTCCTTTTTCAACATTAAAATACAAGTTAAGATTATAAATGCATGTTGTGTGTTGCATAATTTAAGAGAACCGAGCAAGCTTCTGATCTAGTTTTAGAAGCTCACGATTTTACAAATTTTAGCATCTGTGGACTCAAAGCTATTAAATCGTTAAAAAGGTACAAAATAAAATAATTTTGATGATGGGATTACATCTGTTTAAGCTACTATTGAATGGGACAACTTTTATTATACATTGGCATTGCAACTGTTTCACAATTTTCAAGGTCAACGAGCTACCAATAATTTCTAATGGAAAATCTGGTCGCCTTTAGCTTGTATTGTTATAATTGTTGGAATCAAAATTGCGCACAGTCACGGATGAAGGCGTAATTGATAAACCTTGATTCAAATAGCCATCAAACTAAGAGTAGAGATGTGATGGTCATCAACAAATAATGTAACATCACCAAAATAATGACGAAACATCACCAATATGATGATGA
This sequence comes from Pyrus x bretschneideri, assembly GCF_019419815.1. NCBI lineage: Eukaryota > Viridiplantae > Streptophyta > Magnoliopsida > Rosales > Rosaceae > Pyrus > Pyrus x bretschneideri. The sequence continues at coordinate 1,100,298 of NW_025999806.1, read as the reverse complement.
AACCATAGGTAATAAATATGTGAATAAATTTGAACTAAAAAACTCATTACTATTAAGTACTAAAATTATCCTACAAGTTACTACAAAAAGCTCCCAACTTGGGGACACATTAGGTTTCAATAACCCCATTATTATCACATCAGTTTAGAGCATACCAATAGTGCATACAACAGTAATAACAAAATATGTGTTGTGCTTAGCATAATTGAAAGTATGATCATGCATTATTACAACTAGATAAAACATAATACACAAGGAATCACCCTATCCCATAGGAAGATTGCACTACTGCTAAGCCCACACGTCATCAGCTGCCACCTTGGTCTCGCTAGGTCCTGAGGGAGCAAAAAATAAAGTGTGAGTGCATCATAATCATTTTGTGAACACGAAAGTTCCTTGAAACAAGAAACAAGAATAACGTGTACAAAATAATATTTTGTGTTTAATGATTTTGGGGTTACGATCTCTCTCAAATTTGGTCCTCTGATTCTATCTTCGTAGGGTGTAGGTTTGTGGATGAGTTGTTGATCCAAAGGGCTGTCGGGGCTTGATCTAAGGATGAACAGTTGATGAATGGATCTTCAAGGGGCGTTGGGCTTGATCTTGAAGAATGAGTGTATGGGTTTGTTGAGGTTGTTAATCCAAAGGGCCGTTGGGGCTTGATCTTAGGATGAACGGATGATGAATGGTGAACACTTTCTTCAAGGGGCCGTCGGGGCTTGATCTTGAAGGTTGATGGATGAGCGGATCTTCAAGAGCTTTTGGGCTTGATCTTGAAGAACGGTTGGATGTGTGGATTTGTTGAGGTTGTTGATCCAAAGGGTCGTTGGGGCTTGAGCTTAGGATGAACGGATGATGAATGATGAACGCTTTCTTCAAGGGCCATTGGGGCTTGATCTTGAATAATGGTTGTGTGGATTTCTTCAAGGGCTTTTGGGCTTGATCTTGAAGATTGATGGATGAGCGGATCTTCAAGGGCTTTTGGGCTTAATCTTGAAGAACGATTGGATGTGTGGATTTGTTGAGGTTGTTGATCCAAAGGGCCGTTGGGGCTTGAGCTTAGGATGAACGGATGATGAATGATGAATGCTTTCTTCAAGGGCCGTTGGGGCTTGATCTTGAATAATGGTTGTGTGGATTTCTTCAAGTGCTTTTGGGCTTGATCTTGAAGGTTGATGGATGAGCGGATCTTCAAGGGCTTTTGGGCTTAATCTTGAAGAACGATTGGATGTGTGGATTTGTTGAGGTTGTTGATCCAAAGGGCCGTTGGGGGCTTATGCTTAGGATGAACGGATGAACACTTTTTTCAAGGGCCGTCGGGGCTTGATCTTGAAAGAGGATTTAACGAAGAACGAAGAGAGCTTTCTTGATCCTTCGGAATTCTTGGGAATTTGGATGGTTGGAAGCTTTGGAGTTTCAAAGCTTCAAGGATTTGGGGAATTCCTCTTCTAATTTTGGAGTAGAGAAATGTATTTGTGAATTCCTTGATGCTTGATACCTTGATGGAGAAGCCTATTTATAGGCTTTGAGAATGAATCACCACCACAAAATATTTTTTTCCTTTCCAAGCACCATTGCCTAATTTTCCCACTTAATGCAATATTGAAATTGAAGTGGTGTAACTTATGGCCTAATTTCCCACTTAATACCATTTTAAACTTGAAGTGGTCTAACTTATGGCCTAATTTCCCACTTAACACCATTTTAAACTTGAAATGTGTATGCTTTGTCATTGCCCAAATGAGAAAAACTTGCTTTGATCCGTAATGGATTGAAGTGTGCTTGCCTTGTCATTGCCCAACATGAGAAGAAAAACTTGTTTTGATCCTCAATGGATTGAAATGTACTTGCCTTGTCATTGCCCAAAATGAGAAGAAAAACTTGTTTAATCCTTCAAGGGTATTTCTTCCTATTTTGTTGAGTCACACGCCATATGTACAATTTGTACAACACGTGGTGTATGCCATGTATGCCTTGACACGTCAAAACTTTAATGCATTGGTGAACATTTGTTTTTACTGAAATTTCGATGTCTACACATTTATCTAGTCAAAATCATTTCAAACAAACTAACCCCCAGTTTGGAAAACCTCATATAGTTTAAAACTGTGTACTACTATCTACTACAATATATAGTTAAGGAAATCATGTTCAATCAGAAGTCATACCTGAGCAACTCAACAAATAATGCTAGCATCTACCAGTATAAGTGCAACACGCAAGTGTGTACGGGCTTCTACCTGTGCATTGCTAACATGTACTAGCTAAATCAACTACCAGTTCTACTAGTACATCTAGCCTCTACTAGAAATGTATAATCACCTGCAAATATCCTACGGCCATAGATAACTATATTCGATATATATGGGGCCATGCGATGAAAATAAATCACCAATACTAATTAAATCATTTAAATAATTATCTAACCATTCACTAATTTTACTCACCTCCAAGACTACGTTAAAATAGTTATGCTTGATCAAAAACAATTTAATCAAAACACTTTGAAGGGATCCACTCACAGAAATTTTGAGTGTGTCTCTTCAATAGGCGCCTTGCCCTTGTCTACGCTACTCAGGCTTGTACCTGGAAAATTTTCTTTAATTTAAACATGATAAACGACTCCAAATTACTAAAAAAAGGGAGTGCTCCGCATGATTCGGGACATCAAATAACCTTAGGTCTCGGGTCCCCACGCATCGCCGCCATGCTTCGTCGAACAGACAATCACGCACAGTTGGTCACCGATGGACGAGCCATTGTAGTCTCCGGCGAATACGCCATCGAAGTCGCCGTTGCTAGTGACCACGGGCTGGATGAGTGTGAACCAAAACGGATAAGGGCCATCGAGGCTTGATCTTGAGTGAAAATAGGACCATGAGCGGTTTCAGGATTCAGACACATGGCAGGCAAGCACGAGGTGGAGGTGATGACCTGTTTCTTTGTTCAATCTTTCCAATTCGTATTGAAGAGGGTTAGAGGATGACTCAGCATATGCAGTTGCGTTTGCTGACGATCCACAAGATTGATGTTTCATTGTCACTCGTCTTAGCTGTTCTCCAAGCAGATGTGGTCCCTTCTCTGGAAGTGTATCAACCGTTGAAGATGACTACTCGAGAGCAGCGCTAGGTAAGCAACCAGGGAATAGATTCCAGGTAGTCGGTTCCAGATCGGAAGACTGACTCCAAGTGCCGGCTGATTGCTCTCTTTCACTTTGCCATGCGAGTAATAATAAGGACAAAGGAAAAGACAGGGAAAAAGCATGATATGAGATACCTTTGCTTTCGAAGAAGCAGCGAATGAATCAGCACATATATTTGTTATGCTTGTCTCCACATGCTTCGATGTATCATTTTCACTTGCCTTACTTGCTCCCTTTGCAGAAGTGGTATTTCCTTATGCAGGTTTAGCATCTTCTCTTGTAGTATTTGTCCTCTGATACAGGAGTGGAATGCAAACCTTGCATTTGAATGGACCATCACTTCTTGGTGGCAGCGCAAGTTTGAGTAGAGGTTCCGATATATTGCTTTCTCTGTCCTTGTCTTGGCAGGTGAGAACAAGGGCAAAGGAAAAGACAGGGAAAAAGCATGATATAAGATACCTTTGCTTTCGCCCTTGATGATATGAGATACTTTTGCTTTTGAAGAAGCAGCGAATGAATCAGCACATATATTTGTTGTGCTTGTCTCCACATGCTTCGATTTACCGTTTCCTCCTGCCTCATCTGTATTCCAGGCATTTGGTATCTTCTTTGGGGAAGAAGAAAAAATTAAGTATTTCGAGAGGCTTTGCTGGGAGTGCGCCCTCAGAGGTGAAGAAGAGTTGGGCATTTTTTTTTTTTTTTGCAGGTCTGCCTTGCCATAAAAGATGAAGGTTGACATATATAGGGATTTCCCAATAGCAAGTGCTGGTACTGTTCCTTTACCATTGTCGACAACTGTTGGGTAATTGAACAGTAAGATTCACGCGTTCTCAACTTTGTCAGAAATCTTTGACAAAGTTGCCCGTGATTTCTGCAAAGCTGGGGTTGCATATGAAGGGTGATGACAAATCTGGAAGAGCCCAGCTTTTGAAATTCAGAGAGTGATGACTCTTCGATCCTTGAATAAGCGGCCCAGCTTTTGAGGTTCGGAGGGTGTTACCTCTTTGATTTCTGAACAAACGCTTCTTCGATTTTTGAGCAAGCGTCTCTTCGATTTCTGAACAAATGCTTCTTCGATTTTTGAGCAAGCGCCTCTTTGATTTCTGAATGGCAAACAGTAGTGCGAATGCGGCTTTGTCAGAGATCTTTTGACAAAGTTGAACGTGTTTTCTGAAAAGCCGAGAAAGCGTCGCCTAACTTACGCCTTTTATCTGGCTTTTGAGATTTTGAAGAGTGGTGTCTCTTCCATTTTTGAATCGGTGGTCGTGTCGCCTCTCCTCTTTATAGAGGTATCGATTACCTCCAACATGCACATCTTGAAGGTTGCTCATTCCTGAAAATCATCTCCGGTGTATTTTGTTTTAACAACCCCTTTGAGATTTTTCTCCATCCGACCCTTCTCTTTTAACACCTTTGAAAAATGGCCAACCCATCTAACATTTGCTTAGATTTGAGTCTCAGCAGTGTGCCGCGTCAGGGTAAGGTATGGTGCCTGTCTTTTTTATCTTCTAATGGCCTTCTTACAGGTGAAGACTCCGTGATGACGGATGCAACAACAGCTACGATAGTAGCTAGGAACCTCCTTACTCCCAAAGATAGTAGGCTGCTTTCAGGATGGTCTGATGAGCTGGCCGTTCAAGAGTCCCTCGCTCTCAGTGTTCAGTGTGCGGGCTCTGTGTCCAACATGGGCCAACGCCTGCTTGCTCGATCCCGTCAAGTGGAATCATTGATGGCGGAGGTGGAAAATCTTAAGCAAGAGATCAAACAGCTTAAGTACGAGAATAGAAGTTTGCATGTGCTTGCAAATAACTATTCGACGGGCATGAAAAGGAAGCTTGATGAGCTGCAAGAATCTGAAGGTCGAATTCAAAGTGACCGTCAAAGGCTTGCGACTTATCTCCAGAGGCACCTTTTTCCTGGGTCATCTAGCGTTCCACCCAGTATTGAGGCCTCGAATGCTCTATCTTCAATGCCTCCCGCTCCGATGCCTTCTGCTCCGATGCCTTCCGCTTCTAGAGTTTTGCCACGTAGTGGGTCTTCACGTGAACAACCTTTGTGAAAGCTCCATCTTTTTTTTTTTTTTGATGATGTAATAAAATTGACTTTCTTTAATGAAACATTTATTTATTTATTTTGATGTGACTGTACTTGAAGTTTTGAAGTTTCAAGTTGCCTACGTACTCTTCCAAAGAAGGGATCAAGTCATAACGTAGTTCAAATGAGTGATGGTTTTGATGATGATTTTGCCGTACACAGTTTATGCTCTTGCGGGCCAGGAGCGTGATACATGGAAGACTTGTGCTGCTTGAACTTGTATTTGTCGCAAAGCTCGTTGATGCGAGAATTATACGCGCACAAATTAAACCCTCTTTTTTTTTTGACAATTGTAGTATGGATGTAAGTAGGGATCGTTCAGGACCGGGGATTAGGAGGGCTTGCTAAAACCTTCTAAATTGACTTAAGAACGTAAAAACAATATAAAACACTAAACTAGACTCAAAGAATGTAAAACTAAAATTTAAAACATTAAGACAAACCAAAAGACTCAAAACTAATTTTGGACGAATTTAAGATTATGGCTTGATTCAAACTACTTTAAAAACACCAACTAAACAGATTCTAAGCACTAAAGAACAAGAAAGTAAAGGGGGGGGAAAAGTTTTGATTTGACGAAAATTGAAATAACAAAACAAGTTAATAAACTGAGCGGAATGTAAATATGAAATTGTGATGGAATGAATGGAATGAAGGCTAGCTAAGGGGTTCTTCTCCACACATGTTATACTTGCATACAAGATTGATTCTCAGTTGGTCTTTCGATAAATTATGAAACTCAACACTCCGGATTAATTAGGTCCGCTTAAATTAACCGTCAAGTTTTCCTTAAGTTAATGAATTGGATGGGTTTGCGCAACGCAATTCACAACATTCTCCAAAAGTCCTTTACGTGAACAGCACAATAAAGATACAATCAAAGATCATTAAGCATTATGAAAACTATAAGTGTTGACGAGGCATTCGTTACTATGATGAGCATGAAACTCGTGCCAAGAATATGTTTAACACGATTGTTTATAAGCAACCTCCACTACTTGTGAATATAAGTTCATAACGATTAGGTGAAATTCACTTATATTCTAGCGTCATATTTATGCATGAAAATTAAGCGCGCATTCTTAATAAACATTCATAAATAAGCTATCAATCAAACGGTTAAACAAATTGAATCCACAACTTATGAAATTCCAACGAAAGTTAATCAATTCATATTGCAAATATAAACATAGTTTCGAATCACCCCCTACCTAAAGGGGGTTTAGTTCCTCATAACTTTGAAATCAAAGAAACACCTAAACATTCCAACAACTCAAGACTTGAATTGTATGAACGTTTAAGCACTCTTCTCTTCCATACATACAAAACAAAGAGAATTAAAATGAAACTTTGAAATTAAAGAAACACCTAAACATTCCAACAACTCAAACTTGAATTGTATGAACGTTTAGGCACTCTTCTCTTCCTCGTTGTTGTAGCACAAGGTTTAAGGATAGGTTGTGTGATGGTATGAAGTGTTTTGGAGGGATGGGAAGTGGTTGGATAGTGGCTGCAATGGAGGAGAAAAACTGCACAGAAATGGAAGGAGATGCACGGCCAGGGTTTGGGAAATGGTGTGTTTGTGTATGAAAATGAGGATTTTTTTGAATGAATGAATGCAAGGGTATTTATAGGAGGAATGGAGGGAACATGACAGCTAGAAGGTGGGTGGAAATGTGGCTGCAAGGTGAGTGAATGATTATGAGTGAATGCATGTGAAGGTGGCTGATTTGGAAAGCTGGAAATGTGTGGTGATTTGCACGGCATGGTTAAAAGAAAAGGTGTGTGAATATGGCTGATTTATGAAGGGCATTCATGTGCATTAAAGGGGGAAATGTTAGGTGGGAAATGCATGTGAATGTGCTTGTAATGATGAAGAATGAAAGCTGGAAAATAAAAGGGAAAACTGGAAAGGCATTGAGAGCCCACGGCAAAGGGGTTTTTGGGGGTGTAAATGCATGTGAATGTATGGCATTTGAAATGATTGTTGTTTGGAAATGAGGTGTGTGTGGATGCATGTGAAATAAAGGGTGAATGGTGGCTGAAATAATGATGGAAAAACAGCTAAGAAAAGTATGGAATGCATGTGAATTGTAAAGGGAAAAGCTGGAAATGGCTAGGAAGGTCACGGCAAGGGATTTGTTGGTGCATTGGCTGATTTGTTTGTTGGTTAAAGATGCATGTGGATGAATTAAACAATGGGAAAGTATGTGATTGACAACTAGGATGAATGGTGGCTGCAATGGTGTGTAATTGGGCTAGGATTTAAGTGCATGAAATGGACCCAAATTGCTCCCCCTTGCATGGCAAGGAATGGTGTTTGTGTTAAGCCCATGGCAATGTGATTGTAATTGGGTTAGGGCCATTGTTTTGTGTCCTCAAGTGCATACAAGGCCTTCCATTTCATCCATCACTTGGGCTCCAAGAATAAGCTATCCATCCTTAGCCCCATAGTGCTCCAAAAAGGGCCCAAAACACTCCACAATGCATCCTTTCGTCAAACACGTCTTATAATCCTGAAAACACACAAAAGAAGCATAAAGAACTAAAATAACTAAAGAAACATAACGTAAATGCACGAGAACAAGCCATTTAAGTTGCATGAATATGCTCCTATCACTCGTCCACGAGTCGGTTGGAGAACTGCTTTCCGTTGTCAGTGATAATGTAGCGAGGCACCCCATATCGGTGGATGATATGCTCTTTGATGAAACGAACAACAGTTTCCTTTTTTTACTTCCCTTAAAGGTATGGCTTCAGCCCACTTGGAGAAGTAATCTGTTGCAGCTAGGATGTAAGCTTCCCCTGCAGATGACTTTGGCGTAATTGGTCCTACAACATCCAATCCCCATGCGTCGAACGGCCATGAAGCAACTGTAGGGTGTAATGGTTCAGGCGGTTGATGTATGAAGTTGGCGTGGAATTGGCAGGCTTGGCATCTTTTGGCGTGTTCCAGGCAGTCCTTCACCATGCTCGGCCAGTAGTAACCCATTCTTTTAAGCTGGAAGTGTAGCTTTGGTCCAGACTGATGTGCCCCACACACACCTGAATGTGCTTCTTCCATGGCTTGATTAACTTTTTCCTCACCTAGGCATCTCAGGAGTACTCCTTCAAAAGAGCGTCGGTAGAGTGTTCCTTAAAGGAAGCGAGGTGCTCGTCGACGTATTTCGGAACGGTGTCTAAGATCATCTGGAAGCTTTCCGTGCTCTAAGTAGTCGATCAGCGGCTGTCTCCACTCTTCAGCATCGACTGGAAGTACCGAGATTATATTTGTATCATCTAGTGACATTTCATTAACGAGCGGAATCACCCATCTTTGGCAAACTGGCACGTCTGGAACTTCATCTTTTCCTAGTGTCATACTCGAGGCTAGATTGGCGAGAGCGTCTGCCATTTGATTTTCCTTTCTTGGCATATGTTCTAGTGTCACGGCTTCAAAATTTTGTAGCAGTTGAGTCGCTAGCCTGAAGTATGGGACGAGATCATCTTTCCTCACCTCATATTCAGTTAAGAGTTGATTGATTATGAGCTTAGAATCGCCATATACCTCAAGAGCTGTGATTTCTATGTTGATCGCCATTTGGAGCCCGATGATCAATGCTTGGTACTCAGCAACATTGTTGGAGCATGGCTCACTCAGTTGGAAGGAGTAAGGTAGTATTTGCCTTTGTGGTGACATGAATACTACTTCTGCCCCCGCTCCGTCTGCTCGTGCGGATCCGTCGAAGAACATCGTCCATGTCGGGAAGATGTCGATGTAGAACACCTCCTCGTCAGGCAAGTCGTCTGAGATTTTCCAATCAGCCGGGATTGGATGATCGGCAAGGAAGTCTGCTAGCGCTTGTCCCTTGACGGCTTTAGCTGGGACGTAGATGATCTCATATTAATTAAGAAGCAAAGCCCATTTAGTGAGTCGCCCTGTCAAGACTGGCTTAGACATAACGTATTTGACAGGGTCGGCTTTAGCAACCAAGTGGATGGTGTAAGCATGCATGTAATGTCTGAGTTTCTGAATGGCAAACACCAAAGCGAGGCACATCTTTTCTATTGGGGAATAGTTCAACTCAGCGCCGGTGAGAGTTCGACTGAGGTAGTAAAGTGCTCCTTCTTTTTGGGATTCATTCTCTTGTGCCAAGAGTGCTCCGATTGAACTTTCCTGAGCAGCGATATACAATATGAGTGGTTTCCCGGGCACAGGTGCCCCCAGGACAGGTGGACTTGACAAATATTTCTTTATGCTTTCAAAAGCATTATGGCATCCTTTGTCCCATACGAATGGAACATCTTTCTTCATAAGGCGACTAAACGGTTGACAACGCCCTGCGAGGTTGGAGATGAAGCGTCTGATGAAGGCTAGCCGTCCTTGTAGACTTTTCAGCTCGTGCAGGTTTCTTGGCTCGGGCATGCTTTGAATGGCCTTGATCTTTGATTGGTCTACTTCAATACCACGGTGCTTGACGATGAAGCCAAGGAATTTTCCAGAGGTGACGCCAAACACACACTTTAACGGGTTCATCTTGAGGTTGTATTTTCGCAACCTTTCGAACACTATTCGTAGATCCTTCAAGTGGTCTGATCTTTTCTTTGTCTTAACCACCACATCATCTACGTAACATTCTACGTTTTTGTGTAGCATGTCATTGAAGATTTTCTGCATTGCGCGTTGATACGTAGCTCCAGCGTTCTTTAGACCAAAGGGCATCACCTTGTAGCAGTAGATACCTTTTGGAGTACGAAAGGCTGTTAGTTCCTCGTCTTTGAGGGCCATGCGAATTTGATTGTACCCAGAAGAGCCATCCATGAATGATAATGCCTCATGGCCAGTGGTTGCATCCACCATGATTTCAATGATTGGCAATGAGCGTTTGGTGCCGTTTGTAGTTTCAGCTCGTGCAGGCAAGGAGCGTTTGGTGCCGTTTGCAATTTCAGCTCGTGCAGGCAAGGAGCGTTTGGTTGTCACCTTTTAGGCTCGTGCGAACGAGGAGCTTGTGGTGTCGTTTGCAGTTTCAGCTCGTGCAGACAAGGAGCTTGTGGACAAGATGGTTGCTGCTTGTCCAATTTCTTCGAAGCGATCTTCGAAAGGCATTCCTCACAATCTTCATAGCAAGGAGCCTTGATCGAGAAATTGAATAAGTCTTCGATGAAGAAGAGATCGCGCATGAACGATCTTTGTGTTGAAATTTTCTTATCTTCAACATTTTCACATTGCTTTGGAGGTTGGCGAAAGCTGCTTTCCCTCCTTTCTGATTGGTGCACTTGTGGAGAAGACATATGTTTCTTGTGCAGTTTCTTCGGAGTGACATGAGTCCATCCTTCAATTTCACTTGACTTGGAGCATGCCCCCAACAGTCGAGGTGAAGACTTTGAGTCGAAAGAGCCAGAAGTGACATCTTTCTTAGGGATTTCATCTTCAGTGCCGTCCTCTTGGGTTTGTTGGCATGAAGATTTGCCAGTGTGGACGATGATGCGCCTCCTTACTTTCAGTGGTCCTTTTGTGTCGACCTCTAGGATTGCTTGGCGCTTCATCCTTGAAGGAATCAAGCTTCGAACGTCGCCTTTTTCTGCTAACCCATCGAACTTTTCTTCCTTTGGTGTTGTCTTCCTCTTTCCAAAAGGCTTCTCATTATCTTCAAATCTTTCCGAAGCTGATCGTCGCAGAGGAGAGATAGCTGTGTTGCTTTGTTTCTTAGGCTTTAAAAACCTTTCAAAAACAGAGCTTTGGGATGTTAGCGCGTTAAGCCTCTTGAAGACAGAGGTTCGGCCTTGACTACCAATGCGATTAAGCACTGAAATTCTGGAGCTTGAATGGCTCATCCTATCGAAGACTGACGTCCGAGGGGCGGGTTTAGGCTCTTTTTGGTCTTGTTCAATGCTCACGCTGATGTGTTGAGCGCTAGCTTTCTTCACTTTGCTTGAAATCTTCACGGGTGCATTTGGTGTGAAGCCAAGTCCGGCTTTGTTGTTGTCAACTCGGTAACCATGCTCCTTCAACTTCTTTTGAGTTTTGGTGAGGTTACGTTCTTTGTCATTGACGGTGTTTGAAACCTTCTTTCCAAGATTTGAAGAGGAAGCAAAGTCATGCCTAGCCTTTGACATGAGTTCGTAGGCATTTCGGTTAAAGCCTTCTTCGGTCTTCTTAGTTAGAAGAGAGCTTGGTTTCATTTTGACGCCATGCTGTGCCTCCAGACGGTTGATGAGTTCGGCGGTTTGCAAGTTTTTCTCCTCTGCAGTCCGTGTGAGCTTTGCGATTGCTTCATTCATCTGAGCTAGCTACTCTTCGATTGAAGTTACTCCAGTGGTCATGACTTGCATGGTTGTACTGCCGCTCGAATCAGCGTCGGAGAGTAGGGACTCTGAGTATTTCCTCAGGCTTTCCCCTCTTGATGCCCTTAGCGAGGCTAGGGTGATCACAGGCTCGTGCCTCAGGTGCTCTTGTTCCTTTGACAGAGTTAATGCAGGGGCGGAAGCCGCGGCAAAAAGAGCTCTTGCCTTACTTCGGGTTATGGTGCCCGAAATATCACCACTTGCGGCGATGATGTTCTTGTTCTTTGCTTTGATTGCAGGAACAGCTTGATCCTTTCTTGATGCCATTTGCGTTTTTCGATGATTTGAGGATAGAGATGAGAGGTAGAGATGTCCCACTGGGCGTGCCAAATTTGTGAACACGAAAGTTCCTTGAAACAAGAAACAAGAATAACGTGTACAAAATAATATTTTGTGTTTAATGATTTTGGGGTTACGATCTCTCTCAAATTTGGTCCTCTGATTCTATCTTCGTAGGGTGTAGGTTTGTGGATGAGTTGTTGATCCAAAGGGCCGTCGGGGCTTGATCTAAGGATGAACAGTTGATGAATGGATCTTCAAGGTGCGTTGGGCTTGATCTTGAAGAATGGGTGTATGGGTTTGTCGAGGTTGTTAATCCAAAGGGCCGTTGGGGCTTGATCTTAGGATGAACGGATGATGAATGGTGAACACTTTCTTCAAGGGGCCGTCGGGGCTTGATCTTGAAGGTTGATGGATGAGCGGATCTTCAAGAGCTTTTGGGCTTGATCTTGAAGAACGGTTGGATGTGTGGATTTGTTGAGGTTGTTGATCCAAAGGGCCGTTGGGGCTTGAGCTTAGGATGAACGGATGATGAATGATGAACGCTTTCTTCAAGGGCCGTTGGGGCTTGATCTTGAATAATGGTTGTGTGGATTTCTTCAAGGGCTTTTGGGCTTGATCTTGAAGATTGATGGATGAGCGGATCTTCAAGGGTTTTTGGGCTTAATCTTGAAGAACGATTGGATGTGTGGATTTGTTGAGGTTGTTGATCCAAAGGGCTGTTGGGGCTTGAGCTTAGGATGAACGGATGATGAATGATGAACGCTTTCTTCAAGGGCCGTTGGGGCTTGATCTTGAATAATGGTTGTGTGGATTTCTTCAAGGGCTTTTGGGCTTGATCTTGAAGGTTGATGGATGAGCGGATCTTCAAGGGCTTTTGGGCTTAATCTTGAAGAACGATTGGATGTGTGGATTTGTTGAGGTTGTTGATCCAAAGGGCCGTTGGGGGCTTATGCTTAGGATGAACGGATGAACACTTTCTTCAAGGGCTGTCGGGCTTGATCTTGAAAGAGGATTTAACGAAGAACGAAGAGAGCTTTCTTGATCCTTCGGAATTCTTGGGAATTTGGATGGTTGGAAGCTTTGGAGTTTCAAAGCTTCAAGGATTTGGGGAATTCCTCTTCTAATTTTGGAGTAGAGAAATGTATTTGTGAATTCCTTGATGCTTGATACCTTGATGGAGAAGCCTATTTATAGGCTTTGAGAATGAATCACCACCACAAAATATTTTTTTCCTTTCCAAGCACCATTGCCTAATTTTCCCACTTAATGCAATATTGAAATTGAAGTGGTGTAACTTATGGCCTAATTTCCCACTTAATACCATTTTAAACTTGAAGTGGTCTAACTTATGGCCTAATTTCCCACTTAACACCATTTTAAACTTGAAATGTGTATGCTTTGTCATTGCCCAAATGAGAAAAACTTGCTTTGATCCGTAATGGATTGAAGTGTGCTTGCCTTGTCATTGCCCAACATGAGAAGAAAAACTTGTTTTGATCCTCAATGGATTGAAATGTACTTGCCTTGTCATTGCCCAAAATGAGAAGAAAAACTTGTTTAATCCTTCAAGGGTATTTCTTCCTATTTTGTTGAGTCACACGCCATGTGTACAATTTGTACAACACGTGGCGTATGCCATGTATGCCTTGACACGTCAAAACTTTAATGCATTGGTGAACATTTGTTTTTACTGAAATTTCGATGTCTACACATTTATCTAGTCAAAATCATTTCAAACAAACTAACCCCCAGTTTGGAAAACCTCATATAGTTTAAAACTGTGTACGACTATCTACTACAATATATAGTTAAGGAAATCATGTTCAATCAGAAGTCATACCTGAGCAACTCAACAAATAATGCTAGCATCTACCAGTATAAGTGCAACACGCAAGTGTGTACGGGCTTCTACCTGTGCATTGCTAACATGTACTAGCTAAATCAACTACCAGTTCTACTAGTTATAACGAAGGAGTTATTAACAAATGAAATTGAGGGCAAAATTGTAAATTTATTATTTTCTAGAATGCTCCAGACTTTTGAAGCAAAATCTGGAAAGCCACATGTGTGGCCCAGATTAAAGGAAAGAAAAGATGGGCGGTGGTCATGGAAGATAAAGGAGAGAAAGGAGGGGGGAACCAGACCAATTAGGAAAGGGAGAAAAGGAGTGAACCAATGGGAGAGGAGAAGAAAAGAAGGACATGAGGGAAGAGAGAAGGAGAAAAACCTGATCCTCATCCCCTTCACCCGTGACCCATTTCAAAACCCGATCACCCGAGTGAATTCGACGCATTCCCACCATTTTTCCAACGAATTAGGAGCCCCCATCACCTACAAACATCATCACGCCCCTCCTCCTTAGTTGATCACACAAAAATTTGAAGCAAATGAGGCCTTTTCATGGTGTACGGTGGCGACGGTGCCGTGGGACTCTTGGTGGCAATCCACCAATTTCGAATGAAATACACACGATCTTCACCATCAAAGCACTCATTTAGAGGTTAGGAACATAGCCCAAACAAGTTTGGGGACAACAGAGTTGCAAATTTGGCGAATCGAAGCTCACCCAAATTTTAGGGTTTTGGTGGGTTTGAGATGAATTGAAGCATTTCCTAGCCAAATTGGACTTGGCCGCAGTCTCCAATCGTTTGTGATGCCTCAATATTCATGCTAGGGAATTGTAGTGCAGACCTCAGGTGAGTGGGTATTTTTCCTTTTTATAGTATATATATATATATATATATATAAATTTTATGGTTTCCAGAAACGTTTTTTTTTTTTTTATATGGAACTATGCTTTACTTGCCATGTTGTAAATAAGTTACATTTTAAATATTGCATTGTTACACTTGTGAATTGTATTGTGTGATGCTGCGGAGACTTAAGTAAGCTTCAGGTGAGTATTATGTGATTGAATAGGTTGTATTGCATTGGTATGCACACATTTATTTAGAACTCATCATGGATGCACCTCGATATTAGTGCTCTCACCTGGGGCTAGGGCCAGCCTCCACGTGAATGTTCATTTCCTGCACCGAACGCTCACCTTGGATCCAAGTCTGGTGCCAGCCTATCGTATAGAGCACAATAGGTGGTTCCGACTCGTAGATGACCAGTGATTTATCGCACAACTTTCACGTGGTCGTAGCACTTAAGCGTACATATTTATACCTGAAGGAAAAATTTTGTCCTAACTAAGAACATGTGAGAACATTTAAACACATAAGCAAACTAATAACACTTTAAAGTAGGCATGCATTAAAAAAAATTCTAAAACCCATGACTTTCAAAGCCTAGTGAATGGTGAACCACAGACTCTTTAACAACATTAAAGAGAATAAAGGATTTTGAGATTCATTACCCTTGAAGCTCATCCTTGTTTACACAAGGGATTCACCCAAGTGGAGGGCCTTCAAGTCACCTCCTAGCTCCTTAGATCTTCCTTGTGATTCTCATTTTCTCCTTGAGGATGTGAGGAAACGATCTCTAAGAACACCAAAGGTTTGGTGTCTTCAAGTCTCCACACCAAGGATGAGGTGTGAAGATGAAATGGATGACTTAGAGGAAGAAAGATTGCTAGCTATCCCTCCCCTAAGTGGCCGACCTTTATAGAGGAAAAGAGAGAATAGGTTTCTCTTCTTTGACCCAAGAAAACCCTAGTGCGAGAATGGCTATAAAGTTGCCTTTATACCACCTTACATGTGAGTGGCAAACTTGCAATTAAGCCAAGTTTACATCCACTCACCCTATGGCCGGTTTTTTACTTAGTTATTGGGCTAATTTCCATTTAGTTTTAGTTGTCACACAACCTAAACTCAACGGGCCTTGTGGACCAAAAACCCTTTTGGGCCCTGAAACACAAAACCAACTTAAAAGCCCAATACGAACCTTATGTAAGATTAATTAACTAATTAATTAATCAATCTTGACCATTCTCAATTAAACCATTTAATTGCTTATTCATCTCGTTTATATTTTTTCACTTTCATCCTTACTCGGTGTACGATCCATTAGGTTCCAATTAGGAAGGTAGTGGGCGATTGTTACTCTTAATGATCAATTGTGAATTGAAACTATATTTCTCCCTTTGATGAAGATTAGTGTTTGCTAATCCTTAGGGCTTCCACAAACCATGAGTGACACCTAGCAGTATGTAATGGCTACCCAAGCTAAGTAGAAGTGGTTGGAGAACCTATCCAGTTACAATTACAATGTAATACGGTCCTTCTCTAATACAATACTCTTAATCACATTGTTTGAGTGATAGTTTGTTTCATGTCTACTATCCAATGTGATACTTCTCTATATGATTCAATTGAATATGATTTGGAACAAACTTCCTAAGTCATATTCATATGCTTTGGCCAAAGACCCCCGAATCATATCTCAGAGTATTCTCCCTCCACCATGGAAAGTTAGAGATCCTTTTTTTGTGCATTCATATGCCCACATGACTAGATAGCTTGACCCCAACAATGCCGTGGACACTCTCGATGGAATGCCTTTGACATGATCAAAGATCAAGGACCTAACCATTAGACTCTATGATGCCTCAGGTCAAAGGACTACTTTGCATATTGCAACTTATGAGTTCTTACATGACATGTATGCTCAAACTCCTTTTTGATCGTTGTTCAGTGTACTCTACCTTTTGAGCACCTATGTGTTTGTCTTAGTGTCCAACACTAAATGACTGGAGACTAGTCATACTCACGCTTGAGTTAACATAACACATGCTAACCTTAGCGGATTGTCAATGCCCAGTTGGCAATCCTATGGCTAGGAACGTTTTAGGAATGAACATAAAAGATAGGTCTCATTAATCTAACTTACTTAGATCACTTCTGTCTTAGATTAAATACATTCATTGGATTCCCTTATTACTTAAACACATAATACAATAAATAGTGATTAACAATAAGTTTTGCCCTTTATTAAACATATAATAGTTTAACACAATAAGTATTCCAAAAGCTTTTACATCAAATGAGTGGCTTTGTGGGCATACTTCCAACAATACCCAGCTTGTCGTACAAGTCACACTAGGTGACTTCAACTCGTGTGCTAGCCTAGATTGACGAGCTACAGGTCCAGTCATACAAGTCACGTTAGGTGACTCCGATTGACATACTATTTTAGATTGGTTTCACACTTGGCTTACATTTATTATTGTTGAGATATTATGACATGGCATACTTCAGTTGACATTCCGAGTTGGAGTGTGTCATAGTCAATCTTGATTAACTCGCCGTAAAACCCGTATAGTTTCCAGAAAATAATACTACTTCCTGGTGTCGATCAACACAACTCGATTCGGAGTCCTAATTGACATTCCGAGTCGGAGTATGTCACAGTCAATCTTGATTAAACATTTTTCCTACAATTTAGACTATAGTTGTGTCCTAATGTAGCAAAATCATCTGCTGCTATGTTGGCCTCTCGGAAGATTTGATTTGTTGTATAGTTAGGAATTTAATGCACAAATGTCCTTGACGATATATAAAATTTGGCAAGGAACTTGAATATATTTGATTATTTGTTAATTGCATGTATCAAGATCTTGGAATCACCTGCAATGTTAATCAAAATTATATACATGCATGCATGCATCCTCCAAGTTGCGTAATTAATGCATGCCCTCGTTTCATTGACAATTGATTGACACGTAGAGCCAAGTCACGGTATACTCGAGCCAAGCCAAATCAGTTGTTCTCCAGATACAGAAATGAGCAATTAACGAAACTTAAAGGTTGAAAAATAATAACAAAAGGACTTGTTTAATAGAAAAAACAAATGAAAATTATACAAATAACCAGACAGTTCTTTCATTAGATGAACATTTTTTGCTTCATGGTATCAAAAACCTGACAGTTCTTTCATGCCCAATTTCATCACCAACCAATAAAAAACAAAGTTTTAAAAAACACTAAGCACTAGTCAGACGGCGAGCTAGAGCTTAGCGTCTAGGCAGATTTAAGTCAATCTATTATATTTCATATAAATATGCTTATACTTGAATAAATATAACTTCATCAAAAACTCTTAAATGGAATGACATATATATTATGAAGTATTAAAACATAATGAAAACATGGGAAACAAGCATACGATAAGTGTCATTTAAGTATTCAACAAGCCTCTTACAATTTATTGAAAAAAAATAAAATGCAAAATTAAAGTTATTTTCTATCAAAGTGAGTTGTGACCTAGGCAGGTGTCTAGGCAAGTTTGAGCAGGCTAGATGGGTGCTTAGGTGGTTTAGAAGGGCGCCAGCAAGTCTAGACTTCCTTACTTAATTTTCAAATTCTTAGGCATTAATTGAAGCGGTGGCCAACCGCCTAGCGCCTAGACGGAGCGGGACCTAGTCGGGGATTTTTAGAACAAGGATAAAAAATAAAAGAAGACATATTTCGTTCTTCCTACTTGGGGCAACTTCACCAGCGCAACCCGGGACGTTTCCTTGAGCAGCAAGGGAAGAACTAACGCCACACAACCCCAAGGTCATCGGCAGTGCAGTGCCTTGCTCCAGCGGTCCATGGTTACAAGATGACTGGGAAACGAAGATCGCCAAAATGCTAACACAAAATTACAAATTAATGAATTGCCCATTGAATATCTAATACCAATCTCGTCAGCAATATCTAAAAGCAAAAATTACACTTTCATAGAGCAGATCCTTTCAGAAATCTCTCTAGTCGGGTAGTAAAGGTCTCTTCATGGATGGTTATGACTTCACATAGCATCCTCGGTATGGTCGCTCATCCCTTCAATTTGCTGCTATGTTACAATCATCTTCAGCACGTCCTCTAAGCATAAGAACTTCCCTCGTTTTTATCCATGCTGGAAATTTCTGAACTAATCGATGCCGAAGGCAAAAGAATGGCATTTTCTGTGGTTAGTCCTAGGACTTAGGTGAAAAACTATATATATTCCACAAGATTGATCTTCAAATGGGATTTCAAAGATGTGTCTCTACTCTGATATCACACTTCCACAACTCTTCTGTAGAAAAGAACATAAGCAGATGAAGACTTTATCTTGTCCTGACTGATAGGTTTGACATGGCTATCATCGAAGTCATACCACCGATCACCCCCATGCTACATAAGAAAAATAATACAGTTAAACCGCTCTGTGTCAACCAACATAAGTTAATGTACACATTTAATTATACCATACAAAAGAGGGAAATAATAGGAGTCTATGCCTCAACTTAACTACAAATTACACACAATGTCAGGTACAAAACTATATTTATTGCATGCTTTCAAATTATTTATGTAACATAGTGGAGATTCCAATGCAATAATCTACAGCAATGGGAGATCAGAGAGGTTACAAAGGTTTTGAACCCCCAAGTGTATCAACTCTTAGCTGCAGAGGCGCAACGAAACCATGCAAACTCCATCCCTGACACTTCACTAATGTGGGACTAAGATCAAAGAGTGGGCACACCCTTTGTGAGATTTCTAGAGTAGGCTACAAAAGATTGAAGCCTAATTTCCTTAGTGCACCACGAAAGAACCACTCTGAAAATGGTGGAACTAGAACTAGGACCTAGTTCCAGGGAGCCTAAGCCAGCTAAGGGCTTGCATCGTGCTAGATTTATTTGGCAAATGGATAATAGTATTACTAGACCAAGTGAACTAATAATATAAGAGTTCGAAGTAGAAACGTTTTTGCTTTTATTCGTTGTGTTTGAAACAGAGAAATATTGAGTCAAGAAAATAACTAAAAATATAGTATATGGGAAGTTCATCAGATTAAAGAGTAGAAAATAAGAAAATAGTAACTCAAATAAAAATTGAGCAAGAAACTGCCACTTACGTGGACAAATGCAGTATAATGACCGCCTCCCATGCTTCCAAAGTGATTACTAACTGCATAGAGCATGTAACGATTACATAACTGGTCACTCTTGTGGGCAATATATGTTGACAACTCAAGATCGTCAATAGGGAAGTCAACATATGTCTCTAGCTTGTTCTTAAAAAACCGACTATATGAGAACCTCTTCAAATGAATGACCAAGATCTCCGGCAGTCTCCATAGATCCAACTTCTTGCTGGCTTGACAGTGTTTTTTGCAGGCAGGACAATACCTAAAATAGTAATAACAGTACTAACATTAGAAATACCTTGACAGCAAGTTCTCACAATCTAATAACTAATAAAAGGATAAGAGGTTGTGTAAAACTCCAAATACACTGTTCGACTTCATAACCATGACAATATACTTTATTTACTTTCTGAGTGTGTCGATTCTGAAAACTGAGCAAAAATAACAAGTAACGCTTGAAAGACCACTATTTTGAGCATTATAAGATCAATTACCAATATTCGATAAGTAGATGAGGGTGTTGTGATAACAGTGATAGACATAAAAATTACTGATTTAACATATGTAAGGAACTATTTATAGAAAATTCATTCGAACAAACATGATGGACAAGTGAAGAAGTCAAAATTTTGTAATAAAAAAGTCAATGACCTCACATGCAACCTTAAAATGTATTTGCATAAGCAATAATAATGACTGTAAATCAGACAGAAGAGCTTTAAATCCTAATCCACAAATAAATGATGAATAAATAAATAAACTATAGAAAAAATCAGATCTCATACCAAATTTGAGGTCAAAAGTAATGGAATGAGTAAAACAAATAACAATTTCACAGAGCATACCACATGCTCTTTGGCTATACCAAAAAGCAAGTGAATACACCCTCAGATATCAATATATTTCAGCTCTTCCAACTGCTAGGTATACACAAATGCTTTTAAAGCCAAAAATAAAAGGCTCAAGATGTACCCACTGACCACATGTCTTCTGGTCCAAGAGGCTCTTCCTTCAAGAATGCTTCAAGGCACTTATACAGAGAAACAGACTCTTGAGGTTTTTTTGCAAAGAGGCCAGTCTTGAAAACCTCTGGCAATGAGCTAAGAAGGCGAGTGTCATATTGTTTGATGTATTTTTTTGGCCAACATACAAGAACATTCAACCGCTTAGTCTCTTCCCTCTCCACTATCTCCTTCATTAGTATCTTTTTATCCTTGGAAATTCCCTTTTCATCTGTTATGTAAAATTTAAATTCAGAATCAAAGGGTGAGTCAGCCCCATTTCCATTACTGGGGTTCACACCGCCGTCTATAACAGGAGGTATGGAATCCTCTGTTCTAGAGACTTCTTCAAGAATGGTGCCCCTTGAACTATCAAAACATTCTTGGGAATCTTTTGCGGGTGTTTGAAATGGCTTTAGTAATTTTAAGTATAAATTGCATATATCGGATCCGCTAGCAGAATTGGGTAGTCTTGATACAAAAGGAACTCCAAAGCTAGAGGTCAGTTTCCCATGCACGTGCTGCCTGACAATATAGAAGAAATAAGATGGTTGAGGGCAGACAACGTCACAAGAACAATAAAAATTCATATTGAAATGTGAAATAAAAGATCTGTGTGTTATGGAAATAAGATGGTTGAGGGAGCTGTTATGGAAATAATTGCGAGTATCAAAGAGATCATGAATAATCTGAGAAAAGAACATATCAGAGTGCATATTTATTTGTCTTAATGACTTATAGGGCTCAAAATGATAGGTGTAAAAGATGAACACACACCCATATTGCTTTGGCTAAAAATTTAGTGGCTGGTTGGTTCTAATATGGTGACCTACTCTGTTCCAACGAGCCACTAAATTTTCTGGTCTTCCAGATTCGACACATTGTTATATGGTGACTCAACTTTCATATAAAATTAAGTCATTCGTAGGGAATAACATAAAGAAAAAACATATTATAGTACTCAATGGCTTATTTTTAACAACAAAGTAAACTTAGTTTTGTAGGTGAAAACTAGCCGTTAGAGGTGTTCAACAAGCTACGGAAACTGCAACCTGACTAGACCGGTCTGATCATATCAGTCTTTCTTGGGGAACCAGATGAGGTCAATTCAGCCTTGGGTTTGGATTTTTAAGGCAACACTAATAAACCGAAAAAAAAAAACACACACACACATTTTTTACATCATACTGATATTACTATCTGGACAGTCTCCTGGCGGTTATTTTCTATTTTACTGATTACCAACAAAAAAGACAGCAAATCCGTCTCTAATCTCTCCAGCAGCCTCTTTGAATATGCCCTCCTCCAAGGCTCCGACCCATCTGCCACCTCAAATCTCTTGCACCGCCACACTTTAAACCACAGGGACATCACCCCCTCTCATGGTCACAGCCTCACATCCCCCTCTCGATTCTTAGCCTCCACTTTCCTTCCTCTTTCATCTGACTGAGCCCTCAATTCAGAAGTACCCTTTCTGAACTGTTCTAAACACATTGCCATCCTCCAAATTAATGAATGGGCAGGTTCATTTTCCAATGTGTATCGTTATCATTGGGCCACAGACCATGCAACCTGAAGAGGTGAATCCGGTTTGCTTCTACAAAAAACCCGGTCCAAGCCATGAGCAGCCCAACAGGTTACATGCAAACCCCAGATTCAAGTCTACTAAGAGCTTGGATTTCAGATTGTATCTGTTCCCCAAGTCAATAAGAATATCAGGTTGCGATCAAACATTAGGAGAGCTTAAGATTGTTGTAGCATGTCAATATCATTGCTGATGTCAAGAAGTCTCTGTTGTTTTTATAATGACGTATTCATCAATTTCCCCCCTGAACTTGTGACCATTGGCCAATTTCCCCCCTCAACTTTAATTTTGGCCAATTTCCCCTCTCAACTCTCATAATTAGTCAATTTCCCCCCTCAACTCTCAAAATTAGTCAATTTGCACCCTATTGTTAATTTTTTTTTTTTATTTTCCATCTATTCTTTCTTAATTTTCAATCTTTCTAATAACTTCCAACAAAGTACTAAAATTAACATAAACTCACCCGCATAATATAGGTTAAAATGTACAAAAACATAATATAGTTAGTATGTGATATGGGTTGATTATAAGAAAAAGTTATGAATCGGGTTTAAAGCATGTAGAAGAAGAAATAATAAAAAAAAGAAATAATAATCCTAAACTCATGGTTCAGACCTATTTCAATAAAATGGGTTATTCTTAATAAGGAGTCAAAAATTATGAATAGATTAGCCATTTTTCACTAAAGCTCGATTCTCTGCAATTTACTTGAACTTAGCTTTCACTTTTATAAAGAAAATTGTATTCACATACAAAAATTTACACATCAATCCTTTTTGTTATCAATTTTGTATAGTCAAAAATCAAATAAAATTACTCCATACTGATTTATTATGACTAATAATACTATCTATGATAAATTGTAAAATTCTAAATTTTAATCTATTTGTAATAGGATAAAGATATAGGAACATGATTAACATACATCTTATTTAGTTTCTTACACACACTTGTTTAATTATGATCAAATTAAGAAATTAACAGTAGGGTGCAAATTGACTAATTATAAGAGTTGAGGGGGGAAATTGGCTAAATTAAAGTTGAGGGGGGAAATTGACTAATTATGAGAGTTGAGGGGGGAAATTGGCCAAAATTAAAGTTGAGGGGGGAAATTGGCTAATGTTCACAAGTTCAGGGGGGAAATTGATGACTACCTCTTTTATAATCTTACCTGACGGTGTCTAAATGGATTACTCTAGCCTCATTTGCATGAACAACTACACATACGTCTGAAGAAAATTCTCACAGATCAAAATGTTCACGGTTCTAAGATTTATCTTAAAAGGACAAACAGTAAGGACCACAAACTATAACAGAGACGGCAAAAGCCATTCACATCCATGCAATGAATGTGGTTTGGTCGACCTTGTAGTTGGTCTAAAATTACTGTGATTCTCAAAAGAAATCATATGGAAGCTCTGTGCGAAGGTGAACCTAGTAGGCAACTAAAATTTCATAAACAAGTTTGGAATATAATATATATAATTGGATTATAGAACATGTTACTTTATTTTTTTAATTTACATTTATTTACACAGGTGATTACCCATACATTTAAATTACTGACACAGGTTATCATCCATTATGAATTTATGATTGAGGTATAGTATAAAAGAAGTCCTTCACAGCACCCCTTCTTACGCCCTAAGTCTGAAACTTGCATACATAATATTACAATAAAATAAGATTCAAAATAAAGATAATACTTACTCCTCCATCAGCTGATGCATGAACACAACCAAAGGGACTTGCTCAACATCTTTCATCGACCGATAAGCAACTAGCTTGTCTTGATCTCTAATTAAAGATAATGAATCAGTTGGTTCCTCAAGATAGCGTATAATGCGATTGTTGTATATCTGCACAGAACTATATAGCTTCAGAGATCAACATATGGACAAAAGGACAAGTGTATATATATTGTACTTTTGTGTGTGTATCATCCAATATCACCACCATACAAGGAACTCCTATCAGATATTCTAATACTGAAAAATACCTCGGCTACCAAAAAGGTTTCATCAATCCCCAATGAGCATGCAACACTTAAACCCTGGATGAGATCTTCTAGTTTTCCATGCTTGGGTACAGTAATGGTATATTGAGATGGTTGAGAATGCCCATCAGTATTGACAACTGATAAAGTCATTGTCCGCATCATTGTTGAAGGCAATGGAAGCGAGAGGTACATAAATGGAT
This sequence comes from Pyrus x bretschneideri, assembly GCF_019419815.1. Lineage (NCBI taxonomy): Eukaryota > Viridiplantae > Streptophyta > Magnoliopsida > Rosales > Rosaceae > Pyrus > Pyrus x bretschneideri. The sequence goes on along the minus strand of NW_025999806.1, from coordinate 1,075,832 downwards.
CAAATGTAACAGAGACCTTTTTGCAAACAGGGCAAACTAATGTTGATTTGTATTGACCCTGCAAGGCTCATCATCATGTGCATCACAAAAGTAAGCAATTTGCATTCCTGTTCAGATTTTTATTCGGCAAAGAGTGGAAGAAAAAGACAAATCTGAGAAAGATGCTCACTTGGCACACATCAACAATTATTGAGTCATTGCGGGCTAAATGATTTTCCCAATATTCATCAGCTACCTCTTCATCTGATCGACCATCACTATCCTTGACTTCTACATAAGGCTTGCATTTTACACGATTAAGATCTTCATGAAGTCCATCCAGCAAAAAAGCCAGGAGCTCCTATGACAATAGTATGGTATGATAAATGAAAACTCCTTGTAAATGTTGAATGCAAACGAAAGCAATTCTGGAAACAAGAAATGCCACTAACTTGGGAATCATGTTGATTAAATCCATTAAACTGTGGAGCAAATCGAGAAAGTTTTGACTTAAACAGCCTTGGGGCTACTGGAGTTGCTCCAGGGGCCCATAACTTCCTTAACAGATCTCCAAAAGCTAAAGCAATCTCCCCCTAACAAAGAGTACATAAAGTTAAAATACAGTAAAAAAACATAGATATACTTGATAAAGTGAGGAATATCTCACTAACACATTCATCGCACAACATCAGGTCATGAATTATGAAGAGTGCATCGAAAGATGACATACATTCATGCCCAACGGATTGTCTGGATTTATTTCTCTACCATAATCTCCAAGAAAATAGTCAACAAGCTTTGGAGTGTGCGCTAAACACTGGATGGAACTATTCATGAAACAAGTATTTCCAAGGTTCTGTAATCCTGTCAATCCTAAAGAACCGGTTTCACAAGAGCTTCCCCATAATGAACGGATGAAGTTAGAATTTGTGACTCCAGCAGAACCATTCATCATAACTGAAGCACCAGAACGGGAATTTGCGAGGGTAGAATGTTGCGTGGCTATCTCATCTTTTTTCCTTTCCCTGCACTTAAAGGAATCTGACAACCCATAAACTTGCAACTCCAACAGTATCTGGACAAAATCATACATAAAATTACATCCATGAGATATTGTGCACCAAAATGATAAAAATAAAAAAATGAGAAGACAGCAAGAATAGTAATCAATTTGAGAAACATGAAACAGATTCTGGAGTATGCAGTGCAGCAACAATTGATGAGTATGAATTAAGTTTTAACAAATGTATTGTATCAAGCTGCCACTTACCTCATCTGACTGCCGTTGAAAGTCTCTAGGAGACTTGGCTCTTTCATTTATAAAATATAAGTTTGTCAGCCCCGAAAAGTCCCAGATGCGTAACTGGTGCAATAACAGAGGTTAGAAAGCCATCCACTTTATCCTGATAACAGAACACATTTAAATAATGAACTTAACTACCATCTCAGACTCCACACTAAAGATTTTGCAGGCTCTCTTGAAGAACTCGACTGGATTATCCTACAAGAGAAATGCACAAGTGAAATAATAGAACATCAATTTAAGATGTGGAAGACAATGGAATCCCGCAATAATCAGAATCAGCAGATTATATTTTGCATGTAAAAAAATAGAGCATATAACCCAAAACCAATTGGCAATGGATGAGAAGCTGAAAACACTTTATACTACTTTGAAAGGGTTTAAATTCCCAATGTGAGATTCTCTCGATGTGCCCACTCACCTTGAGCCAAACATGTGGACAACCTATATTGGGTGCTGTGGCAAGTAGATGAAGCCCTTGGGCCTGACACATATATGGCATCCTTTGATACCATGAGAGAATCAAAGCATCCAACTCAAAACCAATTGGCAACGGGTGGAGAGGCTCAAGACATTATATACTACCACGCAATGTGGGAATATATGTGATTCTCATAATACGTAGGTCGTTCACCAAAAGAATATAAAGAAAAGGTGCAGCCCAACGAACTCATAATTACAAATACTCTTCCATCCTTTACTTGTTCACACAGCAGTGCAAGTCAAAGTAAAAAAATTCATCACAAGTTAGAAACACATTGTTGAATAACGGTTTAAAAGCATATATATGATAGTAAGTTCAGCAATAAATCAATTTCATATATCAATATTTTTCATTTGTAAGTTAAAAGAAAATTATGGGAAAGATGAAAAGCGTGAGAGATGCATAAATTGAAAGTGGGAATCCATCCAAAATGGAAGAAATTTTTTTATGATGTCTTGCATCATTAACTGTGTACTTTTTGGGGGAGAAAAAAGTTATCTATACTGTAACACAGCTAGTAAACTGATGTTGCAGACTTTTCTAGCTAAAATGTATGTTTGTGACATTATTTTCATGCTTAAAACTTTTCCAAAAGATGGCCCACATGCACATTGTTCACACAAACCTATCATCGTTAGAAGTTCAAATCTTAGTCATCCAAACATTAAGAATCCAAGGCTATAAATAAACAAAATAAAAACCTGAACATAAAAAACAGAAACAAGACATTAAGTACATATACTGACCTTTTTTGTAACCTTTACTCCCAATGAATTTGTTTCTCGTGAAACAAAAAGTCTGAGTTGCAGTGGATAGACATCGGTGATGTCATCTTCCGCAGCTGAAAAACTCCTACCGTCCTTCACCACAACTTTAGAATCACTATGCCTACATGTAGACAACAGTCGGAGAGTGCTAAGATACTCAACAAATTATGTGTATCCCCTAAAATTTAATAGTATGCCTTGATTTTCAGACTGAGGGAAATGCATTGCGTTTACAGTATTCCATGAGTTACAAAAATACCAAATTGATTCCTTACCACAGGACTCTGAGATCAACAATGTGGTTAATTGGAAATACTAATTGCAAACAATATAACTATTATGACTGCCTTAACATTTAGAGGGGGTTTAGTCATTTTGAAATATGCAAAATTCCATTATACATACCTCGGAGAGCTCAAAAGGTTTGCTTTTCGAGTGTTAATGCAAGAGCAAGCATTAACTGTTCTCAAATTATTAACAGATGGGGAGTATTTTCACACTGCATAATTGGAATGAGGATAACGTTAAAGGAATTAAGTTGCTGCAGTCTAGTCAAAGAACTATCAATCTTTTTCAGAATTTCTTTCTCTTCGAAGGTTAGGGTTAAAATTTCAACTGCCTAATCTAGAAGTAGAATCAAATCAAGGGTAAAAATTTAAGCAGTTAAACACCTGCAAAACATTCCTTGCAGCATTCATGGAAATAAAAATTAACAACTCACATCAATGCATTTCAATATAAGACAACAAAACACCACTTGAATGTGAGATACCATTACAGGGCCACAAACGCTTGTGAACGTCACGTAAAATGTATGACAATAATCAAGTTTGGGCACAGGACTGTACTGCCAGCTATTCATGTGACTAAAAAGCATTTAAAGCAAAAGTAGCAACATCAAACACAGATCATTCTGGGGGAAAAAGGACCACATTGGATTAACAGAGTACTTCTCATTACTACCTGGCTCTTGTTTCATTCCAATCATATTCAAAACAGCCCATGTCATAAAAATGGCAAAAAAAGCTAATCTAAAAAGAACTCACCATCTGAGTGCCTGAACCCACATTTCTCCGGGCACCAATGCGTAGTCTCGACCTGAGACACCGACTTCGACATTTTCACCACTCTGTACACTATCATTCTCTCTCCTGAGATTGAACACAAGATCTGAGTTGAAAATGTTGTTGATAAGCTTCATAGGGCCAGCATAGGAAGAAGCCTGAGACGTCACGTACAAAATCCCTCTCCTCCCATCCGAATCGCCCAAAACCGATTCCTGTGCATCTCTCCACCAACTGAAAACCCAATTCACATATGAACATTCCATGCATAAATCCAATCACAACCCTACGATTCAGACACTCCCAAATCTAGAATTCGAAAAAAACAATACTAACAACAACAAAATTCTAAAATTCAAATTCCTAATCTAACCTAAGTATTTCTAATTCTGGAAAATTCCCATAAACTAAAATGCATACAATATTTGATGGAAAAAAAAAAAAACCAGCTTGGATTGGTGAATGCAGTGGTGTGGGAAGTGAAAAACGCAAACGAAATCGAGAGGCGAAGGAGCTAGACCTGTAGGGAATGAAGTAGACTCTCTGGTCGCTGTGCCAGTCGGAACGCTGAGTGGAATCGGAGAGATCATCAGAGAGAGCAACGCCCTCCATTCACTTTCTATTTGTGTATGTTATTTATATAGAAAGAGAGAATGAGCGAGTTAGGAACGAGTTCGAAACCAGGTTCGGAAAATGCAGATCATCAGAGAGAGAGAGAGAGAGAGAGAGAGAGAGAGATGCAGAAAGGCGGATTTGCAGAGAAACAAATGGAGCTTTTTTATGTGAAGAGGATTCAATAAGGAGGGAAAATATATATATATATATATATATATATATATGGGTTTTTAATATAAATTAATCAGTAATGCTATGGGAAATTTTATTTGAATCAATCTAACCTTTTTCTACACCTAACTTACTATCTTCACTCATATTTTTTTAATTAAAGAATTAATATCTCTTTAAACTCAAATTTATTACCTAAACTATCCTCTCAAACCCAATTCAAAATGTAAAGTTATCTTTACACTCATTTCCTTTATAAAATAACATCTCTAACTGAATGTTTTTTTTCCTTCAAAGAGGCGTCCTTTGCCCCAGTATAATTAATTGCATATGACTAGTATTTCCATGATTTTTTTTTTGTCTGCTACCAAACCCATCCATAGACTTGGGATCCAAGAGATCCTTCCATAAATGTGAATTTGCCAGAGAATGCGATGCAAGCTCCAATTCAGTCCATCACTTTGCCAGAAAAACATTTGATCTTGATGCTTTAGATTTGGATGGAGACATGTCACCCTGCTAGTGAGTGGTCAAGGTTTATGAGGTTGGGCAATTGTTATTTGCACCAAGAATCAAGTTATATGTTTTTGCACTACTAATCAAAAGTCCTTGCAACGGTGTTATGGGGGCAGATAGACGATAGAGAAAAACAAATACAATATAATATAATAAGTATGAAATTTAATCCAAAGAAGAAGCAAACAAACAAAATATCCATAAATCAAGTCATACCTTAGTTGGAGGATTCAAAACTTCAAAATCACTATCCATCAATAATAAAGCTTGTTTTTCTCTATCAGAACTATTAGGGTTTTAGCCAGAATGGACGTAGGATAAACAAAGGGTGATGCTAGGGTTTAATTATAGTGTCTGGGTTTATTGATAATAATTATGCAGTAGAGTAAAATAGACAATTAACATTTAAAATTTAAGTTAGGTGTAAAAAGAGGTTACATGAGTTTAAATAAAATTTCCCGTAATGCTATTCTTACCATGTTTTTATATCACATCTATATGCTACCTTATGTGGCATCTGATATGTACAGCCACATCATTTAAATTAATTAGAATTTAATTTAAATTAAAAATCATTTAATAAACCAATAATTATATTAAAAAAAAAGTTGGAATTAAAAACCATTTAATAAACCATTTAGCTTCCTGATGAACTCGCAAAATCTGCAATATCGTCCTCTGCGGCTGTGATAAAGACCATCATACTTCATTAGGAGGAACAGATGAAGCTAAAAGAGAGGTTTGAGGAGACACGAAATGAGTTTCTGCGTGAAAGTCAGGCCTTCGAACACTGGTACCAAAAGTACGAGCAGAGGCATGCTGAAATAGATCAGGAAAGAGGTGAAGATGCAATTCCCAAGGACTCAGTCTCAGATAAGAAATTCATTCTTGAGAGCTGATGTGATATAAACTAGCACTCAAATTAAACCCTCTTGTTGACAATTGTAGTAAAGATGTAAATAGGGATCGTTCTAGGCTGGGATTAGGAGGGATTGCTAATCTACTCTAAATTGACTTAAAAACACAAAACTAAACTTAAAAATAGAAAACTAGAATCTAAGACTCTTAACTAGACTTAAATGACTCAAAACAACACAAAACAATAAAAAAACTCAAAACAGACACCAGGACTTACTTTGGACGAAAATTGAATTGAATTTGACTCAAAACACTCAAAAACACAAATTGGACAGATTCTAACTAATTTGACACAACAAAGTAAAGGGGATTGAGTTTTTGACGAATTTAGAGTAAAGACAAGTAAATTAAAGACTTAAACAAGTTTGGTACAAAATTGGGTGAACTGATGGGTGATAAGCTTCACACATGACACACTTCCATACAAATCAATTTCCAGTTGCTTTTCCAATAAGCCATGAACCTCAACGCCCCAGATTAACCATGAACAGCACTAATTAACCCTCAAATTTTCCATAAATCATTGAATTGGATGAAATACGCATTGGCAACCAAATTATTCTTCAATAGTTCCCTACATGAATAGCATAATAGAGATACAATCAAAGATCATTAAGCTTTGTGAAAATCATAAGCATTGACAAAGTATTCGTAACTATGAACAGCATGATACTCCTGCCAGGAATTTACTTAACACGATTGTGACTAGCAACCTCCACTACTTGTGAATATAAATTCGTAACGATTATGTGAAACTCCCTTATATTCTAGCATAAAATTCATGCATGAAAACTAAGTGTGCACCCTCAATCAACATACAAGAATAAGTTCTTAATCAAATAGTTAAGTAAATTGCATTCACGATTTATGAAATCACAACTGGAAGTAATTAATTCATATTGCAAATATAATCATGGTGTCAAAGTCTCCTCTAGCTAAAACAAGTTTAGCTCCTCATGTTCGCAATTAAACAAAGAAAACTTAAATTAAACATTAAAAACAAAAGATTGAATACACCTAGAAACGTTCCAACAATCCAATCTTGAATGGCAGGCACGGCACCAAGGGGTCTTCTCTCCTTTCTCCTTGAAAAGTTGCGGCACTAGGTGGTTGTGGTGTATTATGGATAGGTGGTGCGAAATCTGGTGTGGGATGGATGGATGGATGGATAGGTTGGATGGTGAAGTGAATGGATGTGGAAAGGGTTCTATATATTTTTAGGAAAAAGATCATGGCTTTAATTAAATGTTTTGGGAAAGATTTGGACCCCAAATCCTCAAGGAAAAAGGGTAATTAAAGTCAGAATCCAAGAGAGAAAAGGGAATAAGGGTGCGTCAAGGAATTGGGAAAGGGAAAGGGATCTCCTTGCATAACAAGGAAGGGAAAGAAAGGGATAGTGATGCGGCAACCCCTCTTAGACTAGGATTAGGCCTTCTAGAACATATATTTAAGTGTCCCAATATATTTAGGAATCTCTTTGGTAGCTGGAACATAAGTAGGAAAATATTAGGATTGACTAAGTCAAAATAAGGTAGTTTGACTCATGTTTCCTTCTTTGTAACTGATTCCTTTTCTTCCAAGTCTTGAATTAATTTCTTTCATCCCTTTAGCATATTCCTAGCCCTTCTTGAACTTCAATTTCTTTCATCCACCTTACTCCAAGCATGTGCTATCCATTCTAAGCTCAAAACTGCTCCAAAATGCTTCAAATTGCACTTTCTTGCTACTTTAGCCCTTTGGACCTACAAACACACGAAAATAGCTTAAATTACTATAATAAATAGAAACTAACTCACTAAATGCAAGGAATTAAACTAACGAAGTCGCATAAATATGCTCCTATCAAATTCCCCCACACTTAGCTTTTGCTAGTCCTCGAGCAAAACAAAACAAACAAAACACAATCTAGACCTTCCAACATTTGTCTCAGGGATTTCCAATGCACATGACATATTAAAAATCACTACTCCCACAGATTTTAGCTCTCTTTACACTTAAGCAAACACTTAACCATAGTCACCACTCACTAATTCGCATTTAATCAATTAAAACAACATTTTGAATGTAGTAACATGCCTTAGAGAATTCCCTCAATTCCTCACTAGATATACTCTCTATTTTCACACAGATTTTCTAACTAAACTCCCTACATGAGGTATATGTGAGAAGATTGATGTATACATGTAGACTAACACTCACATATGTTATAACAAAGAAAGCATTTTCTGGAATTATTAATATGATATGTATATGATCTCATGAACGGAATGCCACTGCTTAGAAGCAAGAACCAGGGATTCCATATGCTCATACCAATTTCAAACTCCACATATTGAAATACATAACAATCAAGATAGAAGTCTAAGGGTTGTTATGAGGCTAAGGTGTTGGCTAACAAAGAAAGGTTAAGGAAAAACAAAGGTTCTTAAAACAATAGTAAGCAAAGTAATGAATAAACACTTAGAATTCATTTTTGATGGCAGAAACTAACTTAAACACAAGGGGAAAATTCATGTAACACTTAGGGTCAAATTCAAACTTTTGGATCCTTTCTTCAACAACCAATACTTGTGAGTTCATTCTCACTTATTTCTCAACTTGTTTCCTTCCTTTTCACAACTTTTTCTTTTTTTTTTTTTTTTTTTTTTTCATAGATCTTAATGAAAACCTTCCCCCACACTTGTTTTTTTTGCAAAATTTTGATCAAAAGGAATTCCCTCTAAGTCATTCTCCACTATTCTTTAAGAACAAGTGTGTGGATGGTCCTATTCTAAGCTAGGTAAGGACAATGTGGCTAACAAAGAAAATAGGCTAAATAAGGTTCAAAGGGGTTAAACCTACAATACATATGCAAAGGGTAAGGCTTTTTGGCTCTAGTTTAACTAAACAACTTCATCTTATTGTATGTTATGCACTCAATATCATGCTTTGAATGAAACTGGCATGAGTTCTAGTATTTGAAACTATAATGATGAACATGCATTCTAAGTAGCAACCAAGCAAAGAAATGATGAGATCATGCAACAACTTTAGAAAACAAGAAATCACAGATTAATAACTCTCCAAATAAAGTTTAGGCTCAAGTTTCTCAGAGTTGTAGCGTTAGTTTGAGTTTCTTCCTTCAAGCATGTTACAAAAACTGATTTTTTTCCTTTGTGATTACATGTGAATTCGTAAACGACAACTACAATTAAGCATAAACAAAGAGCAAATCAAACTTCCATCCATGTTTGTAACTTTCTTTAACAGTCATGCAATTAAAAACCAAATCCTCATCGTTGTGTTGGAAGGTACCCTAAGACACAAACAAACACACAAAAACGACTCTTTTTGGGTTTTTCAAAACTGTTTTCGAATTTTTTTTTTCAAATTTTCGTATTTTCTATTTAGGACACATTAAAACACTTCAAAACACACTAAAACACTTAAAAATAGTGAGTAAGAACTTTAGAAGTGATAGGTGAATAAATCCCATGAAAATCATGCAAAAACAGCTTGTTTACCCCTCCACACTTAAACCAAACATTGTCCTCAATGTTTCAAACAAAGACTCACACTCAAACCATCAAAACAACACAAAACACAACTATCATGGCAAAGTAAAAGCAATAAAGAGTAGGGTTTAAGAATGCAAATCTGGTTATGGATTGTTGGAGATTCCTAGGTCTTCTTTATTCAAAGGCATGGGTTGCCTCCTAAGAAGCACTTGCTTTAACGTCTTCCAGTCGGACGACACCTCATTTAAGCTTCATTAGAGCCCACGACATGGAGTGGATCTTTGAATCGAAGGTGATACTTGAAATGATCCGGCAATGGTTTAAATTCTACAGTGGGTGCCTGAATCATTAAGATCAACAACACGTTAGTCAAAAACAAAATTGAAATTGGATGAGGTGGCTTACTTGTGTACTCTAACAAGAACTTAAGGACAAACACCACTTCTTTGAAAGTTTCAGGGACTTTGCACTCGACCAGATTTGGTGTGAGGGTTGTGACTTGTCCTGTGTTATAAAATCCAACTTCTTCGGGGATGATTGTCTCAAGCATATCCTCTTTGATGAATTCTTGATATTCCCAACCACTTCTTTCTCTTTAATCATTCTTCTTGTTATACAAAGTTCTTTGAACAATTCAACAAATTCTGGAACTTGATTTGTTGTACCAAGAATCGGGATATTACTTTGCACCTTTGGAATGGCTTCCAAGATGTCTTTTTCACTCTCTTCTTCCTTTGATTGCAAAAATCTACGAGGGAAAGGCACATTTGGTGGAATAGGGTTAGAATTAAGTGAATTTGGACCTAACTTACCTGAATTAGACGATTTGGGCTCCCTAGAAGGCTACGGCAAGGGTTGTTCTTCCCTTGCCGTGGCCTTGTCCACCTCTTCTTCTTCTTGCAGCAGCTCTATACTACTTCCCAAGGTGATAGCTTCATCGATTTCAAAATCTCTCGTTGAATTTACAATAGTTGAGTTGGAGAGTTCTCTTTGTTCTTGAATTTGCCCCATGAATTCTGCGATCTCTCAAAGTTGATTTTTCAATTCACTTATCTTCTTAGCTTGGTTTGGTAAGTCCTGCATCAAGAAGTTAGTACATCAAGAATTTTATCAATATCCATGGACATACTTGAATTCGATTGGAATTGTTGTGGGGGAGGCTATGGTGGCTGCATAAGTCTTGAATAAAACTCCTCGGATGATTGCCAATATCCTTCTTGTTGAACTGGTTGAGGTTCCTTCCACATAAAATTTGAATGATCACTTCAATCTGAATTGTAAGTGTTGGAAAACAAGTTGTTCCTTGATTGATTATTGCCTTGATAACCCCAAGCATTGAGATTATCCCAACTTCCATTCTCAATTAATTGAGGATGTTGATTAGTTTGATATCCTTGCCTATAGGACACACCAAATGTAGGGACACTTTGCATTGTGGTCCTTTTGATATGCTATGACAAAAGAGAAGTAAGATTCGCCATTTGCGCTTGAATATTGGCAATTGCCATGTCTTGCTTCTCTAGTACCTGAAATCAAAGAAAGAAAACTAAATCAAATATATATAAAAAAATAAAAAATTAAATTAAATTAAAAATTAAAAAAAAAAACATGAACAAAAGCAAAAGGAGGATTAGCAAAATTGCTAATCCCCCGCAACGGCGCCAAAAATTTGATGTGATATAAACTAGAACTCAAATTAAACCCTCTTGTTGACAATTGTAGTAAAGATGTAAGTAGGGATCGTTATAGGCCGGGGATTAGGAGGGATTGCTAATCTACTCTAAACTGACTTAAAAACACAAAATTAAACTTAAAAACAGAAAACTAGACTCTAAGACTCTTAACTAGACTTAAATGACTCAAACCAAAACTGTGAAAAAAAGCTGAAGCTGAATGTTTACCAAACACAAAAACAGCTCCCAGCTTTTTTTGATACCAGCTTTTTTCAAAATCACCTCAGTACCAAACCAGGTCTAAAAAGACTCAAAACAGCACAAAACAATAAAAAAGACTCAAAACAGACACTATGACTTAGTTTGGACGAAAATTGAATTGAATTTGACTCAAAACACTCAAAACACAAATTTGGATAGATTCTAACTAATTTGACACAACAAAGTAAAGGGGATTGGGTTTTTGACGAATTTAGAGTAAAGACAAGTAAATTAAAGACTTAAACAAGTTTGGCACGAAATTGGGTGAATTGATGGGTGATAAGCTAGCTAGAGGGTCCTTCTCCACACATGACACACTTGCATACAAATCGATTTCCAGTTGCTTTTCCAATAAACCATGAACCTCAACGTCCCAGATTAAACATGAACAACACTAATTAACCCGCAGATTTTCCTTAAATCATTGAATTGGATGGAATACGCATCAGCAACCAAATTATTCTTCAATAGTTCCCTACATGAACAGCATAATAGAGATACAATTAAACATCATTAAGCTTTGTGAAAATCATAAGCATTGACAAGGCATTCGTAACTATGAACAACATGATACTCCTGCCACGAATTTGCTTAACACGATTATGACTAGCAACCTCCACTACTTGTGAATATAAATTCGTAACGATTATGTAAAACTCCTTTATATTCTTGCATCAAATTCATGCATGAAAACTAAGTGTGCACCCTCAATCAACATATAAGAATAAGTTCTTAATCAAACAGTTAAGTAAATTGCATTCACGATTTATGAAATCACAACTGGAAGTACTCAATTCATATTGCAAATATAATCATGGTTTCAAAGTCTCCTCTAGCTAAAACAAGTTTAGCTCCTCATGTTCGCAATTAAACAAAGAAAACTTAAATTAAACATTGAAAACAAAAGATTGAATACACCTAGAAACATTCCAACAATCCAATCTTGAATGGTAAGCACGGCTCCAATGGGTCTTCTCTCCTTTCTCCTTGAAAAGTTGTAACACTAGGTGGTTGTGGTGTATTATGGATAGGTGGTGCAAAATCTGGTGTGGGATGGATGGATGGATAGGTTGGATGGTGGAGTGAATGGATGTGGAAAAGGTTCTATATATTTTTAGGGAAAGGATCATGGCTTAAATTAAATGTTTTGGGAAAGATTTGGACCTCAAATCCTCTAGGAAAAAGGGTAATTAAAGTTAGAATCCAAGAAAGAAAAGGGAATAAGGGTGCTACAAGGAATTGGGAAAGGGAAAGGGATTTCCTTGCACATCAAGGAAGGGAAGGAAAGGGATAGTGATGCGACAACCCCTCTTGGACTAGGATTAGGCATTCTAGAACATATATTTAAGTGTCCCAATATATGTAGGAATCCCTTTGGTAGCTGGAACATAAGTAGGAAAAGATTAGGATTGACTAAGTCAAAATAAAGTAGTTTGACTCATGTTTCCTTCTTTGTAGCTGATTCCTTTTCTTCCAAGTCTTGAATTAATTTCTTTCATCTCTTTAGCATATTCCTAACCCTTCTTGAACTTCAATTTCGTCCATCCATCTTGCTCTAAGCATGTGCTATCCATTCTAAGCCCAAAACTGCGCCAAAATGCTCTAAATTGCACTTTCTTGCTACTTTAGCCCTTTGGACCTACAAACACATGAAAATAGCTTAAATTACTATAATAAATAGAAACTAACTCACTAAATGCAAGGAATTAAACTAACAAAGTCGCATAAATATGCTCCTATCAAGAGCTTGAAGAAAAGAATGGAAGAGGAATGCGAAGCTTACCAGAGACACTGTATCCAGGTGGGGGAGAAGTCACTTGGGAGTCTCAAAACTTGCCTGCCTGAGATCCTCTACGCCATGACAGACTACGCTAATGCTTGTTTCATTACTTCGTCTGCTTCCATCAATTGCTAGGCGGTTGAAAAAAAATTGGCGTGGAAGAAGAAACGGGAGAAGAAGTAAGATTGAATGGGGAAGGAAAGAGAAGACTCCTCGGATGCTACAATTACCATTTAATTCTCGAACTGGCTTCAAAGATGTCCTCATTGAAACAAAAGAAGAGGACGATGCTTCGCCTCTCTTACCGGTGACAGTTGACAAAACTTGCAATGATATCATCTCGCCAGAGAAGTTTTCCTGCTCTTGGGTGGATGAAAAAGAGCCTGGGGCAAAGACTGCAGAGAAATATTCTGATTCTTTGAAGAATGAAGTTAAGAAATGGAGTCTGAACACAATGGTTGCTTTGGATCACGATCAAGTTTATCAAATGATTGTAAATTCGAGTTATGCTCAAGCAATCACCTTCAAAATTTCAGAAACAAGTCATGTGCCATATGGACTTTTTGGAATGGTAAGCTCACTTTCCATTAAACAAATATTGAAGTGGCAACATGTTACATTCTTGTTACTCATGGACTGAGATTGGACCGCTGTCAAGTGCAAAAGCCTCTGCAATGTGCAGAGGTATTTCATTTTCTGCACACCTATCTAATCCATGTCGTCTAGTAAAATATTAGGAATAGGTGGTGCCATCCAGCTAACTCACATGGTCCGAAATACTTACTTAAATATGCCATTGTAGCTAGGGTTATTGTTCTACTGTTGCTCGTCACTCTTACTTTATGAGGCGTGGCGCTCTTAGTGTAGCATACCAAATGAGAGCAGGGACCCTAAATTTATAGTGTAGATGGTGGTGTTCAACAATGTAATGATCCAAAATTTATTCGGAAGCCATTCTCAGTGACAGGTCAAAAACAAAGTCATGGTTAATCAATACTCTACTAACCACAATAATTTTTATTCCGTCATTTTATGGCTGCATTTAACCTTTTTGTTAGACTGCTTACATATCCTCAAATGAGATCAAGCCATTTGTAATTCGCCATCAAATTTAAACCGTTTACTTACAATATTCAAGCGGCCAATAAAAATGAAACTACATCCACATGATTGAATCACATCAAAGAAAAATCAAATATTATCTCAGAATATCAAAATTAGCTTAAAAAGACAAAATCAGCCTTCTGGCCACACGTGGCGGTTTCTGGCGAACGAAAACCACGAATTTTGACCAACTCCAAAATTTACCAAAATTTACAAGGTTGTAGAAAAAACCACGGGGAAGAATTTTCATACCTGAACTGAAGTCCATTTCAGCTGGGAAACACTTGAAATCGACCTCGATATATCAGAAACCCTACAAATGGGTGTTCTTGATTCGACCCTAAAACAAGCTCCAACGCTTCAACCAACGCATGGGCTTTGTTCCTGGGGTTGAGAGAAGTTGATTGATGGTGGTAATCAATGGTGTGACTCACAGAAACAGTGGATCACTGCCATGAAGCCCTTGAAACCCTTCGTCTCGGTTCTTCACGAAAATAGGTCAAACCCATTCGTACTTGGGTGGAAAATGAACAGGGGAGGTTAGGGAGTCGCCTGTAGGTGGTGCCTTTGTGTGATTCACCGGAAAACGGCCGGAGAAAGCATCGGATTTCTTGCCCATAAATTGGGTCGGGAGTCAGCTCTCACGCGGGTCAAAGGGAGATTTGGGTCTCTTCGATTTTCCCTCCTCTCCAACTTTTCAGAAGCTTTCCAGAAAATTTTTAATTACCATTTTATCCCTGCATTTAACCATTAATTTCTCCTTCATTAAAACTCCGTTTCTCGAATGATTTTCGCCTACGTGCTCGTAAGATCAAGCTCTATCTAAATATGCCAAGAAATACGGTAAAACATATGAGGATAAAATATGTCCTCGTATAATTCTGTTTAGCCAACTAGGGGTATTTCCATCATTTTACACTTTGTAAATATAAATGTGTCGTAACTACGAATATGGCAACAAAACACTTAATTTAATAATAACATCTAGGAACGGGATTTCACTTCCCCCACTTGAATTTCATAACCATAAATCGATTTATCTTCGATTTCCTCCACATAAACATAAAAATGAAAATCCACATCATATTTCTAAAATATTCAGGGTATTAAAAACAAGGACACTTCCCATTATGTAATCCTTATCGAACTACTTATCACCATAAAACTGAAACATCTATATCAGGTTGTAATAACTCTAATGTCATCAGGATTTTTCTTGCAAAGAAACCTAAATATATACACTCCTTGGCAGCTTACAAACACAATCGATGCTAATCTCTTATGATCCCAGACCTTAAGCACGTGTAAAGCAAGTGTGCAGCTATTAACAAAATCTACACTCTCACTAAAGTGAGTAAATTGTAGCAATGATCTTTTAACTTTAACTCAATTGGAGTAATGGTCCCTTAACTCATCAAAACGTACAACTATGGTCACTCAACTAAAAATCTAGTACCATTGATCCCTTAACTTTAATCTAACTAGAGAAATTGTCCCTCAACTTTAAGCCAATTGTAGCAATGTCCTTCAGACATAACTTATTTTGACAAAATTTTGACAAAGTTGATGAAAGTGGCCATAGCTACACGCTTTGATGAGTAAAGGGACCCCAATTGTAGCAATGGTCCTTCTAACATAACTCATTTTGACAAAATTTTGATGAAGTTGACGAAAAGGACCATAGCTACACATTTTGATGAGTTGAGGGACCAATGATAATGGATTTTTAGTTGAGGGACCATTGCTACAATTAACTCCTTGTTTTATAGTACAACATAATATGGAATCATACTTGATTGGCTATGAAATTGGAATCAACAAAGTCCATGATTTGAACTTTTTGTCATTAGTCAGTATTCATGAAAAATTACAGGAAGGTATTCATTCTAATGAACATTATCTCTATAATTACACCCATGCAAGATGTGATTGTATATGTATCTATAACACATCCAACACTGAGTCCTCCTTATTACTGTTAAAACAGTTTGTCTTTATCCTTCAAATTGAAGCTCATTTGGTTGTTTCCTTATAACAATACCTTGAATTGTCATCCAAACATATATATATATATATATATGTATATATATAACATATATTATCATAATAAAATGTTGTATACTTTAGGAAACTTTAACAGCTAGTAACAATTAACTTCTTTAATTAAGAATGGCTTAATATCTGTATTTCAATGCATAAAATAATAACTTGTATATGAGAAAATGATAATTGAAATCACAAACATATAGCTCCCACTATTCTACTGCATCAAAATCAGCTAACACTCCTATCTTTGCAATGTGTTTCTTGAAAACTGTAATTGGTGCTGATTTATTCAGGGGTCTGCAATCATAGAACTTGTCTCCAAATAATCAAATATTGATCAATCCTGCCAGCACCTTTTCTCAACGAGATAGTTGATGTCCAAGTTTCTTGTTGTAGTTGATCTTATGTTGTTCTTTGAGAAGAAAATTGCTGCATTATTATCACAAAAGACCTGAATAGGATTTGTAATCAAATCAACAACTCAAAGATCCTTAATAAAATTCTTAAACCATATAGCCTGCATTCCAATGTGCATTTCCTGTATTAGACCGAAATCTCCCAATAACACTAATTGTGAAGGCAAGGTCTGGTCTAGTACAGGCTTATGCATACGTTAAACTCCCCACCAGAGATACATATGGTTTGCCTTTCGTGTTCTCTCTCTTATATCATTCTTGGGACATTGATTCTTTTTCAGTTTGTCACTTTTCGAGATTGGCATTTCAATGGTGCCACATGAAGACATTAAAACTTCTTTATGTATCCCTTTTGAGACAATCCCAACAAACCTCTTTTCTTGTCTCTTTTAATATCAATTCCCAAAACATGAAGGCTTCTCCTAAATCTTTCATTTCAAAATTGCTTTGTAATAAGGACTTGGTTTCATCTAAGAGACTTAGATATTAGAGGCTAGTTGTAAAACCCTTCCCCCAATTTAGTTTGTAATTTACTTTGGTTTTGGGTTTTGGTTTAAAATATTGTTTTATTTGGTGTTAAATGGTGTGTGTGTGGGCCCCATTTCCTTTTTGTGTCCCCCAGCCTCTTTCCTTTGAGTTCTCCCTCTCACATTCTCTCTGTGCTTTTTCTCTCTCTTTGCAAGCTCATCCCTTCTTCTCTAAAACTCATACACATTGCAAACCACCCCCAAGTCACCACCAACTGGACGTTGGGCTTTGAACCTGAGGCCAAGCACGACACTCAACTGTGATAGCCACGATGTACACTCTATCGACAAACTCTGGTGGTTTTCGAGGATTTTTCGACGAAGGTAAGCCTTAAAATTTGCCCCTATAGTTATAGGTCCTGTCTAGGTTCACGATTAGTAAGTTTTTAGGTGATTTTGCTGATGTAGGAACTCAGAAAAGCTTAAGGAAAGTCACTGTGCAAATCTGGAAATTTTCAGGCTGTGGTTGTTTGGCCATATTTCAAGCCATTTTCCGGCCAAATCCAACAACCACTCTGTCCCCACTTGTTATGAATCCCTTCTCCACATTCCTGACTACATTTGGCTTTTGAATCACTTAATTTGGTTAATAAATGAAGAAGTTACGAAGCTTTGAAAATTGCCCAAACCTTTGGCCAAAAACCCAGTTTTCCGGCGAGCACCGCCCCTTTCGAGGCATTTTTTGGCAAAAACACGACGATTTAGCTGGCATGCATGTATCAATCTCTTCATCTCATTGAGTACTACACTTTTCATTTTTGGATCACTTGATTTGGTTGAGTAATGAAGAAATTATGGGCGTTTGAAGTGGTGCCCAGAAACCAGCCATTTCATTGGCCTGAAAACGGGTCAAGCTCAACCTGATGACCCAAACCCATCCCAAAATAAGGCCAAGTCTTCGAGCCAGGCTAGCGAGCCCAAACCTTTAGTGAACCTAGCCTAATTCTAAACCTCAAAACCCTTTTGGACCCAGACCGTGGGCTATGCAACCTAAGGCTCACAGGCCACTCAACCTAACCTAACACCTTTTATAACCCAGCCCAAAACCTTTAGGACCCAAACCTAGGCCTTTGGGCCATGGAACCGGCCCACTAACCTCGGCCCAGCCTAGCTGACTCGGCCCGTTGACTAGCCGGTTGATACAGACTCGTTGACTTCAATCAACGTTGACCGTTAACTGGTCAACGTTGACTTTTTTGGGTTGACCTTTTCAGGTTTTGCCCGGGACCCTTCTTAGGATAATTCGACGTCCTGAATCCGTTTTTAATGTCCGTTTTCCCAAATTCAATCATTATAGTATAGTTTTATTAATTGGACCCTTTATTTGCTTAGGTGCATTTATTGTGGTGATTCCGTCTTCGCTAGTTTATGTGACTCTTCGACGGTGGAGTATATGTGAGTGGACCCCTTCTAAAATGAATGTTTTAATAGTAGAAATGCATACATGAAAAGCATGATTTACTGAATACATTTTGTGAACGTTTTATGAGAAATTGATTATCATGATATACTAAGCTTATTTTGGAATACCATATTTTCTATCAAACCCATGTTCTTGTAGGATATCTGATGGATGACGATATACTATTTAGAACATGTTTTCACACACTTCTTTATAGTATAGATGATGGATGACTTTATACTATGAAGATGCTTTTGTAGAATATATACCTATGTTTAGAAAGACTATGTTCAACGGTTTTGTGCGTATCTAGTCGTCACTATATATATGCCTTCGAGTGGGTGCTGTAGGAGCCTTCGGGCGATTGACACTATATATATGCCTTCGGGTGATGATACTTATATTGACCTTCGGGTTAGGTGCTATAGGAGCCTTCAGGCAATTGATACTATTTATGCCTTCGAGTGGGTGTTGTAGGAGCCTGCGAGTGATTGATATTTGTGAAAGAAGTGTTCTGAAGGAAAAGTTTTATGTTTTGCCTTTGGGCAATTATGATACCACTAGTTAGCACACTATATATGAGATATGTTTTATGAGATATTTTATGGCATGCTAGGGTTTTCGGAAAAACCTACCGCTTACTATGCTATTAGTTTTCATAAAATTCTGGGGGTTAGTATGTTGATAACTGTTTCAGTATTATATATATATCAACTTGGTACACTCATGTTTGTTTTGCGCCCCCCTTAGGACTTAGAATTGAGGCGTACGATCTCGACATTAAGGCATTTCTACATCAACATCTTTGAGTCCTCTCGGTGTAGAACCCACTCCTTTGTTCATTCAATTTTATATTATTCCTTTTTAGTGCTCTAGTTAGTTGTATGCTCTAAACACGTTCCTTGAATGCATATTAATTATATTTAATTTATAAGTCTTATTTATTTCTTGTTCTCAGCAGTTGCATTCAATACATGGCTTTTTTCATCCTCGGGTGTCGGCCAACACATGCCTATCCTATCAAGATCGGGGCGTGCCACCAGTAGTATATAGTCAACGTAAAACACTAAAATAATGAAACTATTCTCACTGACCTTTAAGTAAATGCAAGCATCTAAAGATTTTCTATGAAGCCATGCTCTTTGACAATTGGATGAAACTTTAAGTACCATTGTCTTGATGCTTGTTTTAATCTATTGATGGACTTTTTCAATTCGCAAACTAAATTCTTCTTACCTTACTCTCTTGAGCCTTCAGGTTATACCACTTATATATTTTCTTCCAAATTACCATTTAAGAAAGTTGTTTTTACATTCATTTGATTATAAAAAAAATTAAAAAATAATAATAATCAAAATGTGCCGTCATTACCATGATAAATCTAAAAGCATCTGTAGACATATAAATTTCGTTGCATACAAATGATGCATCACAAAGCTCCACGTGATATATGACTCATCACAAATGGATAAGTCATCAATGACATGTGGCACAAATCAAGCAAAGGAAGTACAAAACCTTCCCAAAATTCAGCAAAATGGAGAAAATATCTCTCAAAATAGGCAAGAAGTCCAAAATCTCTCAAAACCAGAAAGAAAGTTAAAGCATCTTCACAAAACAAGCAAGAATTGAAGATTGCTCACAAAATAGGCAACAGGCCCTATATAATTCGGCCAAGATAAGGGAAAGTGGCTAAAATTAAGACATAAAACATGCCTAAATTCTCCCATGGACGAATCAAGACACAAATTAAAGCCAAATCCATCTAAAGGCAAGTTTTGAGAAGTCTATAAATACAAGGTCCTCAGACAGGCATAAAGGTCAAAAATCACACATTGAGAAGAACCTCTGCACGAATCTTTGAAGACAAATATGTTGCCAAAGCTCTCTTCGAAGAACGCACAACCAAATTTGAAGCTTTCTGTCGACCAAAGTCGAAGCACTCCTTGAAGAATCAACAAGCACATGTGCCGATGCTTTCAAGACTTTGTTGCAAGCTCAAGACTTGTAACGACGTTCGATTCAAGATTAAGTTATCAAGGCCCTTGAATTAACGAAATCTCACATCTACACCATCTTTGCCGTAACTTTGAGGTGAAAACCATCCATGCGTTGTTTTCAAGCTTAAAACTTGAAGCAATCGTTCGTCCGAGATCAAGTCATCACGACCTTTGGATCAATAACCTACCCATCTACATCAATTTTGAAGACTGAATTAGAGGAAAATGGTAAACAGAGATTGTAACCTACAAATTCAAATCAATACAAATCAACTTTTTACATGTGTTCTCGTTTAATTCGTTATAGAATTTTCGTGTTTACAAATTTGGCACGTTCGTTGGGACCTCTTTACCTCTCATATTTGTCTTTAAATCCACAAGAAACACACATGGCATCAAGAAATGATGAAGTTGTTCCTACAACCAACGTGAAGGAACATCCTTGCCGCAAGTTATGGCACTTTGGGCGTCACAACTTGAAGCAAGGCAAAAGCTCTCTTTGTCGTGCCTTCCACCCCTACATCAATTATGCCAAATGAGCAAGAGCATCTGAAGCACGAGTCCATAATCACCCTGGCCTCGCTAAGAACGCCAAGGGAAGAAAGCCCGATGGGGTACTCTGAGTCATTAACTTCTGATGCCGACTCAAGCAACAACTTATATCCTATAGCCATGCAAGTTATGACTACTAGTGCGACTTCAATCAAAGAGCAGCTAGTACAAATAAGCAAAGTAATCGCAAGACTGATAATGGCCGTGCAGAAAAAAGACTTGCAGATTGCTACACTTGTCAACCGTCTGGAGGTGTCGCACGACGAGAAAGATGACCCAAAGGTTGATCCACCAAAGAAAGAAACCGACGAAGAAGAGGAGCCTCTAGGTGTAGAAAGTCGAAGAGAAGTTGGAGGTGGATCGAGCTACCACGCTTATAGGATCTTTTTCTATCCAATAACTACAAGAGATGATCACAAGCACCATCAAGGCACAATATGAAGGAAGCTCACATGACTCCGTGTTGTACTCAAAGCCATACTCTAAGAAGAATGACGCATTTAGGATGCCAAGGGGTTATTAGCTGCCAAAATTCATACAATTCGATGGAAAAGGCAATCCCAAACAACATATTGCCCATTTCATCGAAACCTGTAACAATGCTGGGAAGGAGGGAGACTACCTCGCCAAGCAGTTCGTGCACTCACTAAAAGGTAATGCCTTTGACTGATAAACCTATCTAGAGCCCAAGTCTATCAACAGTTGGGACCAGCTTGAAAGGGAATTCCTTAATCGCTTCTACAGCATTCGTTGCACTGTAAGCATATTGGAGTTGATAAGTACAAAGCAGTGGAAAAATGAACCTGTCGTCGACTACATCAATAGATGGCATTCATTAAGTCTGGCTTGCAAAGATCGGCTTATAAAATTGAGAACATTTGAGGAGCTGGAAACTCGTTCCCACCACATGGAGCTAAGTATCACCAATCATGGGAAGAAGGAGACGATCACCAACTTCAAGAAGGATAAGGTGTTTGCCTTAAAAGTAAACAAGACTAAGAAGAAGTCTGCTAAGGAAGCTTTTACATTCCATATTACCCCCATCAGGACCTCCTCTGCGCTCGTCAAGATATTCTTTAAAAACAAAATGAAGGAGATGAAGAGATGCGAGCCTTCTCGCACCCAAGACAAGTACAAAAACACGTTGAGGGAATAGAGTATAAGACGCACCATTATCTTAACTCTGACGTGACTACAATGCTAGATGACTTGTTGGAAAAGAAAGTAATTGAGTTACCTAAATGTAAGCGCCCCAAAGAGATGAATCGCGTTAACAATCCTAGGTATTGCAAATACCATCGTATCGTAAGTCATCATATTAGTAAGTGCTTCGTCCTCAAGGAGCTCATCATGAAGCTAGCATAACAAGGGCAGATCGAGGTTAACCTTGAAGACACGGTCGTAACACATACTACTACGATTGCATTTGGATCATTTGATCCCGTGCCTCTCCAAGTGACTCCTGACCACTCCCATCCATGCTCAAGCTACATGGCACCTTCTGCACAACCATCGTTGGGGGCAAGCGACCAAAATGCACCCTAAAAATAGCGTAAGAGCTACTAAGCCAACGTACGTAGGGGAACCTATGGAGTAAGAACCGCACATTCTAGTCTCCTTGCACGAGTACTTCCCAAAAGGACTTCTTCCAACTGTGCACTACCGCTACCTGCCACATGGTTAAAGTGGAGATAGAAGAGCCCTCAAAAGGCAAAGTTATCGCCATAGAGGAAGAGAAGACCTTCACGCCCAAAGAAAGCCTACCAGCACACTTTAGCATCGAGGAAGCACTACGATTGCCCAAGGAGATATGAAAAGAACTAGTAGCGGTCTTGGCAACTCCCGACGACCACGAGGTGCAAGAAAGCAAGGAAGAAAGCTTGAAGCTTCGGCCATATGAATATGCCACATGATGTGCCGCCCATGACATAATCAACTTCATTGACGAAGACTTGCTGCTAGGGTCAAAGCCTCACAACCCGTCCTTTCTTCGTCTCTGGGTACGTGAAAGAAAACAAAATCAACCACATATTTGTGGATGATGGGTTTGCCATAAACATCAGGCCAAAGTCAACAATGACCACAATCGGCATCAAGGTGGATGAACTATCTTGAAGCCGCCACCTAATCCAAGGTTTTAACTAAAGAGGACAAAGAGCAATGGGCATGATCCGAGTGGAGATGACCATTGGCGAACTCAAATCAAGCACGCTATTCCACATGATTGATGCAAGAACTTCCTATAGCTTGCTTTTAGGAAGACCTTGGATCTACAAGAATGAAGTAATGTTGTCCACCCTTCATCAATGCTTAAAGTTTTACCGAGAAAGAGTAAAGGTGATACAAGGCGACACCAAGCCCTTCACTGAAGCCGAATCACACTGTGCGGACGCCAAGTTCTACATGGATGAAGACATGGTGCCCAAAGCTCTTCTAAAAAAATCAAATCTACAGGCAAAGCCGCACCTAAGAAACAAGAGTGGCAAGCCATGCCCAAGAAACAAGAAAGGGAAGCCGTGCCATCTTCAAGCAAAAACGACGATGAATCTGCTAAGCCCATAACAATCAAAGGGAGTGTGACGCCCTCAAAAGGACTAAACACACCTGTCTTTCGATACATCCCAATGTCAAGAAGAAAGAATGGGCAATCCCCATTCGAAACTGGAACAAGTAAAGCTGACACACAGCTGCACACGGACGATGTAAAGCTGCTTAAGACAAATGCAGTTTTACCTTTGACACAGCTAGGCAACGTTAAGTTTCAAAACCACCATAAGGTTTTGTAAAACCCCTGTCAAATGGGGCTGAACCAAGCTCTTTTCTAATGTCAGTCTTTGATAGGCTAAATCGTTTAAAACCCAAAATTTTGGCACTTGATTGCATTGGTGGTCAAGACCGAACCTCTGTCTTCAAAAGGCTTAACACGCAAGCACCCTAAAGGTCTGTGTTCGAAAGGTTGCAAAAACCTAATAAACAAAGTAACACGGTTAGCTCTCTTCTACGACGAAATGCCTTGGAAAGACTTAAAGAAACTAAAAGCATTCTAGAAAAAGGATGACAACGCCAAAGGAAGACAAACTCAACGGTCTAGCAGAAAAAGACGACATTTGAAGCTCGATTCATTCAAGACTGAAGTACCAAGCAACCTTGGAAGTTGACACAAAATGATAACCAAAGGTGAAGAGGTGTACCATCATCCACACTGACCAATCTTCATGCTAATAAGCCCAAGAGGACGAACAAGAGGTCAAAGACGTCTTCCACATCACGATCCAATAAGACAAAGAAGATGAAATTCCCGAGGAAGAAGTCATCGCTGCGCCACCATAACTTAAGGAGAGAGGCAAGCCACAATTGAGAATCTCAAGGAGCTCAACTTAGGCACAAATGAGGAGTCGAAGCCTATCTTCGTAAGTGCAGTATTAAGTACGGATAAGATCGAGGAGTACCACCAACTGTTCTTGGAGTACAAAGACGTCTTTGCTTAGACCTACAAGGAAATACCCGACCTTGACCCTACCATTGCCGTGCATCATCTTGCAGCTAAACTTGTTATGCGACCGATAAAGCAAACTCAAATACGCTATCGATTCGAGCTCATCTCAGAAATTGAGGTCGAGATTGACAAGCTAATTGAAGCAGGTTTTATTCGAGAGGTACAACACCTTAAATGGATCTCTAACATCGTCATTGTCCTTAAGAAATATGGACAAATACTTATTTGCGTAGATTTCTGCGACTTCAACGATGCTTGCTCGAATGATGACTTTCCTTTGCTAATCATCAAAATCATGGTGGACGCAACGACTGGCCACGAGGCACTGTCATTCATGGATGGTTCCTCTAGGTACAATCAAATCCTCATAGCTCCCAAAGACAAGGAACTAACAGCCTTCTGCACTCCAAAAGGTATCTACTGCTACAAGGTAATGCTTTTGGCTTGAAGAACACTGGTGATACATATCAACATGCAATGCAGAAAATCTTCAACAACATGCTACACAAAAGCGTAGAATGTTAGGTAGGTGACGTAGTTGTCAAGACCAAGAGAAAATCCGATCACTTGAAGGATCTACGAATGGTGTTCGACAAACTACGGCACTACAACATCACAATGAACCCGTTGAAGTGTTCATTTGGTGTCACCTCTAGGAAGTTCGTCAGTTTCATTATCAAGCATTGTGGCATTGAAGTGGACCAATCGAAGATTAAGGCCATTCAAAGCAACCCCAAGCCAAGGAATTTACACGCGCTGAAAAGTCTACAAGGACGGCTAGCCTTCATTAAGCACTTCATCTTTAACCTCGCTGGACGCTGTCAACCCTTCAGTCAACTTATGAAGAAAGACGCTTCGTTCACATGGGATAACACCTGTAGAAATGCCTTCAATAGCATAAAACGGTACCTGGCATGCCCACTTGTCTTAGGAGCACCCGTGCCTAAAAAACCACTCATCCTATACATTGATGTACATGAGGGTTCCATTGGAGCACGTTTAGCATTAGAAAATGAAGACCAAAAGGAAATAGCACTCTACTACCACAGTAGAACTCTCACTGGCGCCGAGCTCAACTACTTACCAATCGAGAAGATGTGCCTTGCCTTAGTCTTTGCCATTCAAAAGCTTAGACACTACATGCATGCTTACATCATCCACTTCGTTGCTAAAGCTAACCGATCAAGTACATTATGTCCAAGCCGGTTCTAACAAGGCAACTACCTAAATAGGCGTTGCTTCTTAACCAACACGAGATCATCTACATATCAACTAAAGTCGTCAAGGCACAAGCCTTAGCGGACTTCTTTGCCGATCACCCAATCCCAGCCAATTGGAAAATCTCAGATGACTTGCCTAACGAGAAGGTGTTCTACATTGACATATTCCCAATAAAGCAAACTCAAATACGCTATCGATTCGAGCTCATCCCACAAATTGAGGTCGAGATTGAGAAGCTAATTGAAGCAGGCTTCATTCGAGAGGTACAACACCCTAAATGGATCTCTAACATCGTCATTGTCCTTAAGAAATATAGGACAAATACTTATTTGCGTAGATTTCTGCGACTTCAACGATGCTTGCTCGAATGATGACTTTCCCTTGCCAATCATCAAAATCATGGTAGACGCAACGACTGGCCACGAGGCACTGTCATACATGGATGGTTCCTCTATGTACAATCAAATTTTCATAGCTCCCAAAGACAAGGAACTAACAGCCTTCTGCACTCCAAAAGGTATCTACTGCTACAAGGTAATGCTTTTGGCTTGAAGAACACTGGTGATACATATCAACATGCAATGCAGAAGATCTTCAACAACATGCTACACAAAAACATAGAATGTTACGTAGGTGACGTAGTTGTCAAGACCAAGAAAAAATCTGATCACTTGAAGGATCTACGAATGGTGTTCAACAAACTACAGCACTACAACATCAAAATGAACCTGTTGAAGTGTGCATTTGGTGTCACCTCTAAGAAGTTCATCAATTTCATTATCAAGCATTGTAGCATTGAAGTGGACCAATCGAAGATTAAGGCCATTCAAAGCAACCCCGAGCCAAGGAATTTACACGAGCTGAAAAGTCTACAATGACGGCTAGCCTTCATTAAGTGCTTCATCTTTAACCTCACTGGACGCTGTCAACCCTTCAGTCGACTTATGAAGAATGACGCTTCGTTCACATGGGATAACACCTATTGCAATGCCTTTGATAGCATAAAATGGTACCTGGCATGCCCACTTGTCTTAGGAGCACCCGTGCCTAAAAGACCACTCATCCTATACATTGCTGCATATGAGGGTTCCATTAGAGCACGCTTAACATTAGAAAATGAAGACCAAAAGGAAAAAGCACTCTACTACCAAAGTAGAACTCTCACCGGTGCCGAGCTCAACTACTTACCAATCGAGAAGATGTGCCTTGCCTTAGTCTTTGCCATCCAAAAGCTTAGACACTACATGCATGCTTACATCATCCACTTGGTTGCTAAAGCCGACCGATCAAGTACATTATGTCCAAGCCGATTCTGATAGGGCAACTACCTAAATGGGCGTTGCTTCTCAACCAACACAAGATCATCTACGTATCAACTAATGTCGTCAAGGGACAAGCCTTAGCGGACTTCCTTGCCGATCACCCAATCCCAGCCGATTGGAAAATCTCAGATGACTTGCCTAACGAGTTAGTGTTCTACATTGACATCTTCCCGATGTGGACAATGTTTTTCGACAGATTCGCACGAGCAGACGGAGTAGGGGCAGGAGTAGTATTCATGTCCCCTACAAAGACAAGTACTACCTTATTCTTTCCGATTAAGTGAGTTGTGCTCCAACAACATTGCTGAGTACCAAGCATTGATCATTAGACTCCAAATAGTGATCAACATGGAAATCACAATGCTAGAAGTGTACGGTGACTCCAAACTCATAATCAATCAACTCCTAATTGAATATGAAGTGAGGAAAGATGATCTCGTCCCATACTTCTGGCTAGCAACTCAACTGCTACAAAAGTTCGAGGCCGTGACGCTAGAAAATGTGCGAAGAAAATAAAATCAAATGACGGACACTCTCACTAACTTAGCCTTAAGTATGGTGCTAGGAGAAGATGAAGCTACAAACGTGTCAGTTTGCCAAAGATGAGTGATCCCACTCGTCACTGAAATGCTACTAGATGACACAAATGTTATCTCAGTACTTCTAGTCGACACTGAAGAGTGAAGACAGCCGCTGATTGACTACTTGGAGCATGGAAAGCTTCCAGACAATCCTAGACACCGCTCTGAAATATGTCAATGAGCACCTCGCTTCCTCTATTACAAAGAAACACTATACCAACGCTCTTTTGAAGAAGTACTTCTAAGATGCCTAGGTGAAGAGTAAGCCAATCAAGTTGTGGAAAAAACACACTCAGGCGTATGTGAAACGCATCAGTCTAGACCACTAATGAGTCAATACTATATTATATATTTACCCTAATCTTAGTATAATTTGGTAATTATTTTGGTAGAATTTTGATACTTTGCTTTATATTTTCAATATAGGACATTCAACTTCCGTTGGAGCAAAACATGATCAAACAGAAGAATTTTGGAGTGATTCAAATTAGAGGACATTCGTGTTCTCTTCGCTTGTTCATGTCAAGATTTGGGATTTTTCTACCAAGCAGTTTTTTTCTGGTGATTAAATAAAGGAGCAGTAGTGCGTTGCTGAAAAGTGACGTTTCTAGGCTTAAATTGCATTTTTGGAGCCCAAGATGACCTCAGATGGGTTCGTGGCCTTTTGGAGAAGTGTTCAGAATAGTCCAAGCTTTAGGTCTAGCTATTTTGGGCCAATTTTGGAGCTGATTTGGGTCCAAAACGTGGCTGTGCAGATTTTTGGGCGAATTTACCAAGTTAAATTAGGATTATGTTTCCTATTTTATTTCAATTTATTAGGTTTCCTAGTTTTATTCTAAGACCTTTTGCTAGGAGGATTTTAATTAGAGTAGTATAAATAAGGCTTGTTAGCCATTAGGGTTCTTTACGCAACATGGGGGGAGAACGCAATACTTTGGCTTTAGAGAGCTTTTGACGATTTTTATTTTCAAGGTGTTTTCTATCCATGTTCTTAATAATATTTTATTTTATGATTGTTCGTAACTAGTTTTGTTTGCTAGGGCGAGGCCACGAGCCTTAGCAAGAATATGTAGTTTCTTTTCAATTTGCTTCTGATATTATGCATGCAGGTTTTGAATTGTTAATCACTGTGCTTTAAACTATCTATTTGTCTTGATGATTGGCCACCACTAGGATATTTAGAAAAGTAATTTGATGCAATTTTGGCGGAGGGTTGTCCCTGAAATTGGCATTGGCTTCTTATGGTTAATATGTGTAACTTCTTAGGATGGACGACACGTCTTAGGAGTTACATAGTTTTTCAAAAGGTTTTTACAAAACTCAATGAGTCTTGCATGTTCACATTTGATATGGACACTACGGACGGGTTGCATGTTAGATATACGTTCTATGTTGGAGGTTCCAAGTAGGGCATACTTTAGGAAAACCTAACCTTCAAAATATGCATATGTAATTCATAAGTAATTGAAAGAACTACGTAGAATTGTTAAAGTGACGGCAGAACCCTAGTGCTCAAATTTATTTTCAAAACTATTTTCTTTTGTTTTCTTTACTTTCCCAATTTATTTATTTTTTTTAATTAAATTCATTTTTAATTTTTAGATCATTAAATCACCTTCTTCCAATCTTTATTTTCAAATAATTAATTAAATTTGATATTTACATAAATTATTCATTCAATCCTTGCAGAAAACGACATTGCTTGAGCCGTTTATACTACAACTACCTTGTTCTTTTGCAAGTATTTTTAAGTGTTTTTATCCTTACTTTTGCAGGTGGTAAAAATCCTATCAACCACTATTCTAAAAACCGGCCTAGGCGTTGGGTGGTGGAGCCCTGTCTAGATTTTGGGCAAGGCGCCATGAAAAATCAGCTGAAAGTTAGGCGGCTAGGCGTTTGTTTGTTTGTTTTTTGTTTTTTTTTTTTTTTTTTTTTTTTTTTTTTTATAATTCTAACTTAAGTTCCCTCTTTCCCCCGTGTCCAATCCCATGTCAACCTAATTTTCTAAACATAAGTTTCTTCGATTCTACTTTTTGCATCTATCTCAGTATCTCCTCATTTTTTACTCTTCGGCCATCTCACTCTTGAATGATCAAATCATTTGCTGGGCATCATCTCTCGACTTCTTTTCTAGGCAAATCATCTCACCTCTCCAGATTTCCACGGTCCACCTCTCTCATTTGAGTCATTTCCACGATCTCCACCTCTTGCAGTAGTTGTAGACTTGCAGGTTAGCATTTCCCATATTTTATTCGAAAATGTAATTGATATTTGATGTTGATTGTGATATGCTCTACAATCTGCATTGATGATTTAATATATAATATTGAGTCTCTACAAGGAATCGAGATGCCCAGCAGCCCAAGTGAATCTCACTAGTTTTTCCAAATTTTTTTTAAAGAAAGATTCTATAATCTGGGACTGGGAGTAATTTCTAATAATATAGACATTATATTGTGGTGAACCGTGAACTGATTCATGAATCAGTTTCATACTAAATTAATACAATTAGACTACATTTAGTCTTTGCCCTTAATTGATTGATTGCATTTCTGGTTTTTTTTCATTTTCTTTATTTAGTTTTGGGTCTTATTTTTTCTTTCGATTTGGTAGTTTTCTCATTGGGTGTTAGGTGTGTGGACTAAGTGGTTGCATTAAACATTGTTTAATTGTGCAATTATATGTTTCAATTATCAGCAGTAAACACTGTTCAATTGTGTAGTCATAGTTTAGTTAAGAGAAGGATTAGAGCAGCCAATTTGATTTGAATGAGTTACATACCATACATTACGTGGTTGAGCAGTGTATTTATAAATTTATAATACATGAGGATTACATCAGTAAGAGTCAACCTATTAGATGATATGGGGTGATTGATACTGCATATAGATATTAGACAATATGGGGTGACTAATGCTACATACGGATATTAGACAATATGGGGTGACTGATGCTGCCGGCTTTTATGTTTCCTCTTTCCATGGGATTCTTTATTAAGTCTAATCCCTTAATTTAAGGAAGATTAACATCTAGATGACTTGTTGACACGATATACAATAAATTTACCTAAATTCGCCTAGGCTGCCTTGGCGCTAGGCCCCTGCCCGCTACCCGACTAGCGCCTAGCGCTTTTTAGAACCTTGGTCTGGATTGAAGCTACACTTCCAACTCAAAAGAATGGGTTACTACTGGCCGAGCATGGTGAAGTACTGCCTGGAACACGCCAAAAGGTACCAAGCCTGCCAGTTCCACGCCAACTTCATATATCAATTGCTTGAACCATTACACCCTACGGTTGCTTCATGGCTATTTGATGCATAGGGATTGGACATCTTAAGACCTGTTGGAAATATGCCCTAAATGCCACATCCCAGTCCGCATAGTAAGATATTGTCCACTTTAAACCACGCACTCATGGATTTGTTCTTGGGTTTCCACCCAAAACGCGTCTTACTATAGGGAGGTAGACATGTACATATAAGGCATATCACCTTCTCTCGCCCGAGCGATGTGGGATCTCACAATCCACCCCATTTAGGGGCCTGACGCCCTCATCGGCATTCTTCTGGCCGAGGAGTGGCTCTGATACCAATTGTCACATCCCAGTCCGCATGGTAAGATATTGTATGCTTTGGGCCACGCCCTCATGGATTTGTTCTTGGGTTTCCACCCAAAACGTGTCTTACTATAGGGAGGTGGGCATGTACACATAAGGCACATCACCTCCTTTTCCTTGGGCGATGTGGGATCTCACAATCCACCCCCCTTAGGGGCCCAATGCCCTCGTCGACACACTTCCGACCGGGAGTGGCTCTGGTATGAAATTGTCACATCCCAGTCTACATAGTAAGATATTGTCCGCTTTAGGACACTCCCTCATAGATTTGGTCTTGGGTTTCTACCCAAAACACGTCTTACTATAGGGAGGTAGGCATGTACATATAAGGCACATCACCTTCTCACCCCTAGGCGATATGGGATCTCACACTAAAGCCAATCATATGATAATACTTTACAAATATTTCACATGTTAAACTAATCTAGTTTAATATAAAGGGCAAAGATTATTGTTTAAAGTCATCTCATATAAATGTTATATGCTTAAACGATAAGTCCAAGGAATATTTAATTGGGAGAATGTGATCTAAAGAAGTTAGATTCATAAGACCATTCTCTTTCATATATATATCCTAAACGTTCTTGATCATAGGATTGCCAATTGGGCATTGACCGACCGTTAAGATCAATACATGCTGTGTCTTTTCTTAGAAAGAGTGACTAGTCTCAAGTCATTGGTGTGACTGACACCAAGACAAGTATGTAGGTGCTCAATAGAGAATGAGTCCACTGAACGCGATCAACAAAGAGTTCTCATACTTATGTCACATGAAAACTCATGGTTGGGATAATGCAAAGTAGCCCTTTGACCTGAGGCACCATAGTTGTCTTATGGTTAGGTCATTGATCTTTGACTATGTCAAAGTCACTCTGTCTAGTTAGGGTTAAGCCACTTAGCCATGGAGGCAAGTGAATGCACAACAAGGGATCTCTAACATTCAAATCGTTTGAGGGAGAATACTCTATGATATGATTAAGAATCTCTGGCCAGAGTATGAACGAGATTTAGGAATTCGTTCTGAACCACATTCAAGGTAATTATATAAGTAAGAGAATCACATTGGATAGTAAACATGAATAAACTATCAATCAAACAATGTGGTCAAGAGTATTGTATTAGAGAAAGACCGTATTGCATTGTAATCCCAAACTGAATAGTTCTCCACCTCTTCTAATTAGCTTGGGTAGCCATGACATACTACTAAGTGTCACTCATGGTTTGTGGAAGCCCTAAAGGTGTATAATCACTAAATGGAGAATTGAAAAGTAAGTTTCAATTCACAATCAATTTGAAGAGTTCTAATCGTCCACTGCAGAAACCTAATGGACCATACACCGTGTAAGGTAGAGATTGAAGAAACAACGGAGATGAGTAAGGATCATTTAATGGTTTAATTATTTATGGCTAGGATTAATTGATATGTTAATTAATCAAACGAATAAGTTCATTTTAGACCTCAGGTTAGTTTTGGGCCTCAAGGCCCAATGGGCTTCGAATGTCAAGTCCAATAACTCAAGTTGTATGACAACTTGAAAACACAAAGGGCGTGAAAGCCCAACGAACCCACATGGCCGTCCATAGAGAGTGTGAAGGAAAATTGTTTTTAATTTCAATCATGCCACTCAATGTAAGTGGCTATAAAAAGGAAATTATAACACATTCCCTCATAAGGGTTTTCTAGAGAGAAAAGAGAAAAAAAACACATAAAACTCTCACTTCTCTTAGGAGCCCGGCCACCCTAGGAAGAATGGACTAGCATCCATTTCTTCCTAGGTCACTCATCTCTTCCTCAATGCTCTCCTTGGTGTGGAAACTTGGAGGTTCCTTTTCTTGGGTACTTGGAGAATCCATTCCTTCATCCATATCCAAGAAGTCATAGAGCCAAGAAGCAAAGTTCATCCATCCACATCCATGGAGCCAAGGAGCAAGGAGATTAAGGAAAGAAGGCCCTCACATGGGTGAATATCCTTTGCAAAGAAAATAGGTGCTTCAAAGGTATAAAAGTTTCTCAACTCTTTTCTTTAAGATTGGAGTTGAGTCTTGATTCATCACAACTACTAGGCCTTGAATTTCATGAGTAAAGTTTTGTTTTTGAGTGCATACAAGCATGATTCCACCTTTAATTGTTAATTGCATGCATAGATGTTGCTCAAATGAATTTGTTTTCACAAATTTTTTCTTAAAGTGGTATCAAACCCTAGGTCTAGTAGTTGGTGAATCATTTTGGGTTTTGTAGTTTATAGTTTATGATTTGAATGTTGTAATTGTTACAAGCTTTATTCTTGCTTCTTTGAATGAAAATTTTGTTAGAAAATTTGCCATCTCAAAAGTTGTAGATGTAGTTCATTTAAGCATGAATTTTGGAGCAAAAATTTGGTGCCATGTTTATGGGGAAATTCGGCCAAATCCAAGGGGTGGATTTTTGGGTTCTTGTTTGTCTTGTTAAAGGTGTTTTAAAGTGACATTAGGAACCCCTAAGTACCCTAGGATGTTAACCCTCTTTTGAGTAAGTGAAAATTTGAGTTTTATTGAGTCAAAACATTCATGGAGCTCTTATGGGTTTTCATGAATGTTCTTCAATGTTCTTACTTTGTTCTTGTTGTTCATACCAAGAACAAACAATTTGTTGTTTTGATTCAAAAGGGTGTTTGGTTGTTTATTTGTTTTTGTTAGTGATGGATGGTATGATTTTTCAAACAACATCTATACCTTTTTTACTTTTCACACCATATCAATCACATACAACTTTCAATCACCTTTCAAACACACAAAGTAACTCACACACACCATCACTACTCACCATGACCAACCAACCCTATAATGGGGGTACTTTTGGGGCTTTAATGCAATTACATAAAGTTTTGATAATTTTGTGTATTTGCACTTTGACCCGAAAGTTTACAATTTTACGTAAAGGCCCAAAATCACCAAAGGACAAATTGTTTTGCTCCTTTAATGTAGTTTTTGCATTTGTTGAATTTTTTGGGTTCTAGTTGTAATTACATGAACTAGTGGACTTTTTGTTTTTACAAAGTGACCTCAAAAGTTTGTATTTTGCAATATAGCCCAAAAGTTGAGGTTATTGCATTTTGGCCCAAATTAGTCGAGAACAAAATAGTTTTGTCTCTTTAAATGAGAATTGGATTTCATTCATTTAGCTCCATTTAAATCTATTCTAAGGATACAAAGACCAAATGACAATGTTGCATTCAAATTTAATTAGTTAAAGCGTTTATTAATTAAAGGAAGGGTGATTATGAGTCTAAGCCTACGATAATTGAGCTATGTGGAAGGCTGTCTATCAATTTTGTTTGAACCATGGGAATGTTTAGATTAGTTTTTGGTTGTAATTTGATATGATCAAATGTTGTAAAAGAGCATAAGCTCTTTTTTACTTTGAAGTACTCCTCTCTTGTTTTATTTGATATGCATGAAATTGGAGTAGTTAGGTGCAACTCCCAATAAGAAAACATGATTTAATGTGATTAAACGCGTAAGTAAAATCAATCATCATCCCTAGACCGAGATCCAATACTAGGCTCGTGTTGGATCAAATCAAAGGTTCATGATCATCCTAAGGCCCTAAGGCAACTATATAGTCCATCAATGAATGCAAAGCTTATGTTCTAATAGGACCAAATTGTTTTAATGAGATTAAAATGCATGCTTATACGTGATGAGGCCTAAAAACCCTCAACCAAACCATTATTAATTTGATAAGCATGAAAGTGCTTTGAACACTCTGTCGTGGCCTTCCATCGTGGTAGGCTCCAATCATTTGTGACTCGTACACCGACTTCACCCTATCATGGGGGAGTACAAAGTATGTGCTTACACTCAGGAGGAGTTCTATACACATACATGATGTTGTGAAGGTAGGCAACAAGAATGATCAACATCATATCATTGTGAGGTTGTTCTTGAACCCCTACTCGAACTTGCATGGTGGGAATGACTTAACTAAGTGTAATGGATCCAACATTATATCATTGTGTGGCATCATTCTCTAGAGGCCAAATAAGATGGGTACTTACATGAGATGTAAATGAGTAAGCGTACTCTCTCATTATTATTGATGCTAGCCAACATCATATCATTGTGAGGTGAGCTTGGTAATAGTGAGCCTCATATACCCTACTAAGAGTTTCCTCCAAAAATCTTAAATTCCAATGAGGGATATGGAATTTGCCAAAAAATAGTGGGTGGTGCTATTTGATTTAAAGACCCAAATCAAATAGCTTGAAATCAATCAATTTATATTCGTTATGTATTTATTTACCGATATATTTGCAAACACTGTCCAAAACATGACAAAGAAAAATCGAAGGCTTTAGTTTCCAGATTTGGTACCAAAATCCCATAGATTGTCTTGAATGGATTGTATATGTACCTAAGTAGTCTCATCATCACAATCTTCCTATTGATAATGTAACATTGGAAGAACATGTTAGATAAGTCTATCATAAAGAGGAATGCTTATTCCTTTGTTGTATGAACAAGGGAACTTGAGAAGATTAGCACAAAGACATGGACACTTTTAGTGTCATAATTGTTCCATTACAAATCGTTGTATGAAGAAATAAGAATTGCTTTGAACAACCCTTAGTTAACGCAAACACTAGTGCTAGTTTCTTTGTTAAATGAACAAGGAACTTGAGAAGTAAGTACAAGGGTATTGACACTTTATGTGCCATGATTCTTCGCTTACAAATTGTTGTATGAAGAAATGAGAGTTGCCTTGAAGAACTCTTGAAAGTTTGTAATCATGTTTAGAACATAATGGTTGATTGACAAAAATAGTCCATCAACATGGACTTATGATGAGTTTGAATCATTGAGTGTTGAAGTGTTAAACCACTTCAAGAGATGGAAACTAGGCAAGGACTTCACCTTTGAGTCCCTATCCAAATGGTTCACTAAGTTTATTGTAAACTATATAGTGAACAATAACTTCAAGCTTTCCAAATTGTTTGATGTGCATAACACAATTGAAATAAGTTTCAAGAGAGATAGTGGGAGTTTAAGGGACCATGACTATTGTAGTCAATGGAGAAGTCAAATGAAGAAGGCGAAATAACTCCAAGGGAACAAACTTTCTTTTTGAAAGGATGGACATTGAAAGGGGTATTTGCAAGAAATATCTTGCAAGTATCAAGAACACACCTTTCGAAGGTGTTGTAACTTGTTCTTGAATAGTTCAAAACAGTTGGTTCTTCTACTTGAATGCTTGATTCCATATTAGTAACTATGTTTTACAATCGTTGTAAAAATGTGGCTAATAAGAAGTAGAAGATTAATGATAAAAAAGAAAGTACTTCACATTCGGAATGTGAATAAAATATAGATCTCTGCGAAAGCAAATAGTACTTACTTTCTCATATGAACTACCAAAGAAATCAGAAAAACAAAGATTGTCTTTACATTCCAATTTGAATGAGGAACTTAATTCCGTCACTATAATTTTAAGAGATGGATGAATGTTTTATTTGACAAAACATTGTTCTTTGTTAATGAATGATTGGATTATTATAATCTGATTGATTGTCTCTATAGTAAAGATGATGTGATAGTATTAACTGTTTAGAATATAACAATGCTTAAAACCCAAAAGGTTGCAAGGTAGTGACTAATCCCACTGAGTTGTGCCTCTAAAACAAAAATTACAAGTTGGTCATAGATGGATGCTTTGGATCGTTAGATCCGGATCCAATGCCTTCTTGTTAAACTTGTATAGAGGCGAAATGTTTGAATCTTTATTCTTTTGAAAAGAAGAAAGAATCAAAAAGTTGTTGAGGTTAATTCACTTAGATGTTAGTGGCACTTGTCCACAACATAATACTACTCATGTTGTATGACATTCACCTAAGATCGATGTCGGTTGGACTATCATTTATTTTGAATAAACACAAGTCCGAATACTTTGCAAAAGGTTTCAAGGAATTCAAGAATGTAAGTTGATGAGTAAGACGTCTAAAGTATTTACCTCCTTAGATTTGATCCAAGGAAAAATAACACTTTAAAAGAGTTTCCTTCAAAGATATCAAGGAAAGTAGCTTCATAAGATAATGGATTTCTCCATTGGGAGAAGAACGAACTTGAATAAGATGTAGTTCATTGGATGTTATCAATTACCCATATATAGGATATATACTTCTAAGACAATATGATTGTCAATTAGAAGATCTTCCAAAATTCATGACACCATAGGATGTAGTTGGAAAGAAAGACAAGTCTTAATCGTGTTAAGAATTGGGGTTGTGTGTTAATAAGCAATATTTGTTTGAGAACAATCTTGTCTGATATCCTTAAATTAACCCTTGGATATCACTTCTATAAACCAACTAACAAATGTTATTTGTTATGTAGTTCATTGTAACCCTACAATAGGATTTGCCTATGATAGAGCAAATGAATGAGAGATAGAACTCAAAGAATGGGTTCTTTGAGAGACAAGATGATAATCAACAAATATAACAACCTAGTTCCTACACCACTAGCTCCAAGGTAGTCGAGAAGGATCTATAAACCGTCTCAGTTTAATGGTTTGAACTTTATGACTACGTCATAGAGTTACACCTCTTAATTTGAAAGAAATAAGAATGAAAATCCTTATGATTACATTGAGTGTATATATGACATATACTCAAGGAAATGGTATAGTACCATTTGACCCGAAATAGTGAAACCTTCATAGCTAATTGGTAGCTTGAGGTGACTACAATCAACGAGATTGGTTAACTTGGAAGAAACCATCTTTGATGTAGTCTTGATTTATGTTAATTCGAAGATTGCTAGCTACAACTAAACGGTGATTCAATGTTTGGACATAATATGGGTTTCGGAAACCATTATCAAGACAGTCTTGATAATATATGTCTAAAACTAGGAATCACAAGACATGTAAGTTGTAGAGATCCATCCATCATGAATCTTAGCAAGCTAGTGGGAGCTATAAGCGTCTTATGAAAGAAAGATCAAATCGTTTGACTTTTCATGAAGATGTAAATGAATCTTTTATTTACTAGGTTTACAAAAGATTAGTGGGAGTTAATCATATTCCTAAATTTGAACATATATATGATATATTAATTTTGGAAATGAAAGGAGTTCTTCTTCGTTAAAGTTATGACTTTAAACATTCTATAATGACAGTATAAATATGGGAGACATAGTCTATATACATGGGATGAAAATCTATAATGATAGATTCAAGATGTAATCGGATTATCTCAATCCCTATTGATAGAGGATAGATGTAGCAAGTTTCTCGAATGATAAACTTCAAATGAAAGGACAATTCCAATCAAACTGGGAAATTGCTCTTCCAAAAGGGAATGTACCCTTTTGACTCCCAAAGAAGCACAATGCATAAATAGAATCCTTTATGCATAATCAGAAAGGTGATTTACGTATTTCATATTGTATGAAAAACGTTGATATGAGTTGTACCAAGATCGGTACAAGATGGTATTAGTGCAAGCCCAAGATCAGAACCATGGCAACTGTCAAGTGAGTCCTTAAGTATTTAAGAAATACTAAAGGATAGATTCCTAAAGAATGAGGAAGAATTAGAGTTTACGCAATGGAAGCGTAAATGTATTAGATTATGAATCTAATATCGTATCCATCATTGGATGTCTCTTCATTATGAATGAATAGATAATTGGATATCTCTTTATTATGACTAAAGGGATATTTGGGTGGAAACGTTATAAGTAGTGACTTTAGTGTGTTCCATCATGCATGCAAAAATATATCGCCATATAGAAGCTTACAACAATGTTGTTTGGATAGGAAAGTTCATTTATGAACTCTCCATTCGATTCCAACTAGAAAGTGTCTCTAATGTACCCACACTATGACACTAATGAGGTGATAGCTCAAGCCAGGGAATCAAGGTCTCATCAAGATCCGAACTCAAGTGATAGACTGAACCGCATGATTGAGAATCATGTGTAATGGTGACGTCGTTATTCTCAAGGTTGCTTCTATGGATAACATATAGATATCCATTGTCCAGGCTTACTATTTAGCCATTTTTTAAATGAATTCAGAAGAGGTATCATCACTGATGACCAAGCTGATTGGCTTTAGTGCAAATGGGAGATTGTTGGAAATGTGCCCTAAAGCCAATCATATGATGATACTTTACGGACACTTCACATCTTAAACTAATCTAGTTTAATATAAAGGGCAAAGATTATTGTTTAAAGCCGTCTCATATAAATGTTATATGCTTAAACGACAAGGAATATGTAATTGGGAGAATGTGATCTAAAAAAGTTAGATTCATGAGACCATTCTCTTTCGTATATATATCCTAAACGTTCCTGATCATATAATTGCCAATTGGGCATTGACAGTCTGTTAAGATCAGTCCGTGCTATGTCTTCTCTTAGAGAGAGTGACTGGTCTCAAGTCATTGGTGTGACTGACACCAAGACAAGTATGTAGGTTCTCAATAAAGAATGAGTCCACTAAACGCGATCAACAAGGAGTTCTCATACTCATGTCACATGAAAACTCCTGGTTGGGATAATGCAAAGTAGTCTTTTGACCTGAGTCATTATAGTTGTCTTATGGTTAGGTCTTTGATATTTGACCATGTCAAAGTCACTCCATCAAAGGGTGTCCATGGCATAGTTGGGGTTAAGCCACTTAGCCATGGAGGCAAGTGAATGCACAACAAGGGATCTCTAACCTTCATACCGTTTGAGGGAGAATACTCTATGATATGATTAAGAATCTCTGGCCAGAGTATGAATGAGATTTAGGAATTTGTTCCAAATCACATTCAAGGTAATCATATAAGTAAGAGAATCACATTGGACAGTAGACATGAATAAACTATCAAATAAAACAATGTGGTCAAGAATATTGTATTAGAGAAAGACCGTATTGCATTGTAATCCTAAAATGAATAGGTTCTCCACCTCTTCTGATTAGCTTGGGTAGCCATGACATACTACTAGGTGTCACTCATGGTTTGTGGAAGCCCTAATGGTGTATAATTACTAAAGGGAGAATTGAAAGGTAAGTTTCAATTCACAATCGATTTGAAGAGTTCTAATCACCCACTACCTCACTAAAATGAACCTAATGGATCCGATAAGATTAAAAGCACACCACAAAGTAGCACACAAATGTCCTATTGATTTTCCTTATTAACACTAAGATTTGTCAATTGTAGCATATGAAAATAAGGGTCTTTCCCACAGAAGATTGTTTTATCTAACTACTTAAAATGTCACAAAAACTGTGTTGCTATCCCTACTGACCAGTCACAGAAAAATAATTATTAGACCAACTTACACTTATCTAAAGTCTACGAAATTTTATATGAAGACACTAGACACACAGAGCTACACTCACACAAATTTTTGGGATTTTTGGAGTTGATTTGCTATTTAAATTAAATCGAACAAGAACAGAACAGAAACAGATTTTTAAGTAGTTCACAAATTAAGAACACGAGTTAGGGGAATTGCTATCCACCACCAAATAATCATGCAAACATGTTATGTTTCATTCAAATTCCTTTCATTTTCGGATGAAGATGCTCAAGTTGGCTCAATGTTAGAACTCAACCTATTACTCTTTCCTATGTAGTATGTTAAGAGAATGGCGTTTTTCAACTTAACTTAGTCCCCAACATGCAATCTAGAATGGTGTGTTCATAGATTTAACAAGTACAAATCATTAAGAATGAAAAGAGTTTGAGTCATCACAAGGCATCATAAGTACTAGCATTGTCTTACTTATCCTAGAAATTAATTCACATGTTAATCGCAATTAACAAGTACTACCCGAGAACATATGTAGGTCCTCATTCAACAAGAACAGGCACACACATATTCATAGCATTAGAATCCTAGATATGCTTACTAAGTATGCATTCGTAGAAAACACATAAAGAATTCATCAATGAGACAAGTAGTGAACCAATTTTCATCCATTCATAAAAGTAATTCAAACGAAATGTCATAACAAAATTGCAATCATATTCAGGGCTTCAAAACAGCCCCTAACCACTAAAAATTAGTTACACATAATCCTCAAATTAAACCAAAAGAAAGACATGAGTTTGAGAAGATAAAATCGAAAGAAGAGAATGTCAAGATTTCCTCCTTCCTTTCTTTCCTTCCCCAACGCAGCAGCCTTCTTTTTTCCTTGCTTTTCTTCCTTTTTTTTCTATCTTTTTTTTCACCTTTTTTTTCCACTCTTTGCCGCTGCAACCTGCAGCCCTTTTCTTCTTTTCTGCTGCCACAATTTTTTCTCCATAACTCACCCCACTAACAGCCATTTAGTGATGACAATAAGTGAGAGGAAATGCTAAAACAATTGTAACTCTTTGGGCAACCTTTATGCCAATTAATCCCTCTTAATCCTCATCTTTAATTCCATTTCCTATGATATTTGAATAGGTGTTAGCTCGTTTGTTCTTGATTGCATCAGTTTTGGCTGCTAGATTTATTGGATTTATTGCTTTCAATGCTTTATTGTCAGTTACAAACTGCTCAGCCTCTTGGGAACCTTTCAGTGTTAAAACGCCCATAACTTCTTCTAGAAAAATGATACTAACAATCTGTGAAATGCTCCAGAAAATCGACATCCGTAGCTTTCCAAGAATATAAGGCTCATTCTCTAATTCATTCTGAGTTGTCCGCAACTTGCTTCCAAAGTTAGCTGACTTGCATAGGCAGTTTTGACGAATTTGTTACTTAAAATCCCACTTGTGCTATTTTTATTTTCTTTGATTGACAAATCCTACAAAACACAAACACAAAGTAAATAACTCAAAAATATAAGGAACTAACTAAGAAAAGACAAGTGAATTTGATGTAAAATTTATATAAATATGAGCTTATCAGGATCGTACACCGTGTAAGGTAGAGATTGAAGAAACAACAAAGATGAGTAAGGTTAATTAAATGGTTTAATTATTTATGGCTAGGATTAATTAATACGTTAATTAATTAAATGAATAAGTTCGTTTTAGACCTCAGGTTAGTCTTGGGCCTCAAGGCCCAATAGGCTTCGAATGTCAAGTGCAATAACTCAAGTTGTATGACAACTTGAAAACACAAAGGGCACGAAAGCCCAATGAACCCACATGGCCAGACATAGAGAGTGTGAGGGAGAATTGGTTTTAATTTCAATTATGCCACTCAATGTAAGTGGCTATAGCCCATTCCCTCATAAGGGTTTTCTAGAGAGAAAAGAGATAAAAACACAAAAAACTCTCTCTTCTCTTAGGAGGCACCCTAGGAAGAATGGACTAGAATCCATTTCTACCTAGGTCACTCATCTTTTCCTCAATGCTCTCCTTGGTGTGGAAACTTAAAGGTTCCTTTTCTTGGGAACTTGGAGAATTCATTCCTTCATCCATATCCAAGAAGTCATGGAGCCAAGAAGCAAAGTTCCTCCATCCACATCCATAGAGCCAAGGAGCAAGGAGACTAAGGAAAGAAGGCCTTCACATAGGTGAATATCCTTTGCTAAGCAAAGAGGTGCTTCAAAGGTATAAAAGTTTCTAAACTC
This sequence comes from Pyrus x bretschneideri, assembly GCF_019419815.1. Taxonomy (NCBI): domain Eukaryota; kingdom Viridiplantae; phylum Streptophyta; class Magnoliopsida; order Rosales; family Rosaceae; genus Pyrus; species Pyrus x bretschneideri. The sequence goes on along the minus strand of NW_025999806.1, from coordinate 1,032,977 downwards.
TTTTCTTTAAGATTTGAGTTGAGTCTTGGTTCACCACAACTTCTAGGCCTTGAATTTCATGGGTAAAGTTTTGTTTTTGAGTGCATATAAGCATGATTCCGCCTTTAATTGTTAATTGCATGCATAGATGTTGCTCAAATGAACTTGTTTTCACAAATTTTTCCTTCAGGACCAATCACACCAAAGTCATCTGGTGGAGAAGCCCACATCTTAGCCGCAACGAACTACTTCTTCAAGTAGGTTGAAGTCGTACCCTTAAGGGAAGTCAAGAAGGAAATTGTGGTTCATTTCATCAAAGAGCATATCATCCATTGATATGGTGTGCCTTGCTACATCATCACTAACAACGAAAAACTGTTCTCTAACCGACTCATGGACGAGCTCTGTGAGAAATACAAATTCAAGCAGCACTAGTCTTCCATGTATCATGCTCCGACCAACGGTCCTGCGGAAGCATTCAACAAAATGCTGTGCAACCTTTTAAAGAAGGTCATCAGCCATACACAGAGAGACTTGCACGAAAGAATCAGCGAAGCACTTTGGGCATATAGGATAACACATAGAACTCCTACCCAAGCTACACCTTATTCTCTCGTATATGGTGTGGAAGTTGTTCTGCCACTCAAAAGTCAAATCCCCTTAAGAAGGCTTGACTAAAGAGGAAAATGTAAAGCTATGACTTCAAGAGTTGGAAGCACTCAACGCAAGGAGGCTTGAAGCTCAACAACCTTGGAATTCTACCAAGCACGGCTATCCAAGGCATTCAACAAGAAAGTCTGCCCAAGGTTTTTCCAAACTGGAGATCTTGTCTTGGCATTACGAAGGCATATCATCACAACTCACACGACAAAAAGCAAGTTCACATCAAGGTGGGATAGACTTTACGTAATACAAGAGGTCTACACCAACAACGCCTACTTAATCATGACAGAAAAGGGCTTAAAGATCAGCCTCATCAATGGTAGATTCTTGAAGTGTTGCTACCCCTAAACCAAACAAACAATGCTCATCGCCTGCACAAACCTAAACTGCACATGACACAATGCTCCTCGCCTGCATGAGCCTAAACTGCACATGGCACCATGCTCATTGCCTGTACAAGCCTAAACTGCACACGGCACAATGCTCATCTCCTGCACGAGCCTAAACTGCACACGGCAACAATGCTCCTTATTCACACAAGCTTAAAAGACAACACCCAATGCTCCTTGTTTGCACATGCTTAAAAGGCACACAACGCTCATCGCTTGCACGAGCTTAAACTGCACACAGCATAATACTCCTCATCAGCACAAGCTTAAAAGGCGATACCCAGTGTTCTTCGACTACACAAGCCTAAACTGCACATAGCAACAATGCTCATTGCTTGCACTGCACGAGCTTAAATTGCACACGGCACCATGCTCTTCGCCTGTATGAGCCTAAGCTGCACACAGCATAAAGCTCCTCGCCTGCATGAGCCTAAACTGCACACGACAACAATGCTCATTGTTCGCATGAGCTTAAAAGCCAACACCCAAGCTCCTTGTTCATACAAGCTTACAAGGCGACACACAACATTCCTCACCTACACTAGCCTAAATTGCACACATCACAATGTTTTTCATATGTACGAGCTTAAAAGGCGACACCCAATGCTCCTCGTCTGCATGAGCCTAAACTGCACAAACCACAAAGCTCATCGTTTGCACGAGCCTAAATTGCACATACCAACAATGCTTCTTGTCCGCATAAGCTTAAAAGGCAACACCCATTGCTCCATGTTCGCACGAGCTTAAAAAGCGACATCCAACGCTCTGGCCCGCAATAGCATAAACTGTGTATGGCAAAATCACCATCAAAACCTGTCAAAACCATCAAAGCAATCCATCACTCCTTTGAACTACGTCATGACTTGATCCCTCTTTAATTGAGGGTACATAGGCAACTTGAAACTTCAAAACTTCAAGTACAGTCACATCATCAACAAAAACACAAACACTTTGAAGAATAAAGAGCAAATTCAAGAATGTGAATACTTTATTTCTTTAAAGGAAGAATTCGGCTACAAAGTTGTATTACAAAATGAGCAAAAAACAAAGATGGCTTCTCTAGTAGTCAACAAGGTGCTATTCCAAGTCATAGCTCCATTACGGAAGTGATCACCAAGAAGCTCAAACAAAGCTGGTGGATTGTCACGAACATGGTGCGAAGGATTCAAAATAAGAATCCTAGACGTGCACGCCTTCTTCTTCGTATTTGGATGACCAAAATCCATCACCTTCCAAGATACGTTAGAAGACCACGACTTGATATGCATTAAGTTCTCTTTTGCAGGAAGAACAAGTGCCTTAAGGCCAGTCAACGGTGCATAAAGTTTCAACGTCGTTCCCCTATCTTGCGAATTGCCTTCCTTCGCAAGAATGGTGATTGTATCGCTCTCAAAGCACTTGAAAAATACCATAGCTGCAACAAAAAAAAAAAAAAAAAGAGAAAAAGACAACATAAGCACAAGGTGGGACGGCAAGAGAAAAAAAAAAAAAAAAAAAATTTGCTTCACTAAAGCAAAAGACATGTGAAACAAACCCTGTAAGCGTTGAAGGATGATGATGACAAAGTCACAACGACAAAAAGAAATCAGCTACAAAGCTTGAGAAGCACAACAAAGAGGGCAGCTACAATCGATCCTTCAAAGCACGCTACAGTAGCAAAGAAAACCAAAATTCTACGCAATTGCACTATGTAAACCTATAGCGATTACGAAAGCAGTTTCTCACACTGCACAACAAAGAGAGCAGCTACAAGATGATCCTTCAACGCATGCTACAGTAGCAAAGAAAACCAAAATGCCACATAATCGCACTACACAACCCCGCAGCGATTACGCAAGCAGTTTTTTGCACTGCACGGCAACGTTACCACTGAGGGAAAACTATGACCAAAAGGCACTACACAACGCAAACTGGCTGCAATCTTTTGCATAGCACCACACGATAAAAGTGATGATGCACTACAACAAGCTCCAAGCAAGCAAAACCCATGGCAAGCAAGCAGCAAAACCCACGGCAAGGATGTGAATTGTGAAAAAACACACACACCCAATTGTCCCATAATTAGGGGTCAATTGCTTCCTAATGCTATAAGGGAAATACATACCCAAATAGAAAAAGGAAAATCAAAATAAGGAAGCATATTCCAACCAAAAGAAGGAAGCAAATTCCAAGCAAAAAATGGCAAGTTTCAGCCAATCTGCGTAAGCAGGACTGTTTTTGGTGATAATTCAACTTTCCGGAGGAGTTTTGATGCAAGGCCAATTGAAGAAGGAAGCTACGAGGCTGATGATTGTTGTGTCAAAATTTCATAATTTTCCCTAGAGCCAAACGTTCCAGTTTTCAAAGTTAATCCCACAAAAGTTGTTTTCCCGTCAGAATTCCGCAGCTGTGGGAAAATGACGAGTTGAAGGCTTTCCCAATTTTTCCTAGTGGTGTGCGATATATGCCTGAAAAGATAAGAGATAAAGCTACATTTTCCATATTTGTACAGAATTTTCCAAAAGAGAAATCGACCTCAAACTTGGCGTGCAAGTCAGAGGACATGTTTCCCAAACCAAGGACAAATCTTCAAAGTTTCCCCAAAACAAAAGCATGCTGTTTTTGCAACAAAATCAGCAAGAGAAAAGGAAACAAAAAAATAATAAATAAATATATAAGGAAAGGGCTTCAAAATTTCCAAAACAACAAAGGAAAGAACCCCTCCTTGCCGTGGAAAACAAAAAGCGAAAGGAAAAACACCCTTCTTGCCGTGGGAAAAAGAAAGGGAAAGGAAAAAATGCACATCCTACTTACCCAAGGACAAGCATTAAAGCTTTCCACAACCTTTAAGGAAACCATCAAAGCTTTCCAAAACCTTGAAGGAAATCATCAAAACTTTCCAAAATCTTGAAGGAAATCATCAAGGCTTTCCAGAACCTTGAAGGAAATCACCAAAGCTTTCTAACATTTTGAAGGAAATTGAAGGAGGTTCCTATCTAAGAAATGAAAAAACATTTTTTTTCCTACAACCACAAGGAAAAAATTCAAAAAAAAACACCAAATGTATTTTGCCAAAGATTATGGAAAATCAAATACGCACAATAAGTATGTGCCAATTTGTCCATTTTCAAATTTTCATTCAAGATCAAGCCTTTATGGCCCTTGAAGAAAATTTTTTATTTCTTTCAAGATCAAGCCTCTATGGCCCTTGAAAAAGAAATTTTCATTTCATTTTAATTCAAAACCAAGCCTCAACGGCCCTTGAAGAAATATTTCGTTCAAGAAATACGCCTCAACGGCCCTTGACGAAATTCATCACTTCAATTCAAGACCAAGCCTCAACGGCCCTTGAAGAAATGTTTCGTTCAAGAAATACGCCTCAACGGCTCTTGAAGAAATGTTTCATTAAAGATCAAGCCTCTACGGCCCTTAAAGAAGCAAGCTAATTCAAGATCAAGTCTCAATGACCCTTTGAGTTAAAGCATTCACATTGCAGGACTTCAAAACACATTTTCTACATATGACAAGCACATGCCTACAACACGCCTTGAAGTGGGGGTATTTGTAGACATATAAATTTCGTTGCATACAAATAACGCATCACAAAGCTCCACGTGGCATATGACTCATCACAAATGGACAAGTCATCAATGACATGTGGCACAAATCAAGCACAGGAAGTACAAAACCTTCCCAAAATTCAGCAAAAGGGAGAAAATATTTCTTAAAATCAACAAGGAGTCCAAAATCTCTCAGAACCGGAAAGAAAGCTAAAGCATATTCACAAAAACAAGCAAGAATTGAAGATTGCTCACAAAATAGGAAACAAGCCCTATATAATTCGGCCAAGTTAAGGGAAAGTGGCTGAAATTAAGACGCAAAACATGCCTAAATTCTCCCATGTACGAGTCAAGACACAATTAAAGCCAAATTCATCCAAATGCAAGCTTCGAGAAGTCTATAAATACAAGGTGCTCAAACAAGCATAAAGGTCGAAAATTACACAATGAGAAGAACCTATGCACGATTCTTTGAAGACTAATACGCTACCAAAGCTCTGTTCAAAGAACGCACAACCAAAGCCGAAGCTTTCTATCGACCAAAGCTGAAGCACTCCTTGAATCAACAAGCACCTGTGCCGATTCTTTCAAGACTTTGTTGCAAGCTCAAAACTTGTAACGACGCAAGATCAAGTCATCAAGGCCTTTGAATCAATGAAATCTCACAACTACACCATCTTTGATGCAGCTTTGAGGTGAAGACCATCCATACATTGTTTTCAAGCTCAAAACTTCAAGCAATCATTCAATCGTTCGTCCGAGATCAAGTCATCCCGACCCTTGGATCAACAACCTATGCATCTACATCAAATTTGAAGACTAAATTAAAGGAAAATTGTAAACAGATATTGTAACCTACAAATTCAAATCAATACAAATCAACTTTGTACACGTGTTCTCGTTTCATTTGTTACAAAATTTTCGTGTTTATAGCATTATTTGTCGACACTGGACTGAAAGTTTTCTTGTAATCAATTTCTTCTCTTTGAGTGGACCCTTTGGTCACGAATCTTGCCTTATGCCTTTCTACATTTCCTTTCTAATCCCACTTGGTTTTGAATATCCATTTACAACATATTGGTTTTATTCCTTCCATTGGTTCTACCAACTCCCAAACACCATTGTCCTCCATCGAAGTTAGTTTACTTCTCATAGCTTCCATTCATTTATCAATATTCAGACTTGAAATTGCTTTTTTTAAGGTTATAGGATCATCAAATTATGATAGGTTGAAGTTCCCTTCTGCCAAACACACAAAATCATTTGAAAATGTTGACCTTCTCCCTCTAGTCAATTTTCTCAAGGGAGATGGACCATGTTCAACTGCGATTGTCTCTTGGTTTTGTTGTTTGTTCATGCCAATTGTTGTTGCAGAATTAGCATGCAGTGTCATGGTTTTGTACATGTTCTTTGTGAATTTGTTGCATCAGTGTGAGGTTGACGATTGTGATCATTTTCAATCTCACCATGTTCCATCAAAATAGTAAACTCTGCTACCTAAGTCAATTTCTCTAAAAAGAAAGAGTTTTGGGCTTAAGTGCGTAGCAAAAGCTTATTGGAAATTGGTGAGGTGGATTACTTATAAGGAGAGCGCCGGCCATAAGTTATGGGTTTGCCTTAGATGTGGCGGCATCCGATTGACCAAGGTGAGTCATTCGTATGATGGATGAGGAAAGAATAATCCCAAAGATATTAGTTCTTAGATAGTCTCTTGGGATTTTCTTGGAAGTATCATTGACTAGATATGATTAGGATTCCTTACTTGTTTGAGTTGATCTTCAATTAGGTGAGTATTAAGGTTAGGACTTGGTAATTAATCCTATCTTTAACACTTTTGACTTTCCTCCTTGCCACGAGCAGGGGAATTTGATGATGTCGCAATTACGTGCTCTTGCCTCCAAGGATGTTGGACTGTGCATGAGAATATTTGTAGGCCCTGCCCATTTAATGAGGCATTCTTGTTTTCTTCGGAAAAAAAAAAATCCATGTGTCATCTCTATGACTTTTGGAACTATTTTTTGCTCCAAAACTGCCCTCACATATGTTGGGTTGCACACGTAAAGGGTAAGAGGTGTAGAAAGGGAAACCAATTGTCATCAAAACCTATTTAAATCTACCTTTAGTAGAGGATTAAATAAATTTGGCAAGCAATTTTTATCCTAACAAGAAAGAGAGAAAATTGTACCCCCTCCCCTAGATTTTATCTTTGTTTGTCTTTGCAAAGAGTTGATCTTTGCTGTTATTCATCTTTGTGCCACAACTTGAAAGTGCTACAAGCTAGGAATAGGGGTTGGGGCACTGAGCTTGTGACTTGGGCTTGCATGGTGCGCTAGGCTTGCCCGGCAGTTGAATTGGATGGACCGGCATAGGCCAGATCCATGTGAAAGGGAAGAAAGAAGGAGGCCAACACAGGCTGGGCCTTTTGGCCGATTGAAGATGAGGAAAAGAGGCACTGGGCCTCTGTTGACTTGGGTCAAGGGAATGAAGAGGGAGGCATTGGGCAAGCCTCCCTGGTCTTAGGCTATGTTGCAGTCTAGGTCGTGGGATAGCATCCATACATTTAAGCTTCTTAAACGGTTAGTGTTTAGTGAACTTGTTCAACAAACAAGTACTTGTATATCCGTCATGTGTCCAACATGCGTAGCACAAGACCATGCTAACCTTAATGTGATATATACCAACCTATTCAAATAATTAATGCTCAATTGATTATCTAATCGGCTAGGATTTATTTAAAGACTAAATGACTGGAATACAAGTCTCCTTGCCCTGACCTTATTTAGGATATTATTTCCATACTTTAAATCCTATAAACTCATTCATAATATATAATTATTATAATATAAAAGTACATTTTTGCTCACTCACATTAACCTCGGTGTATGCTTACCATACACCTATATGCCTTCCATCTGTCTTATCTCCTAACTATGGTTAATTCCATTATTAAATATTCTTTTTCTAATTTAAAACACTGAGATTAAACAAAAATAAATACAATCCCATTGCACTTCAAATTACACACCCAGATAACTCCGCAAGCACCTAGCACGCCGCCGTCGTGACCACCTCTCCGTCGGGCTGTCGGATAAACCATCTGTTCACTGTCCTCCCTTTCTCTCTTCACCCTTCACCTCCTCTCTCATCTCTCTTTCAATTTCTCTTGCCTTTTTAGGTTCTGCAACTCGTTTTGGCCAACCGGCGGTCCAGTGAGTTGGAGAACTAGTTATCCGAGTCCTAATACCCATCAATTACCACCGATGTAGCAGTAATCTATGTTTTGAAGAAATTGAATAAAGACAATGAAGGCTTGGAAGTTTTTCAATTGGGTGTGTGAGAAAAATGGATTTAGGTTGAGTTCTTCAGTTGAAAAAGAAGGGTTTGGGATTTTTGGATTTAGGTTGAGTTTTTCGGCTTGGGATTTTTGGACCCTTAGGGAAATAAAAAAGAAAGGGTTTTCCATTGATGCCCGTGGAGTGGAGTGGCTTTAAGTGATGGGTAAATAAGGAATTGGGGTTGAAAGGTGGTCGCCGGCGACGACGGCGTGAGTGGTGTTTGTCTGGGTTGGCTTGGCTGAGTGGGTGGGTTTGTATTTATTTTTGTTTTTGTTTAATTAGTATTTTAAATTACTTTTAAAAATTGAAAAAGTATTTTAATAAAGAAGTTAACTGTGATTAGGGAATGAAACAGATGGCAGACATATAAGTGTATGGTGAGCATACGTCAAGGTTAATATGGGTGAGCAAAAATAGATCCATAATGAGTATAAAGCCAAATGCATGAATGAATAAAACTTGCCATTTTATTGTTTAATTAATATGAAATTATTACACAATATCCAATATTACATAAATTGGCTTTTAGGGCATAGCTTCAACAAACTCCCACTTGCGTAAGACCATAGATGAAACGTTGAAGCTTGCATACTTTACATTCTTCACATTTAGGAATAAATCATTTGGGTTGTATCTTATATAGTTCTTCCTCTAGATAGCCATTTATGAAGGCATTTTTCACGGCCATCTGTCATATATCATAGTCCAAGTGAGCGGCTATTGCAAGCAAAATACAAATAGACTTTGTCTTGGCAACTGCCGAGAAGGTATCATCAAAATCGATGCCTTCTCTTTGTATATACCCTTTAGCTACAAGTCTAGCTTTGTAGGTTTCGGCCTTTACCTTCTAAATTTGGCTTTCTTTTGTAGATCCATTTGTTTCCTATAAGAAGGACTTCTTCAGCAGGATCAACGAAGGTCCAAACTTGGTTAGAAAATATTGAATCAATTTCAAATTTCATGACGACTTGTCATTTACTCGTAAGAAATTTGAGAAACGCTCGAGGAAGGGACACAGATATGAGGATCTTGATAATTTTTTCAGTTTGAAATTCCACCTCGGTTTGAATTCTTTGACCTTTCAGTGGCTTCAGACTTGTGTTCTATAAGATGCACAAATCCATCGACTCATCGTCAATAAAGGTGATTAAATAGCCATAGCCACCTCTTGAAACAGCGCTTATGGGACCACATACATTAATGGAGCTCGAGCTATTTTGCCTATGAGACAAGGCTCACAGGTCGGCAACGGTTAACTTAGGTTTAATTAACCTCTCATTGTACAAGCGTTCCAAACACTTCTCACTTGTGTGGACTAAACGTATATGCCACGATTTGCGCGCATTGATCTCTTCTCAAGGTCGTTTGCTCCCACTGACATTATTATCACTTCAATTGCAGTATATCCCACCTTCTAGTTGAAGGATGTAATGGTGTGCCTCTAGGTAATCATTACCTATTATTTCATTCCTAAATGTGATCTCACATTTCTAATCACCATGATTTACAAAGTATTCATTTAAATTCAGACATAGGGTCGACACAATGTTATAAATATATGTCAGAATCAAACATTGGTTTTAGGTTTCTATCCGCCTTTATGTCGTGTAACTATCATACACATGATAGCTAGCCCCTAAATTAAGTATCCATGATTGGATAGAATTCACCGTAATCGAAGAACCCGTAATAACAAGGACATTCGGATCAGAATTCGTCCCTGGTTCTAGAACAATTTCTTCCCTAAAAGTCATTTGCCTCTTATGTTTAATCATTTACTTATCATGGTTTAACTTGATATAATTCACGTGAATCCTGTCACTTCTAAGTGAAGAGAAATTTCACTAAATAGTAGTATAGTTGGTATTTGACACATTAAATAAATTTTTTAGAGATGATCTTTAATGAGTCAAAACAGTTTACCATAATGTTGATACAAAAATGATATCACAACGTAAGGGAAATAACTCATTACCTATAAAGAGCCAACCACTATCCAACATTACGTTTAAAATGTTCAAAGTGTTGAAAATACTAGTGGGTAATGAATGCCCACAGTATTGAATACCTGCCACAACATTGAAAACATTGCCAAAGTGTTGAAAACCTTGGCAGAATATTGATATGTGGAGATTATATTGTCAAAGATGTGTGTTTGGAGTTGCTCTATAAATAGAGCACTCCGTATGCTTTGAATAGAGAGCAGAGAAAGAAAGAGAGAAAGAGGAGAGGAGAGAATACATAGAGTTATCTTTGTACTCCTATTATTCCAAATTATAATGAAAGCATCACTGCTGCCCGAGGACGTACTCCAGTCACACTGACTGTAGAGGAACCTCGTAAATTTTGTGTCTTGTTTTATTTATTCCACTGTACACACATCATCGATTTTACAACACGTTATCAGCACGAAAAGCTCTTATGTCAGTGGAAAGCACAACGCCATAAATCCGATGAAGCACTATCCACCTCTCACCTCCGTCATCTAAAATCTCACAGAATAAAAGGTATGTCCATTTTTCGTCTCTCCCACTGCGCCAGAAGCGCCCCACCGAATTCCGGTGAGAATTGAAATTTACGACCTGAAGTCGTCACGAGATGAGAAAACTCGTACTTGACAACTGGTTTCCAGAGATCCAGAAGAATCTCATCAGACTTGGAAACCCAAATCACGTTGTTTTCAACGAATCTTGAGAACTCCCATGAATACTTGGTTGTTTGAGATGGTGATGGCAAGAATGAATCCACACAGGCCTCCCTCTCTTGTGCCTCCGTCAACCCCACTGTCATCTATGTCTCTGTAGGGAAGTTCTTGCTTAACGATGACATGTTCCCTGGGTCATGCAAGAACAACGCCAGTCTCTAGTAGCCTTTTGGATTGAATTGAATTTGGGCAACCTCCATAACTACCCAGCTGGCCCTGCGTTTCGAGACTGGCAGAGACAGAGAAGGTAGAAAAAAGGAGATGTTGACTGCAACCTAAGAAAATATATATATATATAAGGATTTGAATGGTGCATGACACCATTTGGTCAAAATCATATAAATGGTTTCTGTTGGTGCATGGCACCATGTTGCAGAAATAAGAAAAGTAACAATAGTAAAGTTTGAATAAATGCTGACAAAAGAAAGAAAAATAATAAATAAAAGTAGGTATGATACTTCTTGTTATTTATGTGAATTGGTGTTGGTTTAAAACCCTTTCACAAGTTCTATTTACTTTAAAGCAATTTATTTATCATGGACGGTTTTACCGCCTACTGCTTTAAGTTTTGATTTATGTGAATGGTGCTGAATTAAAGCCCTTGTCACAAGCTTTATTTACTTAAATGCAATTTATTCATTATAGCTGGAATTACCGTCTATTACTTTAATTTATTGTACTTCTTTTTGTTACGATGAGTACATACTGGACCCGAAGTTCCTTGATCAGATCAGAACCTGCAGTTTCTTGATCCTCATCATATAAAAATGATTGGACCTGAAGTTCCATCAAACAAAAAGATCGGGCATGAAGTCCCTTGATCCTCAAGATCAGGACATGAAGTTCTTTGATAAGTACCTTAAGTTTGAAGTGCCGCAGTGCCTCAACTTAATTGCAATAAAAGCCATAAGAATCTTAGTCTACAGACTATTAAATAAGGACCAGAAATTCCTTATGTCCATACTCAAAAATGGTTTAGCAGAAGCATTTATTAAGCGGATGAAATTAATTACCCGCGTTCTGCTGATGAAAATGAAATTGCCAAAGTTTCTACATGGGACATGTCATTTTACATGATGCATTATTGATTTGGTTAAGACCTGTTGACAACCATCAATACTTCTCAGTACAACTCGTGTTTGGGAACCAGCCAAACATTATACATTTACGAGTTTTTGGTTGTGTTATCTATGTGCCTATTACACTGCCACAACATACTGAAATGAAGCATCATTGCGGATTAGGCATTGATGTTGAACATCATCTATCATTCAATATTTAAAACCCTTGACTGGGGATATATTTACCGCGTGGTTTGCGGACTGTCATTTTGATAAGACAATTTTCCCGCCGTTAGGGGGAGAAAATAACTTTGTTTCAGAAGAACGATGAGCAAATATCATTCCAGAAGAATGATGAGAAAAAACCGTTCCAGAAGAACGAAGAGAATTTGTCGTATTTTGATTCATGAAGCAATCAATATACAAACAAAGTGAGAATAATTGAATGATGCAACGATATGCAAATCAAATGCCAGATGCATTTAATGATGCAACGAAAGTGATAAAATCACATATGCTTGCTGCAAATGTGCCTACAAGAATTAATGTCCCTATTGGACAAAATAATATGGCAGCAAATGATTTATCTGTTGCACGCCTGAAGCGTGGCAGATTCTCAAACTCAAAAGGTTTAGTCCTTCAAAAGAAGAAGAATATGGCACTACTAAAACTATTGCATTCCCGAAGCATAACTGTCGCATGCCAGACGCATGACAGTTGCCGCAAGGATACTTGTCCCGGAAAGATCAATCCGCGGACATGGGAATATTGATGTCTCATGCATGAAGCATGATAGACGTATAGGTTCCAATGACTCAACTCCCGAAGTGGAGATTAAAATCCAAGCTCTATAATGCTCAAGAGGAGGTTATGATCCACATTCTCTAAATTATAACTATCCTAGAAGAGATAGTGTAATGCCCTTGAAGAGGCAATGGATATCCCAAAAGAAATGAAAAGTTTTTATGCATGCGCATGCACATGAGAATATGGGATCACAAATTGATGATAACCAATGGTAATTTTGGTTTTTACAAGTAGCTACTAAATTCATCAATGAGCTATGGTGATATTGAGTCCCGTTCCTTTTCCATCAACAAAATTATGGGCCAAAATGGAAATAGGCAATTCCATTACAATTTTGTAAGAACGTGGAAAAATAGACCTATATACTTGGATACAATACAAATAGCCAAAGGATGTTGAACCTAGAAGGTTACATATGAGCATTTGTAATACTATGAAATACACTCACATGATATGACACAAGGTTGTAAAAGAGTTCATATGAATGGAGAATTATATACAAAGGGTTATGAGTCGCCCACATCATATCTCCATGAGTAAATCCCTCAAATATACATGGAAGCGAATTGCTCTGTATAAATTCTAAAGGAAAATGTGTCATGAAGTGTAGAAAATCCCTGAAGGATTTAAATTGCTTGAAGTAAGCCCCGGAAAGGTAAAGCATAAAATATGTACTCAATACCAATGGATGGTATAAATTGCCTTAGTGAGCACTTTCATTATGGTATTGTTGCAACATACTAAAATCTCTTGCAAGAGTTGATAATATTAAATTGGGACTCCTGAAGAGTCAAGAAAGATTATAAAGTGTTGAGAGAAATATTGTCCCGAACTACAGAATCGAACAATATGCCAACACGAATCTAATCCATGATGTTTATGACATTAAAGAATCATATGGATTGAAGATTATGAGTTGAATACTCAAATGATTTAGACACTAAGAATGATCATTTATCTTCGCGAGGGTAAAGATAAATTGATATTTGGTCTAGAAGTACCACATCTTAGTGAAATATATGCTTTATTGTATTTAACACAATACACTGAATGAAATAAAGCTTATATATTAATATCTCTGAGAAATTACATACACATGAGTTAAAACTAACAAGCAGAAGGGAACCTTCACAAAGGTTACTCATGTGAAGCCTCAGTACTCGGAAGTACCCCAGAAGGGAAAACACCAGAAGTTAATTATTTGAAGTCTCAATACTTGGTGGAACTCCAGACAGCTAAGACAATGGATGTCTTTGGAATAAAGACTCGAACCCCCGATTGTCATTTTGAGTCTAACCTTCGGATTCTAGTAGCTGATCGAGCTTTCTTTTCATGCTCGTAGAGTAATTATTTGCAAACATGTGTAACACTCTATTCTCATGCTTGAGCCCTCTAATTTCTTGTTTAAGACTTGCAACCTCAGCCATTAATGATTCAACTTGGTGAGTTCGAGCAAGTACGCGTTGGCCCATATTGGATACAGAGCCCGCACATTGAACACTGAGAGCCAATGAGTCTTGAACGGCCGCCTCATCAGACCGGTTTGAAAGGATTCTGTTGTCCTTTGGAGTAAGAAGATTTCTGGCTACCACTGTAGCAGTTATGTTATTCTTCATCACAGAGTCCCCAACCGTAAGAGGACCATTAGAAGATGAGAAGGACGGGCACCATATGTTATCCTGACGCTGCTCGTCTGTATCAATCTTGAGACTCAAATCTAAGCAAATGTTAGATGGGCAAGCCATTTTCAAAAATGATGAAGGAAGTCAGATAAAATCTCAGAAGTGCAAGAAAGGGAAATTTCTGCAGGCAACAATTTCTGAGTGTTTCTGAACAAAATTGATATCTCTATAAAAGGAGGGGCAACAGGACCACTTATTCAAAAATCGAAGAGACACCGATTTTCGAATTTCAAAAGCTGGATTTCCCTGCATGACGTCTGTTAACATTTCTTAGACGCAATCTCAGCTCTTGGATATCACGTGCAACTTTGTCAAAGATCTCTGATAAAGTTGAAAATGCGTGAATCTTACTGTTCTAATTACACCACAGTTGCTGACAAGAGTAAAGGTACAGCACTACTACCTGCTATTGGGAAATCCATATATATGTCAACCTCTGTCCTCCACGGCAAGGCAGAACTGAAAAATATCTAACTCTTCCTCATTTCCGAGAATGCATCTTTCACAAAGTATCTCGAAATACTCAGTTTTCTTCCTCTCTGAGAATACCTCTACAAACAAGTCACACCAGAGCAAGAGTATCTCATATCATCAGGGACGAGAGCAAGAGTATCTCATATCATGTAATCTCCCTGTCCTTTCCTTTGTCCTTGTTCTTACCTGCCAAGACAAGGACAGAGAAAGCAATATGTCGGAACCTCCACTCAAACTTGCGCTGCCACCAAGAAGTGATGGTCCATTCAAATGCAAGGTTTGCATTCCACTCCTGTATCAGAGGACAAATACTACAAGAGAAGATGCCAAACCTGCATAAGGAAAATACCACTTCTGCAAGGGGAGCAAGTAAGGCAAGTGAAAATGATACATTGAAGCATGTGGAAACAAGCACAACAAACACATGTCAGTTTATCCCCGACAAAGTTTAAGATCACTTGTCACATGAAGCTCCTCATGGTCCAATTTCATTCAAGATCAAGCCTAGACGGCATTTGAAGAAATCACAAGTCCGATTCAAGATCAAGTGTCCACCACCCTTGAATCAAATTCAGCTCCAGATAAAATAGGTAAATTCAGACCTTTGGAGGAAGTCTAGTAGAAGACCCTCTAACCCAGTTCAAGAACAAGCCTGTGGAAAGTTAACAACAAGTGAAACACCTCATTCGGCAACTATCACCGCTAAAAGACTAAAGCAGCAGGATCAATGATCAGCCTAAAGAATTTGAAATCAGGGGGAGAAACTCATCAAGGGGGAGCATCCAAAAATAGATCAAGATTTTAACGAGGCAACTAATGTTGATATGTGGGCATCCAAGGGGGAGTGTTGAAAATACTAGTGGGTAATGAATGCCCACAGTATTGAATACCTGCCATAACATTGAAAACATTGCCAAAGTGTTGAAAACCTTGGCAGAATATTGATATGTGGAGATTATATTGTCAAAGATGTGTGCTTGGAGTTGCTCTATAAATAGAGCACTCCGTATGCTTTGAATAGAGAGCAGAGAAAGAAAGAGAGAAAGAGGAGAGGAGAGAATACATAGAGTTATCTTTGTACTCCTATTATTCCAAATTATAATGAAAGTATCACTGCTACCCGAGGACGTACTCCAGTCACACTGACTGTAGAGGAACCTCGTAAATTTTGTGTCTTGTTTTATTTATTCCACTGTACACACATCGTCGATTTTACAACACAAAGTTCTTTTTGATAGCCAGCCAATCTTTTTCTATTACTGGAAGTCCTGGGCACATGAATAAAGTAAGAGGAACTTTTTGACGTGGAAGAGAGAAATGTTAATTCCTTAAGGATTTAATGTTTCAATTGGAATTTTTCTAGCCACCCTTTCTTCCGCCTGAAATTTATGAGGAATCTTTAACAATGGTCTCTCAATTTTAACTTATTTGAGCAATGACCCTTCAACTAAAAATCCATGACCATTGGTCCTAGTCCTTTTCGTCAACTCTATCAGAACTTCCGCCAAAACAAGTCATGTTTGAAGAATTATTTCTACAATTGGGTTAAAGTTAAAAGCCCATTGCTCCAATTAGGTTAAAGTTGAGGGACCATTTTTACAATTTTTCATTTAATTTCCCATATTTTGCCCTTGATTCAACCTCACATGTGTGGCAACTCGCACATGGCTCAGTTTAATAGAAGTTTTAATAGAGTTGACAATAAGAGCCATAATTGCATGTTTTGAGGAGTTAAAGGACCAATGATCATGCATTTTTAATCGAGGCACCATTGCTCTAATTAGGTTAAAGTTGAAAGATCATTGCTACAATTTTCTCGAAATTTATTGATCTGGCGGAGGAGATCATGACTGGTTGTGCAATACTACATTTGAAAACACTACTGTCAACGATCTTACCAACACTAGTCAAAAGACTACATTGTATTCTCTCTTGCAACCATTTCACAGTCTCAGTGACATCATTCAGCCAAACAACACCCAAAAACTAGTCAAAACATAACTCACTTTTATGAGTCTTACTATTATAACAACCTGCCTAACCCAATACTGCATAAGCCTGGTCAAGAAAATTAACATAATGCTCAATCAGTAATACCGTGAACCAGTATCATAGACACGACCTCCAGGATATGGACTTCTAGGCTCAAACCGATGATCCCGAGAACCCCCAAGAAATCGAGCCCTCTCACTGTAGGAATCATGTTGATCAGTATTATACCCTCGGTGTGCTTCACCAACAGGAGCCGAGGCTGCAACTCCACTGTACCCATGATGATCAGAGGCGCCCATGCTGCTGTTCGGGTAACGATCTATCACCAATTGCTGGTACTGATGCTGTCGGGCATTTGATTCCTTCTCAAGTAATTCATCTCTACGTTTAGCATGCCGTGCCCGAAGTGCTGCCAGCTGTTCTTGGTATTGAGCATTGACCACGCCAATTTTCTGAGAACGCATACACAATGCACTTACGTGTAAGATATAAATAACAAAGACAAATGAACATCTCAAATTATCTATCTACATGAGATAAAATCATGAAATAAATCGTCATCGTCAGTTAAGGATAGGATGTGAGAAAAAGGAAAGAATACGCAAAACATTGAAACCTTTTATAGTTCGTATTCTATTGAGGGAAAGAAATATCATTGCCAGAAGTACAAGTTATCCACACTTTGCAACCTCTCTAATAAGAACAGTTTTATGGCTTAGGAAGACGGCGGCTACAGCCATGTCCGCATCCTGATTTAATTTTAGTGACTTAAGAAATCTAACTATAATCTGAAACACATCTGGTGAGTAAATGGAAAATATACTTTCACAACGCACAAGTTTGATTCGTAGGGTATCTAGAGAATACCTAAGCATGTTCAAATATATATAAACCATGAATTTGGGGCTCAACGATAGCTTCCGAATTTTCTCTATTTTGAAAAAGGGTAATGCTAGGAAGACCAAATTTTTAAACCAAATTTGCAAACCAAATGATGTGGTTGTTAACGATTGGATTATTAGTTAAGCGTCGATTAACGTGCTTATTTCCTATTGGTGACACCTCATTTGCAAATTTGGTTTAAAAAGTTGGTCTCCCTACCATTATCCTTAGAAAAAAGGACTGGAAGGAAGCATAAACATGAAAAAGAGAGTAATACCATCCATGGAGAACTTCTGAACAAATTTTGAAGAATTATCAAGCACACGTAACCCAGACCCATCCAGGGGCCACTAAACCCAACCCAATCTGCACTTATCCTCAGTCTCTCCCACCACTTTAAATCAGGTTCAGAAAATGAATATCAAAAGGTTTATCTACTCAGCTATGAGGCACCACACTTGCAATGCATTAGTCAAGTTGTGTTTGGGAATTATACATGTGTAGCTTAGTTGTTGCTTAACTAACAGATCAAGCCATAGTAGATAGTAATTTTCATTGCTCGATCCTGTAACAATTACTGGCTTGAATCTTTGTAGAATTATCAGAGAGACGGGCCAAACTAATCCATGGGCCACTATCTATGTATATGCGCTAGTTTCGCAATGATGTGTCATAAAGATTTTCTCTCACATTCCAAATAGTAATAACACATTCAGGTTTTGCTACTTTTACTGCCCCTGAATAATTTATAGTAATAGTTCATCAATCTATGATCGGTACAAATGTATATGTATGAAGTTCTGAATTTCCTTGTTTCTCCTTCCAATTGGACCAATTAATTCAACTTATGTAGAAACAGCAAAAGATCCCATAAAAAGCATTTGTTACTCTCCTCGGTTTTAATTGGATCTGGAAAGGGGGGAGCTAGCTGGCAGTTCCTACTATGTCTAGGACTTAGAAAAAGATATTTGTTCTAAAACAGTGAAAACAAGCCTTTGAAGCAAAAGATAGCCCTTACAGGTATCAAGGTTGTTGAAATATCCCACATCAACTGTATGTATGAGAAAAGAAGAGTTTAAATATCCTAACCCCACTCCAACTAATACCGAGACCTTTTGTGATAAAACCTCACACCTACTGATTATGTAGGTGGTAATTACCAAGTTGGGGCCACCATCGGTGTTGTTGGAAGTGGGCCTTTGGCCCGTCTCTCTGGTAATTCAATGAAGGTTCGAGCCAGTAATTGTTACAGGATCGAGCAATGAAAATTACTATCTACTATGGCTTGATCTGTTAATTAAGAAACAACTAAGCTACACATGTATAATTCCCAAACTAATTAATAAAGGAAAAAAAAGGATTGGATGAGCATGAAGTTAAGAAACACACGTGAACTAAAGGCATTTTAACGTCATAAAATTAGGGTAAAATCCTCATCTATCCAAAGAATAAAAATACAAAATAAATAAAGAACTTTACAACAATCTATCAGTCAATCACCATACAGGCAGAAATAAAACAAAAACAATAAAATCAAAAGCTGACCATAATAACAGAAACAAAGAAATATCTTTCACCTAATTTATGCCATAGTTTCACTAAAATTCTGTTTTCAGTTAATAATTGCCTTAATAAACCCAACCCAATCTGCACTTATCCTAAGTCTCTACCACCACTTTAAATCAGGTTCAGAAAATGAATATCAAAAGGTTTATCTACTCAACTATGAGGCACCACACTTGCAATGCACTAGTCAAGTTGTGTTTAAAGATGAGTTCACGAGTCAAGCATACTAAGACAAGGCTAACTAAAAGAAAATGCACTTTTAATTTTCCTCATAAATTAAAAATATTGTCTGTTTTTCAGAGGAAAAAAGGGGTTGGGAAGTATACCACAAAACCCCAAATAAAGTAAATTGGGAATCCAAATAAAAAGAAAATTCACTTCCAAATATAAACTAACCTCTCTATGCCTAGCATTTTCCGCATCCTCAGCATCACTTTGTTCATGCACTAGTTTTTTAATGTCATCAAGGAACTTCTTCTCAAGATCTTCAAAAGTCTGCGACGAAGGCTTGTCCTCATATCCAAGGTCCATAGCTTCATTAAGTGGTTGAGATTGGGAATTGCTGCTGCTCTGTTTCTCCAAAGAATGTTTTGAATCAGGCCTTTGACCCTGGAAATAAGATCTTGATGTATCACCTCCTTGACCTGCAAACCAAGCATGTGAACCTAAGGATACAAAGCATCAACCAGGAAAGTATAAGGCATATCATCAGCTAGAGGCCCTCATCTGAGCACCTAATCCAGCTGCCCCTCAGGTAGGAGCTTCTATATTATAATTTGCAAGTGACGGTAAAATGATAGGAATGTGACGTCTATAATATGACACTGAGACAAAAATTCGTAAATCAACAATAGGTTTACCACTGTTGAGTAATAAAATTTCCTGGAATTATGGATCTGTTTCATTATCTTCCTAAACTAATATCCAGTCACTCTTTATGCTTCTAACATGCCAACATTTATCTCTTATGTGCACTACATCAGATGAAATTTTATGGTCAAATTAGCCGATTAAACACATAGTTGGAGATTTGGCTAAAGACAACCCAGGAATTATATAGAAGTAAACTAAGTTTGCATCTTGCTTAAGGCTAGGACGGAATACATGAAGGATTGTTGAAAAAGAGGTCTAAGGAAAGTTGCAGAGTTGCTGCTGGCACTATCACCAGAAAATAGGCCAAAGAAGTAGCTAGATTAGCTATGGAGGCCCACCGAAAGCGTTTAGCCCAAAGAAATGAGCTCTAAGGCAGGAGTATTCCGGGAGAACAAGTTGCTCCCGGACAGATTGGTGAAGCAAAAGAACCCGTAAGCCCAAATGACTAGAAAAAAAAGAACAGCCAATGACCAGGATCCCTTTGTCCATGTGTCTAGGATAGATACAAAGTAATGTAAGAGCCTCCAAGGGCAGTGCAGGATGAATGGTGAGAGAGATGGGGTAACATTTGATAGGGCATAAAGGCCAAACTTTACCATCACTGACTTCGCAGGATGACTATAGGATCAACTAATCACCCTCTCACAAAATAAGTTTTCAACCCTAAACCCCAAGATGTTCAATGAGAAAATCGATTCCATGCAGCCTATTATCATTTCACAGAAGAAAATGGAATTATTAGGAGAAGATGACGCTCACTATTATCATGTATACAATCCACTTTGTCAGGATCAACCTTGTTCTAGTTTAGGCATATGCCACCACAAACCATCCCTAGCTTTACAAAGCTGTGCGAGTTGTCCATAATATCTTAGTACAGTCAGAATAAGAGGCAAATGAAGATCCTTACTTTCGCATTCACGATGAAGGCAGCAAAGGGAGAAAAGGTTACTATTGATGCTTGAATAATCAATCCTCATTAAGAAATGAAAACTTATGCCTCACCGTAAGAAGAGTCCTCAAAGTAGAACTGTCATGAGATGTTTGGGCATAGGGGTCAATCTAAAGTTAGGTTTAGATGTGGACATTTTTTAACGGCACGGCACCTAGAAATAGGGGGAAATGATGTGGCAGTATCGGTAAGACTGTATGATAAATTTGGCATAGGATGCTGATTAGGAAAAAGAGTTTTTTCAGGGCAATCCGCCTTGAGGACCATAGAATATCCTATAAAGGAAAATCTATAACTATCTCTTATTAGGAACTAAGATCAACAAGGAAACAGTGGACAGGTATCAAGAGATTCCATTTCCTTGTCCATTACGACTCAGGATCATAACAATTATGGTATGACGTCTTCATAACAGGAATGGAATTCCTGTACAAAAACCCTGCTAAGGTGCATCTCCTTTCCTAGCTTGAGCGTCACAGCATAGTTTACAGGTATTGCTCCATCATATTCGTGAGAAAAGTGAGAGGTCTAGCCAAAGTTATCAAATTTTGCAGTCAGCAACTAAAACAAAATGCATACAACCAACCTCTTTTACGGAGGTCTGGAAAGATCAAAACCCTTGAGAACTACATTTTGAGAGCATAAAACGAACTTCAAACAACAAAATATATGGTTTAGTTTAAAATTTAGATTTTAACTTGACTTGTACCCACTAACCAAAACAAAAACGTAACAAGATTTCGAGATTTAGCAATTCATAATTTCATATCACAGCAAACTCAGCATGTATGTATATGAGACTGCGAGAGAGTTGAAAGAAATACTTACCTTCATTGTACATATGAGATGTCACTGGATTTGACCCTTTGGACCCATCTCTTTCCC
Source organism: Pyrus x bretschneideri (assembly GCF_019419815.1). NCBI lineage: Eukaryota > Viridiplantae > Streptophyta > Magnoliopsida > Rosales > Rosaceae > Pyrus > Pyrus x bretschneideri. The sequence goes on along the minus strand of NW_025999806.1, from coordinate 1,011,194 downwards.
ATCTCCACTGGTCCTCTGATTTCGAAGTTGCATACGGATTCTCCCTCTCTGGAGGTGGAGTGAAAGCTTCCAGCCTTTCTTCGAAATGGCTAGAATTGTGCTCCATCCTTTGACCAGACATACGGTGCATCGGAGCAGCGGCGGCATACGCATTCGCACCCGAATCACCATACTGCCCCTGCCTTCTCATCATCTCACCTCTCAAACTTCAAAGCTGGAGCAAACAAAAAGAGTGCGAATTCAGATGAATTATGCCAATATACTTCATACAGGCGTTTTATCAAACATATGGCGTGCAAGCTCAACTCGTACACACATAACCAAACCATCGGCCGAATCGAACGGCCAACAATCAAATTTCACTGCATCGTATCATAGAAGACTAAGATGATTGAAAGAAATACAAAAGATTTTGCTTACCCAATATCTTGATTTTTATTTCATCTTCTCACTGCTACTGCTACTGCTACTGCGAGTGGGTTGTTGAGACCGAAAATCGTACGCGACAACCGTTTCGGTCTTCAATGCGCACCACTCTCCACTCCGAGTTTGTATCCGGTCCGGTTCAGTGGGCTTGGCCATTCCACTTTAAGGGGGCGTTTGTTTGCCCTCACTAAGCTGGACTGGACTGGACTGGACTAGCAATTAGTCCAATACTGTGTTTGTTCCATGCTGGGACTAACATTAATGAGACTAAAGGGGACTAGCATGGACAAAACCCTTCACTAAGAGGTCTTAGCGAGACCCCCCAATAACCATGGGATTAGCTAAGACTATCTTCTCTTTCTCGTCCTCGTCATGCTCAACGACCACTCTCGACAGACTCCTCGTCATCTCCGGTCACCTAGATCAATCATTAACTTTCCGACTCTCTTTTAGATCCATTTCATAACCAACTTTCATACAAAATATACCAAATTGAAGCTGGGAGTGACAAGATTACGATTTTACCTGAATCGAGGCCAAAATGTGGTCGAATGTGGCTGGAAAATGGCCTGGAAGTCTCGGCCTGTTTAGGCTTCTTCAAATCCATGACAGATTCGAGCATTCAAAGCTAAGATCTTGGTCCAGGGATGGTGATGAATTTTTTGGCGGTGCTAACTTCATCCAATTTAACGAGAAAATGGTAGGAAAAAATGAAGAAAAATATAAGATCATAATAAAATATTAATAATTTATATATTAAATAATATAATAATAGAATTTGTTATTATCCAGCTTTTTAGTCTAATACTGCACCAAACGCTTCACTAAGTTAGTCCAGTTTAGTCTAGTCTAAGCCAGTCCAGCTTAGTCCTTGAACCTAATCCACTCCGAGATAGTCCGGCGCAACAAACGCCCCCTAAGTTTTTTCTTTCTGAAACAACGATATTGAACCAATTATATTTATTTATTTTTTTTTTTTTTTTTGGTGAAAGGACATTTTGATTAAACACCAAATACAAGCATACAAGCAAACCAAATGCCCAAAAGACAATATATAATAAACAAACAAAAATAGGCCTAAAACACCAAAAAACACAAAAGACCCTAAAAACAATTAGGCCCAAAATTAATACAAAACATCTAAAACCAAAAGCTTCCAGAGCTTTCTCCACCGACCCAGTTTCAGGCAATACATATGATTCCTTGTCCACTAAGGGGTATCGCCTCATCAAACGCCACATCTAACCCTGCTTTGCTACCTGAGCAGGGCCATAAACTAGGGATAGTTGGCAACTAAGCGAGGGAAGCCAACTACCAGTATGAAGCTTGTGGAAAACCATGAACGACACTTTCAGAACCAACAAACAACAAAAAGAAAGTGATGATGTTGGAAACACTCGAGCCGGAGGAAACACCAGAACTTTACGCACAATCTCAATAGGATGCATGGCTGAATATTGTACCAAGGAAGAGCCGGGAAGAGTTATACCCTCAGGGATAAAGGATATGGACAAATCGTAGTACAAATTTAGGGGAAAAAGCAGTAGAGGCAATGAAAACAAAAGAGAAAGAAAGCAAGGAGGAAACAGCAACCGACCCGCATGAAGCTAGGGTAGGTGCCACCAGATTTTCTTGAGTTTGAAAGTCTCACACAAATAGTGAGAAGAACTCTCATCTTGGAGAGAAAGGCTCTCACCATGGAGAGAAGCTGTAACCAATTATAAATTAGAATCAAACATTTTATCGAGGAGAGTCGAATTTATACTCTTCCACGATAGAGATGAATAATACTAGACTGCTGGTGACTTTGTTCATTGGTTATTTTTTCATTGATCATCTTGCATTCTATCAACGACAATTAGGAGTGGACATAAAAACGCGAAACCGCGAAATCAAATCGAATTGAGATAAAATAAATGGTGTTGACAAAAACAAAAAATCAACACAGGTTCAAGACGTGGACCGAACCATTTATACCGATTTTGGTTTCAATTTTTACGTTGGCAGAACTGCTTAGAACCAAACCAAACTTTGGAATATATAATTAATTGGGTTTTGAAAATTTTGTGAATTTGAACCGTTTGATCATGTTTCTTTACAAGAGTGCTTCAGTCTTTCGTTTCTAGATTGCAAATTAGTAACCACGTTTCTAGATTGTTAAATTAGTAACCATAATGGGTTAGCAAACTAAATTTGTTAGTTTACATTTTGTGAATTGTTGATATGAATAAATTTCATAAACTTTGTAAAATTTTGGTGTCATTTAACTTTTAAATCTTCTTCTATTGTAGTTCATCGTTTTTTATGATTAGTCATGCATGTTCTTCGATGTATGATCCACTTACTATCTTTTACTATAAAAATCCTTTGACTTTTTTTAGGTGCTCTAAATATATGGTTGCAAGATTCAAATGATTTAGTATCCGGAATCGTAAACCAGCATGAACCGAACCTTGGTGATTAGAATCGTACAGTTTTAGTAATAAATTTAAACGGAACGGCCCTGAACTGGACCGTTGATATTTTTCAATTCCGATTCCGGTTTGAGAATGGAACCAAGCCGAACCGCATCGTGTCCACCCCTTACGATTATGTTTCATTTTATGATGCGAATCATTAAACTATAGGGAGGAGAATTCGACCACAACACCTCAAATGCAAGGACAAACGCTTTTAACCAACTGAACTACAAGCTACTTGCAATGCGAATCAAACTGTTAAAATGAGCTCAACTGAATTTTGGGTATTATATATAAATTAAAATTTTAATCCAAGTCATTAAGTTTTCTAAAGCATGTAAGTTTTTCAGTGTCCACATGCATGTCAGCGTCCATGTTGCGCAAGTACTGTTAACAAATTTGTTAACTTCAGCGCAGCTAGGCATCAAAATTGCGGTAAATAGAACCACTGTTGCGCAAGAGTGAGTGCTCTTAACAACGGACTCGCAACTCTCTGCTGTCATTACAGTATTTTTTTTGTATACCATGCTGGTGATGAAAGGAATGAGACAACACAATCAATTAATTCCATTCTCTATGCCCAAATTTGTTCATCCTCCATCATCTTTCGATCAAGTGCGACGTTCATATTTTTATACATTCATTCATAATATCGTTTTGTTTAGCAAAAACACATTCAGTACTGATGGAATTCGACCCGATCCTTACAGATGGCAAAACATCAAGACACTTGAAACACACATTTTGGTTTTATAATTACATACCAATCAAGAACAATCGCTAAAACGCAGTAGTCATTGGGTGCTCAACTAGCAGACACCAGCGACTGCAAGACAATTTTGAAGTTGAAACTGATGCAAGACAACTCCTTGTTTTTATCATCCTTGATTGTCATCTTCAGATTGTAAGATCCCTGCAAGCATGAAACACCTCTATCTGTGAAACATCTGAATAAAACGCATCACTAACAATACGTTCAAAGCACAACAGTTAAGAAGCAATGCTAATAAGCAAAGGAATTCGAATTTGCATCTTGTTAGCTACCCATTGAATGGCATCAAAATCATAACAGAAAGAAAACGATTTTCTTTCATCTGTCATGCCTGATGAGCCTTAACCACCAAATTACTGCCACGTCAATGAACGAAAATGGCAAAAACTTTTACAACGTGGGAAGCTGCAGTTTATTGGTTCTTTTGGGTTTTCTTTTTCCTTTTCCCCTTTTTTCTCTCTCGAGTTTTCTAAGGTGGACTTCTGGTTCCCTCTATTCTTACTTATTTTCACATTTTCTTCATAAAATTGTTATATTTCCTTCTTTCTATGGGACTAGATGATCATAATTACCAGAAGAAAATTCAACACTATGGTCAAATTATTATCGTATGTACAATGGTAAGACAAAAACTCAAGGAAATGCTCCACACAGACAACAAACACACACCACATAAGTGTCACGTGTTTCCAAACGAAAGAATGAAACAAAACGTGGCACCGAGGACCAACATCTATGAAAGAAAAGCAGACCGAGGTAAACAACCATGTTCAATCAAGGTAAACAAGCTGCTGATAATTTTAAATCTAGAAAGGAAATAAGATGCTAAATAAAACAGCATCGGAGGAACAAAAACAAGAGGATTCTGTAAAATTAAATTAACTAAAAATTAGAGCTTTACAAGGTACATTAATGAATCTCTTAAGTCAATAAAGAAATTTAACATGCACAAGATATAATAGCTATATAAACACAAAAAACAATAAAACGTTATTAACAGGCAATGGATAATTATAAAAAGCCCCTGCAACATGAAAATTGTCTCTAAAAGGAAGAACAAAGCACTTAAAGTAGAAAACAAAGAAGAATCTATGGAATTCCAAACTATTGGATTAAAAAAAAAAAAAAAAAAAAAAAAGGTATAAGTTCTCAATAAGCTATATGTATCTTTCAAGATATCTTTACACAACTCAAGTTGTATAAAACAATTGTAAAACGCTCATAAATATAAAATGTGGCCATAAGGAAATGACCATATATTTCTTGCTGTCCTAATGTGATACAGAGCCTCAATGGACTTACTTATCGTCTACTGCAACAGCAGCGACGCTAAAAAGAGAAAAAACTAGGAGGTGATGAAATACAAAAATTTAATTTTAGAAAAATAAAAAACCACGTGATAGGTCTATTTAGGTCTATGCACATCCAAGGAAGTACGAGAAAATCTATATTGGGGGAAAAAAAAGAGTAGAAAAGGAAGTGAAAAGTCAATTTTCTACAGTTTATTGAGGCTTTACGAAAGTTAAGTTACCAATACAAATGATGTCAAAACTTTAAGAACACAATAAAGAGCAAAAGGGAAGTATAAAAAATAAAAAGGCAAAGTCCCAAAAAAATTATGTAGCGTATAAAATTATATCAGATGATAGGAGCATATTTAGGCGACTTACTTAGCTTGTTTTCATGCATTTATGTTATTAATTCATAGTTGTTTTAGATTCTCACATCATCAGACATTCTCAAACTGTTGGTGTCCTATAATAAACAACGACAATACAAATTTTGGTATCAATCATGAAATGAAACAATTACACATAAGCTCACAAGTGCACATCAGTACTTGAGAGATTCACTACAAGTTGAAGTCAGCAAGTATGCCTCAAAAGTGGCTTAAGAACCTTGGAATGGTAAAGGTAACGAGGATGTGTAAGTATAATCTTTATAATGAAACTTACAGGCGGAGTGATCCCAGGTAAGGTTTGGGTGTGAGAAAGCAGAAAGTTGCCTGCTGAAACCGGGCAGGATAACTTTTCACAAAAATTCTGGGTTTCTGCATGCACACGTATCCCAAAATAGTAAACCTCGATCACCACTTTCCCACTGGAAATTGTTTGACCTGTATGAAGATTAGCAGGCACAATTATCTAAATAAATACGACAGATATGACACGTGGATATATGCAGAAAAAGAAATTCTTAAAACATGAATTAATACAGTGGTTTATATAATTATAGAGCACCGATACATAAATTTTCCCTCAAATCTGTCCTATTGTTGTAAGCTAATTGGTAATTACAGACAACCAGCTGTCTTAAATGAAGAAATTGGCTGATTAGAAGCCTACACTCGCATCAACGTGGACTGGTTATATTTAATAAACTAGATAGAGAACAGAATCCACAACAATCACATTTGGCTTCAAAATGGAAAACTGAGTTTGAATGTATGTCATTAGTTCTTAAGATGATTTAATTAATTTGATGAGACAAATGCTGGCCTTTAATATACTTGATCTGACTATTATCAAAATGGAATACAGAAGACCAAAAGTGAAATAATCTGCACCGGAATTACAGTGAACAGATTCAGAAAAGGTGAAAAACAAAAAACTTAGAAATCGGTTAATATACCTGTTGTGGCAGAGATGCTAAAGGTAACTGGCTTGCCTCTCACCACTGGGTCAGGCAATATTTTGACTCCCTGGACCTTCACAGGGTACTCATCTTTCAGGCCTGAAATTTGATCGAAATTTGATAAAATCAAAAATCAAATAAATCAAAAAAAAAAATTGAAGGTAGTCTCAAAAACAATAAAATTAGCATCAATACAAAAAGCAAATATTTACTCAAATTAATGCAGAAACTGAAAATACAAACCCCAGTCCCCCAAATTTCTTATCTGTAAATGAATTATAAAACAAAGCTTATTGGCAAATTCCATAGCAAAAGCCGATAAAATAATCAAATACTGATTATTTAAAATCAAATAGATAACAAACTTGTTCAAGGTATGATAAAATAAAGAATCAAGCATATGGCGCATTACCGCAGTTCATGCACTCGTGGTGCGGGTTCGATCCCCACCGATTCCCCTCCCCTAAAAACTCACTATTTAACCCATTGCTACTATCGCTCTACTCAATAAATAATGAACTAATTAATTAATAAATAATCAAAAGCAGAGAAATACACGAAGTAATTCCATTAAGTAGCCTAAACCCTAAATCATGCAACTCTTAATTCCAGCAATCACGGTAAAATTGGGTTCTTATTAGAGAAACGAAAATAATTTAAAATAATAATAATAAAAAAGGAAGGAAACTGACTGCAATATTTGACATCAGTAGACTGAGTGAGTGGTAGGAGGAGGTAGAAGGCGAAGCAAATCACAATCGAGTGGGCAAGCACCGCCATGATCTTTCCCTTTTTTTTGCAGAGAAAGAGAAATGCAATCGGAATTTAGACGTAGAATCGGCGTCGTGGTAGTGGTGGTGGATAAGGTGTCAAAAGGAGGAGGGGAGGAGGGTTATGTGCAATTGCTTATGCCAGCCACCGAAATGCGTTTATATGTTAACAGACAATCATTGGAATGAATTAGAGCGACATGTGTCTGTCTATGGTCCACTCCTCGATTCATAGCTGAGTGCTATAAACGGAGTAGGATTCTCTTCCCTCTTATTCTCATTTCTTCCTTCTTCTCCTCTCACATTTTTTTTTGTTTTATTATTTTTATATAAAAAAATCAATATAAAATGCTAACATGACTTAATCGTAAGAGAGGGATAGAAAGAGAGTTAGAAGAGTAGAGAATCTTCTTCTGCCATAAATTGGAGAAATTATTAGATGTTACAGTACCACGTGGCACTGACAGTTGGTAGTACTTACTAATAAATGCATAACATGTGGCATAGTAATTATCAAAGGGTTTTTATCACAAATGATTCCTGAAATTAACTCATCACATCAACATGGCCCTAAAATTGAAGATCGATCAACATGGTCCTTGAAAATGGGTGTCACCAATCAATGTGGTCCTTTCGTTACAATTGTGTCAAAGATTCTGTTTCGTGTTGATGTGACACATAACTGGATCCCACAAATCTAATTAAATATTGCCATGTGAATTAGAAAATATTTAAATATTCCCCTCCGCAAAAACCCAACCCGACTCCTACAGCGACACATCCATCAACCTAAGCCCTGTAAAAACACACAATGCAATTGCAATATGCATAACCCCCACACCCACCTAGCATTGACCACCAAACCCACCACTCACCACCAATGTCTTCTTCTTCCTCTTCCTCCGCTCCTAACCTCTCCCTGCCATCCACTAAAACCACCACCACCTTCACCCTCATATGTCTAATCACTCTAAGCCCAACCACATGCCCTTTTCGAACCTACATTTCTTGTCCCGCGATCGTATCGGCGTCGTCGGCTCCAACCAGTCCAATCGGTCACACCCCCGTTCTCGCGGTCCTCGTGCTCCTCGGCGATGATAATCCAACTGAAACCTCTCTGGTGTCGCTCGACCCGGAGGTGCAGTTGAGATGGTGGTGTGGGACTGTAATGGTTGCTTGGTGGGAGAGGAAACAAGATGGTGAACAGTCATTTTTTTGTAAAAATAAAAGGTTTTTTATTATTCAAATATTTTTTAGTTCACATGGTAATATTTAATAGATTTGTGGGACTTAATTATGTGTCACATCAGCACTTAACAAAATTTTTAATAGAATTCTAACAGAATAACCACATTGATTTGCAACACCCATTTTCAGGGACTACATTAATCGATTTTCAATTTCAGGGACCATCTTGATGGGAAGGATCAATTTCAGGAACTATTTGTGATAAAAACCCATTATCAAATGAAAATTGATTGCTAAGTTTCAACCTTTCTTTAATAGCATTAATAATTTCTCAGGGATACCTCGTATTCCATCCTCATTTTCCATCAAAACCAAAAAAATACTTTCGCCTCCATTTCTGCATGAATTTTATCCTTTTTTTGCTTGAATCAAATCCACAAATTGCAATCCTCTTTTTCCACCAAAATCTAATCCACAAATTGTAATCCTCCCTTTTTGCTTCAATTTTTTGCTTGAATACAAATTTTCTTATATAGTAGCCATTGATACAAATAGTGATAAAGAAAATACTCGGGAAGAAGATTCAATCATTGATATAGAAAGTGATGAAGAAAATAATCGGGAAGAAGATCCAGTCATTTTATTGGATTAAGTGGGTTTTGGTATTGTGGGAGCCAAAAATTACTCCCTTACTAAACAAGCCACTAGCATGTTTTTTGTTTTTATTTTTTTTATTTTTTTTATTTTTATTTTTTAATAAAACGACATTAGATTTCATTGAAAGAGCCATAAAAGGCTAGACAGTACAAGAATATGATTCTTCCTCTACACTAAGATCACTAATAATAGAGGGAGGATTATCAATCCAAGTACAGTCACCCCTGGAGTGGAGGGCAAATCGAGCAAGACGATGAGCTACGATGCATGGTAAATGGAAGCAAATAAAATATGTAAATATAAAGAAATACGCAAATGTGGAAACGTGTTTGGAGCATACAACTAATCAAGAATACTGTGAAATAATTATTATAAAAAGGTATGAACAAAGGAATAGGTCCTACATCGAGAAGGCTCGAAGATACCTATACGGGAATACCCTGACACCAAGATCGTATGCCTCGATTCTAACTCCTGAAGGGGGCGTAAAACAAAAAGGTCAGTGGACCAAAGTTTATAATAATGATACTAAGTAAAACCATTTTTCTTTTAAACATACTAACCCCATGTTTTGAAAACACTATATAACACTACATACTAGGTTTTTCTGAAAACCCTAATGTGCCATGAAAACATTCATAGATAATAAAACCATATTTAAAAGTGGTACTGAAATCGCCCAAAGGCAAATCCGAGAAACCTTGTAAACCCAAAATAATAAAGTGCTCAGCTAGGGGTATCATAGTTGCTCGAAGGCATAGCCGTCGCCCAAGGGTGAAGTTGTACAACACTGAGTTATGCCAATGAAGAAATATGGTAGGTCCCATCACTCGAAGGTGAAATCATAATAAATCCACCATGTGAAATCATAACTTCACATCTGTAAACCCATCATATATCATAAAGCATAAAAAGCCATGGTTCGTAAATCTTTCATAAACGTAAATTCAATAAATCGTAAATAAATCATGAAACCATGCTTTTCATGAATGCAAGCCTAGCATTTAATAAAAATCATGCAATTTAAGAAGGGGTCCACTCATAGATACTCCGTCGCTGAAAATCCGTTTGAACTAGGGAGGACGGGATCGCCACTAACAAACGCACCTAAGCACATAAAGGGATCAATTAGTAAAACCCTACTAAAATGATTGAATTTGGGAAAATGGAGCACAAATTTGGAATCAGGGCATCGAATTACCCTAAGAGGGGTATTGGCCAAATTTCGTAAAAATTCAACGAAAAAGTGAACGGTTGACTCGAAAAGTTAACCGAGGTGCCGAGTTGGTCAACTACGTTAAAACTTCAGAATTTCACTAAACATATGTCAAAAACGGACTCAGGGCATCGAAATTAGCCAAGGAGTGTTCCCGAGAAAATTTCGTAAAAGTCGATGCAAGGAATATTCCAAAGAATATTCAAGAGAGTACTCCAAGAATATTCCTGAAATATTCCAAAAAGAATATTTTGGTCACCAGAGCCACCACCGGCCGCCGAGAACCTCATCGGAAATCTAGGTTTTTGGCCGAATTTCTGGGCAATTTTCAAAGCTTAATAACTCACTCGTTTCTCAACTAAATTCGACCCATATTATATCAAAACGATGATAGGAAAGTGTAAAATAAGATTATATCTAGTTGAAAGCTCAATGGTTGCTGGAGATGGCTGGAAAATGGCCTGAAAGTTGACTGGTCTGCAGGAAAACTGGGTTCCTTGCCAGAAAACTGGAAAAACTTTCAACGTCCATAACTTTGTCATTTTTTTAACCAAGTCACATGATCCAAACATGAAAATTCATCTATGCAATGAAAGGAATCCAAATATGGTGGTTATAAGTCTCACCTTAGCCATAATCTATAAGAAAAACATCAGGAAACTCGCTGCTCAAAACAGTGCTTTTTTTGTTGGGATTTTTACGAAATAAAACTCATAGCTGGGTTCATGGGGTCGAGATGAGTATGATTATAATGTTTGTTATTCGAATTTTGGTGGTGGTGGTGATTTGTTTCACAGGGAGAAAGGGAGAGCCGAGAGAGAGAGTTAGAGAGAAAGAGAGAAACGCTACGGGAGAGAAGGAGGAGGAGAGAGAGAGAGAATTCCAGAAATTTTGGGGGTGCCCACGTGGCACTCACCCAATGGTTAGACAAAAATATCACATGTTCAATTTACCAAAATATCCTTAACATTTAAAAGTTCATAGAATCTTTGTTATAACTCCAAATTACATTCTATTTGTGCCCACACGTTCTTTACGTCGAGTACTACACGAATACACTAATATATTAGATCTAACGTTTCATGACACAAAAGTCAACGAAAGTAAAAAATCTCGCCTCTAGGGGCATTTTCGTAAAATCACACATTCAAAATTATAAAAACCATAAAATTAAGGACATGTTATTACACCTTAGGAATAATTAATGGCAATACTTACTCCACCAAGGCAAAAATCCTTAAGCTAGGCACCATCAACATTAATTTTCAATTTATCTGACGAAGGACTTGACCATCTGGGGATGACAGAAGGCCCACCCGGGCCGGGCCGTAGGGGGGAGGGGGGAGACGCTTGTTACTATGAGAAAATCCTGCCACCAATCCGTGGCTCTCTTCACAATCAAAGGGCAAAGGTTGAGCTCAGAATGGCCGTCTAAATTGCCTATAACATCATCATGACACAATCAAAATCTGCTTGCTTAATGTTTAAAGCCATTTGAAGAGCCTTGTCCTTAATTTGACAATTGTGCAAAGAGCCAGGGTAAAGACCCAAAGGAGAGGCCATCCAAACACTTTGTGCAAAATGGCAATCAAGCATAATATGATGAGTAGATTCTGGTTCAGCCCACACATGATGCACGATGGATCAATATGGATCCACTTTTGGGTGAGGTTCACACTAGTTGGTATAATATTGGAGAGAATCCTCCATGTCATCATTTTTTCCTTTGGAGGAATCAAAGCACACCAAAGTTTCTCCCACAAAATAAAGTAGGGGCTGCTACTCACGAAGGAAGGCGATGTGAGGGAGACTGGGATAGTCCACAAGCGTGTGACATGATACGCACTTTTCACAGTAAATAAACCACTTTTGTCATAATGCCAAACAAGCTTGTCATCCACCTTACGTTTACTCAAAGGTATAGTGCGGATTAAGTGTGGATTAAGTCGACTTCTTCAGTGAAGACAAGAGAACCCAATTGAGGCATATCTCATTTGGCCTCAGAAGTAATTAGCTATTGAACCAAGGAAATGTCACAGTTGCTTAGTCTAGGGGAAGAGATCTGGAAAATGGAGGGACTGGGGAGCCAGTGGTCGTGCCAAACTCTCACCAAGGAACCATCACCAATCTGCCACCTAGAGTAGTGCCGAATCACTTCCCTGGCAGCACAAATACTATGCCACACATAAGATGCATTCAACCATACAACAACATCAAGGAAAGATGAGTTCGTGAAGTATTTGGCTTTCAAAATCTGTGTAACAAGTGTTGAAGGCTCATTCAAAATCTTCAAGAAGGCCATGATTAAAAGCATATAAGTTTCGAAACCCAAGTCCACCTTTAAACTTAGAGAGGCATAACTTATCCTAAGCCAACCAATGAATACATTTCAAGTTCTCCCAATCGTTCCACCAATAAGATGCAATCATTTGATTAAGCTCATTGCAGAAGTACTTGGGCAATAAAAAATAACTCATAGTGTAAATGGGGATAGATTGCCCTACAACCTTTACCAAGAGTTCTTTTTTGGCGACACTAAGGATTCCTCTTCTATCCCTAAAGCTTCTTCCAAAGACGTTTTTTGATATGATTAAAGCACACCCCATGGTTTCTTCCAACAAAAGTCGGAATACCCAAGTACCTTTCATGTCTATCCACACACTCCACATTAAGAATAAAAGCGAGATGCATCTAGGTCATATGCTTAACATTTCGGCTAAAACATACTGCACTCTTTTGTAAATTCACTTGTTGGCCCGAAGCTCATTCATAACTAGCGAGAATGTCCATGACTATCCCGCAATCCTGGGTAGCTCGAGCGAAGATAAAACTATCGTTAGCTAAAAGCAAATGATGAATAGGAGGAACATGTTAACAGATAGTAAATCCCTGTAAAGACCCGGCTCTCTCAACCTGATTGATCAGAGCCGAGAGTCATTCTGCACAAAGTAGGAATAGATATGGGGAGATGGGATCACTCTGACTAAGCCCACGAGAATGACAGATGTAACCGGTGGGGGAGTCATTGACCAAGAACGAGTAAGTAACAGAAGTAACACATATCATGATCAACCTGAGCCACTTCGATGCGAAGTCCAACTTCGTTAAAACCCGCTCCAGGTAATTCCACTTAATTCGGTCATATGCCTTACTCATATCAAGTTTGAGTGTGAAGAAACCCTTTTTACCCTTTCGACGTTTAAACAAAAAGTTCGCAACTTCCGACGCCAAAATAGAGTTATCAGAGATAGCACGGCTTGGGACAAAAGCACTCTGTTATTGTGAAACAAGGTAGGGTAAGATTCATTTTAGCCGATTAGCAAGGACTTTAAAGGTGATTTTGTATGTAACATTGCACATACTGATGGGGCTAAGTTGGCTAATAAGTCGGGGTTGCAATTGTTTCAAGAGAAGGGCAACATTTTTAAAATTAATCTTCTTCAACATCTTCTCAGAGGAGCGAATCGAAAACACATCAATAATCACTTCAGAACCTACAATAGCCCAATATTTTTGGAAAAATAAGAGGGCATCCCATCCAGACCCAGGGATTTAGACGGGTGCATCTGAAATAGTGTAATCTTCATTTCCTCTGGTGTAAAGGCACGACAAAGGTCCACATTCATCTCAGGTGTTACCTTCGTATCTAAAGCATCAATCACTACAACATTTAGATTTCGACCACTAGATTGACTATGAAACATAGACTTAAAGGAATCCAAAATGACATTCTCAATAACCTACGAGTTAGATTGCCAGGTACCTTTGACATCCACCAACCCCTTAATTTTGTTATTTTGCTGCCTGAAATTAGCCTTCTGATGGAACAAGTGAGAGTTCCAATCACCCAATTTCATCAATTGAAATTTTTACCATTGTTTCTAGTAGGATTCATCGGCAATAAGGAGGGAATCCAAATGGTGAGATAGGTCACAACGTTCACTCATAAAGGCATCAAACTAGGGATGGGAGTCAATCACCGTGATTTGGTCCCGAACAATATCAATTTCCCTCCGCTGAGCCTTGAATGTAGCAGACTGCCATTTTAACAAAGCAATTCTAGTGGACTTTATCTTTTTGTAGACATAGAACATAGGATAGCCTGCTACATCAAATTCCCAAGCATTACGAACAACCTTTTCATATTCCTCATGGTGAGTCCACATCTCTTCAAATCTGAAAGGGTGGCGAAGCCTCCAAAGGTTGTCGAGGTTAGCCTCAAGGAGAACCATATAATTCGATTTTCCATATTTAAGATGATGAACCTTCGCATCCTAGAAAAGTTTTCGCCAAGAAGAACTAGCACAAAAGTGGTCCAATCGTTCCTTGATGCCACCACCCTGAGTCGTCTTCCAAGTGAATGGATATCTAGAGAAACCCAAGTCAAGCAACTTGCAATCAGGTAATGCATCCCTGAAAGTTAGCATTTACCCTAAAGGGCGAGCCAGTCCACCCTTCTTTTCAGTTGCCACAAAGATTTCATTGAAGTCAATTGCATAAACCCAGGGAATAGAGCTGACTGATGCAAACCTTTGAAAAAGTTACCAGGATTGACTACAGCCTGAAGTATTAGAGGAGTCATAAAATCCAGTGAACTTCCAATGCTCTTGGTCCCCAATTCCACCCATTTCAGCAAAAATATAATGGAAAGACAAAGATAAGATCCGAATATCAATATCATCATTCCGCAATCCTCCAAATTTACTACTAGAACAAACACCTTGACTTTTAGAAAAACCTCAACTTCTTTGAACTTGTTTCAAAACACTAACAATACACTTAGTCTCACTTAAGAAGTCTAAGCTGAAAGCTTCCTGTTTAATGAAACACAGCAGGTCCTGAACTTTCGCAAGGTTTTCAAGCCATTAGCAGTTCCATATCAATAATCTCATTGATGTCGGCGGGGTTGGTCCTCGCTAGCCTTCACTGTTGACAAATTTAAAGTAGTAGTAGCCAATTTCTACCTACACCGTCACCCCAAGTGTTTCGTCTCTTAAAATTCCACAGATGAGCAAATCGAGACCTCACTAAGAATATTTTCAGATACCACTGATGGGGTTTTCCTCCCGCTCAGTGGTTTAGTGCCACAACCACGACGAGAGGGTTTACCACGACGATTAATGACAGAATGAGAGAGTTTGCCAACAACAACAAGTATTTTTGGCTTACGCTCAATAGAGTTAGGGATCGGTTACCCCCGATTTTTCCTCTTTTGTCCAGTGTGATAAAAATTATAGTCATTACCCTCGTCGCAAGAGTCTGCCAATTGGTTAGAAGAATAAGCTAGATTGTCCCCAAATTGAAGCCCCAAGATTTGTAACATCTATTCAAGCCTATTGCAATTACTGTGAGGCTCAGTAGTTATCCCAAATGGGTTGTCCAACAGTTGTGCCGCATTTGAGAAAGCCTAAGGAAGGACCTTCTTGGGTCAAACCATGATTTCTCTAGAGATAGTCCATTCACTTGTAGTGTGAGAGTTCCATTTCGATAGTGGGTCCCAAAGCTCTCAGGGTGATCTATATTGCCCCAGTCCAAAAAAGATACCTTACGAAGTATAATCCTTGATGACTCACCCAAGACTGTACCCTGTTTCAAATTTGTAGGGGTCATCGTGGTCATATCATTCTCTGCAATGACAGGAAAAGAGGTGCCACTTATCATCGAGATGTCACCACGTACCTTACCATCTCTAACGCACTAGTCGATATCTGTCGCATCAAATCTGTCAAACAACATCCTCCTCCATCTCTTAACGTTTCCTCTCAGAGGTTTCCTTGGGCGCTGTGTCACGCCCCAAACTTAGGGTTAGCGAAAAATTTGACCCCACCCCGACACGCGAGTAAAATAAAAATAAAAACAAAAAATCAAACTTCTCTTCTATAAATAACTCCAGAATCCTTATAGGGTGTACAAAAATAACTCTTAAATCTCTCATCTAACACAATCTCAGCTCGCCTACCCTTTTTTAAATTTGTAAGAACTTGCAAGGTCTAAAATGTATAGGGTGAGCAAAATCACAGCTTAGTAGGGACATAAGTCTTATCAAGGATTATTGTCATGGCTAAACCAAGTGTCATGATCAAATAAATCAATTATAACATGTTATTAAACATAGATAATTTATCATGAATGCAGCTTAACTTCAACTACCCAACCCATTAATTTATATAATAAAACATGCGAACATGTATGTCCCATACCATGCATTATTGGTGGTCCGAATGCTCTATTATATAAACTAACCCCCGTAACTCAATCAACCCAAATTTCCTATTTTGTTGGTCATCTTGTTTTTCTCTTAGTCGCCAAAATCCTTACTACTTCATACCATTCCTATAATTTCACTTTTGCCACCCTTGCTCGTCCTTACGAGAGTAGAACTGAACCACACAAAATATAGTTCCATTTCCATAACCCAGTCTCGAATATTCCAATAAAATCCTTCTACTCCAATATACAATGACATATGCATATAATCATCATCACAATATCCATATTATCAACAATAATATAAATCATATCGGAATATACACAATTATATCAATTACAGAGATATATCAAATATAACACATATTTCACAAAGCTTAAACAAGAAAAATACCCCAATGGTGATAAGTTCCCATAGAAACCCCAACCTCAAATCCGAAACTAGAACCTAACTTTATGTTCCAACCCAAGTACCAAGCTCCATGAACAATTCCAAATAATCCACATATCCCTTGATAGATAGCTAGAACCTCGGCAAGACAAGCCCATCTACTGATCACCATAACCCTCGAGCTCTCTAAGCCTAAACACACACACACACACACACACTCTCTCTCTCTCTCTCTCTCTCTCTTCTACATGAACAATTCCATGCATTGTTTGCCATTTTCATACATTGAGCTCACCTAATTCTCGACTATATAATTGCTGCACTTGAAACTAAGGAGGTGCTACTCCTATTTATAGGTGAAATAATTTTAAATCTTTTCTTCCTCATTGGATCAAATGGGCAGCGTAAACCGCATTGGATAACCTTTCCCGTTACTTTAACAGCTCCTACTTGTAAAATTATGAGTCACAAACACACTTGTCTATTGTATGAAACCTGAATGACACCTTTACCTTAATCCTTCCAACTTAAAAGCTTAGTCATCATACCACCTCCTAATAATGATAGCTGGATAAGTTTATAATTAAGAAGGTTCTACTCTGCCATGGAAACGTGTATATTATTTGCTCCACCTCAAACAATTAAAATCCTCTCATGCTAATATAAACACTTGCTTAATCATAAAATTGCCAACACTAAATTCAAGTAATTAATTCGTCTAATCAATATAGATATATATATATATATACTCATTTGAAAAATACAAGTTCTCACAATTCTACCCTTCTTCAAAAAAATTTCGTCCTTAAAATTTACTAAACCTTACTCCGAAAGTCTACTCTAAAAATTCTATGTCACTAGCTCATTTTAATTCAACCTATCTAATTGGCTCCACAACATCTCCCAAAGGTATCTAATCTCTGGAGCTCTGATACCATTCTGTCACGCCCTAGACCCGAGGTCAGCGGAAAAATATGACCCTGCGCCCGACGCGCGAGTAAAAATAAAAATAAAAACGAAAAATCAAACTACTCTTCTATAAATAGCTCCATAATCTTTACAGGGTGTACAAAAATAAATAAAAACTCTTAAATCGCTCATCTACCACAATCTCAGCTTGCCTACCCTTCTTTAAACTTGTAGGAACCTGCAAGGTCTAAAATGTATAGGGTGAGCGAAACCACAGCTCAGTAAGGACATAAGTCTTATCAAGGATTATTGTCAAGGCTAAACCAAGTGTCATGCTCACATAAATCAATTATAACATGTTATCAGACATGGATATTTACCTTGCATGTAGCTTAACTTCAACTACCCAGACCGTTAATTTATATAATAAAACACGCGGACCTGCATATCTCATACCACGCATTTTACCACTACAGCGGTGGTCCAAATGCTCTATTATATAAACTAACCCCCGTAATTCAATCAACCTAAATTTCCCATTTTGTTGGTCATCTTGTTCTTTTCTTGGTCGCCAGAGTCCCTACTACTTCATACCATTCCTATAATTTCACTTTTGCCACCCTTGCTGGCCCTACGAGAGTAGAACTTAACCACACAAAATATAGTTCATTTCCATAACCCAATCTCGAATATTCCAATAAAATCCTTCCACTCCAATATGCAATAACATATGCATATAATCATCATCACAATATCCACATTATCAACAATAATATAAATCATATTGGAATATATACAATTATATCAATTGCAGAGATATACCAAATATAACACATACTTCACAAAGCTTAAACAAGAAAAATACCCTAATGGTGATAAGTTCCCAAAGAAACCTTTACCTCAAATTTGAAACTAGAACCTAACTTTATGTTCCAACCCAAGTGCCAAGCTCCACAAACAATTCCAAATAATCCACATATCCCCCAATAGATAGCTAGAACCTCGGCAAGACGGGATCTACTGATCACCACACACCTCGAGCTCTCTAACCCTAAACACACACACACTTTCTCTCTACGTGAACAATTCCATTTGTATGCCATTATCATACATTGAGCTCACCTAATTCTCGACTATATAATTACTGCCTTGAAACTAAGGAGGTGCTGCTCCTATTTATAGGTAAAATGATCCGAAATCTCTTCTTCCTCATTGGATGAAATGGGCGGCATAATTAAACTCCACATTGGATAACCTTTCCTGTTACTTTGACAGCTCCTACTTGTAAAAGCATGAGTCACAAACACACTTGTCTATTGTATGAAACCTTAATGACCTCCACCTTAATCATTCCAACTTAAAAGCTTAGTCATCATACCACCTCCTAATATAATGATAGCAATGGATAGGTTTATAATTATGAAGGTTCCACTTTGCCATGGAAACGTGTATAGTATTAGCTCCACCTCAAACAAATAAAATCCTCTCATGCTGATATAAACGTGTATGTGTGTGTATATATATGTACTCATTTGAAAAATACGAGTTCTCACACGCCGGCCACCCTAGCAGGCTGAGCCCAATCAAGAAATAGGCAATCAGAATGCTTAGAGATGGGCGAAGCTCTAGGGTTTGGATTGTAGCGGTTTTCACCAACAAACCGTACCGGAACACTCCACTGGCACCCACGAACATGGCCTAAATGGCCACAACTATAGCAGAAGTCCCTGAGGTCTTCATATTTAGGCACGAACCATTAATAGAGGGGTGTATTGAAAGTTGTAAGGAGTGGCCGAGACGCATCAATGTCCACTCGAACACGCAGAAAACCTCGAAAACCCGATGACATAAGGTCCTCCACCTTTAGGATGGAGCCAATCTTACTTCCAAGCATTCCGGCATTCTTAACAGTGCACATATTCTTGGGGATCCCATGGACTTAGACCTAGAAAACAGCTCGATTTGCACGAATTTCATCCAGTGATTGATAAATGGGCCAAAATTTGACTGTAAAAGGCGCACCTTTGATGAACCAGGGACTTCTAATATTCACCTTGCTACCTGTTCATCACAACCTCAATGGAGTAAACATTAGCCTTAGCTCTCAAAACTTTGATATTACCCATCTTTCTCCATATGCTCCTGAGCACATCTTTGATAATCAACTGAGATGGTTCCATAACAGTGACTATAAGCCTGACCAGGTGAGAGTGGGACTTGGAGTTCAAGACTTGAATGCCTATAAAAGGAAAATAACCCTACCATCATATGAGATTGTTCAATATTTTATATGCATTTTGAACAAATACTGATTTGAGTGTCAGAGTGTTTTCTTGCAGGTTCCCTGCTCTCATCGTTGACAAGCGAAGATGGTGTCTAAGGCTTCTTAATGTGTACAAGATTAGTACAAGATTACTTGTTAGTGGAGAATTAAAGTAACCGAAATTTTCTATTCCAATAGTTGGCGCCGTGTGTGAGAAACATACAAAAAACCATATTTGAGAAGTCATGATTTCACTAAGGCCACCATTGGGGCACAGGCCAAAAACCTGAATAAGTTTTTCTATTCCTCTCTTTCCCCAATTAATCGTCTTTTTTTCTTCTCATAATTCCTACTCCGCTTTCGATCGTCACCATCAATTTTTCTCATTTCTTCTTCCTTTTTCCATTTCGGAAATTTGATAGCTTTTTTCTAGGGTTTCGATGGATTCTGATCTTGTTTCTGGTATGAGTTAAAATGGGTTCTCTTTGGAATGACAACGATGAAATCAAGCCGATGGGTCTAATCTCATTCCCCGGTTGCACTGACATCGAGCCCATCGACACAATTTTTCAAGCCATCCATCGTCCAATGAAAAGCGCAAATCGAGGGATGTGGACACTGTGCCTTGTGATAACACTGGGCCAGATGAAGATGCATTTGAAACCCAAATGGTAGATTTTGGTGGTGAAATCCAATTAATGGATTTCGGTGGCGAAACCCAAGTAATGGATTTTGGTGGTGACACACAAGTGATGGATTTTGGTGGTGATACCCAAGTAATGGATTTTGGTGGGGAAACTCAAGTATTCGATGATATCAACTGCTTTGCGAACATGGAGGAGACTCAGTTATTAGAGTTTGATGATGTAGTTGTCATTGACACTGACAGTGACGAGTCGGATACAACTGAAGTTTTGGATGATAGTAAGGATCTAACTGATGATAAACCACTACGGAGAGGTTCTGGTCAATTAGTGATTGAGGAGAATATTCGCCGTACTCCTTGTGAAAAGAGTATAAATGGGTTAATGGACCAAGCCAATTATTCGGTCAACAAGCAACAAATGCAGGGCTCCATGTTTCTGCTACAACACAAGTGGTTGAAGGCTCCCCAGAACCAAGACTAGGGTACTGGACAAAGGAAAACACAATCACGATACGGCGGCGTCGTAACCAAGAGCAACGTACGGTAAATGCAAAGACGACTTTCCACACTCTTCACCACCGTCGCCATTGCCATCGTTCTCTTTTTTGCCTTTGCAATCGATGATTGATACAGCTCGTTCACTGCGACAAGAATGGGAAGTTCCAGACAGATCAAGAGGTTGTCTCAATGCCGCAACTCCTAACCCATTAATGATTGGTATCGTCGCAGTGTGCGGCCATGCCTAACAATGCAAGAGATTTATTCCGAACCAATTTCTTGGAAGGCGTGGCGGATTTTAAGTAGCATTTACACGTCCCCCACGTACAAAAAGTTATATTGGGGAGTAAAGAACAAATTATTCTTCAAAGCTGCAATGAGGAAATGAGTTAAAACCCTAAATGGAAGTCGGCGTCGAGTCATGTTCTCCGGCATATGGATATCGCATACAGTCATATTGCAGTAGTAAAAAAGAAAATTTACTTGGGGGTCAGGGCGCATCCTGATTTATTTAGGAAAATGAATCTTTGATCTTGGGTTCTTCTAGGCCTGACAAACAGGTCGTGTCTGTCGTGTTCTTGTCGTTTTCATATAATACCTGTTATCTTAATGGGTCGTATCGTGTTACACTCGTTATCTTAACTGGTCCTTAACAGGTCGGGTCACTTTACCCAAGGGTAAAGTGACCCAACACATTATAACCCGTTATGAAATTTTTTTTTTTCCTTAAATTTGCACATACCATACATTGCCACATAAATATTACTTCAAAACATTAAAACACATTTGTCGTTTAAGTACTACATTTACACTCGAAAATAAGAGTCCAGTAAAAAAATAATACATACACTACTAATCTATTACAAATATTAAATGTGCAAGGATATGCAAAATGAAAGAGTTTTTTTTTTTTTTCAAGGTTCATAGAATGCATATCTCATC
Source organism: Pyrus x bretschneideri (assembly GCF_019419815.1). NCBI lineage: Eukaryota > Viridiplantae > Streptophyta > Magnoliopsida > Rosales > Rosaceae > Pyrus > Pyrus x bretschneideri. Next base: position 989,216 of record NW_025999806.1, on the reverse strand, counting down.
AAACCAATAGATTCATTGACACTTAAGAGTTTATTCATACCTTCATTAAGTATAACATAAGATTTTGTGGTATCCACTAGTGTAAACATTTTAAATTGAAGATCAAATTCAATCATTGTATTCATATAGGGTCAAGGAGTGTAGATATAAAAAATCATCAAAATCTGAGTTAAAATAACTGTTAAATCGGGTTTTTTTTTTTTTTTTTTTAATAACTGTTGAAAAATTTTGTCCCGTTACTTGATCTCAGAATGTTTGTTTTTTGCAATTTTTGGCGTATGCGATCTCGAAGTATATACAAACATGTTTGACGGTTGGATCATTGAAACTAGTTTTGTAGAATGCGTATCTCATCAAAACAATAGGTTTATTAACACTTAAGAGTTTATTCATGGAAGTTTTAACGAAAAGCCCACGGTACTATTCACTTTAATGAAAAACCACATTTTTACACTAAAAAATCAATCCTGCTACTATTCACTTTACCCTTTATTTTGTCTTTATCGTTAAAACTCAAAGTTTTCAAGCCCTTTTCATTAGTTTTCCTTTTATTCATACTTTCATTAAGTGTAACATAAGATTTTATGGTATCCACTAGTGTAAATATTTTAAATTAAAGATTGAATTCAATCATTGTATTCATATAGGGTTAAGGAGTGTTACTGTAAAAAAATCATCAAAATCAGAGTTAAAATAATCGTTAAATCGTGAATTTTATTTTTTATTTTTTTATAAATGTCGAAAAGTTTTGTCCCATTACTTGATCTCAAAATGTTTGGTTTTTGCAATTTTTGGCGTATGCGATCTCGAAGTATATACAAACACGTTTGACAATTTAATCATTAAAACTAGTTTTGTAGAATGTGTGTCCCATCAAAACAATAGATTTACTAACACTTAAGAGTTTATTCATGGAAGTTTTAATGAAAAGCCCACGGTATTGTTCATTTTAACGAAAAACCAAATTTTTACACTAAAAAGTCAATCCTGGTACTATTCACTTTACCCTTTATTTTGTCTTTATCGTTAAAACTCAAAGTTTTCAAGCCATTTTCATTAGTTTTCCTTTTATTCATACTTTCATTAAGTGTAACATAAGATTTTGTGGTATCCACTAGTGTAAATATTTTAAATTGAAGATTGAATTCAATCATTGTATTCATACAAGGTTAAGGAGTGTTGCTGTAAAAAAAATCATCAAAATCAGAGTTAAAATAATCGTTAAATCGTGAATTTTTTTTTTTTTTTTTTATAAATGTCGAAAAGTTTTGTCCCATTACTTGATCTCAGAATGTTTGGTTTTTGCAATTTTTGGCGTATGCGATCTCGAAATATACACAAACATGTTTGACGATTGGATCATTAAAACTAGTTTCGTAGAATGTGTGTCCCATCAAAACAATTGATTCACTAACACTTAAGAGTTTATTCATACTTTCATTAAGTATAACATAAGATTTTGTGGTATCCACTAGTGTAAATATTTTAAATTGAAGATCGAATTCAATCATTGTATTCATATAAGGTCAAGGAGTGTAGCTGTAAAAAAAATCATCAAAATCAGAGTTAGAATAACCGTTAAATTGTGATCTTTCTTTTTATAACCGTCGAAAAGTTTTGTTCCGTTACTTGATCTCAGAATGTTTGTTTTTTGCAATTTTTGCCGTATGTGATCGCGAAGTATATACAAACATGCTTGACGATTGGATCATTGAAACTAGTTTCGTAGAATGTGTATCCCATCAAAACAATAGATTCACTAACACTTAAGAGTTTATTCATACTTTCATTAAGTATAACATAAGATTTTACGGTATCCACTAGTGTAAATATTTTAAATTGAAGATCGAATTCAATCATTGTATTCATATAGGGTCAAGGAGTGTAGCTGTAAAAAAATCATTAAAATCGGAGTTAACATAACCGTTAAATCGTGATTTTTCTTTTTATAACCGTCGAAAAGTTTTGTCCCGTTACTTGATCTCAAAATGTTTGTTTCTTGCAATTTTTGGCGTATGCGATCTCGAAGTATATACAAACATGTTTGACGGTTGGATCATTTAAACTAGTTTCGTAGAATGCGTATCCCATCAAAACAATAGATTTACTAACACTTAAGAGTTTATTCATACTTTCATTAAGTATAACATAAGATTTTGTGGTATCCACTAGTGTAAATATTTTAAATTGAAGATCGAATTCAATCATTGTATTCATATAAGGTCAAGGAGTGTAGTTGTAACAAATCATCAAAATCGGAGTTAAAATAACCGTTAAATTGTGATTTTATTTTTATAACCATCGAAAAGTTTTGTCTTGTTACTAGATCTCAAAATGTTTGTTTTTTGCAACTTTTGGCGTATGCGATCTCGAAGTATATAAAAACATGTTTGAGGATTGGATCATTGAAACTAGTTTCGTAGAATGCGTATCCCATCAAAACAATAGATTCACTAACACTTAAGAGTTTATTCATACTTTCATTAAGTATAACATAAGATTTTGTAGTATCCACTAGTGTAAATATTTTAAATTGAAGATCGAATTCAATCATTGTATTCATATAGGGTCAAGGAGTGCAGCTGTAAAAACTCATTAAAATCGGAGTTAAAATAACTGTTAAATCGTGATTTTTCTTTTTATAACCGTCGAAAAGTTTTGTCCCGTTACTTGATCTCAGAATGTTTCTTTTTTTGCAATTTTTGGCGTATGCGATCTCGAAGGATATACAAACATACTTCACGGTTGGATCATTGAAACTAGTTTCGTAGAATGCGTATCCCATCAAAACAATAGATTCACTAACAATTAAGAGTTTATTCATATTTTCATTAAGTATAACATAAGATTTTGTGATATCCACTAGTGTAAATATTTTAAATTGAAGATCGAATTCAATCATTGTATTCATATAGGGTCAAGAAGTGCAACTGTAAAAAATCATCAAAATAGGAGTTAAAATAACCGTTAAATCGTGATTTTTTTTTTATAACAGTTGAAAAGTTTTGTCCCGTTACTTGATCTCAGAACGTTTTTTTTTTTTGCAATTTTTGGCGTATGCGATCTCGAAGTATATACAAACATGTTTGACGGTTGGATCATTGAAACTAGTTTCATAGAATGCGTATCTCATCAAAACAATAGATTCACTAACATTTAAGAGTTTATTCATATTTTCATTAAGTATAACATAAGATTTTATGGTATCCACTAGTGTAAATATTTTAAATTGGAGATCGAATTCAATCATTGTATTCATATAGGATCAAGGAGTGTAGTTGTAAAAAATCATCAAAATCGGAGTTAAAATAACCATTAAATCGTGATTTTTCTTTTCATAACCGTCAAAATGTTTTGTCTCGTTACTTGATCTTAGATTGTTTGATTTTTGAAATTTTTGGTGTATATGATCTCGATGTATATAAAAACATGTTTGACGATTGGATCATTGAAACTAGTTTCGTAGAATGCGTATCACATCAAAACAATATATTCACTAACACTTATGAGTTTGTTCATACGTTCATTAAGTACAATATCAGATTTTGTGGTATCCACTAGTGTAAATATTTTAAATTGAAGATCGAATTCAATTATTGTATTCATATAGGGTCAAGGAGTGTAACTGTAAAAAATCATCAAAATCGGAGTTACAAGAACCGTTAAATCGTGATTTTTTTTATAACTATCGAAAAGTTTTGTCCTGTTACTTGATCTCTGAATGTTTTTTTTTTTTTTTGCAATTTTTGTCATATACGATCTCGAAGTATATACAAACATGTTTGACGGTTGGTTCATTAAAACTAGTTTCGTAGAATGCGTATCCCATCAAGTTCAAATCAATGGTGTGTGTGTGTGTATATATATATATTAAGTAAATTTAAATTTATTTATTTTGTACGTATAATTGACCGGTACATGGAATAGTACATCATGTGTCATTATAAAAATAGTGGCATATGTGTGACAAAAAGTTAATAATTTAAAAGAATGAAATTTCTCACCACTTCTATTAAAACACATGATGTACTATTTGTGTTCCCTTTATAATGAAAAATTTATCAAGAAAAAAAGGAGAGAGAGAGTTAAATGACGTAGACGTGTCAGGAACACAGCTGTCAGATCTTAATTTATCCTAACAATAACAAGTGAACACTTGAGAGACCACGGTGGAAAAACCCACCCTACTAGTAGCAAGCAAAATTGAAAATACCACTAGATCCCATCTTTTCCTCTCTTTTTTGTTTCCTTTTCAACTTTTCTTATAATTTTCATTTTTCCCTCCCTTTTTCTTCAAAGGGCGGCAGGATGCATATAAATTATTGTAGTTTTTAGGGGTATAAAATTTAATTTAAAATTTAATATATATATATATATAATTATTATAGTTAATATTTTGGGGATATAATTATTATAGTATATATAATTATTATAGTTAATTTTATTAATATATATATATATATATATATTTATTATAGTTTTTAGGGGTATACAATTGTTAAATTAATATATATAATTATTATAGTACTTTTGTAGGGTTATAAAATTATTAAATTAATATTCTGCTTATCGTGTATCATGTTACCCACGTGTATACCCGAACCAACTCGTTATCTTAATAGGTGCTTATCGGGTTACCCGATAACGACTCGATTTGTTATCGTATCGACCCGAACACCTGTTAATTTTATGCCGTGTCGTGTCGGGTTATCGAGTCGTGTCAGGAATTGCCAGGCCTAGGTTCTTTCAATCCGATGGGGGCATGCGTTCAGTAGCGGATCCAGGATTTTAACTTAGGGTGGTCCCAATATAAAAGCTCCCCAAAAATAAAAATTAAAAAAAAAAAAGGAGGAAAACATAATTGAACAAATAAATGGCAAACTACAATTTTCATTCATAATCTTTGGGCTAAAATTCGAGTAAAAATTGCAACTAGGCTGAAAGCATGCTATTCATACATTTGAGAGTTAAATTAGAGAGTGCAATAGCTATTACATCTCATATGAGCGAATTACCTATCTTCTGCATATAGCAAAAATGTAGACACAAAGGCAATGACTAGAGAGGTGAACGAAAACATACCTTGCACTTGTGAGAAACGCACAGATTGTAGAATATATAGTTTATGCCTTCCAAAGGCTGCAGCTTGATCAACTCACCATACTCTACGAAATTGTCCCCGCAATTCCACTACCACCTCAAGTTCAGAAAACAAGCACGGAAACAATATATCGAAAGAAAGCACAGATTTTTACACACCCTTTTAGCATCACAAACTAGTTGTACACTCCAATTCACAATACATCTAGCCAACACATTACACAAAAACACGAAACGAATATCGAAAGAAAGCACCGATCTTTACCCACCCATTTAACATCAGAAACTAGTCCTACGCTCCAATTCACAATATACAGCCAACACGTTACACACACTACTACCACTTCTTTAGTTAATCTACTCTCTTTCAGACCTAAGATCAAACATTTCATAAGCATAAATTTCCTCTGCTCCTCCCCACCCACCTACACATTCATATATTATATATAATATACTAACACTATCAGATAGTGGATGGCAAAATTATTTAATGGACAAAGTCAAAGAGAGTACAAAGTACAAACCTGTTTGACAAAGAAGAAGATGACCAGCGTCTAGCCTCCAGACCATAGCTTTACACGAAGAAAAAATGTAGAAGGGTTCCATATTTTCACCAAAGATGTCGTCGCCCCGCCCGTCGGTGCAACGGTGAATAGAAACTAGAGTGCAGCAGAGAGTTGATCGATGCCGTAAGGAACAGGAGCGAGCTGAGCAACAGATGATGAGGTATTATTGGTAAAGTGAAGGTTCTGATTGCTCTATCGTGTGAGGGTTCTCACGTGAGTGAGGTTTTAAATTTTTTAATGACTTGGCTCAAAATGACGTCGTTTTGGTCAAGTCATTTTGAAAAATAATTTGGCTTTCTTTTTCCTCTTCCTAAAATGCACAGCGTGCAGCAGCCATGGCTTCTGTTCTTCTCCATCACTGCCCAAACTTGGGTGGTCCTTGAAGATCCTCATAGCCATTTTTCCGAGCTTCAGGTGGTCCGGACCATCCTGGTCCCTTAATAGATCGGCCCCTGCATGCGTTTAAGTTTTTATCAGTTTATAGCCCACAAGGGAAGGAATATCATTCAGTTGTGAATAATTAAGTAAAGCATGCACTAACAACCGATGGCCAAGTTCTCGCCGTCTCTATCAGAGCAAGATAAGAATCCTTTTATCTAATCCATATTGATTTTTGCAAGATACATAGTAGATTATTCACAATGTTTACATGCATACATGATTTTGTTAGGGCATATGTGCATACAAATTAGAATGTTTATCATGCAATTGCCTGACGCTCTTTATTTGCTTGAAGTTGTTATTTTGCTGAGCCATACTGCTATGTTTTTAATAAGAAGGAGAGTGAAGGAAAAATAAAAAGTACACTGAATTTGCTTCGACAGATAAGAACTATCGTATTATTAATTAGTTTCGTATTCGTGCAATTCATGGTTTTTGCTTGGCAAAGAAAGCTGAGAACATTGAATCACTAATGTGGAATCTTAACTTATGTATCATTTACTTTAATTTATCACTTATGGCAATGAATACTGTGAGTATTTCCAAGTTAATGTTGTGGCTTCATATTGACAAGGCTAATGAGGATTTCTTGGAATTGTATGTTGGCAATGGATCGTACCAATTCATGAGAATATGGGGAGAAAGTGGAAATGCTCATATTGCACATCATTTGGCTGCATATTGAAAATGAACTTATTCAGTAAGCACTCAAGGCTTGTAAGCAAAGGAAATGCACTTAATTCACTTTAACAATAACAAAGTTGCCCAACAGATAAGAGTTTCTATCTTACACATGCTCATTAGTAATATTGATGTTATTCGAATTTCAATTACTTTGGGGGCTTGCTATTATTACATAAATTGGTGATCAAATGGGTTGAAGACCTAGATTGAATAAAAGCCGAAGGCTCAAGACCGAAGGTCGAATACCCAAAACTCATGGTCTAAGACCAATATGATCATGACCAAAGACCAAAATTATGGTCAAAGATCGTGTGACCGTGGCCGAAGGCTAAACTCATGATGATATCTCAAGTGGAATGAATATTTGAAATGAAAGTGTTTTCCCCTACAAACCCTAAATGATATGTGGTTGCAGAGAAAAAAAGGGGCAATGTGGGAGCCAAAAATTACTCTTCCACTAAACAAGCCACCAACATGCTAAACATGGGGAATGGGGCTAAAATAAAGGAGCCTAATTAGATACTTCATGGAATGTGGAACATGAAGAAATAGAAGGAAAGTGGGACTTGGAGCCCAAGACTTGAATGCCTATAAAAGGCTAATAATCCCACCAACATAAGGGAGTCGGAGAAAAGAGAGGTATGAGATCGTTCTATATTTTATAAGCATTTTGAACAAATACTGATTTGAACGTCGAAGTGTTTTCTTGTAGGTCCCCCGCTCTCATTGTTGACAAGCGAAGATGGTATCTAAGGCTTCTCAACGTGTTCAAGATTACTTGTTGGTTAAGAATTGGAGCATCCAAATTTTTTTGCTCCAACAGGTATGTACCAGGAACTAGAAGAATGTCTATCAAGGTCTAATGAAACTCCAAGAAGTGCCATATGTCCTTTGGAGAATCATGTCCATGGATGGAGATTGCATGAGAACTTTTATGGGATTTTTTTTTTCACTTGATTACACTTTTTCTCTCTAATGTTTTTAGGGGATGTTAGATTGCAAGAATGAAAGACAGCTTGAATTGGAGTTTGGGTTGCTTCATTGTACTACTTTCAGCTAGCTACCGTTCATTTTAGGTTGATGAGTAGAATTGGCTTTGCTATCCAGTTTTTCAATTTTGTAGTGGCATATAATGTGTTAATATTCATCATATGGCTGATATGATTTCTCATGACCTGGCTCTTTGCCTCTTTATGCTTTATTCACTATGATATATAGCATGACAATATTACTTAGTTCATTACTCAAGTGGCAGACAAACACTTATTCTTTAATCAAGAAATGTAGGAAAAATAATTAAGAGCAAAGTTTATTATTTCCAATGAATGTAACTCAATGCTTCATATAGTCTCCAAAAAAACAAAGTTGTCAAACCAAGTAAACGTTTCTGTTTTCTCTTCCAGTAAAAATGCACAACCGAGCAACATGTTTTTTTAATGGTGGTTAACGCCGAAAAAAGGAGCACAAATCATGTGGTACCTATTGCTATAATATGTAGTATCAAATCCTATAACATCCCCAAGCACTCATAGTCAAGTCACGACCTTCCATCTTTAAAACAAAAAGTTCGTCATTTGATTTTTTTGATCCACTTTCACAGTGTAAAAGAGCATAGGATCTTCTGCTTGCTTGTGCTTGAAAAGGTTGATCAAACTTTGAGCATCCTCTACTTCAAACATGACCATGATTTCCTTATTCACAATATCTTTGTGTAAAACCTACATTTTGAGACCTGCCAGCTTCTTCTATTAAATATGTATTTATAGTCCTTATTCTTGTAACTGCCATGATTTTAGTCACATCCAAATGAGCTTCTGAAACTTTTCTATTTGATCTAAAAAACTATCTCTCTTCTGGTTTAGCAGGTTCGTGATTGTGTTGAGGAAAAAATTAAGAAAATTTCAGTGTACCATCCGTTTGTACTAGAAATCGAATTCTAACTTTACAACCTGTTCTTAACTCTAGTTTTAGAATTGCTCACTTCTGAAGGGTCACCATCTACCATAAAACCTTCTTTTGAACAAGGATAATTAACCAACTTGTCTTAGTTTATTCTTTCTATTATATCTCTTTTGCCCCTTAAGAACACTAAAGCCAATTGTCGTAGCATAGTTGTAAAGACCGTAAGCTTCCTTTTCATTGAGTACAACTTCTCCCAAGAAATATTCATCAAAATTCTCTATTCAATTCACAATGACTAGATCTTCTTCTCGATTATTTTCCTCATCATTTTCAATATCAATGACTGGATCTTCTTCTTGATTATTTTCTTCATCACTATCGGTATCAATGACTATGAAGCAAAAATTCCAGCAAAAAAGGAGAATTGCAGTTTGTGGATTTGATGAAAAATAAGGAATGCAGCTTGTGGATATGATTCTGGTGGAACAGGAGAATTGCAATTTGTTGATTTGATTCAAGCAAAAAGGGGATGAGATTCAAGCAAAAGGGGAGGCGAAAGGATTTTTTTGGTTTTGGTGGAAAAGAAAGAGGGAATATGAGATATCTTTGAGAAATTATTAGAAAAACCCTAACAGTGTTAAGGAAGCATTGAAACCCAACAATTAATTTTCATTTGATAATTACTATACCACCTGTCACATCCCGGCCCGGGGCGGATCCACTTCTCCGGCCCGCTCCACCACCGTAGCACGATATTGTCTGCTTTGGGCCCCGACCACGCCCTCACGGTTTTGTTTTTGGGAACTCACACGAGAACTTCCCGATGGATCACCCATCATGGGATTGCTCTAACCCCCTTCTTGCTTAACTTCGGAGTTCCTACGGAACCCGAAGCCAGTGAGTTCCCAAAAGGCCTCGTACTAGGTAGGGATGGGAATATACATTTAAGGATCACTCCCCTGGGCGATATGGGATGTTACACCACTTGTCATGCATTTTTTTTTTTTTACTAATTGGATTTTTTAAACTTCTAATTTTAATTGCTCAACTATTTCTAGTGATTTAATTTCTACTTGTTGGGTTTGCTATTTATAATATCAATAAGCTTTTTTATTTTTTTCTTACTAGGAAACCTCTGAATATTTTTATAATTATCTTCTAATTGGGATGTAATATAATCTAAATTCTGCCTAATGGTCTTTATGGAATTTTTCTGAAAATAGTGTAATAACTGGTTTAATAAATAATTATACTTACTATTTTCTGCTTGACTAGTAATAAGATCTACAATACTTTTTAAATTGAGAATTTTCTTCACTATGCAAATATGGTTGTGCTTTCTTAATGGAAAATAACAAACTAAACTTCTTCTTCTTTTTTTTTTTTTTTTGTTGCTCATTATTTTTAAATTAAGATGATCTATCGTAAACTATAGTCTACTTTTCTCTAATGTTATTGCTAATCGATTTCTTAAAAATTCTCTTTCTTTTCTCAAAGTCTCTAAAGTATGACCTAATACATTATGCTGCACTTCTTTATCTTTAGTGATAAATGTAGGGTGTTCAATATAACTATGATAAAACTTTTACTTCTTAAGATTCTTGTTAATCTTGTAAGTATATGCTAATTTTCTCTTTATGCTAGTTATAGTTGGATGTCAAGGACAATAGATTCATGTTGGTTGTGGCTAATAAGGTTTACAAGGACAATATTATACAATGTACATGCAAAAACAAATGAGTGTGTGATATTGATTGTGTTGATGACTTGTGTTCTAAAGATACTTTACTATTATAGTTATACTATTAAAAAGTTAAACTTGGCTCTAATACCAATTGGGAGTGTTGAGGCCTAAAAATGTCATGAGCAAGCCCAAACAAGTCTCAAAAGCCCAAATACATGCAAAGGTGCTAGATCAAGGAAGAAATATATTTACAAACATGCCATACTACGATAATTAAGCCGAATATTTATGTAAATCATGCCATGCCTATGCCTATTTGTCACAGTAAAATAAGCCCAAATTACGTGCTTGAGACTTATCAAGTGAATTGTAGTGTTGATGGTTACGAAAATTCATCAACCTTATGTGAAATCGAGGTTGTGGAAGACTTTAGGCTGCTTGGGGGCCAAAGATCCAAGCCTATAAACTTTAAAGTCCACGTGGGTAGGTACTGAGAGAGATTAGCTTAGTTTACTTCTTTCCCTAGCAAGCTAACCAGTTCAGTTAGGACTAAACTATGATCCAACTCTAAGTTCATGTGAAAACCCATCAAAATAGGCATTTAATGCTGACTTTCCCTTCCTAGCTTATGCAGAAGTCCAACGCACAAAAGCCATGAGACATGCTACTAAAAGTAGCGCCTGTTGAAAGCTGACTCAAGAAAGCTGTGCCTCGGGAAGAAGACACACTGTAGGTTTTGGAGTATAGCCTTCTTACACCAAAATAGAGGGTAGCATGATAACTAGGGAGAAAGGGGAAGGAGAAACAAGCCAAAACTTGAGATTCTTTGGGAATGAATCATTAAACTACAAATATAGATTGAGAACCTTTGACAGTTATCCCTTAATCCCCCAACTTCACACAGAGAACAAAAGAAACCCTAGAAACATCACTCTGCAACCTTAGTATTTTCCATGTCCTCCCTCTGAGTATTCCAACCATCATAAGCCTTGCTACCAACCTAGGAAACCCAGATTATCCACCAGAAAACACCATACAATCAGCCAAGCTCTATCTTTTTTATGCAAACCTGATGAACTTCTAACTTCCACACCATGTTTCTCTTGATCTGACCATTATTTACTTAATCATGTTATCTTCGAGTAATTGATCTAACTAGGATATTTCCTAAGATGTGCTAATTCTTTCAAGATATTTCAAGACTTGGTACAAATCTGAAATAAGGAGACAAGAGGACATTCTCAAAGCACAAATCCGCTTCAACCTAAAAGTCCCCCAACACCAAAAGAGAGCAAATGCCCCTTTAAATAGTCATATGGCCATTATAACAACTAGACATAAAACCTTGCACATGGAACTCGACATGTTTCAGCATGACAGCCACTCACAATGCAGGTATAAGGCCACAAAAGCTGAACTCAGAGGTATTGAGAGCTTATAGGTACCCTAGTTAATGTCTAGTTATTTGAATGGTAAGAATTCACTATAACAGAGTGCTCGAACAATGTATGATCATCAATTTAGCAAGATAATAATATAACTACAATAGTATCCCTGTTTTAGAATGAAAGACTAATTAAACAAACACACTAAAGAAAGAAAGAAAGAAAGAAAGAAAACTTACTTAAGAATGGATAATTACTTGAATATGTACACTTACTCTTTTATTGATATACAAAAGATGATTACAAAGATGTTTACACGGATGAAATGTCACGCCCCGATCCCGACATACGTTCAGGATCGACATGTGACGTCACCAAATACTTATCTCTAACATACCCCGCCTCCAGAAAAAGTAAAACATAACTTAAGATCCAACTGCACAATTATTCTTCGTAGACTTTATGGCTACATCTAACATCCTTGTTAGACTACCTACGTACTCTAAATAGGGATCAAGCCATTCGTAGCTCATCATGCACAATAATTGACATATATCACAGTCTGATTAAGTTGAAAGGCATAACATTTCTCAATCAATCAATAGAACTTGACAAGCATGAAATTACTAGACTTAGGGTTACATAACAAACCCACCTGAAAATCATGATTTCCCCTCCATCTATATATAGGTCATTATGTCGCAACATGATACCGCAATTCACTACATATATCATTTCAAAGAACCAACAAAGCACAATACCATTCTCTAGCCACATTTATCAACAAGTCTAATCATAACAATAACAATGATATCCAACATAACAATCCCACATGACGATTAACATTTCCACTTCATCCATCACATAAATCATCACGTTTCCCACATAAAATCGCATTTCATAGCGTGTAACATATTTAAGAATTAACAAAGTACATATTATTCTCTAGAAATATTAATCAACTAAAATACTCATAATAACCACACTCATATCCAACGTCATTCCACAATCCCATCAATTAATCAATTCATGAATCTAAGATGCACGATCTTAGCATTTAATTATGTTCATCAAGCAATGCGATAACAAACCATTTCACGAATTAACCAAGAAACTCTATATAATTCCCCACTTGGATTATGAGTAATAAACATGGTAATTCTAATTTATTTTCACAATATCTATTGTGGGTAATTCCCATCTACTCGAATTTAGGATTCTAAGATCACCTTACAGAATGAACAAGAGCAAGGATTCCAGACCACTCAACGAATCCAACAACATCGGGTTTCGGACCACTAAATGGAACCAAAATATCAAACGGTTTCTCGTAATTTACCCAGACTTGTCATATGTAAAGTCAATGCCTACATTATGGGATTGGTGCTCTGGTAAATCAGGCACTCAGATAAGCTGCGAGGCTCGGGTGAGTGACAATAATATAAGCATGTGATACAATAATAAAACCAGCCATCAATCACAATTTATAAACCTTGAATATAAATCATTCATAAGAAATCAATACCAAACCTTTGAAAACTCAGAAGAAGTCACCTACACATCCAACGGTTTGTCTGAAACAAATCACAATATCTCACAACCATAATCTCATACAACACAATGAAAAGTAGGGCTAAAGGGATGCAGTTCGACCGAAGCCTACATAAGTAACCAAACAGGAAGTGGCCCCCCAAAGCGAATTAACCAAGCAGAGCCATCCCTAAGAAAGTAACCGAGCAGACAGTGACCCCCAATGCTGATTAACCAAGCAGAGTCACTCCTACAGCTGTTAGGAAGTGATCACCCAATGCGGATTAACCAAGCACGATCACTGCTAAGCATACATGGCTATAAGGATCGCCCAACGCGGATTAACCAAGCGCGATCCATGCATATAGTATAGTCCCCCAATGTGGACTAACCAAGCAGGACCACTAGTGACCCCCCAATGCGGATTAACCAAGCAGGGTCCTAGCCTACTACTAGCCCTCACCTTTCATCAAATCAAGCCAATCATACAAAATAAACCATATTTCCAATATGCACGTCAAATCCCACTTCATAAACTACCTCGATGGCTAAATATAAAAATAATTATAAAACCATTTCATATTCACATATATTAAAGTCACTCACATTTCATCATATCATACCCTCTATGCAAATCAACCACCTTTCGAATATGCACATCAAATCACATATCACGATCATCATTAGTACACAAGCCAAATCATGTTTAATAAACATAGGTCTATGGCTAAATATATATATATATATATATATAATCACATTATAAAACCAAGTCAAATTCACAAATGATACCAATATAAGAAATCAAGGTAATAACCATATCACATATGTTCAAGTCACTCTCTAACCAATGTAGGCCTACTAGACTTCACTTAAGTCTCCCATAGTACTAATTTTATACTTAGAACGTATCGAGACACGTTGACCACCATTCAACTCTCAGTCAACTGATAGGGTCCACCACTCGACATAATTCGATCTTGAACATCCGCACATTGGAGTTATGATCCATAACTTCCCAAAGTCCACATTATGCTTCTAGAATAACATACTAAAATTTCCTTATGATCCAACGGTCGGATTGTCGTCAATCACACAAACAAGTGGCGGTCCAAATTGATCAACACACCAAACAATTGAATTTTTTGGAAACCGAGCTAGACATAGGTTCACAGGGTCACTAGAAGGTATTTGAAACATAGACAACACTCGTGAACGATCCCACGGACCGCCACACGCAGTGGTAGTCAAGATGGATGGTTTAGAAACCCCAAATTTCAACATTAACTAGATCAACTCAAATTTATGTGGTAGCTAGAGCTCAACAAGAGACACACTTTTCATAACTAGGCCGATGATAAATTCTAACCAGAAACCGTCCAAATTCACCTGGAGAAAACCTGGATTTCTAGGGTTCTAAACACCCAACTCTAAAATGAATACGAAAGCACAAACTAAGCATACCAACTTGAAGACTATGAAGAGTAGATGAAGTTTCCTACCTCACTTGAAGGAAAGGGTTGCCGGAATCACCGGAAAAATGATAAAATCGCCGAAAAACTAGTGGGCTTTGCGGCTTCGAACTGCAAAGATGGAAAAGAAATTGGGAAATCTAACACCACAGAGATGTAGGGTTCGTCAAAAGCTTTCCATGGACACCAAGATCACCCAAAACGGAGCTTGGATGAAGAAGATACAAGCGGGTCAAATTTTGTGGGTTTTCGAGTCCAAGTCTCCCCTAAAACGGGTTAGCAGCAACGTTTTTTCCCATTTTTCATAAACCACCCCCTTTTTCTGGTGGTTTCACTCCAATTATAGCATTTTGGTAAAATTACCAAAATGCCACCAACTTCAAACGATTCTAACTTCTCCGTTCTGACTCGGAAATAAGATTCGTTTACGCCTACGCGCTCATGGAATCGAACTCTACCTAACCAATTCAAGAGTTGACTGAAAAGGTTGAGAAAATTGGAAATGACTAAAGTACCCCTCACTTTGTTTTTCTCAAATTTGGAGAAATAAAGAACTAGTTCCAATCAAATCTTCGAAATACGTCAAGAATAAAATAAAATAATAATTTTGGGGATGGGATATCACATGAAAGTTTACAAGGAGGAAAGGAAAGCTTCATATGCTCTGTGGGTGTAGTAGCAGTAATGTGTGTTCATTTGAGTTGAGGTGTGTTGTTTGTTTGGAGGAAAACCTCTATTTATACACAAATGGTTTTGCTAGCTTACAAAATACCTTGACAAAAAATCTACAATTATTTCACTATCTTACAAAACTTCTTTAAAAAAGGCTACAATTATTGTACTATTTCGAACGTGTGTGGCACTTGGCACACTGTTTCTGAATGTGAAAATCACTATTTGGTTTTTTCCTTCACATGGTGGTGTCACTTTTTCTTCTTTGTTGTTGTATCACTTGTTTTGTTATTTTTAGACCTCATGAACCACCAAGTTGTTATATGACCTTTCGTTTTCTTCTATTGCTTTTGAACCTTTAAAAAAAATTGATTTTTATGCTTTAAGGACAAAAGTGGTATTAATGAAAATTTTGTCCTTAATATAAAGTTGTTGTAGGCCTATTTGTCTGAATTGTATTTAGGACAGAGAGGGAGAGGGCTCAGCGGCGACAGAGAAAAAAGATAGAGATGTAATTCTGAGGTGTGTGTTGTATCACCCCCTTATGCCTTTATTTATAGTAGTAGGAATGGTAAAATCCTTACCCTTATAGGATTACATCTCTTAATAGGTAATCAACTCCTAATAGGTAACTACAAGATACTCTTAGATATACAAGGATTTACACAATCGCATTCCTAATCAGATAGGACTACAACAGTCCCCCTTAAGTGTGTAAATACTCAAACAAAACGTCGCATCAGATCTTTAGCAGATGAAGTAGAACAATTGATGAAATCGTTGGCACAATGGGTGAATACGAGTCTTAAATTTAAAAGAAACTACGCATGGGTAGTAAAACTCACAAAACCTTGCTATAGTAAAACCCAAGGTGGGAGAAAAATCCATAGACTAAGGAGAAAAGTGAGAAGTATGCATAATGTCTAAAACAAATGTCAAACAGGACAAATGTAGTAAATTCAACGAAGTATGATCATCCCAGAATGGGTGCCTCATTAAAACCTCGTTAGGTAGCAAAAACCCAGTGGGAAAAATGTTCTTAGTCGTAGGAAAAAGAGTACATTAAGATCAAGTGAGTATGCTTCAGGATACTCCCCCTGAGTTAGACATAACTTTCAAATAAGAGAACTACAAGCAATTCAACTCAAATAATTTACACATACCGATTCATTGGACTAGCTTCTAAAAAGTAGACTTAAGCAATGACTTCATGAAGAGGTCGGCCAAGTTGTCTTGGGAACGAATTTGCTTGACTTCAATGTTCTGATGTTGTTGTTGCTGGTGAGAGTAAAAGAACTTCGGCACTATGTGCTTGGTGTTGTCTCCCTTGATGTATCCCTTCTTTAATTGCTCGATACATGCTGCATTGGCTTCAAAGATCGTCATAGGAAGGTCAACGATGGAAGAAATACCACTAGTGCTTTGAATATGTTCCATAATTGCTCTCAACCAACAGCACTCTTGCGAAGCTTCAAACAGGGCGAGAATCTCAGCATGGTTCGAAGAAGTTGCAACTAGTGTTTGCTTGGTAGACCTCCAAGATATAGCGGTGTCTCCAACGTTAAAGACATAACCCGTTTGAGAACGTGCCCTTTGAGGGTCAGACAGATAACTAGCATTTGCGTAACTAACAAGGCAAGAATTAACCTGAGGACCAAGGGGACGACGGTTCCTCTCTAGGATTCGTGGGTGTAGAACAAGCCCAAATCCGTAGTACCCTTGAGGTAGCGAAAAATGTCTTTAACACCATTCTAGTGCCTGCATGTAGGCGCATTGCTGTATCTAGCCAAAAGATTAACAGCGAAGGAGATGTCGGGTTTAATGCATTGAACCAAATACAATAAAGCACTAATTGCACTTAGGTATGGACCGTCAGGCTCCAAAATCTCTTCCTGTTCCTCATTTGGATGGAATAGATCTTGTTTAGCATCTAGAGTCCGAACGACCATAGGAGTACTCGAAGGCTTCATTTTATCTTCATTAAAATGTCGTAACACCTTATGGGTGTAGTTCGATTGATGTACTAAGATTCCATCCGAACAATGCTTGATCTCCAAGTCGAGAAATATCGAGTTTTCCCAAGATCTTTCATCTTAGATTCTGATTTCAAGTGAACACTAATTTTCTCAAGCTCTGCAGGAGTTTCAATAAGGTCATGTCATCAACATAAATTGCAACGATTGCAAATCTGGAATATGACTTCTTAATGAACACACATAAACATAGTTCATTGTTCACATAACCCTAACTTGTCAAATATTCACTCAAACAGTTATACCACATCTGCCCTGATTGTTTCAATCAGTAGCATGACCTCTTCAATCTAATCGACAGAGTGTTCCGTGGTCTAGAACTATTTGAACCAGTTAATGGAAGTCCTTCTGGAATTTTCATGTACATTTCTGTATCTAGATCCCTATAGAGATGTACAGTTACCACGTCCATAAGCTGCATATTCAGTTTTTCGGAAACTACCAAACTGATAAGGTAGCGGAACGTTATGACGTCCATTACGGGGGAATACGTCTCCTCGTAATCAATCCCAAGGCATTGAAAGAAGCCTTACGCTACGAGGCGTGCTTTGTACCGCACTATTTCATTCTTCTCATTACGCTTCCTCACGAAAACCCACTTGTAGCCCACATGCTTCACATGTGGTGGAGTAAGAGCTACGGGTCCAAACACTTTTCGTTTTGCGAGCAAATTAAGTTCAACCTGGATTGCTTGTTTCCAGTTTGACCAATCTGTTCTACGTCGACATTCATCAACAGAGCGTGGTTCAATGTCATTGCTAAACATGATATTAGAAGCAACAGTATACACGAATGTATCATTGATTATCATCTCATTCTGATTCCAAACCTCATCCAATACTGCGTAATGGACCGAAATCTCACGATTCTTGAGAGGCTAGTATGTCTCATCTAAGACATCACCGTAATCTAGAATAAGCTCATGCATTGGAACAGATGAGCAAGCAATGGTCAGATTTAGAATAGGGTCACTAGTTTGTCCCGTTTTCCTCTTCTGGGGTTGTGAATCCTTTGAACCAAGGGGCCTGCCACGCTTCATGGTAGAAGCAGGTGATTGGCTAGCCGTCAGTGTACCAGGCCGCATGGAAAGTGCAGCCGCCCTACCCTTAGGGACGGTCAGGCCTTCCAAGGCGGTGTTACGACGTACATTAAGTACTTTTATCCTTGCAGGTGTGTTTGCAAAGCGTATATATGATCTTATCACCTTTGCTAGATCAGTAAAAGCATCTAGCATGCTTTGAAGATCTAGAATGCGTCACACTTTAGTTTCAGATTGAGGGTTGCAGGGATCTAATTGAGACATAGTGGGAGTAATCCACGACAATTCGCAGCGTTTTACAAGAACGTTAGTGATCTTATGTTCACCTAACGACATGAAGACTATCTCATCAAAGTGACAATCCGTAAAATGTACGGTAAAGAGATCTCCTGTCAAGGGCTCTAAGTAGTGGATAATTAATGACGAATCATAACCGACATAGATTCCCATTGTTCTCTGAGGATCCATTTTGGTACGTAGTGGCGGCACTATTAGCACATAGACTGCACACCCAAACACACGTAAATGCGAGATATCAGGCTCATATCCAGTAACCAATTGTAACGGTGAATGAGGTTGGGTAGCAGTGGGCCTCAGGCGAACCAACATAGATGCGTGCAATATTGCATGGCCCCAGGCAGATATCGTTAAATTGGTTTGCATAACCAATGTTTGAGCTATCGTTTGAAGGCGTTTTATGAAAGCTTCTGCCAGGCCATTTTGGGTATGAACATGGGGTACAGGATGTTTAACTTCAATCCCAATAGACATGCAATAATCGTCAAAAGTTTGTGACGTAAACTCTCTAGCATTATCCAGTCGAATCGACTTGATCGAATAATCAAGGTAGTGAGCCCTAAACTTAAGAATTTGTGCTAAGAGTTTCGCAAATGCAGCATTGCGTGTGGATAGTAAACAAACATATGACCATTGCATCAATGCATTAACCAACACCATGAAGTATCTAAATGGTCTGCATGTTGGTTGGATATGTCCACAAATATCCCCTTGAATCCTCTAAAGAAACTTAGGTGGGTCGTGAATAATCTTTGTAAGTGAGGGTTGAATGTTCAACTTCCCTAAGGAACATGCTTTGTAAAGTGGATGACCAGAATAAGATTTCAAGTGATGCCCATATGATGCTTTGAGGATACGGCACATCATATCTCATTCAGGGTGTCTCATTCGATTATGTCAAAGCAGGAGAGTGTTTAGGACCAGCCATAGGGCCTACCATGTGATGGGTCTTAATGGCACGAATGGTTGTTATTTACAACCCACTTGGGAGACGATCTAGCTTCTAAATACGCTTCTAGCCATATTCGTAAGAAGTGATACAAAAAAATTCAGAACCATTCTCTTTAGTGGTTTCAATATGATATTGATTATCTCGAATATCTCTAAAACCCAGCAACGTTCTTCCGGAACGTGGAGAATAGAGTGCCTTTTAATAGTTAATTTAGTACGATTGAACAACATTATACGGGCATTTCCGTATCCTTCTATTAGGTTGGATGGGCCTGAGAGGTTGTCAGAGGTGCATTTTAGGTATGAAGTTAATAAAATAGTGTTTCCCATGCAACATGGTGTGTGTGGTGGCACTATCAACTAGACAACTAACTTCCACACTAATCATACCTAGAAATAAATTAATTGAATCGGTCACATGCATAAGTATAATTCCATTCATTCAATTAATCAATTCGGGAAATAATATCCATAAAATAATTATCCATAATTCAAAACAAACCAAAACCAAATTAATTATTCCAAATACTTAGAAAAATTGTTCGAAAATTAAACCATAAACCTAGAAATTTAAAGAAGGGGGGGTTCGGCCACTCCTAGTAGCTGAACCCACTAGGGGTGTAAAACACCCTAATATGTCGTAGAAAAATAAAACTTTATTCTTCCATAGGAATGGATACCTCCTAAAAATCTGAAACCTCTAGAGTTGTAGTAGTATCTTCGAGATGTTCTACAAGTGCAAAGTTAGACTTATGACGAGAATGATACCTGGCAATAGCCTCGAGGGTAGCTCGGCATAAGCATGAGCAATGATCTTTTGATCCACATCGATAGCACATGTCCAGTTCAGTGGAAGTCATGTGAACAGTGGCTTTTCCCTGTTCTAGAAGTTTGGGACCTTAAGGGCAAGGGGTTAGCGCTTATGGGTCAAATTTGCTCCCTTGGGTGGGCTTCTGTTTTGTTAACCTTGGGCCCGTGGTGGGGCTTGCCGCCCATGTCCATGGCCATGACGGGACTTTCGTTGGTTGTGGCTACTAGAATTAGTCACATGTGTTTTAAGCGAAGCGTTCGAGCCAATGGGTCGATCTTGATGATTCTTTATCAAAAGCTGGTTTTGCTTTTCAGCGATAAGTAAAACAAATATCAAATCCAAAATTTGGTGAACTTTTGTGCCCTATATTGTTACTGTCAGACAACATTGGTGGCACTGAAGGTCGAGTAGGTCTTCTCTAATAGATCTTGTTCGATTCCTCTTTACAGAACTTAAGTAGTGATCGGATTCTACAAACTTCAGAGTTGTATTCATTCATAGACTTAAAGTCTTGGAAGCGTAAATGCTACCAGTCGTGTCTTGCTTCAGGCAAGGAAATGTCTTTCTAGTGATCGAAGCGATCGGCCAGAGCGAGCTAGAGGGTATGTGGATCCTTCTTTGCGAGGTACTCAGTTTGTAGTGCATCATGGATGTGTCTTCGAATGAACATCATAGCAGTAGCTTTCTGAGCTTCGTCGATGGGTTCATTGTTGGTAGGTTTTGAATGAAAACTTTGGGTTTCAAAGACACTAAATTCGAAACTACATGTTCGATTTAGTTATGAACATTTAGTTCATATATAGGGGTACTTGCAAGAACATAGAATACAATATACAATAAAGTGTAGTAGATAGTGTGAGTGCTTTGGGACTACGAAAGATAGTCAACGATTCAATGAAACAAAATAATTTATTGAATCGTTAATTGCCAAAAGTAAGCTTTAGGCCAATAATTTTGGATTAATTGTCAGATTAATGGACTGCTGGTAACTTTAATTAATTCAATAGACCAGACCATACATGGTCGATTGTAGAAGCAAAAATAATTATCACATTCGGGTTAAAATTATAAAGAATGCCAAAAATATCATTGGATTCGAAAAACCATAGCCCATTCACGGTGGGCTTGGGTGCGGTGTGTAAGGCAAGGCCCTAAAAGGGCTTAGTGGGCCACAGGTTGTTGCAAGGCAGCCCAATCATGGCTGCAAGCGACGGGCCCAGGTCTAAATATTATGATTGTTGCCTAAAGTTCCAACGAATAGATACAACTCATGAATTTGAATTCAAATATGACACATGACTCTTATTTTTCATTCATACAAAAATTAAATATTATAATATTAATTATAATATATAATTTCCAACAATAATAACCCCTCGTCGTAAAACAAGTATATTTTCCAAATATACAATAAAACGTATAATGTGAAAATACTTACTGGTGCCTGCAATATCTCAAGAATTTAATACGTCACAATATTTTGTAAACAAATGCCTAACGTCCGGTAATTACATAATCTCGCATAAACAAACATATCATAACGAGTGCTCATCGACATATACTAACACACGAGTTCATGCAGAGGTATTTTGACATGAACAGGACTAGGTGTAATAATGATTTACGCTCTAGTACTACAATAATGTGAAGACTAGCATTATACGCATCACAGTACAAGTCCTAATTGCCTATAACAATCTAGGACAGGATTGGCACCTACAATGGATCCAAAGTGAGTGTGCGGTGCGATGTGAACATACATGTGAAGCTTGAACCTAGCCCGGGCGAGTACTAACACCAAGTGTAGCACACGATGAGCATATAACATAAATAAAATCATGCAGCGGTAAATCAGTAATTCACGTCGACATAATACTATTCATAACCATAAATATGATTAAGGTATCCCGAGATAGTATGTATACCTGTGCATCTCGTAGGATTATAATAATTTCCTAATTCTCATCAATACGACATTTCTTATAAACGTTAATTTAATTATGGTAATCACATAGAAACTTCGTTATTAGATGCATTTTGGCTGGGAAACTTCCCCGTCCCGTTTAGCTTTGAATCTCAACCAAAACTTGCCGTTAAATACCATAATGAAGCTAGGAGAGTACAAATTGAAGTCATATCAATACTAGGGTCAAGTAGTGGCCAGAACCGGCCGGGAAATGAGGTGTAGCCTGCGGGCCATTTGCTAGAAAACTAGGGAGATTTCTTCGAGTTAGTTCTGCATTCAACCATCACTACAAACTTTCAAAGCTACTTTAATCGTACTAAAAAAACGTGATTAAAGAAGGTTTAAGGAGTTTTCGAAGCTTACCCTCGCCAGAAATGTCGAGAAATTGTTGGAGAAATTCTTGAACAATGGCGGTGCCATTGTGCAGAGAGGGAAAAGGAAGAGAGAGTGGCCACGTCTAGGGCTTTTGGGTGCGTGACTCCATCATCGTTCACTGGGAAAGAGTTCATGAAGGAGGTGTTTGCCGGAAAAGATGGCATGTGGTGGTAGGTGTCTGTTGATGTTGCAAAGGAGAGACTCGGGAGAAAGGTGAGGGAGAAGAGAGAGAGCATCCAAGAGAGTGGGAGAAAAGGCGACGCGGAAGAGAATGAGAGGTGAGTTTCGTGTGAGTGTGGGTCCTATGGCCAGAAAAATATTAAAAATATCCCCCAAATAATATTAAAATAATAAAATAATAATATAATAGTTAAAATAGTAATTTCTTCAAAATAATTTTTTAGATTCGTAAATCTGTAAAATTTTAACCGTAACTTCGATTTCGATTCCGCTTGCACCTACGAGTTCGTACTGTCAAGTACTTCGAGAGTATGGTAAAATAATAGCTCATATGTGTCATGAAATGACAGTCAACGAAAGTAAAAAATCTCGCTTGAAGGGGCATTTTGATCAATTCACTCTTTTAAATTAATAAAATCGTAAAATTTGGAACGGGTTGTTACATTTTTCCTAAATTCTTGCTTAACTTATATCTTAGAGTTTGAATCAAAACAAATACTGCATAATATATATCTTCCCTATATATAAGAAGCATTTGAATTTCATAATTAATATATATTAATCATCATTATTTCCTACTAGAATTTTTTTCCACCTCCATGATAACTTATGCCCCTCGCGCAAGATTTTCTTTTTCTTATGGAAAAAAAGTCTTCCACCCCTCTTCTAACCCTCTTAATTTGTAGCTGTAACTGAACTGTTGCTTAATCATGAGTGCATAACATAGGTACGCTTTGCCTTGTGCTTTGGTACGTTATTTAATGTACATTTTGGTATGTACATATATTTGGTATGGTATGTAAAGCGAGTTTGTAACATAGCAATTTTTTTTGCACGATACGTAATGTTAATTTAGTCCATAACACTCATTTTGTACTTAAAGTAATATTCATTTTGAACGTACTAGTCATTTGGTTCATAAAGTAATATTGATTTTGAATGTACCAGTCATTAATTTGGTACGTAAATAATATTAATTTTAAACGTACTTGTCATTTGGTACATAAAAGTAATGTTAATTTTGAATGTACCAGTTATTTAGTACATAAAGGTAATATTAATTTTGAATGTACCAATCATTTGGTACATAAAATAATATTAATTTTGAACTTACCAGTCATTTGGTACATAAAGTAATATTTAATTTTGCACATATTAGTCATTTGGTAGGTAAAATAATATTTAATTATGAACGTACTAGTCCTTTGGTTCGTAAAATTTAGTAACAAACGTGTTTGTTATTGTAATTAAAAACATACTAAATATTGTTTGTGCAATGTGAGTTTTGAACATACCAAATATTGTTTGTGTATTTTGTAGCACACGAACCAAGTTTGCACTCTGTTCTCAAACAATCATTTAGGAAAAACCATATATGTATCAAGAAAATATACCAGCCATACTAAAGGATCCTCAATCCATGAAAGAAGGTTACAATTCCTTTTCTTCACAACCTGATGAGTTGCTTGTGCTATCTAATGGTTGCCAAACACAATTAAAACTTCGAAACCAATCTCTTCCACAATACGGCTTGCTGCAGAAAAATATTCTTCATGCGCATTATTCATATTAACTGTACTCTTTAAATCAAGCTCCAATAACACCGACGTGAAGTCAATATAAGCCAATATCAAGAGCAAATTAACACAAGACTCTCTCTTGTTGCCAAACGAGAACAAGGTAAATTTGTTAAAACAACCACTAATTAAAATGAAAAATTCCATTCGAATTTCAAACATGGGAGATCACAAATTTCAAGAGTGAAGATTATTTCCAAACATTATCAACAAGCAGAAAATATTCCCTTAAAAAGAGGCCACATAAAAATAAATAAATAAATAAAAAGTCTTAAAAGGACATATTTGGAAACCAATAATTAGAATTTTAGCTTACAAAATACAATAATTATATGTAATTTAAATAAACAACAAATGCTGGCCTGGCTGTTGGTTAAGGTGCCTTAATCAAATCTTAAAAAGAACAAATATTTGATCTAAAAATTGTTAAAAAGTTGCAGGGGATTCTAATTATACGTTAATAAAATAATCTTCATGGTTATAATTTGTTTGTTCTTCCGTTAGATACCGTTATTTTCAACATCAGAGCAGATATATTCTTCAGGTTTAACGACCACGACCCTGCAACCTGCCTAGATTGCTCCCCGCTGCTGACCCGTTGCTTTTGTTATGTTGATTTTCTGTGAGGCAGAAAGAAAAAAGGAAACAGGAAAAAAAAGAAAAAGAAAATGAAAAACTAATCAAAACAGCAAAAAAAAAACTCACTTTTGTTGCAATCCTATTGGATTAGAAATATGATTGTGTAAATCCTTGTATATCTAGGAGTATCTTGTAGTTACCTATTAGGAGTTGATTACCTATTAAGAGAACCCTTCCTACTACTACAAACAAAGGTATAAGGGGATAATATAACACACACCTCAGAATTACATTTCTTTTTTTTTTTCTCTTTGTTGCCGCCGGCCCCTCTCCCTCTCGGTCTTAAATACAGTTTCGTCAAATAGGCCTACAACACGTTATCAACATGCTCTTATCAAAAGCTAAGGAACTGAAGGATCGTGGATGAGGCTTTCTTCTATAACATCAAAGGCTTTCAATTATTTTCTGTCAATCAAGTTCTTTTAAAATAAATTAAGATATTTGAAAAAACCTTGAAGCATAAAAACATTCCCCATGATGCATGAACCCCATATATTTATATTTTCCTTTCAATTATATATATTATATATATGTTCATATATTTTGTCAATATATATACTTGTTCATGCAATACACAGTTATGCTACGTGGAGTTTGTGTGTCAAAGCATTGAAATTAATTTAGAAGCAATAAGGTTTTTAAACCCTAGAATTCGAAAAAAAATACGGGAATCAATGCGGCATAAGCGGTGGCTTACCGCAGCGCCACCACCAGCACCACCGCATTGCCCCATCGCTGGCCTGTAGCCCTGCCGCATGGACCACCTTAGGATGATATCGTTGGCCGTCTAAACCACACAGTAGCAATCCTTTGGGCTTTGCTGTGCATGCATGACACCCAGGCCTTTGGCCTGGTTAGGGTTTTGAAATGGGCTTGCAACCCTAGTCCATTCCAGTAAGCTTGCAGCTTTGTTGGACTCACCCATGTGCCCCTGGCCCATTTCTAGCAAGCTCGATGCTTGCTGGGCTCCTCCCACTCACCACTTGCAGCAAGCTTGCTTGCTGGGTTCCCGGGCCTTGGCCCGCGATCCAAAGCCAGCCTTTTTAGTTGGGCTTCTTGCACCCAAGCCCAAACTGAAGCTAGCTCTTGCTAGGCTTCATGCACACTGCACACCCAGGCTAGCCCTATGCTGGGCCTATCAGGGTGGCTTAAGTTCTATATAAACTCAAGCATCCCGCCGAAATTTTGTCTTGAGGACATTGCATTTATGCAAGCCTCAATCTCCAAGTTTGTCAGTTTTTCTAACTTTATCTCTAATTATTTATGTTAATCTTGTATACTATTGATGTTGTGATTTTCTTTATGATTATTATCATTGGAATTTAAATTGTTATTTTCATAATTTCTAATATTACTTGTTCCAAAAATCTAAAGATAGAAATTTATATCTCTATGCAATTGTTAGAAAATATGATTCAAAGGATTATAGGCTATAATACGTGTATGCAGTATACGTAAAGCAGTGAAAGAAAAAAAAAATCATCAAACAAGTTGGTGATGATTTTCAGATCATTGCACATGATGATCGTTATGGATGTATGACTTGCGTCTAATATCGTTACCCATATTGATTACAACGGTGCTGGATATATTATCGTATATTAATTGACCACTCAAAGACATTATATGTTTAATTGCATGACTATATTTTGTTTTTTCTCAAGATAGACATAGTAGTTTATTAGTAATCTATCATATTTGAAGCGGTGCATTTGCTTGTCTAATGAATCGTATTCTTACCATAGTACTAATTGGTATTTTCGTTTTTATATATGAAGCACGATTCATGATTATTATATTAATCTTGGTCCATGCTGACAATTAATTATTTAGTTATCTCTTTGTTTGACAAACCAATTTCAGATGTTATATTATTTGACAATTTTAATTTCCCAAAGAATGCGCACACATATTTGAAGGAATGTATCTGGAACAATTGATTGCAATTTTCATGTTAAGCCTTTTGAGTGCAGATTGGTTTCTGGAATAAAACAAAGTGGTAGAACGGTTTGACGATTCAAACCGTATGTTATCGGGCGTATGTTTAATTATCTGAATATAAATCACAACGTTTGCCCAAATTGGTTACTGATTGGTGAAGGGATGTGGTAGGCTGGAAATTACATCCTTCTTGCCAAGCCCAAAAGGGAACGGCTATGACTGTTCAAATCCGAACAAATGCATGAAAGACTAAATAGATGCCATCTTTCCAAAAATGTTGAAAGGGCATGATGACTTATGGGTCTTTTGTCAGTAACTATATTAAGTTACAGAGATGTGATTATGATGATCTTTTTCAGACTAACGAAATAGATCAATGGCGTCTATGAATGGCATCAGTTTGCAGTTGGCAATCACGTCTTCATGCTAAAGACGTAAATTGTGTATCTTTTGCATTTAAAATGTAAAGATATGTTAATTGGTAAAACAACCAAACACATATGTTAGATTACATGAATCATACCATGAGTCACAACTAATTGAGAGGCTTTGCCGTTTGTGTGTGTGATTTCATGTGAAGTATGTTTTTAGTGTTCGCAAGAAAATTTACTTCACACGAACAACTTGCATTTCTAATTGATAGAATACATTTTCAAACCTGATCCGTTGGAATGAGTTGTATTCAAATGAAAGGGTATATAATCCTAAGAGAACTGGACACACGCCTTTTAGTGTAGTCAGAACTCATCATGTTGCATGAGTTATTCAACTTTGGAAGATGACGATTGGACTGTGGGGGGCAAGGTATATTTGAAAGACTTAAAGCACTCTATAAATGAGTCTTTAAAAATGGGAACTTTGAAAGTTGTCAAGATAGAGCCCTAACAGGTGAATATAGATATGATATAGAAAGTCTATTTTCATCGGTTTTCTTCTCAAGTATGATGTATGATGAAAGAGTTATAAATAACATTAAAGCAACTACAATGCGTATGAAATGTGGGGGAGTGACTTAGCTATCCTTGAGATTATATGTCAACTTAAGAAGTCTGAAAAAAAAAAAAAAAAAAATGCTTCTAGAAAGAGAGAAAAAATTATATCTCTTACAATGGTATAGGCAAATTAAGGCTTATATTCAAAGGCAGTTGACATTCCTTGGCGGGGATTCTAATGAGGCGTGAATGCCTACAAAGATAGAGAGAGAGTTTATCTTAGTTGTTCCTTACTTCTTAAAGTGGAAAATGTGATCGATTTAATGATAGCATTAAAAGAAACTACAATTATGAAAAAATTGTGGAGGTTGGTTAAAAGTAATTTGCTAATTGAACGACATTTAAGATGTCATCTCTTGTAATGAGTACTTGTTTAAGGTATGGCAAGTTTAGAGACCTTCTTAAAAATACCTTAAATGTGGGGGAGTTTACCCAAGTGCTTAGTGTTAGCAAATTACTTAGTAATTAAGTCCTAATATAATTTTGCGGGCTTGACATTTCAAACAATGTCAAACAACTACTCTCGTATGAAATATAATTTCATAAGATGGATTGTGCACACCATTAATGATAGTCAACCTAGTGGTGGATACAATTATTAAAGGTTAGACTAGATAGTAAGTTGATTATCGAGGGGAATGAGGCTAAAGCCAATATAACTAATGAATCAGCCTAGCGGAAACCTAACTTAGTTGATTGGAAATCCTATGGTCTACTTCAATAGGCAAACTAGTTAGGCATGATTCAAAGAAGTTAACACACTATATACCTCATTCCTATGTTAGAAGAAGTGTGTTGTCTACAGAAATTTTAGAATGTATATTTATACTTAATCTTATAAATAAGAGGAATATTGTAGAGTATTTTTAATCAGTGGTCACCTATGTGAGAGTAGAAGTGGGTCGCTTCTATAAGTATGAGATGACTAAATTCTCTAAAGCTCTCATGAATTCGGGATTTGTTCAGGACTAAAGTGAAGACAACCGTATGAACTGGAATATATTATGATCAGTTTACTGTTGCTATGAACAGTTCAAGATTCCATATCCACTGCGTCACCAAGTAAATCCAATAAGTATTCACTAGGGTAGGTTCAAGTCCAAAATACACCTCTCCCGATGCATCTCTTGTCCGCATGTACTCTCAAATTCTTCTTAATTTTTCATTCATGTGGGGGATTGTTGGAAATTATATATTATAATATTTAATTTTTGTATGAATGAAAAATAAGAGTCATGTGTCATGGTTGAATTCAAATTCACGAGTTGTATCTATTCGTTGGAACTTTACGCAACAATCATAATGTGTCAAAAAGAGTGGCTTGAGTTCTATATAAACTCAAGCATCCCACCTGTCTAATAGAATTAAGAGAAGAGTTTTCTCCAATGTCTTAGTCAAATTCTGAGTCATGTCTTGAGAGTACGAAATATATAAAGTTTGTCATAGTCTAAAGATTGAAGTGCTTTGACTTTAGATTATAGATTGTTGAATCCTGGGAAATGGATGCCTACCAAACTACAAGCACAAGAGTAGGGCAAAATTCTATCTTAAGGGCATTGCATTTATGCAAGCCTCAATCTCCAAGTTTGTCAGTTTTTCTAACTTTATCTCTAGCTGTTTATATTAATCTTGTATACTATAGATGTTGTGATTTTCTTTATGATTATTATCATTGAAATTTATATTGTTATTTTCATAATTTCTTATATTGCTTGCTTCAAAAATATGTTTTCAAAAAGGTTTTTATAAAGATTTATTTTTAGGCCCACTTACCTTTGTTTTTCACCCCTCCGAGATTTAGTGGCAGTGTTCGTGTTAACAAGAATTCTTGGCAAATGTTGGAATAGGAGATTACCTTCGATGGTATAATTCTCATTCTACTTTTACTATACTTTACTTATACTTTGACATCACGTGTGAATAGGTTCATTCCCGTTCACATGCACACTCTTGCATTTAGGCACTTTAAGGTTTAAATTTATTCATACTTTTTCCATCTCACTACAATTTATGATTTCGTCACTTTCCGAGTGGCGGCCAACATAACTCGATTCGAAATCCAGGTGGATATTTCGGATCGGGATGTGTCATAACCTTTTTTTGGTTATCATGAAGAATTTAGGATTATGGCATCAGTTTTGCTTTGATAATATCCATGACATTAGTCGTACTCATAGCAATGTAATAACTCGTTATGCCTGACCATAGACTAGTTAAAAATAACTAGAATCATTTTTCGTGAAACTGATTTTAGGTTCCAAAAGCAGTTTAAATGATTTTTTAAAATAAGCATCAGATATATACTTATTGCATGAATCATTTATCCACTTGAATTCTTACTAAAATTAATTTCAAAAATATTTTCACAAAAAATATTTTCGATCAATTTAGAAGCACTTCCGAATCAGCACAATGTCCATATGACGCTAGAGGGGGATACGGGAATAGTCAACTAAATCTTGGATCTGTACAGGTATACCGCCAAAACAGTGTAGTCAGTCACCCCTGGATTCTTTTAACTTCAACTGTCACATGTGTCATTCTATTCAATTATTAACTAATCTGGGGCTTTGAATATTTTACCCTCTTTCCTAATCTTCTCTCTCGCTAAGCACCCCACAAAAAAAGGTAAAAAGCGAATCCATCCCTTAACCTTTTTATCTTAGTATAAAGGACGAACTGGAAATTTACAGCGCCTCAGCCTCTGTTCTTCCACTTCACCTACCTCTTGGATCCCACTTTCCAATTCACCCAAATGCACCGCCTGATTCGCAAACTCCGGCCTCGCCTCCTCTCGTGGCTCCGCCGATCTCGGTCGGGTACTTCAAATTTTTACCTTCTACTCTTTTGTTTTCAAGTAATTGTTACTCTCTTCACCGTGAATTTTTGTTGGGCTTGTAAACAATATGGGATTTTCTTATCCGTTTGATGTCGTCGGATTTATGCAGTTTGTCGGAATTCGGAGTTTAATTTGCTCAATTCGACGTGGGTTTGTTTTTGGTTTTTGATGATGTTGGTTGAACTGTCTTGGAGCTGTTAGCTGTTACTCTGTTTTGGTCTTCAGGGCTGTTGTGTCCCAGATTTCTATCTGAATTTTGAGATTTTGAGGAATTTGTTCGTTTCGTAGATTCTAGTAATTTTGTAGGTCCACTGTTAGAATCTGAGGATTTGCTCTTAAAACTGGCCAATTGAGGAAGGATTTTTTAAGCAATTTGGCTAGTTATATTTTCTTGGTTTGAATGTGATATACCGAAGCAGACCTTTACGTTTTGAGTAATGCTACAGAGACTAAATTTTTCAAACTAAATGAAATGGGAGTTAATGATTCGATTATGACTTAAGCATTGATAAACGTACTCATTCCTACTGGTGACACAGCATTTAGTTTGTAAATTTTGTCTCTGTAGCATTACCCGTACGTTTTTGTTTCATTACGGTCTGTAAAAATTGTGAAAAGTTTAACTTGGCTCTTTGATTGAGCCAAACCTGTCTTCAGAGGCTTCTTTTTGTTTTTGTATGCGCTAATTAGCCAAGTTAAATATCTGTCGAAAAGCTTGTTGAACATTAATGCAGAAATCATCTCTGTTATGCATGTGAGCAACTTCATGTTTAGTGAAGTATTCTTACTGAAGTAAATTTCAGTTGATCCTCAAGTGGTAAATTTCGGTTGATAGAAGTTACATTTGATGAACAAAGACCAAGTTTTGCGAAACTTTTAAAGCGACTGATTATGGATTAAGATACATGTCCATTAATACTATACGATTCTCTGAGTTTCGGATTAAATAGGGGTAATTTGGATAGCGTCTGTGTTTCCCTTAATTTCTTTCTCTCTCTCTCAAGATTGGGCCTGCACAGTTTATCTTCGATCACCTCACTCTGCACCAATTCCCCATAGTTACAATGTATTTCTAGTTTCTCTTCACTTGTAACTCTTCGAAGTTCAGACTAATTATTATGAGGCAACGGCTTGGATTTTGACTCCTAATATAACCTGGATATCATAGTGAGTTGAAAAAGGAAACTGAATTCAATTTGTGTTCCAATTACGGGTGGTTGAATAAATTTTTATTAGACCTCTCTTATATGTTCTTATTTTCAGGCCAAATATTATTTATGAAGCATTTTCCTTACAAGGATATAAAGAGAGCAACGGATGGTTTTGAGACAATCATGTATACCAATTCTCATATAGCTGCTTATAAGGCCAGATTTCATGATGGTGGAGTTGTATTGATAAAAGAAATTAGAGACTACGATCAAGGAAAAGATGTCTTCTACAGAGAAGTGCAACTCTTGGGGTGCTTGCATCATCGTCACCTTCTTGCTCTCAGGGGATTCTCTACTGGACATAGACGGTCTGATGCTCAACTTGTTTCATTCTGTCACTTTCTTTCATTAATTTCCACCAACGCACCCGTATAAATGGCCACCATTTGAGAATGGAGGAAACTATATGATTTTGTTTTTGCCTAGGATATATGCTGCGGTAAGTTTAGAGGATGGGTGCTTTGCCCTGTCCACGAATCGAAAGAGGCCACAAAACGAAATTAATTACCTTTCCGATGTGCATTTTCCAGGGATGTTAAAGTGTTGGTTTCTTTTGAGTGAGCTCAAGATATTTGCCTTGTGTATTGGTCCTTTTCTTGAACTGTTAAATTTGCTCTGGTTTTTCAAGCTCTTGTTAATTTCCTGAATTCTATATTTAACGTGAAAGTGGAAGATAAACCTTTAAGGAAATACATTGACATTCCTTCAAGATCGGTTTTTTGGATTGACAATAGAACTAGTCATACGACCATTCTGTCCACGGTGACTGCAATGTATGAATAAGTTATATACCTTTGCCGTTGTCGAAATTATCTGTTGCTCTCAATTTTTTTTCATTTGACATATCTATCGTTTGTTTTCTCAGGTTCCTAGTGTTTGACAACATAGAAAGGGGGAGCTTGAAGGAGCATCTTAATGGTAACATTCCAAGCAGAATTTTGTGTACGTGTGCATCTGTGCAAAATTTGATTCTCTCTTTATTGTTGGCAGATCCCATTAGAACTCCCTTGAATTGGAGGACACGGCTACAAATAGCCATTGGTGTCGTGGCAGCATTGGTATTTTACATCTTAATGCCACAAACATTTACTCCATAATTTGATTTCATGCATCAAGTCACCATAAGATTGTAGCAGTATCATTTTCCACTTCTAAAGCAGGATACTAATCCACTGCTCTTATATCTCAACTAATCCAAAAAATTTGTAAAGTTCTATGGTTCTATTGTGTCGATAATGTACCTGAATTACTCATATATTTACGTGTTGGAAGTTCCTCTATGTCCATTGCCAGCCAGAGGAGTTTAGCTTACAGCGTTCTAGAATTTCAATGCAGGAGTACTTGCTTCTCTTCAATGAACCTCCAATGTATCACGTCTCCATTAACTCAAGTAGCATCATGCTAGATGAAAACTTTAATGCAAAGGTGAGGACTCCGTTGGATTCGGATCTACTAGGTGTAAGAAGGCTACTGCTGTCGACTTTGTCAAACTTCATATGATCTTTGTTTTTCTGATCACAGCTTTCAGACGTCGGGCTTCAAAGTTCTGGTGAAAGTTATGTCACAGTGCCACATACCTCATGCCCGAAAGGTTGATTCTCTTGACCTAACCCTCGTAAATACTTACTGCAGTCCTCATATTCTTCCCCTTTCATGCAGATTGCATGGGTCAGGAATGCGGTAACATAATGTTCCAGCTTGGGGTGCTGATCCTGGAGCTCATCACCGGTCAATCATCAGAAAATGGAGGAGCAGATCTAGTTCAATGGATCCGGGAGTCTCGCTTCTGTAGTTCTATTCACAAGATGCTAGATCCTGATCTTGGTAGCAGTTACGATTCTAGGGAGCTCAAAAGTCTTCTAGCTGTGGCAAAGTTATGTGTTAGAGATGGGGATAAGCCAAAGGCTTCTATGCAGCAAATTCTGCGGTATCTCCGTAAAAAGATCGAAATTCCACGAGACTAGTTTTTGTACTGAATTTATTATCATTTCATACGAAAATTTTCATATTTTATGAAACCAATATTTGATTGTTTCATGGAGAGTTCGTACTCTCCAGGTTTGATATTTCTGCTTTCTGCCTTGTGGATGAACGACTTTCTAATTTGTTTTGAAATATATAAATAAATTAATAATAATTCCACTACATGAAGGGGCACTGTTCTAAAAATCTCCGTCTAGCATCGTCTAGACCCTACATAGGCGCTAGGCAGCTGGTCACCATCCCGATTAATGATTAGGCGTTTGAAAATTAAGAAATGACACCTAGACGTGCTGAGGCACCCGCCTACATCGCCTAGACACCCGCCTGGCCCGTCCAAACTCAACTAGGTTGCAACTCACTTAGATAGAAAATAGATAACTTTCATTTTGCATTAGAGAAATTATATTCACACACCCCAAATTACTTTTTCCACATCCTTTTAATTTTTTAATATTTTCTACACATCACTAACACGTGATAGAAAAATATTAAAAAATTAAAAGGATGTGGGAGAAGTAATTTGGGGTGTGTGAATATAATCTCCCTTGCATTATATTTTTTTTTCAATAAATTATAAGAGACTTGTTGCATACTTAAATGAACACACATTATATCATTATTCTCCATGTTTTTATTATGTTCCAATACTTCATAATATATATGTCATTTTATTTTGTAGTTTATGATGAAATTATATATATTTTAAGTATAAGCACACACTTATTTACACAAAATATAATAGATTTACTTAAATCCGTCTAGTCTCCTAGGCGTCCGTCTAGGCGCTAGACCCCAGCCCGCCACCCGACTAGTGCCTAGCGTCTTTTAAAATATTGTGAAAAGGGTAGGCATGCTTCTCGAAATGTTTTCTGTTCAAGTCTAAGTCTCGTTCTCTTGTTTGTGATCACTCATATTAAGATTTGATGTCAAATGTTAAGATTAAAACATTAAATCCACGTTCATGTATTATGTACCATTGATATAAGAGAAAATTGTAGCAATGAACCTTGAAACTTTAATCCAATTGGAGGAAGGATACCTCATCTAAAAATCTGTGATTATTTGTCCCTTAACTCATCAAAACGTGCATAGTCCTTTTCATCAACTTTGTTAAAACTTTTGTCAAAATGAGTCACTTGCCACATAAGGCTAAATCAATGGCTAAATATGAAAACCAAATGAGAACATTCTAGCAATTGTCACTCAACTTTAATTCAATTGGAACAATGTTCCCTAAACTTTAACCTAGGGTTGGGCACGGGCCGGGCCGGGCCCAATTTTGAAGAGACCGGACCGGACCTAGGTTCAAAGGGAACGGGGCGGGCTGGGGCGGGGATTACATTTTTTAATATAAGAACCGGACATTACCCGGCCCAGTTGAAACGGGCCGGTTCGGGGCGGGTCCACAGGTCCCTTTTTTTTTTTTTTTTTGGTTGTTTGAAAGAAAAAAAAATTGTACAATTCACAGATTGCAATCTGCACAAAACTGCACAGATTTGCACAATCTGCACACAACTGCACAGATTGCAACTGCAGAAAGTCACATACTGCATTTACGCATATTTTGCACAAATTCACCATTATTCACATCCAATCTAAATACAAAGTCCAACATCCAAGTTCATAGATTAACAATACATTCAAAATAATGATATTACATCTTCCAACATCTAAAAATTAAATCAACATACAAAATATCCGAAAATCCAAGTTCCAACAACAATCTTCATTGAATCTGTAAACAAAAATAGAATATAAACATGACATTTTTAACGTCCAACATCATATTATCTATCCTCATTCAAATTGAATTATTGAAATTTAAAGTTTATTCATTTGAGTTTAAAATATTACCGCAATTCCTTTTCCTTTATTCGTTTGAGTTGTTTCAATTTTAAGAACACTTGATGAGATTGTTGAACTTGTAGATATAGTATTTGCTCTTTTTCTTTTATATTCTACAACAAAGAACAACCGTTAATTGTAAACCAATTAATATAAAGTTATAAACCAAACTATAAAAAACAAGATAATTACCTTCTTCACACTCTTGATAAAATTCAAGCTCCGCGGGACTTGCTTCATACTCAATGCTGCCAATTGGTTCACTTCTTATCCAATTTTGAAGGCACATCAATGACTCCACTGTTTGAGGAAGGAGACATGATCTACAAGGGTCAATTACTCTCTTTCCTCCACTAAATGCACTCTAACTGACAAATGTTGACACTTGAATTGGCAAGACATCTTTCGCTATCAAAGCAAGTGTGGGATATGTGCTCCTCCCTTTCAACTTCCACCATTTCAAAACATCAAATTGTGAACCATGTGGTACATTCTCTACAGTGTCAAGGAGATACCTATCCACCTCATGTGCAAGCGCAATATCCTCGGTGTCTTCTAGTTCATTTTCCCAATCATCCATGATTTGACTAAATATCATTGGATTTTCTGTTGGCACACTAGAAGATGATTGTTTTACCCTTGAAGAAGAAGTGTCAAGAACTAAATCTTCTCTACCCTTTTGTTGTGTTTGTGAATCGAAAGCTTGACTACCATATTCATCACACATTGTCTTCAACAATGTCTTCACTTGATTACTTTTTTGTTCAATCTCTTCTTTAAGAAGTTGTAATTGCTTTCTACACAAGTGCATGTAGTGCCTCAATTTGAACCTTGGGTCTAAGACAAGGACAATTACAAATATTTGATTAAGGGACTCAATTGAACCAAAATACTTTCGATATTTGGCTCTCATGTTGAATGCCATATCACGTAGCACCAACTCTGCAGGTCTTCCAGTTTGCATATATTCAGGCAAAAAAAGTTTTTCTATCTCGTTTTCCACAGCAATGACATCATGAACAGCTGTGTTAGATGTGGGATACTTAGTTGCACTAACTTTCAAAGTTACAAGATAGAAGACCTTTAAAAATTTCACAAACACTTCTGCACTATCCCAATCTTCCTCCTTAGGTGGTCCAATCCTCCCTTTACCCGCCACTTCTTCTCCTTCATCACTAAACACCTTTTCACTGAAATAGGTGGTGTATATATTGGCTTCATCATCTTCGATCATCCTTTCAAATGCTTTTTTAAACTTCAAGCAAGATTCTAGCATCATGTATGTGCTATTCCACCTAGTAGGCACATCCATAACAACTAGACCCCTACTATCCAACTTCTCATTCTCCACACATTTCTTGAAATAACTTAACCTTCGGGGACTTGATCTCACAAACCGCACGGCATTTCTAAGAGCATCCACACTTGTCTCTAATCTTTTCAACCCATGTTTCACTACCAAGTTGATAATATGAGCTAAGCACCTCACATGCATAAACTTGCCATTCATAATCACTTTACTATTAAGCCATTTCTGCATTTTATGAACAACATACTCAATTGCCACCTTATTAGCCAATGCATTGTCAACTGAAATGCACATTACCTTTTCAATCCCCCACTCAACCAAACATTGCTCAATCATCTGCCCTATTTCTTTGCCTTCATGACTTGAAATCAAACAAAAGTTTAGAATCCTTTTGTGCATATTCCAATCATCATCCACAAAATGAGCAGTTAGCACCATGTAGTTCAAATTTTGCACACTTGTCCATGTATCGGTAGTCAAGCTCACTCTATGATTGTGTATCTCCTTTTTTAACTGATCTTTCATGCTATCATACATACTGAATAACTCCCTCACGATAGTGCTTCGAGATGGAACATGCAATCTAGGCTAGACTTTGCACATCATCCGCCTAAACCCTTCACTCTCCACAATACTAAAAGGTACCTCCTCCATCACAATAAACTCAATAATACCTTCCACACTTTCTTCTTGGCTCCACCCTTTAGCAACAAGCATGTTTTTGACATCCCCAGAAGGTCCAGAACTACCTAGAACCTTTTGCAACTCATCAGTTGGTTTATATGACTTGCAATGTTTATTGATATGTTTAATGTAAGTACTAGTTCCACCCCCACTAGTATCACATGCAAAAAGGGTGTTACAATGGTTACACTTAGCCTTCAATACTTGTACCTCCACCTTCTCTTTCTTTCCATCCTTTTCTACTTCTTGTATTTCCGAGACGGTACACTTAGTGACATGATCCCAAACCCAAGATCTCTCAGAAGAAGATCTCTCTAGTGAAGCTATTATAGTTGGTTGCTTTGTCTTTGGAATAGGTGGTGCTTTTCTTTTTCTGGAGGATGAGGGGTTTGGGGGAGGCATTGATGGTTTTGACTGTGTGGGTTGTGGAGGACATGGTGATGTAGCCGTAGATGATGCTACATTAGTACTACTAGGGGAACTTTGACTTTGAGATTGAGACATTATGTAAAAATCTGTAAAAATTAAATAATGGAACTATATTCATTAATCAAATAAAATAGCATAATCTCTATGTAAGCATAATCTACACATTATACATAATTTAAACCCAAAAAAGCATAATCTACCATTCATGACATTTTACCAAAATGTTTCAAGAAACTATGCTTTTTTCCATAGGCTAAAGAAACTGTGTTTTCTACAATATTGGCCAAGTACTTATTGTGTGTGTGTGTGTGTGTGTGAGATGTATATGTAAGCAAACAAAAAATAACCATCCAAACCAAAACACCATTGAATCTGAACCACCAGTAAGCAAACAAAAAATAACCATCCAAACCAAAACACCATTGAATCTGAACCACCAGTAAGCAAACTTCCAAACAAAAAATAACCATCCAAAAAAAAAAAAAAACCATCCAAACCAAGAACTCACCAGTAAGCAAGCAGCATGCATGCACTCACCAGCACCAGGTGGTAAAGTCAGATCACGATCAGCTGAAACAGAAACGATATCGGGAACGTCAACTTTTATAGCTGCTTCCACTGATCTACTTGAGATGCCTTAGGGTACATGCTTTTGCTCATTTTTACTAACCTGCTGAAAGGAAGTAGATGAACAGAAAGAACACAAGTAAGTAATAAACAGATAAAGAATATACTTGGCACAAGCAAGGAAAGTTACTATAACTAATTCAGTTATCGAATGTGCAAATAATTTTTCTTCGCTTGATATACACTAAAACGATAAAGAATTACCTGTTGAAGCCCTTCATTATTCAAAACAAACTCTGATCGTTTCCAATCACTATGAGGTGCAATTGGTTTTCCCGCTGGTGGTGCAGTAAGATATCCAACTTTAAGATATGGTAAAGGAAGCTGTGAAGATTAGAAATTATCATGTCAGCAAACCAAAAATATAATCTCTCAACCAACGAGATTAAGCAGACATCAAGGTATGACCACTGAAAGAATTAGGAAAATTAAGTCTCTCTCACTGAAGGGATATCCTTTTCTCCATATAAATATCAAATCAAATTGGTTGAGAAAGAAAACTATGGAAAAGAAAACTATGGGAACCTTACATTGTAATTTGGTTTCAAAGCATGAGCAGCTGCAATGTAGATAGCCGATTGACTATACAACTCATTAGGTGAAACTTCTTTGGGGTGTCCAGATCCTCCAGTTCTTAGTGTGTCCTCAGCCAATCCGTACTGCAAGTAAGAAAAAGACCAAGGTTTGGTAATTCAAGTTACGGGGGATTATTAGATAAGAGAACCAGTGGTTTCTTGTTATCCACTATAGAGGAAACTGAGAGTCCATTTAAATTATGAATGGAGTATCACATTATCCTAAAATTATTAAGATAAGTAACAAACTAATCAATACGGTTCCAAGATTGTAAATTGCTCGATGGAAATCAAACTGCAACTAAATAGCTGCGCGGAACTGCACCAGAAGAAAATGACATGAGTCATGACAGTATAAATGAGAAACAAACACTTCAAAGATGAAAATAATATTCTGGTTTCCCATCCACATTTATCTAATCATTCTGATATCTCCAAAAAATTATTATATGGTACCTTACTTATTGCAGATCTTACAATTGTTTGCTTTTCCCGTGCAGGAACAATTGCGCTCAGTTCCTAAATTGCATAATTGATTAAAAAAAAAATCAATTTGGAGTTCATGACATGGAACATAATTATA
Source organism: Pyrus x bretschneideri (assembly GCF_019419815.1). Taxonomy (NCBI): domain Eukaryota; kingdom Viridiplantae; phylum Streptophyta; class Magnoliopsida; order Rosales; family Rosaceae; genus Pyrus; species Pyrus x bretschneideri. The sequence goes on along the minus strand of NW_025999806.1, from coordinate 948,894 downwards.
TGCCGAGAGAGAAGAAAAATAACCATCCAAATAACCAATCGTGTGCAGGCAGTAACATGCAGCAACATGCATGCACTCACCATTCATGACATTTTACCAAAATGCTTTCTGATTGATAGCAAATAATCTACACATTAAGTCTAATGCCCCGAGAATTCCACCCTTAAACAAAAAGTACAAGGTAAAATTGGATTTGAGAACAAAGTTGATTCCACACCAAGGACTTTCTTGATATCTCAAACCCCAAAGCCATGTTAGTTAATCACTTATCTTCATTTGAGTAGTCGGATTGCACTTTGGTATAACAGTAGAATTATTTTTAATCCTAAATTCTCTTGCTTTCGCAGTTTGGAAACTACATTGAGGAGCTATTCATGTTTAAGTTCATTATACATAATTTAAACCCTAAGTTCATGGGAAACACAAGCAGGCAGCAGCCGCAACACAATTAAACAGAGTGAACACACAACACACGGATTGTTGACCGACAAAAGACCAAAAAGGCTGAGAAGTATCATCATGTTATTATACTAATCAGTTTGGACATAGAAGAACATTTGCATGAAGAATAGGTTAATAAGTTCTATAAACAAAGAAACATTTGTTAAGCCTGTAATAGGTTAATAACTAATAATTAATAACTAATAACTATAAACAAATAAACATTTGCAACACTACCTCAATATTTATGGGAGTACGTCAACAGTCAACTCATTCATAAGGCACATTCGAAACATAATGAAAAGGATCTAAAACAAATAAGCTTTAGAGCTTACCGAAACCGATGAGGTATGCTCAGGTATTTGAGAAATATGTATTTGGATTAGGCTCTGCTCAACCAAAGGCGATTGGATGCTAGGCTACCTCAAAGCTTGAACACAAACCAAGACATAAGAGATCATTAGATATGAGAGATTGGAAGCATATTACATAATCAGTGCAGGAAAACTTGAAAATAACACAAAAACCAGTGCAGCTAGTCGGTTACAGGGATTAAATAGCGTTAACAATAAGGGATGTTAACTTGACAAAGAAGTTATATTCTCACATGCAAAGCATAGAAGATGGTTCACATATATAGTTATCCAAAACACAATCTGTAATTAGGTCGAGTAGTATCCAAACACAATCTGTAATTGGCTGCATCCCTGTCAAGAGCCCCAAAAACACCACACTGAGGCCATACACAATTACACATCGCTCTTATCCGTTAGCCTATGAGCATCGAGAAGCTTCAAGATTTTTAAGCACACTAATAAGAGAAAAAGAACAAGAGAAAAAGAACACACATGCACGCTAATATGCAAATAGCAGTTAAAAGTCTTCCCAAATTATATCAACTTGCAATGTTTGCAATGCATACTTTTTCTGTCTCCTTTCCGTGTTCAGTAAATTGATAATGCATTAGCATGATAATACAACCACGTGCAGATGATATCATGTTAGTCAGAAACCACGAAACGGTAAATTTTGATAACTCATAAGGAGCCGGAGGTTAATGCATTGGAAGTTCTGTTTCCAGATCTTATCACTCTCCACTCTCCAGCAAGAGCGTCGAGAAGCTTCAAGATTTTTAAGATGCATGTGTGTTTCCTTCCGGTTAAGACTTAAGTTAGGAATCTCAATGACTTAACAGTCGGAAGAGTTTGCGATTTACCTCTGTTGTATGCTTCTCAGATCCTAATTTGAAACCTTTAACAAATATGGCAATGAAAATAAATTAAAAATTTTAAAAATGAACAGAAATAGAATGGATGTCTCCGGATTGCAAATCAATATGCTTGGAAATACTTCAGATTCTTCAGAATATATGTGAAATACAAGGACTTCTACTTAACATTTGGATGTGAAAACAAGCTAAAAAATCAAAAAAATCCACCAAATCAGCAAGAACAAACATGAACATCCCAATATATTGAGCACAGATTACATACATCAGATCAGAGGTTAAAGAACCTATTAAAAAAAAAAAAAAAAAAAAAAAAAGAGGTTAAAGAATTCACCTGAACTGGCAACAGCGATGGAGTGTTGGCGATCGCGACGGCGGTGATGTCGTCGGGAAAGAGTGAACAAGAATTGGGAAGATGGGTTGTGCGGGTGCCTGGGTCTAGGATGAGATGTCGAGGAGAACAATCAAGAAGAAGATCGAGGTCGAGGTCGAGAGAGAGTAAAGACGGAGAGGTCGAGGTCGAGGTGAGGTCGGACTTCAGAGACGGAGAGGTCGAGGTCGATCGAGAGAGAGCAAAGACTCTCACATCTCACTGAATCATATTCAATTAGGGTAAAACCAACGGTCATGATTGGAAGGTATGTTTATTTTCAATCTGGGCCGTCCATTTCAATTACAAACGGGCCGGTTCGGGGCCCCGTTTTTCTATAAATCTGGAACCGGCCCGACCCTAGAATGCCATTACCTAGGCCTGCCCCGCCCCGTTTCCCCTATTTAAAAACAGGACCCGCCCCGTACCCGCCCCGACCCGCCTATACCCGCCCCTACCGGCGGGCCCAGGACCCATTTGCCCAACCCTACTTTAACCCAGTTTCAGCAATAGTTCTTCTAACATGACTCATTTTAACAAAGTTAAAGAAAAAGACCATAGCTACGTTTTGATGAGTTAATGGATCAATGGTCATAGATTTTTAATTGTGAGACCATTGCTAAAATTGAATAAAGTTGAAAAACTATTGCTACAACTTTCTCTTGATATTGAAGTAAGCAATAGGTATTCATACATTACTTGGTGACTAAGAGAAATTTTTTAATCCATGCCCACCAATAAATTATGCCCGGAAGGGAGAAAAATACAGAAATGTTATAGATAGAATTCTATGAGAAACCAGGAAGTTAAGACATGCAGGACACATATCTGATTAAGACATGCTGCAATATTCCTAAACTAGCCTTCATGCACGCGTGTGAGCTGTTAGAAGAAAAATCAAATATTTGAAGTAAATGAATAATCTTAGATCATGCTAGAAGAAATCCCTCTTAAACCAATTAAAGTAGCTGAATTCACATAATAAAATCAGTCTCTATAGAATTTACATTAAGAATAGAGAAAATAATATTTAATAAACAGTTGATTGAATCACATTATTGTTAGCCCATTGTGAGGCAAAGTCCACCTCCTTCCCCTTAGTGTAGATAATATCGTTTGTTAAAAAAAAAAAAAAATCATTTGACAACTGATTTAATCATATTATTATCCGCGTACGAAAGACTTTTTTATAACCTGGCATTACATGTCACATCCCGCTCGGGCTCCCACCACATCTCGGGCTTGACTCTACCGTAGCACGATATTGTTCTCTTTGGGCCCCGACCATGCCCTCATGGTTTTATTTCTAGGAACTCACACAAGCAGAACTTCCCAGTGGGTCACCCATCCTGGGATTGCTCTCGCGCAAGCTCGCTTAACTTCGGAGTTCTAATGGAACATGAAGCCAGTGAGTTCTTGAAAGGCCTCGTGCTAGGTAAAGATGGGAATATACATATAAGGCTTACAGGATCCTCACCCCTGGGCGATGTGGGATCTCACAATCCACCCCCTTTTAGGGGCCCAACATCCTCGTTGGCACACTTCCGACCAGGGATTGGCTCTGATACCAAATTTTCACATCTCGGTCCAGGCCCCCACCACATCTCGGGCTCGACTCCACCGTAGCACGATATTGTCCGCTTTAGGCCCCGACCATGCCCTTGCAGAGTGCGGTTTTGTTTTTGGGAACTTATATGAGCAGAACTTTCCAGTGGGTCACCCATCCTAGGATTGCTCTCGTGCGAACTCGCTTAATTTCAAAGTTCCAATGGAACCCGAAGTCAGTGAGCTCCCAAAAGGCCTCGTGCTAAGTAGAGATGGGAATATACATATAAGGCTTACATGATCCTCACCCCTGGGCGATGTGGGATCTTACATTAAGGTCTCTTAAAATGTTTTGAACGTGTTTAAAAAAAAAAAAAATCATTTGACAACTAATTTAATCATATTATTATCCACGTGCGAATTTATAACCGGCATTACATGTCTCTTAAGATGTTTTGAACGTGTTTAAAAACAGATAATAGATAAATTGAATCACATTATTACTAGCCTATTGTGAAATACTAATTAAAAAAAAAGCAAAAACAAAAAACCCACAAAATCATTAATTATTAAAAAATACTATTAGAATGATGAAAATGCCCTTCCTTTATTTGATGCATTATTTTAGGATGCCTTTGAAGTTTTTTGTTTTGGGAGCATTTTTGTCCAATTATTTTTGGTAAAGCATTATGACACCAAAATACTATTCACCTTTTGTGCTCTCTTTATGTATAATAGATATATCAAATGTCGTACAAATGCAGGACATATATGCAAGGTTCTAAAAAACGTTAGGCGCTAGGCGCTAGTCGGTTGGTGGGCTGGAACCTAGCACATAGGCGGCTAGGTGGGCACCTAGACAAACAAAACGGATTTAAGTAAATCTATTATATTTCGTGTAAATAAGTGCTTGTTTATACTTAAAATATATATAATTTCATCATAAACTACAAAATATAATGACACATATATTATGAAGTATTGAAATATAATGAAAATATGGATAATGTGTGTTCATTTAAGTATTCAACAAGTCCTTTACAATTTATTGAAAAAAAAAATGCAAATGAAAGTTATCTATTTTCTGTTCAAGTGAGATCCCTTTAGGCACTTGAAAATTATATATTTTCTGTTTAAATGAGTCGCAACCTAGACAAGTGCCTAAGCAGGTCTGGACGGGCTAGACTGGTGCCTAAACGATGTCTCAACAGGTCTAGGCATCCATTCTTAATTTTCAAACACCTAAGCATTAATCAGGACATTGATCAACCACTTAACGCCTAGACAAGGCTTAGATGGTACTAGGCGATGATTTTTAGAACAATGCATATATGTGATTAAGACATGTAGTTTAACTCTCCAACGCCTCATATTTTTAACACACTAAGACCATCTCCAAACGAGATGTTAAATTTTAAACATAAAATTTGAATTTGACAGCTGATGTGGCATTTTAACATCTTTTAAAATTTTGTTCTCCATCCGATATGTCAAATTAAATTATTAATTTATTACACTATTTTCTTTTCATAATTGCTATTATATATTTTATATTTTTACATATATAAATAATTTGATAATAGAACCCAGAAACAACTTCAATCCCTACCTCCTCAGCCCCAAATCTCTACCCTTCCCTTGACATGAAAGACCTCTACGAAAATCTATTCTTCAAAAACCCTAACCCTACCTACCAATACCACCCCCTTTGCTCCGCTTGAAGCATCGGCTCCACCCAAGTCGACGACGAGATCCGATGGCCTCCGGCTAAGGACGAAGGCACCGTCAAGCTCGACCACTCGCATTACTTCTCTCTCTACGCCCCATCGGATTCCGACTCTAGGCCAGGATCGAACCCAAAAGCAAAGACGAACGATCCAATCAATTTATTAAACTACAAATTGACGATTGGGTCGAAAGGGCAGGAGGGATTGGTGAAGGAATTGGATGGGATTTCAGAGTTATTGCAGTTTTTCGGTTCAAAAGGTTTTGGATAAGGCGAAGAAGGGGGAGGCGTTGGACGATACCCTGGCATTGGAGACCTCACCAGAGGAGTTGAGCACAAAGGAGTTAAAGAAAAAAATAAAAAAAATATTTAATAATTAATTAAAAAGCATTTGACGTTGTCGTCAAATTTGATAGCAAAAGAGAAAGATGTCAATCCATGTCATACCACATCAGATTTTGCTTCTCAGTTGAAAATCATTGCTACTGTCTTTTGTTACCGTTATTGCTGATTTGAACATTTTGACATCTCTTTTGAAAATGCTATAAATGAACATTAAACTGTAAGACTGATGGCCATTAAAAGAGCAATAAGAATAATGGTCATTTATAAAAAGATAGTGGAAGAATAACACGATGTCCAAAATCATCACATAACATCTAATTATAATAAGTGTTTCAAAATTCTAGACCGCCATGCCATCATCACAACCCCCGCCCCGACCCGCCCACCCCCCCCCCGGGGGGCCCTTCTCCTTTCATCCCCCCACCTTGTCATCCGTTGTTACACTTCAGCAGGCACCCGAAAACTTGTCCAACTTTTCAAAAACTAGCATCAGTCATCACTGCTGGGCGCATTGCACCCTCTGAGCACCACCAGGCATGTCATCATCCTCATCATAGGCCTCTTGCTGAGCCTGCTGCTGCTTCCTCCTCATCTCCTCCTCCATGTTCACATCATGCAGAGTCGTCTCCTCACACTCATCCACCTCCATATCCATGAGCTGAGATGCTGATGGCTTGCCTGGAAGAGCAGCCTCCAAGGCCTTTACTTGCTCAGGGTTGAGAGACTCTGGGAATTCCACATTGAAGTGAATGTACAGCTTCCCCTTCATGAATGACCTCTGATAGATGGGCATACCCTCGTCATTGATTGCCTTGAACGAATCTGCATTATCAAAATAAATCACAGGATTATAACATTCTGAGGATTCACTAGCCAATACATTAAATTCTCTTAGTTTATTTATTAGCTTTACTTACCAGGCTTGACAACTTCGCCAGGGTTTGATTTTATAAGCAGCTGCCTGCCATCCAAATGGGTCAACACAAACTGGAAGCCGCATAGAGCCTCAGTTAGAGACAGAGTGTGCTCGACGAAAAGGTCCTCGCCCTTTCTCTTGAACTTTGGATGTTCTTTTTGCTGAATGACAAACACTATATCACCAGTGACTGTCTCAGGCTGCAATGACAGAGTAGACACAGTAAACCAATCAATCCCACATTTCCAAATACAGAATTAAAACTAGAACTGCTACTACTAATAACAACAAGTCACAATTAATGAGGATATGTAACATACAGCTTCATCTGCTTCACCGGGGAATGTGATCTTCTGTCCATTCTGCATGCCTTTCTCCACATGGACTTCCAAAACCTTCTTCCCTTGAACAACCTTCTCCCCCTTGCACTGAGTACAGCGGTCTCGGTCACTAATGGTCTCTCCAGTACCCTTACACTCATTGCAAGCATGCTGCATCTGTTGAATCATAGACGGGCCCAGGTGCCTAATTGAGACCTTCATACCAGTTCCTTGACAGCCAGAACACTTCAATGAAGCCCCAGATTTCGAACCCTTCCTTCAATTTTGAAAAAACACATTCACATCCCATGTGAGCATCATAATTTCAAACCTCCAAGTTCTATACTTTATCCTAGCATGAAGCTTAAAAACAAAATTTTACTACTACTACTCACCCATTACACTTGGAACATAGCACATTACGCGATAAAGATAGCTTCTTCGAGGTCCCAAGACAGAGGTCCTCCAAAGAAACCTTGAGTGCATGGACAACATCTTCTCCACGTCTCTGTCTTCGTCCTCGGCTACTACCACCACCTGCTCATACAAACAAGTATAAAATTGATTCATTACACAACAAGAAACCCCACCTGAAAACCATGAAAACCAATTGCACAATTCGCACCTCCAAATGGGCTTCCACCAAAGAAAGATGAGAAGATGTCAAATGGGTCGTGGCCGCCGCCACCTCCACCCCCCATTCCCTCCTTGAGTGCATCCTCACCATACTGATCGTAGATTTCACGCTTCTCAGGGTCACTCAAAACCTCATAAGCGTGAGCCAACTCTTTAAACTACGCATAATACATGAAAAGACCATTAGCCCTACACCTACAGATCCAAATCAACCAAAAAATCCGCAACCCATTATCACAAATCTGAAATTCTATCGACAAATACCTAAACCAAAATATAAAAAGAAACCCAATTTCCAAGTCAACCCATGAATTCATTCACTCAACAATTTATGAAAAATACCATATCCAATCAAATTCAACAAAAAGGAAAGGGCTTGACAGAATTACAAGCACGATAAAAGCAGAACCAGCAGAATCCACAATCACCCAATTCCCCAAATCCCAATACGGAAACCAAATCGAGAAATCTAAACAAAAAGGAAAGGTGGGCACTTACTTTCTCAGGATCTCCACCCTTATCAGGGTGGTTTTTTATGGCGGCTTTCTTATACGCCTTCTTCAAATCGTCGGAAGAAGCACTCTGTGAAACTCCCAAAATCTCATAGTACCGAGTGTTATCGCTTTTCTTCGGCGCCCTCCCAAACATCTTGGCAGGCTAAATCGATCGAAACCCTAATCCCCAAATTGAAAGCGAAATCGCGAATCGTGTTCCTTTCGTATGAGATAACGGGGAGGAGGAGGAAGCTCCCAGAGAATCTGCTATTTTCTTGCGAGGAAAGCCAGAACAAGAAGAACAAACCTAGTCCAGAGCAACTTGGGAGAGTTGAGGCCGTGTGGGTGTATATCTGTGTATATATAAACAAATCAGGTGATCATTTGAGAGAGAGAAAGTAGTGGACGGTTGGGATTGGATCCGTGTTTCGGAAGGGTCTAGAATTCCTTTCCCTCTGATGATTTTGGTCCTCGTGAGTTATGGACCGTTGGATGGGTTGATGAGGGAATTGATTGTTTTTGTAGGAAGTAAATGGTCAGTTCCTTCCTTGAAACGCCCTGCTGCCATCCTGTCGAAGTATTGGTCTACCTGTATGGTCGTCTAAAAGCAACTTTCACTCTTAAAGCGATAATTGTCCAGGCTATTGGGTTTAAAATTAATAAAAAATAATAATATTATTGTTATAAATAGGCAAAAGTTATAGAGATAATTTTTGCTAAGGATAAGAGCGAAATAGGTGCAAAATATTACACTATAACTATAACACAAAAAGATAGCAGATAAGGAGAGGGAGGGATACTGATATTATTTCTTTTGATTATTTCTTTTGCAGTGTGTTTTGATAGCACACAAAGTGTTTTATTTATAGAGCAACTCCCGTAATAACAATCATCCAAATATAATGATGAGACTTTTGAAAGTATCAAATACTATTCCCAAATCTTTATTTCTTTGAGTGGACATTCACCCGCTAATTCTACAACACTCCCTTTTAGATGCCCACATATCAACATCAGTTACCTAGTTAAAACCTTGTTCGGAAAAACCTAGTGGGAAAAAACCATAGCGAAGGAAGAAAAAGTACAACTTTACCTAGACTGTTGATATAGTGTTATGTATATTTATGTTGCCTCGTTAAAACCTTGATAGGAAAAACCTAGTGGGAAAAATCCTAATCGAAGGAAAAAGAGTACAACATGCATGTATTATGGATGCTCCCCCTGATATGTATCTCTCCCTGATTTCGCATTTTTTAAATTTAGCTGATTGGTAAGTCGACGTAATCCGATACTTTGCACTAGCTTTTGAAACGTGCACTTTGGTAGAGATTTGATGAACCTGTCTGCCAAATTTTCATTGGAACGGATTTGTCTAACTTCAATAACTTTAGCCTTCTGAAGCTCATGTGCACTGAAAAACTTTGGAGATATGTGTTTAGTCTTATCGCCTTTGATGAATCCTTCCTTCGTTTAGGCAACACAAGCTGTATTATCTTCATGGATGACAGTTGGATTGTCTGTCTTTAAAGGTAAACCACATGAATTCCGGACATGATGGATCATTGATCTTAACTAAGAACATTCACGACTTGCTTCATGTAAAGCAAGTATTTCCAAATGATTGGAAGATGTAGCAACTAGTGTTTGCTTTGTTGAGTTCCATGAGATTGTTGTATCTCCATTAATGAACACATATCAAATTTGTGAGCGGGCTTTATGCGTATCAGAAAGAAAATCAACATCTGCATATCCAACAAAGATCTGGTCATTTGTGGATTTCTCTCAGTAGAAGAGACTCATACCTATTGTCCTACGAAGGTATCGCAAAACATCTTTGAATCCTTTCCAATGACGAATTGTTGGAGCAGAGCTATACCTTTTAACAAGTTAACTGAAAAAGCCATATCTAGTTTAGTACATTGTGCTAAATACAATAAAGCACCTATTGCACTCAGATATGGTACTTTTGGACCAAGGACCATTTCATCATCTTCTTTTGGACGGAATGAATCTTTCTTAATGTCCAAAGAACAAACGAACATTGGCGTGTTGAGTGGATAAGCCTTGTCCATGCCAAATCGATTGAGGACTATTTCAATGTAAGCTGATTGGTGGACCAAAATTCCACTAGCACAATGCTCGATCTGCAGGCCAAGACAATATTTTGTTTTTCCAAGATCTTTTATTTCAAATTCGCTTTTCAGATATTCAGCAGTTTTATTGAGCTCTTCCAACTAGGTTCATATCATCGACATATATTGCCACTACAGCAAATCCAGAATTGGATTTCTTAATGAACACACAAGGGCAAATGACATTGTTGGTATACCCTTCTTTGATCAAATACTCACTGAGACGATTATACCACATTCTTCTAGATTGTTTCAGCCTATACAATGATCGCCTTAATTTGATTGAGAGCATACCTCGTGGTTTGTTAGTTGTTTCAAGCAACTTAAGTCCTTTTGGGACTTTCATGTATATGTCTGTATCTAATTCTCCATATAGATACGCAGTGATGACATTCACAAGTCACATCATTAGTACATGCATAATTTATGGAGATTTTTTTGCTGTCATATACCTCTGTCTCTTCAGGGACATGTGTCTCATCAAGGACATTTTCTTTTTTTGAAAGTACAGAATCATGAGTTGTGGATTTGTCATTCCTTCTCTCTTCCTGAATGATTTCATTTGGATTCAGTTGTGCCATCGTCTTTCTCTTTCAAGGGGTTGAATCTTTTGAACTTGGAGGTCTACCACGCTTTAGGTGTGCACCAGATGATTCATTTACTGCCACTTTATTTTGTCCAACAGGGACATCAATTCTTGCAGGTGCATTTGCAGCTGGTATATAAGATTTTGTCATTTTCATAGCATTATTAAATGCATCTGGCATTTGATTAACAATACTTTGAAGATGAATGATTTTTTTTTCACTTTATTTTCACATTGAGTGTTACGTGGATCAAAATGAAATAAGGTGGGTACAACCTATGTCAGCTTTTGCCGTTCTTCTAGAACGGTCTTTTCTCCTTCTAACGATGAGAAGATTGTCTCATTAAAGTGACAATCAGCAAAACGAGTTGTAAACATATCACCTGTCAACGGTTCCAAATATCTAATAATAGATGGTGAATGAAAACCCACATAAATTTCCAGCCTACGCTGAGGTCCCATTTTAGTGCGTTGCAGCGATGCAATAGGCATATAAACAGCACAACCAAAAACTCGTAAATGTGAAATGTTTGGCTGATGCCTAAACACGAGTTATACTGAGGAGTATTGGTGGTTGACTATAGGTCTCAATCAAACCAATGATGCAGCATGTAAGATGGCATGTCCCCATGCAGAAACAGGCAATTTTGTTTTCATGAGCAGATTGCGAGCTATTAATTGAAGTCGCTTGATAAATGCTTCTGCTAGATCATTTTGAGTATGGACATAAGGAATAAGGTGTTCAACATCAATGCCCAATGTCATGCAATAATCATCAAAGGTTTGAGACATAAATTCACCAACATTATCAAGTCATATTGACTTTATGGGGTAATCTAAGAACTGTGCTCACAACTTAATTATCTAAGCAAGAAGTCTCGCAAAAGCTACATTCTAAGTAGATAAGAGACAAACATGTGACCATCGGGTAGATGCATCAACCAAAACCATAAAATATTGAAACGGTCCACAAAATGGTTGAAAAATATTTTCGATCTCGAAGTATTGTATGCGTAGTTGCACTGTCTGCAAGACAAATATCTCTGCTATTTCTCTTGTTTGAGAATAATCATAGTTTTTATCCATACTTTCTGAGTAAAAGGGATCACAATTAAAAACAACTTATTCATAATAAAAGGAAATTGAAATGCCGCTTTTATTAAATTGAAATGCGAGTTTTAAACTACAAGTTCAGAATACATCAAACATAAATGATTCAATCGGACCGATACACTTCATTCCTTTTTTCCACAATGAAGTCTGAGACATCTAGGTGGTTATGTTCAATTGTCCTGATAAGTCGCACACTGGATCAGGTATATCTATTGGTCTAGCCTGGTCGAGGAAATTGGTTTCAACACCCTTCTTTTTTAGGGAGGCTTGATATAAATCCACCAGATATTTTAGGGTACGACAGGTACGCGCCCAGTACCTGTTGCCACCACACCTATGGCAGACTTCTTCAGAGTTTCTAGAAGCATTGTTCAAATGAGCTTTATCTTTGTGGCGATTTACATTTTTGAAGCTCATGCCTGAATTATGCTTTGTAACTTGGTTGTGAAACTGGACATCATGATTCTTGCCTTTCCCATTCCACCGGCTTCGCTTGTGTCCACTTTCTTATTTATGATTATTACCACCAAAGGATGTGGCATTCACTTCTGGGAATGGTGCAGATCCAATAGGTTGGGACTGATGATTTTTCATCAGGCGCTCATTGTTTTGTTTAGTTACCAGGGGCACATATATTAGCTGGTTGATATGATATATAATAGCACACAAATTAAACCCTCTTTTTGACAATTGTAGTATAGATATAAGTAAGGATCGTTCTAGGCCGGGAATTAGGAGGGATTGCTAATCTAATGAAAATCGACTCAAAGATGTAAAAATATGCTTTAAAACACTTAAACAAACTCAAAAGAGTCTTAACTAAACTTGTATGACTCAAAACAACTTTAAAGACTCAAAACAACTCAAAACAATCAGAAAGACTCAATTTCGACTCTAGGATTCACTTTGGACGAAAATACAACTAGTTTTGACTCAAAAGACTCAAAAACACACTTTTGGACAAATTTGGAACAAGTAAGAAAAGGGGATTTGATTTTGGACGAATTTAAAAGAAAACAAGTAAATTAAAACGTTAAAACAGATTTTGAACGAATTTAAGAAAAACCAATGGATGATCATATAGCCAAGGGATACTTCTCCACACATGATACATTCAAACATAAATTGATTTCCAGTTGCTTTTTCGATAAACCATGAACCTCAACACCCCAGATTAACCGTGACATCACTAATTAACCCTCAGATTTCCTTTAAGTTAGTGGATTGGATGACATCATACGACAACCCAAAGCATTCTTCAAAAGTCCCCTACATGACATCATAATAGAGATACAATAAAAGATCATTACGTTCAATGGAAATCATAAGTATTGACAAAGCACTTGTAACTATGACATCATGATACTCATGCTAGGAATTTACTTAACATGATTGTGAAAACAACATTAACTACTTGTGATATAAGTTTGTGACAATTATGTGAAACTCCCTTATATTCTAGCACCAAATTCAAGCATGCAAATTAAGTAGGCCTCCCTAATCAACATACAAGAATAAGTTATCCATCAAACGGTTAAGTAAATTGCATTCACAATTTATGAAATCACAACTAGAATTTATCAACTCATATTATAAACGTAATCATGGTTTCAAAGCATCCCTAGGCTAAAACGAGTTTAGCCTCTCATGTTCATAACAAAACAAAGGAAAATAGAATTAAACATTGAAAACAAAAGATAGATTACACCTAAAAATGTTCCAACACTCCAACTTGAATGCATAAACGTCCAAGGCTTTGTCTTCCTTCTCCTCTTCCTTACTAAGTCACGGCACAAGATTCTAGGGTGGTTTAATGGATGATTTTCTAGGTTTTGAATGGATTTAGGAAGGTATGGTGGCGCGGCAAGGGTTGATGGTGGTGTATGGAGGTTGGGATGAAGGTTTGGAAGTAAGGGAATGGTGGAAATTTGGGTGGAAAGCTGCGGCAAAAGATGTGTGTTTCTGTGAATGAAGGCAGGTTGTATATGAGAGTGATTAGCCTCAATAAGGGTGTGGCATAAGGGTTTTTATAAGGAAGAAAGAACCCTAAGGCTTTATTACTTAGTTCAGGAAAGGAATTAACTTCAAATCCTTCAAGAATAGGAAACACAAAATCAGAAATTGAAGGGAAGGGGAAGTGACTTGCGGCAAAGGTTTGTAAGAAAAGGAATGCTCTTTATTTCTGAATTTAGGCAAGAATTTTGGAATAGAAAAGGGTATGTGAGTTATGGCTGAGTGTGATATGAGAAAGGAATGTGTTTAAATGCCTTAAAACAGGAAACAAGGCCCTTCCTTGCACGGCAAGGAAGGGAAACACAAAGGAGACACACGGCAAGGACTTTAGGTTGCAAGGGAACTTTGTTTTGTGACCTAGAATAGGTAGAAGCCTTTGATATTGCTGAAACATGGAGTCTTTAAGGATTAGGAAAGGTTAAACCAAAATAGGAAACCTTCGCTTAACTTTCCTACTTCAAGTAGGAAACCTTCTTTGACTAGGATTCCTCATTTGATTAGGAATCCTCTTGTGATTAGGAATCCTCTTGTGATTAGGAATCCTAGCTCATTTAGGTCTTCAATTTCGTCCATTCCTTTTGCTCCAAACATAAGCTATCCATCCCAAGTCCAATTTTGCTCCAAAATGCTCCAAAATGCACCTTTTTGCTTCCTTAGCCATGGGAACCTAAAAACACACGAAAATGGCTTAAACTACTAAAACAACTATGAACTAACAACATAAATGCACGAAAACAAGTCAACTAAGTCGTCTAAATATGCTCCTATCACTGGTTGTATTCAGTGAAGCATCGCTCTCTATACTGTTGCTGCAGGAGCACGTTGGAGGCATAAAAAATGTTGAAAGTCTTTTTCAACATATCTTCCTCAGTGATGGTTTCCCTACAGATCTTCATCTAGAAGCTAATTTTGAACATTGCAGAATTGTACTTAGCCACATACTTGAAATTCTAGATCCTTAGGTGAGTCCACTCATAACTAGCCCTTGGAAGAATCACCATTTTCTGGTGATTGTATCTATTTCTCAATGTCTTCCAGAGAGCTAACGGATTTTCAACCATTAGGTACTCGCTTTTTAATCCTTCATCAAGGTGGCAACGAATAAAGATCATGGCATTCGCCCGATCTTGAGAAGATGCACTGTTTTCCTACCTAAAGGTTTCTTCAAGATTCCTACCTCCAGATGGATCTGGGTATCCACTACCCAGGTAAGGTTGTTCTTTCCAGTAATGTCCAGGGTAACAAAATCAAGTTTTACCAAGCTCGCCATTTTCTTTTCTAAAAGAAAAATGAGATGTGTAAGAACTTGCAATAATATGTATTCCTGGAGGAATATAGTGTTAGAACTTATGGTTCTTATAAATTTTTCATTTTGATCTTCAAGCCAAAATGATAAGCACTCGAAACTTCAGGCTTAAGATTTACATGATTAATGAGGACGATTGTACCGTACCATTTTCATTGAAGTAAGCATAGGATGGGCTATTATTCTGCACCACTCAAACATCAGGAAAATTTAAATATGCAGAGCAGGGTGGGCGATTATACCGCACCACCTAAAATTGCAATAAAATAAAATCTGCAACTCAAGATGGGTGATTGTACCGCACCATTTTTTATCGTAATGAAATTAAATTTGCAGTTCAAGATAGGCGATTGTACCGCACAATCTTTTATTACAGTAAAATTAACATAAATAAACACTGAGTTAGTAATCAGGAACTACACCAAACAAGAAATCAAAGATATAAGTAATTGTTAAATTGAGAACAAGAAGCAAGCATGGTGCTAGCAGTTCATCGCGTGGGTACATTATGCAGGTGAGGCAAAGGAAGAAAAACTGAAAAATCCTTGGAGGAAGCATTTTTTTTTCTTTCTTTTCGGTGAAGGGAAGATGAGACCTAGTTAAGGTTAGAGAGTCGTGCTAATAACGTGTTATAAAGAGGCAAAAGTTAGAGAGATAACCTTTGTTAAGGACACGAGTGAAGCAGGTGCAAAATATCACACTATAACTATAACACAAAAGGATGGCAGACAAAGAGAATGAGGGATACTGATATTATTTCTTTGATTCTTTCTTTCGCATTGTGTTTTGATAGCACACTGAGTATTCTATTTATAGAGCAACTCCCGTAATAACAATCATCCAAATGCAAAAATGACACTTTTGAAAGTATCAAATACTATTCCTAAGTCTTTATTCCTTTGAGTGGGCATTCACCCACTAATTCTACAACAATTATGTTTATTTCTTTTAGTTTTAAAATTTGTTTTTTGCATTTTTTGTGATTTTTAAATAATTTTTCTAACTTTTTTTTTTCCAAATGACATAGACAGACTATTGGATTACAATTTTTTACAATCCAACATTCCAGGTTGTGCCACATGGGCTCAATCCTTTTCCATATTTTTTTTTCTGAGTTAAAAAGGTAGATTAATGTGGACCGTCGAATCTAAGAATTCCAACGGCTCATGCTTGAACAAAAACTGAGTGCGCTTGAGTGCCAGTCTCACTGACACTTTGGTAAGCTCACTCTCCCCAATAGCGGAGCTAGGAATTATTTGGTGGGTGGGCTAAACTAAAATTATTACTAGGATATCAAATGGTTAAATTTTTTTGTTACTTACATAAAGTTACACAATAAAAAGCCTGAAAGTAATAAATTTAACTATGAATAAAGCAAGTTTCAACTAAATTTAACAAAGAAAACATTTGAAGTTGCAATTTATAGTAGAAAGAAAATAAATCATCAATCTTGTCATAACAACTTAACAAATAAAAGAAAAAGTACTTATTCAAGTTGCGCCCTTCGATCCTTAATGGAATTGAAATCCTTTGTTATTTCTTCTGAATCAATCTTTTCGGCAAGCTCTTTTTCAATGTACACAACCATTGAATCTGCTGGAAATTCTCTCGCCATCTTGTTGTGAAGTCTTGTTTTAATAATACAAGTTTATATAATAAATTATATTTCTAAGAAATCTATCAGACTATCAGAAAAAATATATTAAACTTGAAATTGAATTTTTAAAGTACGATTGTACGAACTCTTAAAATTAAAGCAATAAACAAATAAAATCATCAAGATATAAAAATAAATTGGTCAAAAACTTACCTATTGATGAGAAAAATCAATAAACTTTCTCACTTGTATGCTTGGTTTCTGTGAACTACAGACGAGACAGGACGAAGGCTTTTTGAACTGAAAAGTGAAATAGGGTTACCGTTGTACCCCAAAAGTCAAAAAAAAAATAATAAACTACTCCTAGGAAATCTAAAATAATAAAATATTAAATCTACTTTTTAAAACCGATGACTACTTCTAGGAAACCTAAACTAATCACTATAGACTACTCCCTATAAACTAATCAAATAAATAGACTTAGTGGGACGTGTGTGTCGTGTGTACAATTTGAAATATAATAATAAAAAATTTTGATATTGATTAAAGTCAATCATTTATTTAATATTTATTAACTCTTACTTTTTCTAAAAGTAATCATATTTTTCAGAACTTTTACTTGTTGGGTGGGCTATAACAATTAAAAATAATATAATAGTCTAAATTATCAGTATTTTTAACCTTAAACAACTAAAACTCTCCCTATGCTATAGCCCACCTTAGCCTTGTTACTGCCTTCGCCGTTGACTCTCCCCACTCGTGCATGAAGCCCATGCGCCTAATTGAAAAAGAAATTAGAACGTTGTTAACACCATGATCCACTCAGGCAGACATGCGGACGATAATGGCCCAATTGCTTGGTCTTGGGGGTTGCGCCCATTGAATAGCCTCACTAATTTGGGTTCACTGGAGCACTTTTTGTTATGGTAAGGGGATTGAATTACTCAATTGCATGGGGATTGGAAGGAGTGGAGTTGCTTTAAGAGTAACTTTACCCCTTTTAGGAGGGCAAGGGCAAGGGCAATGAAATTGTACTTACTATTTACTTTTGTGCAAGTTCACCTGTTAAGGAAGAAGAATGGCAAGGGTGATTACTATTTATAAAAAAAATATGCTTTGTAAGTTTGTTCCATGAAAATAAAATTATTGTCTAGTTTCAATAATTTGGGAAGTCAAAACTAAATACAGGAGATTGTTGTAAAAATAAATATTGAGTTGTGGTGTGGGGAATGAATAAGATGGTTGGGTATTTATAGAAAAAAAATTGAGATTTTTAGGTAATTTTAGGATTTTAGTTTTATTTTTTATGTTTGGATAAATCTTGGTTGTTGATTTCCAAAAAATCAAATGCGCCAGATTGTGCCATGTGGCACACCATCGTTTTTTTCAATTTTTAGATTGTAGAAAATGGAGTCGTTGGCTTGGTGGTGCGAACGTGGGCGAGGGCCAAACATTCTGCTACATGACATCATAATCATGTCATCCCTCATTAGTGAGCTCAAGCCCAAGCATTTCTTGCAAGGGCAGCTAAAAGGGCACAAGCCCTTGGCCTAATTGCCTTCCATTTTTTCACTGGTGGACCAACTTTTTTGGGCACAAAAGCAAAACCCAAGTGCCCTATCAATTGCGCAACTGGTAGATGATAAGATTTTTACCACCTGCAAAAGTAGAGATAAAAAAAACTTTAAAATACTTGCAAGAGTACAAGGTAGTTGTAGTATAACAACTCAAGTAAGGCCGTTCTCCATAAGAATTATTAAAAATAATTTATGTTTAAAACTAATTCTTAAAAGTTTCAAAAAGAATGATTTTATGACTTAAAATAATGAAAACGAATTTAATAAAAACAATTTAAAAGATTCGGAAAAAGGAAAATAACTAAAAGAAAACGGTTTGAAAATCATTTTAAAAGACACTAGGGTTCCATCGTCACCTTAACAATCTTTATGTAGTTCTCCCGATCACCTATGAGTTATGAATTACCATACATATTTTGAAGGTTAGGTTTTCCTAAAGTATGCTCTACTTGAACCTTCATGGAACAACCCGAAATTTATTCGGAACCGATTCTTAGCAATAGGCCAAAAATAAAGTCATGGTTAATCAATAATCTATTAACCACAATAAATTTAATTCGGTCATTTTATGACTACATCTAACTTTCTTGTTAGACTGCCTACATACCCTCAAATGGGATTAAGCCATTCGTAGTTCGCTGTCAAATTTAAACCGCGTACTAAAAATATTTAAGTGGCTAATAAAAATAAAACTACATCCACACGATTGAATCACATCAAACGAAAATCAAATATTAACTTAGAATATCGAAATTAGCTAAAAAGACAAAATCAACCTTTTGGACACGCAACGCCCCAGACGGCGGTTTCTGACGAACGAAAACCACGAATTCCTACCAACTCCGGAATTTACCAAATTTTACAGACATGTAGAGCTTAACGAGGGAAAATGTTTTCATACCTGGCCGAAGTCCAATTCGGCCGAGTAACACGTAAAATTGGCCTCGATCTGTCAGAAACCCTAGAGTGAGTGTTCTTCAATTCGTCAAATTCACAGCTTCGCCGCCCCCAAACTTGTTTGGGCTTTGTTCCCGGGTTCAAGAGGAGTTGAAAATTGGTGGTGGTCGACAGTGAAGCTTACAGAAACGGCAGAATTGCGATGTACACCCACGAAGGCCGTCGGTGTGCTTTTACCAAAACCAAGGCCAAATCCCTTTGGGTTTTTAGTGGAAATAGAAGAAAAAGGGACAATATGATGATTGGGGGTGGTGGATCAACTCAATTCGTTGGAAATTCGACGAAAAACTGTCAAAGATTGCCCAGAAATCTGGGTCTGCAGTAGGGTACATGAGTCAGGAAACGAGTCTGCCGGATTTGGACCGTTTCTCTTTCTTCTACCGTTGCAGCCCCTTTCCTTTCTCTTATTTCTCTATCCCCCCCCCCCCCCCAATTGGCCAATTTCCCTCACATTTTTCTCATTTTCTTCTCTTCCCTAATCACAACCACACACATGGCCTATCTTTCACGAGAAGGTTCTCCAGCTTTCCAGGAGCCTTCCAGATATAAGGTTTAACTACCATTCTACCCCTGCATTTAACCGTTAATTTCTCATTCGTTAAAACTCTATTTCATGAACAATTTTCTCCTACACGCTTGTAGGATAGACCTTTATCCAAATATGCTAAGAAATACAGCGAAACATATAAGGATAAAATACGTCCTTGTATAATTTTGTTTAGCCAACTAGGCGAATTTCCATCTTTGCACTTATCGAACAAATATACTTTGTAAATATAAATGCGTCGTAACTCCAAATACGACTATAAAATACGTAATCACAAAATCTAGGAACGAGATTTCTTATTTTTCCCCATTTAAATTTCATAACTAAATCACATATTTAAATATAATCAAGGTATTACACTCCAAGCTAGTACATATATCAAACATGCAATCTATACGGACATTCAGATCAAATGTGAACATGAAAGACTCGTTAAGCTTTATGGAAACCCTTTGAAAACCCATGCAACCCTTATAATGTGGTACTCGCTCTAAGTGAACTTACAATTATTAACCACAAGAAACCATAGCCAATTTCAGGGAACCTTCCGACCAAAATTGCATTAAATTACTTTTCTAAATATCCTCATGGTGGCCAATCATCAAGACAAGTCTAGTTTCAAGCACAGTAATTAATAATTCAAAACATGCATGCATAATATCATAAATAATTGAAAAGAAACTACATATTCCTGCTAAAGTTCATGGCCTTGCCCTAGCAAAAGAAAGTTAGTTATGCATAATCATAATTAAAAACAAAGAAAATATTATTAAGAAGAAAATGATAGTAAACACCTTGTATGAAAAACTCTGAAGTCTGCCAGAGCCTTCGACAATCCTCTAAAAGTTGTGTAGAGAATTCCCTAGGGCCGAAATCTTTATTTATACTACTATAATATTAAAACCCTTCCTAGAAAAAGTCTTTCTAAAAACTAGGAAATAAAGTAAATTAAGGGAAACTAGGAAACAATCTCCTAGTCAAGCATGGAGAAACTTGCCAGCTCATAAATCTGCCACATTCAAGGTCTAAAACAAGCCCAAGATACCTCTTTTTAAAGCTTGAGTTGTCTTGAACATATTTGTAGAATGGCACATCGCCAAAAGGCACCATCTAGGATGCCAAAATGCCCAAATAAGTCCCAAGCGTCACTTTGACAGCTTCACACGCTGATCCTTTATTTCTTCTCCATAAGTTAATTGGTTAGTAGAAAATTTTGAAACTTTGATACAAACAAGTTGAGAGACTCACGAACACCGTTCAGTTGGAATCACTCCAAATTCATCCGTTTGTCACTTTTTGCTCAAGAGGAAGTCGCATGTCCTACATTTAAAATATAATTCAGAGTGTCAAAATTTCATCAAAATAATTATCAAAACATACTAAGAATAGAGTAAAATACATGATACGAAATCAACTCATCAGTGGATTTGCTTTGATGTTATACCGTTTTCGCTTCTTCTTGCCCAAAAAATTCTTATGTGCTCTGAAGAACTTTATACTCTAAGGTTTCATTTGATTAGGACAATTTATTTTGATAAAACAATTCATTATTTTATTTAGTCATGATTTTATATTACATTGTTGGGTTTCATGTGTTTTGTGTGAGTTTAGTAGAAAAGATAATTTAGGAGCAAAACATGAACTTTATGGTAAAAATATGAGAAAATTGAAGAAATTTTGAAGGGGTCGCATGATTTGTGTTGGACTAGTACAAGCATTGGATGATTTGTGTAATTGAAAGTGGGCCCAATGAAGATGGAAGGTGCGGTGGCCCAAGTTACTAGAAGCGGATGATCTTTTTCCCAATAAGGATTGGGTTTACTTCCAAGCGGCGTGTAGTTTCAAGAAGAAAGGAAAATTTTGATTTTTCCTTGCTTTTTAAGGAAGTAGTAATTCCCAGTTCTAATTAGACAAAAGATGGTACAGAAAAAAAAATGACCTCTTAGCTTAACACACATACATACAGAGAAGGAGAGAGAAGTTGAGAGCAAGAAGGAATAAACTAGAGTTTGTAGATTTGTCATGGAGCTGAGGTAAAACTGTGGTTGTTTTTTTCTATGTTTCAAATTTTATCATGTTTTTATTTAAATTTAAAATGATCTAATTTATTTGCTAGGTCTAAGATCTAGCTTATCCATGAATACTCGAAGTTTACAATTATATTAATTTCTCATTATTAGTCAATTTTGAGTGTTCGTTACTGTTCTTAATGCTTGCAATTAATGGGCCACTAATTGTTTGATTAGAAGAATTAGATTGAGACTAGAAAGAGATACTGTTAGGGGACATTTCGGTTGAGGTGGGGTTGGGTTTTGAGAACGTCCTCTTGTTTCCCTTGGTTCGGTTTCATTCCAAGTCCAAAAATATCTCGAAAGAATTAGCATGTCTTAGAAAATATCTTGGTTATATCAATGACTATAAGATAACATGATTAAGCAAATAATGGCTTGCTCAAGTGAAGTAAGGTGTGGTGTGAAAGCTAGAAGTTTATCAGTTTAGCATGAGAAAGAGTGTTTGCGTGGCCACTGGATAATCTGGGTTTCCTAGGGTAGTAACAAAGCTTCTAATGGTTGGATGCTCAAAGGAAAGTTATGGAAAAACAACATGGTTGCAGGGGTGGTGCATTCTGAGGTTTGAGGTTGTTTGCACTAAGGGAGTGATTTCCCTAGTTTGGAGCAGTATAATCCTTAATCCTCATAACGTACTATCTCTTCTCCCTGGGTTGAGTTGTTAGATCCCCTTTTAATGGCTTCTGACCTTCCTTTTGTAGGTGAATGACTCATTTCTAGGATTCCTAACGAATCTCTAATTGTGGCTTGGTCTTCTTTCTTTTTTCTCCTAGCGCAACTACGACTTTTCCTCTTGGTATAAGGTAGACAGGCATTGTTGGTCTCGTGAAGCCTGCGCTAGACTTTCTTCCTTAGGCACTACTTTCCCGGGCTAGCCTTCGACATGCGTTACTTCTGGTAACACGTCTCTTGACTTTCGTGCGTTATTCTTCTGCGTGAACTAGGAAGAGAAAGTCAGCTTCTCTCTTCATTAAATGCATGCTCTGTTGGGCTTTCATGTGACTTTAAGGCTTATGGTTTGGTTCATTCCTAGCTAAGTTGGTTAGCTTGCTAGGTAAATAAGGAAACTAAGTATGCTCTCTCTCAAACTCACCCACGTGGACTTTAAAGGTTATGGGCTTGGATCTGGGCCCCTAAGCAGCCCAAAGTCTTCCATAATCTTGACTCTGCATCGGCCCGATAAACTTCCATAACCATCCACACCACAATTCGTTTGGCAAGCTTTAGGCATGTGACTTGGGCTTACTTTAGCATGATAAGGCTTGGTGTGACGTATATGCATGGATTTGCGTGGGCATGGCGTGATTTATATGAATGTCCAGTTTAATAATTGGAGGGTGGCATGATTGTAAATATTTCCCTTTCTCGATTTCGCACCTTTGCATGTGTTTAGGTTTAGCTTGGGGCCTTTTATGACGATAGGGCTTGCATGTGACATTTTGGGCCTCAACACAAACATATAGCTTCTTGTAACGAATGTCATGTCTTGAATGAGTGCCAGGAATGGACTAACATGATTCATATAGTTTGTTATTTTTTATTTTTATGGATTTTCCATAATGCATAATGAGTTCTTGATTTTCTAAATTTGTTGCTCGAAAGAAAATGGGTTGCTAGTTAGGAATGCTTTTGGTTAAGCCTTATAATTTAGGAAAACCAACTGTCGACATGGAAAATAATTAGGGTTAATAGGTTGTAGATTTCGCATGAGATTTGGTTAGATGAAGTCGGCATCCTAATATTTTATTTGTCTTGCATTATATTCATTCATCTTTCATATTTACTTATATTTAGTTTCTTACATGTTCAATTTTGTCAACACAATTCTTTTTTAGTTAACTTTTTAGTTGAATTTTGGTTACAATAGTAAATTTAGATTAAACTAATTCGTGTTGAAACGACACTCGACTTTTTATTATATTACTTGAGTGATATTGTACATTGCAATTATCACAACATAAGCTGACGGTGCAAACTCAGATCTACACATATCCAAAAACTCGCATGGAGATGGAAGGCAGGACACGATCTCTAATTTGTTAAAAATGAATAGAATTGTTATTAATATTGGTGATACAATTAAATAACATAAATATATTTTTGCAATGAGGGCGTTTGTGAACAATTTATATGAAATTATCACTCCTACTCCAATTTCAAATAATTTAGTAAACAACTTTAATATGAATCTAATTATGATTCCTCGTTCACCACTCTTCATTCTAATTATGAATTCGTAAACGATAATTAGGGAGCAAAATGCTTCCAAGTTTCACTTGGGTGAACTCTAACGTGCACAGGGGCAAAAAGGCCTACCTAATCGTTCACCACTCCCTATATACATATATATTTTCAATCAATAATTTTTTTTAAATTATAAATTAAATTAGATACCAACGAAATTCGAACTCAAACGGTCATGCAAAAATTCAACTCCTTTCCACTACATTACTGTTAAAGACCACTTGCGCTTTTCATTATATTTCTGTGGGTGGCATTCGTCCCGTGATTAACTCTGTCACACACACTATGGCTCATGCGTGACAAGGACCCAACCCTCTCAACGACGCCGTATCAAGAAAAAGTTGTAACAAGCCTTCCGGTGCACATTTAGCGACCGGTCCTCACTCCTGCCGTCCTTTCTTATCACAAACTGCAAAATTCGCTTATGAACGAAGCAGAAGCAAAAACTGAAGCTCCAAATTCCAAATTCCAAATTCCAAAGGTTGAATTCGAGTGAGCAGATATTGAAAAGGATAGAGGGGAAATTGACTGAGGGTTTGACTAGTTTGACCCCATTGATTGATGGATCAAGGTATCTCCAACTTTTCTCTGTACTTCACTCAGATTACTCTCTCCTTTTACAGCTCTCTCTCTGTTTGCTTGTGTCCGATTTTTCGCCTTCGAGTGAATTGAGTATGTTATGTTGGTGATCGGTGGATCCGCGTTTATTTGCCCAATTCTTTCTATTTTTGTTACTAGGGAATTTTTTTTCGAGGGTTCAGTCTGAATTGTTCGAAAGTTGCGAATTTCGGTCATTTGGAATGGAGGGGTTGAATTTGGGCTTAGTGGGGTGTTAAGTGAGTGTCGAGGATGGCTTTGGTTGATCGCAATTGAGGTTTGTAATTTTATCCAATTGGGTTGTTGTATTGTCAGTTGGTTTGGCAATAAGGATGCGAGTTTGATGAAATTGTTACATTTTGTTTTTGAACAAACAATATTATCTGCAGTTAGCTCACAATATGCTAGCAATAATGTGGTTCAAATTCGC
Source organism: Pyrus x bretschneideri (assembly GCF_019419815.1). Classification (NCBI taxonomy): domain Eukaryota; kingdom Viridiplantae; phylum Streptophyta; class Magnoliopsida; order Rosales; family Rosaceae; genus Pyrus; species Pyrus x bretschneideri. The sequence goes on along the minus strand of NW_025999806.1, from coordinate 923,705 downwards.
GGACAATAATCAAACCTTAACACCTCTCACTTCCAAGTGAAAAGGAATACCACTAGACTGTAGTACTGAACAACTTCTACTACTTTACTTTACAAATACATGAATTTATAGATGCTTAAAAGCGCCCCCCCTCCCTCATTTAAGGCTCATACATGTAACAGATTTTAATCTAGCCCACTACAGTATAATTGCTGCCTTATATTCAATGTCCGTCAGCTGTGTTTTTTTCGGAAGAATTTCAAAAGCCAAATGAATTGCATCTTCTGATAATATTATTTCATGTCCTACATCACTGTGCGATCGGGGTACTGTATTACCAATCGTAAGCGTTTTTAGCCTCTCTGGTTTGACTTAAAACTCCCTTAAAGTCTTTTATCCATGTGGGACTTGATTGCTAAGCAATATTGTTTAGAAAGTTTGGATGCTTTTACAATAAGACTAATATTCGGCCTCTGAATCTTAGCTGTGGAAGTTACAGGGTCTGTTTCTATGGTGAATCTTTGTTTAGTTCTGTCAAGTTTTGCTATGAACTTATGAGGTAGTATTGCTTACATCTGGGCCTAAGGACAATTGACAATGGCCTATATGGTTGAGATTCTAGAATTTGTATGATTATTACTCGTGATAAAATATCGCTCTTGTTTTCCGGTTTGATTTGCATCATATGTGGGGTTACTTGGCTCTGCATATTTTGAAACTTCAGCTTCATGTTTATAATGCTTTCAAAGACATGAGGATGTTGCCTGAAAATTTGGGTTGGTGCACCAGTTTACGTAAGTGATTATTCTGGTAGCAGTGGTTCCTTAGGTGAGAGATCAAGAAGCATCCTTTTTGGAAATTAAGTAATATTATAATAATTAATAAGTCTTGTAGCTGCACGTACAACTTAACTGTCAAAAACTTTCCCTTAGCAGGTCTTCATTTGGTTGTGCTGAATTGACTGACGACATGGGAGTATCTGGAAAATGGATTAAGGCATTGTTAAAGAAATCAGAAAAGTCGCAATCTATTGAAAAAGATGACAATGTGGGTAGCATGACTTTCAATACCAATCTTATATATCTTCTTCCTATTTCTTTTCCTCTTCTTTCTTGTTCTTCATGCGATCACTTGCAAGGTTGGATAAACACTTCAATGACATTTTTTCTCCATCTTACTTGTTTTCTTATGGGATATTTTTACATTATCCAAACCTACCAGTCTGTCTGACTTATTTCCCTGTTTTCAATCATTGCAGAAAATAGCTGGTTACAAGTTTCGGCACAGGAGAAAGAATTCCATTGAGTTTGACACAAATAGGCTTAAATGTGAGTTTGATGCAGATGTTGCTCCACCAGTTGGAGATGCCAGTACTCAATTAAACCCAGATGCTGTGGATTCTTCTTCTGCCTCACTTCAAATGCACAATGCAGAAAGTGAGCAGAATGCGAGGGAAGAATGGGCTGCCACACGCATTCAAACAGCCTTTCGTGGCTTTCTGGTATTAAAATTTTCAATTCTATTTGCACTCATTGAGCACTGATAATGATGTTTGTATTGCTTACTTCAAGTATGACTTTTTTCAAATGAATTTATATCAAATTCTTCTTTCAAAAGTCTCATTTTACTCTAACAATTATATAACAGTATATGTTTTGTTTTTCTTTTCAAAAATTGGTACAGTAGTAAGTGTTAATTAATAGAAATAATGAAGGATTTGATGTGCGCACATGCTTACATTTATAGACAAAGGAAAAATGAAAGTAGAAGTTGGACTTGCATATCATAATATTACTGGAGTGATAAAATTCCAAAATTCCATATCTGTCATATTAGTTTCTGCAATCACATGGCTATCCTAAACTGCCCCGTAGAGTTTAACCACAATAAACTAAACAGTCCCTTAACTATAAAAATTGCTGAAGATACCACCCATTAGCATTGCAGTAACCACAAGAAAAGAAAAAGGTAATACTGCGTAACCTTCTAAATGAGCTCCAATAAAATTGCCAGCAATCTTGTGTTTGCATAATAAAGCCTATTTCTCAAGCATAGATCAAGATTCAGTTTGGCAGTTTATCAGGTTATTTTGTGACAAAATGAAATGTTGATTTGTATGCAACTACCAAGCCTTAAACTGAAAAAGTCAGGTCATCATTAAGCATGTAGAGATGGCTAATTGAATTTATAAACATTTTTCATTTTGTGGTTTGGCAAACATGCCATTTGTATTGGTTGACAAGTTTTTTTTTTTTTTTTTTCTGTGAAACAACCTAGGATGTATTTGTTTAGTCAGAGTTGGTGGCTTGAATAGTTGGACTGACATGTCGAAGAGAAAAAATGCAAATGTTTATTGTTTCAGAAAGCTTTTTGCATAAAGGGTTTGTTCTGCAATCTTCATTTAATCTACCACATCTTCAAAGTTTGTACTTTATTGACAGTGGCTGCATGTTGTGTTTGTCCATATAATTTGATTTATTGACCTTTTTTCATTTTTTTTGGTCATCAGATTATAATTTTTTGGTGATAAATATCAGGCTAGAAGAGCTCTTCGAGCTTTAAAAGGATTGGTGAGACTTCAAGCCCTTGTCAGAGGCCATGCTGTGAGAAAACAAGCGGCAATAACTCTTCGCTGTATGCAAGCTTTAGTTAGAGTTCAGGCTCGAGTGCGAGCAAGGCGCGTTCGCCTGGCATTGGAAGGTCAAACGGCTCAACAAAGGCTTCATGAACAACTTGCAAACGAGGCTCGTGTTCGAGAAATAGAAGTAAGCAAGTGTAGATACTGTGTCTACTTTAATTACAAAACAGTATACTGTGTGCAGATGGGAGTCATTATTTTCATGTTTAAATTTTTTCGTTTGAAGTTCTATTAGGGATTACTGTGGTTTTCTCTTATAGAGTTTAGTTGCTTATGCCTAAGGGTTCTTGTAGAATCTTTGTTTTGAAGTTTAGGATTTAGGGTTAAGCTCTCTCATTTTAGGTGGAGTTAAAACCTGGGAGTATAAATACTCAAAAAATTAGTAAAAGGCATCCCTGTAACTGTCTAAGGGGCTGGAAAAAGAGACAGCTATGGTTCAGAAACTAAACGCAATAGAAGCTGGAGGTGATTAGAGAATCTCAATGCATTTAGAGGGAAATAATGGGACAGGGCTAGGTTTTGCTTCTCTATGTGGGCATCCTTTTCAATCTTCAACTGACTTCATTGGTATACCTCTGTCCAATATTCATCTAGATAGGAGGGCAGTTTTTAGCTAACATTTTTTAGTAGTTCAGATTTGTCATGAAAATTGCAGCTATACTTTCTTTCTCTTTTTGTGATAGAGTCCTTTCTGTTGTAATGACTAATGTATTGATATCTTGTGTTCAATAAAAGTAACAAAAGAAAAAAAATAATAATAATAAGATCCAGGTAATATCCCAAAAATAGTTCTTTGCAAGTAAAGGTAGGGACAACACAAGGTAGGCTCAGCTTGATTAGGATTGTGAACAATCTGGCAGTCAGTGTTATTCTGTTTAATCTCGTAGTCTCTGTGGTTTGTTTAAGTGTGCCTTGTACACTTCGGGCTGGTTTGATAAATATTTCGTTTTAAGTTTTTAGTTTTTAGTGTTCACTTTTTGTACTTGGGATCAATGTTTTAAAAGGCGAAGGTGTAGGCAAGTGGAGAAGGGTGGTGTGACAGTGTAGGATCAGGCTCACGAAGTTGACAGCTTCTTCTTGCTTTGACTCTGGTGCAGGAAGGGTGGTGTGACAGTGTAGGATCTGTTCATGAAATTCAAGCCAAGTTGTTGAAGAGGCAGGAGGCTGCTGCTAAGCGTGAGAGAGCCATGGCATATGCTCTTGCTCATCAGGTGACACATGATAACCGCTCTGTTGATTTCCTTGTAGCAGCATATTTGTCTTTTTATTTTGTCTTTGAATTTATGTATGGATTGCATTGAACGGAAGATTGAAAGGAAAGACACGACGTGAAAGGAGGAGCATAAATGTTGAAACATAACCATCTGGAGTGGGAAAGTAGTGACTTCAGTTTAGGATTCTCAGCTTTAATATGATATTTAGCTAGTATAATAAATATAACAAATAATGTTTTACTAGGTCTTTTGTTTCAAACAGAAGTTTCAACCAATATAATTTGTTTGAAGTTGGGCCATCTACTTCTAGAAATCATCATTAAGCAAAACTGAATTTGATTATATAATTAGATCAGTGTGTTTTATGGTGATTTCCGAATCCTCAATTTGATTGCAATTAAATTGAAGTTTACTTTAGCCATCAAACAAATTGTTAAGACACTTACCTACGAATTTGTTTTGGAGGCAGACAGAGATAACAAATAGAATTCTTTTAAAATAAGTTCGCTGGTTGAGGTAAACATGTTCCTTTCTTGTATGATGGACAAGGCTTGTCACATACTTTACCACTGATTCTTATTAACATAAAATGAGTAGCCACGTAGTACTACGGTCTAGTGGTATTCCTCTTCATTTGTAAGTGAATGGTCTTAGGTTCGATTCTCGCCAAAGGCGAATTTGAACTACATTATTGCTAGCCCATTGTGAGGCTTAGCCCACTCCCCCACCCCCTTAGTGTAGATAATATCATTTGTTCAAAAAATTAAAAGGTTTGGAGTGCCAAAATAACAGCACCCTATTGAAATTGCAAGGGAAAACATAGATATCATAAAGTTTGTTGGACATTTCGATGTGAATGTGATTGATGTCTTTTTTCTTTTAAGTTGTGGAATTATAGTGTGTTTGTGTTACACACACATTATTCATCTCAGCTGCATCAATCTTTTATATTAACCTGCAGTGGGTCATTAGAAGTCTTTTTTCCTAGTTGGAAATTGTTAGAAGCATTTAGTTCACCCCCACAAACTTACACATAAGATTTTTGTTTTTGTGCAGTGGCAAGCTGGATCAAGGCAGCTGCCAGTTCCATCTGGGTTTGAACCAGATAAAAGCAGCTGGGGTTGGAACTGGTTAGAAAGATGGATGGCTGTCCGTCCCTGGGAGAACCGCTTTCTAGATATTAATCTTAGGGATGGAGTAATGGTACATGTGGATGAATCAGCTGATGATAAGAACAGCAGTATGCCCCAGTTAAAATCTGCTGGCAAGAAACCTTTTTCTTCAAATATTCAATCAAATATTTCAAGTCAAAAAGCCGGTCCGTGTCATTCTGATGGCTGTGATTCTTCACCTATTAAGTCGGCCGGAATGTTAGAGGCATCCAATACCCAATTTGAAAAGCAAAAGTCGAAGCCAAATTTGGATGATGCAGCTGAAGAAAGAAACTCCAAACCTGCTATTACTTCAAGATCCCATAGTAATCCAAAAGAGAGAGCCACAGAATCAGACAAACGGGCAAAGAAGCGGCTGTCTCTGCCAAATAGCAGTGAGTCTCTCTCTCTCTCCCTCCCTCCCTCTATATATATTGTATGAGCTCATCTTTGTGAATTAGCAGCATATCCAGGCTTTATCTTAATGTGTTTTTTTTTTTTTTTTTTTTTTTTATTTTTTATCTCAATTTATAAAGCTCCCCGGAAAACAAAAAGCCTTCAGATAGCCATATCTGTTTCTAGAATACGCAGGTGGCGTATGCTTGATGTCATTTCCCCAAGAGACTAAATGCTGCATCGTAATGTAATCTCTTTAGTACAAGGATCCAATGAACTAAGTAACTAAACTACATGTTCTTTAATATGATTATACAAGTGTAAACCCTAGTGGCTGCTGGAGTAAATACAGCATTATTACAAACCCTAATGGAACTGCAATAAGTATACAAACCTGAACTTGCAGCCATGATTCTCTCGGTTGTGATGTCTTCCCTTCTCTTGTACACACTGCAAAATGCTCAGGATTTTCGATGGGGCAATCACTCGTAGATGAACATCAGTTGTGTACCAAGAAGAGGGACCAATCCACTCCTTTAATGTTGGTAACTGCCTCATCCCATCAACATGGCAGTTACCATCAGTTTCTTAATTCAACCAACTGCCTTATGGCTTATTTGACATGTAGTTTACGTCATTTTCCCTCCAATATGTTTGAAGTTTGTCCGGATACAAACCCTAATAAGTTCACGTTTATGTATAGCTCATTTCTAAGATTGTTTGCAATCCAAGTCTTGATGGACTTACATGAATCCAAATCTGACGAATTCACATGAATTCCAACACGTAAATAAGCAATGCACTATGATGTTTATTCCTACCTTTTAGGAAACCACCTATATTTGTGCAGCTAAATATTTTTCATTTTCAATTTGGGTTGGTCAGGAGGAAGTAATGTCACCCAAACTTCCAGAGATCCTATTAGATCCAATGTCAAAGGGACGCCAAGTTCTCAGAAACCCATCAAGGCTAGATCAAAACCCAGTGGAAGAGGGGATTCAAACCATACAAAGTCAGTCTCGCAAACCGTTGATACGTAACTCAAAGGCTCCATGGAAAATAAGGTTCTTTGCATTCCCTGTTGAGGTGCTTGCTTTTATAAATCTGTACATATTGAGCTACGTTGGGAGGCTGCAACCGCTTCGTTTTGTTATTGTCATACCATTTTAAAGTGGCTTCCGTGCAGCAGATTCAAGAATGGATCAATTGGTGGTATTGGAAGGAATAAGAGTAGCAGGATCAATGAATCAGGTTTGTTTAGTGTCGTTAATTATGTTAGCGTGAGTTTATTATTTCATTGTACAATTTTTGTAGTTGCCTTCAATGTTATCATCTTTGGCTCAGGTGCTAAGATCTGTACAATATGGTTTTGCGAATAATGTGGGTATCGGGGTGAATATCATAAAAGTGGACTAACCATAGATCTGCATATGTTTGGTAGATAGAACAGTCTGGGAATTGGTTTACTGAAACTTCGGCGGATATCATGTACATCATTTTGTTGTTTTTTTTTTTAAATTTTTATGTGAATGTTGATTGTTGAATACCTTATCATTTTGGCTTTTAACATGCCATTTTTGGTCGATTTTCGGAATGGGGTTTGAAACTTTCCAAATAAATGTTACTTGCTGACATGAGAAACTGTAATTTACCTCTTTAGTGTATATTGGAGTAATTTACCAATTTGTAATATAATTTTGGGTGTACTTATTTTTCTTTAGTATAAAAATGTGGTGGGAATCAATCACTGAGGAGATATGGAAGAAGAATATGAATTGTTTGTTTGTTTGACATAAGCTGGTGTTTTAAAATGACTAACAAAACAAGTCCTTGGGGCTTGTACTTGCTGCCCTGTTGGTGAGGAGAGATTCTTTCTTGTAACTGAGGTTTAGTCTCAGTGGCGTCGTTTGTCCAACTGATGTTTGTTGCGTGTTTAGAAAGAGAATCGTCCATCTAATAAACGTTTCTCACGTGATGACTTAAACCGTGTTGACTTAAACCATCTCTAGCACAAGTGCTAAAAACCTAAAACTTAGTTATAGTAACAAAAAATCATAAGAGTTATCCAATGATATACAAAAAAATCGTAAGAGTTATCCGATGATAATGTTAGCTTGTGATTTAACGAATGAGATCTAAACAAAATTAATTTCTTCATATAAAAAATTCAACATTTTTCTTCCCACTTATAAATTTCTTCAAGATGACCCCAAAAGTAGCTCAAAGAGATTTGAATTGGAAAAAAAATGATGAACTTTGTGTTTGGCCAAGAGTTAAGATCCGGAATTAAAGAGACTAAATGAGTTGCCAAATGAAAGCAAATTCCTAGTCATAATTTTTTACTCTGCCAGCCTTTGTGGTAAACACTTAAATTAAGAAAAAACATCAATTATCAAAACATTGCCTAAGGGAATATGTCACGCCCCGATCTCGAGATCAACACGTGGCAGCTAAAACTAACAGTACAATAATACATAGAGGTAACTGAGACTCATACATAATATACATATGATAATTAGCATAAATAAAATTACAACAAAAGGGAACAACCCTACTCTCGAGTGCACTGCGCACGCCAGCTGCACCCCTTAAAAACCTCTCTTATAACTGCTAACTGGTACCCTAGAAAATAATTCTACGCCGTGAGAATGGTGCACCGAGCAAATAAAAACTCCAGATAAGCTACAAAGTTTGTGTGAGTGACAATAATACAACATATGTGATTTAAAAACATTTAAGTTCGGCATTCCAGGACCTCTCATGGAACCGGATAACAAAGATACACAGAGTAGGGTTCCAGAACCTCTCATGGAACCGATAAAAACTATGCACATAGTTTCTGAACCTCTCAAGGAATCACTGTAGGATTCCAGAACCCCTCGTGGACTCCGACAAGATTTATGGTTCCAGAACCACCCATCAAATTGAACAGGAGTAGCGTTCCAGAACCACTCATGGAACCTACTGAAAGTCAAGCAAGAGTCCAGAAACCACTCATGGAATCAGATGGAAGGGTAACATATTAGGGACTTAATATCCACACATGAACCGAGAAAGTAAATATACAAGGTATACATCCTCTACTAGCCCACACACACACACATACGAATACTATTTCACAAAGCAGATCAATGATCGGGTAATAACCATTTGTAAATCCAAGCTATACACACAGTACATAACATGGGAGTTTTTCATATGCAAAATATTTATCACATAATATTAAAGTCAACTCACTTGTGCTCCGAGCAAAGCCTGCACCCATGTCATGTCACCGTCACTAAGCTCTTCCTCAATCAAATTGAAAATCTTAATTTCGTAAAGAAATAAATGTCACTATTAATCCTTGTATAGTAACCAACATATAGTCCTTTATTTTGAATTGCTAGGTTTCCGATGTTGGGCTAGGACCGGATCCCTTCCACCAAATTCACCCAATCAATCAATCTGAACCCTTGAAATTTGATCTAACGGCTACAAACAGGAGGCCCCTTTAAAAGTTATAATAACTTTAACTGTTGGATCAAATTTCAACAGTCCGGATTAGGCGATTGGGTGAATTTGGTAAAAGGGATCCAAAGAGGGATCCCTTTCCGTTAGGCTAAACATCGGTTTATCCCAAATTTTTAGAAAACTGCAAAATAAACAAAATAAATAAAGGGCCGGATATCACATCCTGTCCACCTTATAAAAAATTTGTGTGCAATAGCTTGCTATACTCAAAATACTCAAACTATAGATTGAAAATATAAGAAGATATCAAGCAAGAACGGCTACATGCAAGTGGTCCTCTATTACAGTGGTAGAGAACAGTGTTGCCCTTACACCATGGCGTAGGTTCGAACCTCATCAGCTTCCTAATCTAAAATCTAGTTTAACAATTCTATTGTTTGACCCAAAAAAAAAAAAAAAAAAAAAAAACAAGAGCAGGCTGCATACAGAGGATGTTATTCTATGGTGATCGAATTGCAATGATTCCTCTTTCATGCCTCCAAACTCAACTCAATTCTCCTTCTATATAATACTCATATAATCAAATAAAGTTGAAAATACTTGCACTAGAATCAAAACTGAAAATAGAAATGACCTTCGCACTTCCAATTTTTCTACCAACTTATTCTCGAAACTAACTGGTTCACTTCAAGGCTCAACTAACTAATGAAATTCTAGTTGCCTCGGCTTCAAAGGCACACAACTTCCAAATGAAAACACAGGAAAACAAGAAGATGATGAAAGAAAATTCTCGCTCTAGCCCAAGTAAGTCCAAATTTCAGGTCTCGACACAACTGATGCATGTATCAGCATCCGTTGAAATGCAAAGGTCCAAGAACCAGTGTTCGGATACCATCAAAAGTTGTCACACCCCGATCTCGAGATACGCCAAGGATCGACACGTAGCAGCTGAAAGTAGCATTACAACAATACATAGAGTCAATTGGGACTCATACATAATACACATTAGATGATCAGCGGCAACGAAATTACAACATAAGGGAACAAACCCTACTCTCGAGTGCACTGCACATGCCAGCTACACCCCTTGAAAACCTCTTCTAGAACCGCTACCTGTTACTCTGCAAAACAACCCCACGTCGTGGAAATGGCGCATTGAACAATGCAAAAACTCGAAAAGCTGTGAAACTCGTGTGAGCGACAATAATACAACAAGTGATTAAAAAAAACATTTTGGAATCTTTATATATATAAAATAATCCTCACTCATAAATCTTGATTGATCCACACAGGCATCCAATTGTCATTTCTTTCATATATAATAAAATCATAGGGCTAGAGCAACATCATCAAGCCCTGTTTTCTAGAACCTTTCATGGAACCAGACGACAAGGATACATGAAATAGGGTTCCAAAACCTCTCATTCAACTGAACAGAAGTAGTGTTCCAGAACCACTTATGGAACCTATTGAAAGTCAAGCAGGATTCTAGAACCACTCATGGAATCATAAAGAAAGGTAACATACTAGGGATTTAATATCCCCCCATGAAATGAGAAAAAGAAAAATACAAGGTATTGGTCCTCTATTAGCCCTCAGTTCGCAATCATTTCAAACATACATACATACATATATATATATATATCATTTCACAAAGCAGATTGATGATCGTGTCATAGTACACCGTCACTAAGATCTTCCTCAATCAAATTGAAAATCCTAATTTAATAAAGAAATAAATATGTTAATATATAATCCTTGTATAGTAACCAACATATAGTCCTTTACTATTTACTAACAACAATGTTTACATCTCTATTTACTTATATATGTACATTCATATTTACAATCCTATTTACACAAATATACTATTCAGAACTTCTAACTCTCTTCATTGAAACTTCAGAGGTTTTTTCCCCTTGCTTAGAAATTGGAATAAAACTGTAATTATTGAGGTGAGTTTTTTTAATTGCTTAAAAATTGGATACTTTCTTCAGTTAGTTTTCAAATAAATTTAATAAGAAATGTCAAAAACAAATATATGCTGATCTACAAATTTAAGTACGCCATGAAGAGAAAAATAATAATTACAACTTACACATGTTAAAGCAAACATATGAGGAGAAAGTAGACTCTTCAAATTGCTAATCTCACATTGTCCTCTAAGCTAACCACAATAAACTCTTTTACCACAATTCTTAGCCTGCACGTATGAATAAAGGTTAGAATTCACATCTTATGGTAAACAGAAATATACTCTCATTCTGCTAAATTGTGAACTGAGAAAAACAAATGCATAGATGTAGGAAAAGATTTATAAGATCTTAAAAAATGTTAAAAAAATGGGTAATCATCCTTTTATAAATGCTTTATTATACTCTGTACCTGACCAAACATTGCATCTATGTGTTAAAAAACATAAGGATAGAACTTGAAGTGTTCTTAAAACGCAAACCCAATTGCTTGATATTTTGAGGCTGCCAACTCATTAGTCATTGCAGCAAATTTGGAATTGAAACAAAGACATCTTTCGAACCGCAGATATCATGAATTCTCTATAATTGGTGCAAACTTCCCAATATAAATAATAAAGACAAATGCATAATCTTGAGTACCTTGTATGCAGTTCCAAAACCGCCTTGACCTATCTTATTACTCGGATGAAAATTATCCGTCGCGGTTCTTAATTCATTGTAGGAGAAAGCCTTGATATTTTCCAGCACATTCTCTATGCAACACACAAAACAATCAATCAATCACAATAACAATGATGATCCAGCAGAATCACATGAACAAAAAAACCACAGCACGGAGGTAAAAAAATAACAAAACCAGAAAGTGGGAACATTTAACCATGTCCGTACCATCAAGATCATGGCCAAATCATGGCCAAATCGACCAGAACCAGAACCAGATTTCCTTTTCCTCTCAGCAACCGAAGCACCAAAGCAGCTGCAACGCATATTAACTAGTCCACAATAATCAAATCCTACCTTCTGGGTTCTCTCAAATGTACAGAAAAACAGCTCCCTTTTATCAGAGAGCCCACCCTAATCAGATTTGGACCGACCCATGTTGCCAAAATCCTAAATTTCACAACCAAATAATCACAAAGATTTCCTCAAAACACCAAAAGTTCAAACTAATAAGATTTGAAAATTCGAAAAAACCCACCTCGTGGATTTGCAGATTACCAATCAAGTTTTGATGTCCTGATTCCCTTTAGCATCTGTTTCTGTCAGCAAACATGGAAAGCGAGAGAGAGCTTGAAATTCTCTGTTTAAAAAAAAAATATATATATATATATATACATATAAAGATGCTCTTTTATGGAGATTCTGAGACGACCCACGATAGTGGAGGTGCTGGGCGAGTTGATGATGTTCATAACCCCTCTGTGGATTGTTGTGATTGTTATTGGGGGTTTTGTTGGGTGGGCGTGGAAGCCCAAATGAGGGAGCTTGGTTGCGAGGATTTCAAGATTCCAAATGTAAGGAAGAGAGAAGAAATCTACCTTTTGGGGGCGTCTGAGTGGTGGCGGTGGGTGCTGGAATTGAGACAGAACTGAAGAGATTTTTGGTTCCGGGTTTTTGAGAGAGAGCTGGAGAGACCGAGATATCTGTACAGGAAGCAGTAGAAAGGCTTTCCGCGATGAACCAAGGGCAAAATCGCCACCCCACTATAAAATCACACCAAAATCAGAAAACACTGAAGAAAATGAGGGGTAAATCCGTCCACACACTATAGATCAACAATAACCTAAAAACTAAGTTTAAGTATATATAATTTTGAATCACTAGGTTTCAAAGTTAGGCTAAATATTGGTTTATCGAAAATTGTAAAATAAATAATAAATTTCAGGGCATGATGTCAAAGACCAAGACCAACTGCCATGTCACCAAGCCGTCTAAACGTCTTCCGTACCTGGAACCACAATAATTTTTTTCTTTTGGACAAATGTAAATTTATTACTAAACCAGAAAACTTATACATAGAGAGGCCCAATTACAACTTTAAGCTCAAAACATAGAGATGGACCCTAAAACCAAAATAAAATATAGCTCAAAGCAATATTTCGAGCCCAAACAGAAAACAAAGAAACCCTAACAGCTGCCACTAACGTCCTTCTATCACCACCACTGGAATACCAAACACCAAAGACCTTAAGGCCGTAGCCACAACATGAGATCTATAGAGGACGATTTTGTGGCATCCTGTGCGAGCCATCAACAAGCATTATCCTCTGACGATCAAAGAAAGGGACAAACGTGACCCATAAACTCACGAACCCGCCACCGCAGACATGAGGCTGAAGAAGGGCATTAGCAACAAATAAAGAGAAGAAAACAGAAAAAGCATTAGGGTCAAAAGTTTAAAAAAATCGAAAAGACCCTAATCTCCAACAAATAGAAGCATCCCACCTCTTGTTCTCTTGCTAGCCACCTCCATAGTTGTCTGCAATCCAAGGTGGGTCCATAAAACGCATTGCGTGCCCAAAAGAACCCAAAAATGGAAAACTTTCCCCAAGCAAAAATCAGATCTTAGATTTTCGCTACTGATTGAGACCTTAAAATTAAAATCCCAATTTGGATCCAACCTTGCAATATCTAATATTTGCTTTAAGGGAAATGGAGGGTGGTAGGGAAGGAAATGAAGAAGATGAACCATATGCAGAAAATTGAGGGGAGTATGGAAAGATGGGGTTGAAAGACATGAGAAGAAAATAAATAAATAAATAAAAAGAGAAGAGCTAGAGATGGATGCCAGATGCCTAAGTCGCCGACTCTCAAAATGGCAAACTAAAAGAAAGTAGACCAGATTTGAGGAGGGAAAAGGAAAAAGCTCTCGCAAAAGGAAAGAAAAGCTTTCTTGGAACCACAATAAACTACTCATAAGATTTAACTCAGTAAGCAACTAGAACCACAAGCATAAGAGTGGGATGGAAATATTGTTCGAATGATATAGCATCGCTAGCCTCTATCTGTTAATCAAGTTAGTATAATTTTTCATTTTTATTTGTTATAGTTTTCATTCTTTATTGCAAGTATACTTCCTTATTATATTTAGTTATTTTCATATTCTGTTATTATTTAATTTCTAAATTGTTCTCCAACAAAGACTTAATTGTCACGTCATAATAATAATAATAATCATCATTTAGAGTTAATATTTTAATTAACTTCATTCCTTTAAAGTAGGATGTTTAGGCAAACATATTGGAATTGGAGAAGTGGATAACCCCACGTCTATGAAGTTGAGATGGTGTAGTTACTAAATGCCTGCACTTACTAACTATTACCCATGATAGGTGGGAGTTAGTTTGATTTAGCGTCTAGATATAGGTTGGTACCTGCTCATGAGAACACATGTTTCAAAGTTTACTAGCTCTATTACTAGTAGCATAAGTTTTTTAGTGAGCATAAGATCTTTCTTTGATTCAAGTTGTGATGGCGTCTTCAGGTATGATTTATGAAATTGCTACCAGGTGGAATAACCTGCAATTTAAAATCTATATACGTGCTTGTCTGACTAGTCAGCAACACTCATCAACTAAGATCATATATGTTAGTTTACTCACAGCGGAAGTAGTTAGTTCAAAGCTTGGTTTATTGAAGTGAACTAGTTAACTAAGGTTCAGTTCAGTGCACATTTTAACTCTGACAATCTTAGTTTCATGGACTTATCTATTTGCTAATAATGATGAACATATATCACAAGCAAAGAGTAAGATAAGTGAACTAGAAAAGCTATAAATTGCACGGGTTGTTTTTGGCCGGAAAAACCCACCTCTAGGTTAAAAAAACCAGGGACTCTCTACTAAGTCCAATCCACTAGTGAAATCAAGATTCTTATATAGTTATCGCACAAGCTCAATTCATAGATCCTAATTTACGGAGCAGTTTACACCTTTGTGCAACCCTGCCTTTCACGAGATGGACTCATTTGGTCTTCACGAAGTGGTAGCTCCTCTTGAGCTCTTCACCTTGTGGCATCGAAATCAAATCAACTTATGCAAATGATGTTATGATGAAGTTAATGCAAATTTGGATTCGATGTCTAGTCAGTTTCACCAGTCAAACACCTGAAAGATGAAACTGACACGAATCTAAAAAGAGGTCAGTTCAAAGATTTGAAGTTTAAAAAAAACTTGACCTAAAATAAATATCAAAATCACAAAATCAATGCTACCCTAATATGCAATGATGTGGGTACTTAGTGCATTAGTGTGATTTTGTGGCTATGTTTTTCAAGTAAGAACCAAGGGGCAACTCATAGCTGAAACAACCTTTATCAGAAAATATAAATCTCCTAGCCAGATTGAAAAACCCCTAGATTTAACTTTATATAGAAGGCTGAGTTTTAGACAAAGAGAGGGGATGAAAATGCCATGTGTCATGTGCAAACACAATCTGAAAAGATCTAGGGTTGAAAAACACTCCCGGAGAAAAGGCTATTAGAAAGTCTATATGGGTTGCCTTAAAGTGTGTGCCTAGCTCGTGTGAAAGCAGCAAAAAGTTTTGACTAGACATAACCACTTGGCATAATGAATTGGAAATAATGACATGAAATGCATATGTATGAACAACATTTTGATGAGAGAAATTAAGCTATTAACGTGATATTTCCAGCAGCATAGTCCTATAGAAACAATTCTAGAGCATGTGTGGTACAATTTACAATAATTGACAAGGGAAACAATTCTAAGCCATCGATATCATAGTCGGCTGCCCGCGATACCGACAACACATTGTTGTCTCGATAAGCAAATAGTAATTTCCTAAGGGTGCAAACATACAATTTGTCCAATCCCAAGTCAACAACAACACAAGCACACAGTTTCTCAAATCATAAAATCAAACATCTGGAAACAAATTCATAGAACTCCAATGTCCAACCAGTGCTGTCAATAGAATCAATCAAACCAAGTCCCAAATAGTGCCATACACAAACTGGAAATAAGAACTATCTTCGTAACTACTCCAAATGAGATAGATGCAAAATCTACTCATTCAGAAATCACAAATTAAAAGAACGCAACACGTCTTTCAAGATCTAGATAGTTCGTTCAAGATTGACCAACAGTCTGCAAATAAAAAAGCAATACAGGACAAACAAATTAGTACTCAAAGCTTTCACAAAAACTTCACGAAACATAGAAGTGAAACGTGCATCACGATGAGGTACAAAATTGATGATACATCAAAAACCAAACAATGTGATTCGCAACTCCTAAGCAAGCTAATTCATTGCAAATTTCTCTCGAATTTCACGAATAGCTATGCCGAGAAGGCTAAGTGAACACTCACAAATTTAAGGGTCAAAACAAATCCATCCAAAGCTAGGAAATAAGATAACCAGAGTGAATGCGTAGCCTTGATGCAAGAATACATGTACGTACCTAACTTGATTTAGTGGTGGTAAGTCAAGATGGTTGAGTGCGGACTCGACACAGGTGGTAGTCTAAAGAACTCTGATAGACGAGAACTTATACTTTTTCCCATTCTAATATTCACAACAACTTGTTACAACAATAACCTCGGAGATATTCAAACACTAGTGGTAATAATTCGCTCGATAGGATGCTTAAAAGGTGGTTAAATGACTGATGGTTCTAGCTAAAACTTTTGGGTCTGAGTGATTTTCCTGAACAGTCTGTCTGCTTGGAAATAATACGAAGGAAATGATATGAAGTGTCCTAGGGTAAGCTCGAACTCAAAGTTGACTCAAATGCTTCCTAGTACCAGAAGGTGAAACTGGGAATATGGTAGCAATCGATGTAAATTGAGACATCAGTCTAAAGAAATCTAGAATGAAGAATTTTGCCAAACGATTGAAGTATAGTCTTCAAGGACTGGTAGATAATACGACGAGTGAGTTGATTAATAAATACCGAAACGTCATCATAGTTTCCACGCGTACAAGGTGGTTTGTACCGGAAGTCTATGGTGACATTCATCTATCTCCATTCGCATCCTTAATGGGTCCCCAACAACCTAAGAAGGACAATCATGAGAATTTCTGACTAAGAGCATCAGTTACGGCAGTTGCCTGACCATGATGGTACTCAAAGGTGCAATCAACTCACCGATGAGTTCTATCTACCTCATTTGTCTCCGACTCAACTATTTCTGTGTGCAAACACAATACAACTTCTTTGGTAAAAAATGATGTAACATTTCTCGCTATAAAGAAAACATCACCAGATTTTACCAAATGATGTAACATTTGGTAAAAAATGATGTAACATTTCAATTTCCAACGGTCGTAACCCCTTTTGGAAATTGATGAGAATAACGATTGCTACCAAAGAAATTCCCAAGAAAAGTGTCTATTTTAAACAAAAACAACGTTCGAAGAATTTGGTGTACAACTGACTGTCGATGTTTAATAAACCTGACCTCGTGGTTGGAGTAAGCAAGAAGATCGATAGAATAATCGTCGAGAATTGTTCAAAAGGTCCACACCAATTTCCTTAGTGGGAACGAGTCTGAGAGCATTGATCTAATCCCACCAAATTCCCACTTACTAAACTTCGTAACAACTAGCATTTACTCGCTTTCTCCCATACGAACTTCAAATGTTTTGAATCATTTCCATAAAGATATGACTTTGCCCACCATTCCTAGGGAAACGCATGTCTCAGAGTGACATCACTGATTCAGATATTCCAAAATTCAAACCACTTAGATTTTCCCGTTTCATCACATTCCTGTGTAAATACAACTATGTCCGTAATTCCTAAGGAACGCATGTTGCAAAGTGGCATCACTGTTTCGGGTCTCCAGTTGGTCTTAACCGACTCATACCATTAAGAACTTTCTGTTTATAAACACTCATATGCAGATCCGACTTTTCCCACAATTCGTAAGGAACACATGTTGTAGAGTGGCATCGCCACTTTGAATCTGCAGCTGGTCTTAACCAGACTTCCTCTTATTGAGATTTCTAATTCACGTCACTTTAATGTAAAACCAACTCTGCCTGCAATTCCTAAGGAACGCATGTTGCAAAGTATCGGTCCGGTGTTGAAAGTCGTCTAACAGTCCATCACGTCACCGATGCGGCACAATCCCGACATGAAATTTCTTATTCTTCAATAGGATGTGACTATTCACGCAGAATGTGGGTTGAACAATCGTGCCAAATGACAACAAATCCAGAAGTCGTGACATCCAAATGGTGTCATGACCGACACACTACTATAGTAATAGAATATCATAAGCATGCTTTGAACAAACCACGCTCTGATACCAAATTGACACGCTCAACCCTAATATTCACCGAACATCAGGGTAGGCACGTGCTGGCCGACACCTGAATATGATGAAGCCATATTAGGATGCATAAGAACTAAAAACAAATAACCGGCATAAATAAAACTTGTAAATTTAATTATAATGAATATGCAATTATGGAACGTGTTCAGAGCATACAACTAAAATGAGACACTAAAAGGAATAATATAAAATTGAATGAATAAAAGGATGGGTCCTACACCAAGAAGATTCGAAGATGCCGATGTAGGAGTGCCTTGACACCAAGATTGTACGCCTCGAATCTTAAGTCCTGAGGGGGCGCAAAACAAAACATGAGTGGACCAAGTTGATATATAAGTAATACTAAAACAGTTAATCTTTAACATACTAACCCTCAAGTTTAAAAAACTCGTATAACATAATAAGTAATAGGTTTTTCCGAAAACCCTAGCATGCCATAAAACCTTTCATAAAAACATATATCGTATATAGGTTGCTTAGTAGTAGTAGCACAAGGCATATATATAAATATATATATATAAACATATATCTTCATCGCCCGAAGGCACTACATCTCCCGGCCAAAGCCAACATAAATATCTTCCGACCAGAGCCAATATAAATATCTTATGCCCG
The DNA here is from genome assembly GCF_019419815.1 of Pyrus x bretschneideri. Classification (NCBI taxonomy): domain Eukaryota; kingdom Viridiplantae; phylum Streptophyta; class Magnoliopsida; order Rosales; family Rosaceae; genus Pyrus; species Pyrus x bretschneideri. Next base: position 904,981 of record NW_025999806.1, on the reverse strand, counting down.
TAGGCACCAACCAAACACCCGGCCAAAGCCAATATAAATTTCTTCCGGCTGAAGCCATCAACCTATGCTCGACCGAAGCCATATAAATAAGTATCATTCGCCCGTGGGCAGTATCGTTCGCCTATAGGCAGATCGTATGAATAACTACTAAGTAAGTACATAAAAACATTAACATAATATTTCTAATATATATATATATATATATCCATCTTAATCGGAGTTCAGTAGCTAAAACATCATATCGTAAAATCACATTCACAAGTATGTATATAGTCATCAATCATATATACCACAAGGAATGTAAAGTCGATAAAGCATGATAATTCATAAAGCGTGAAACCAATTTACTCATAAAAGTTTCATAAAACGTAGTCATAAAATCATGCTTTCATGTATGCATTTCTAATAGTAAAATATGCATTTTTGAAGGGGTCCACTCATAGATATTTTGCCGTCGAAGAGCCATGCAAACTAGCAAAGATGAAAATGCCATAAACAATTGCACCTAAGCACATAAAGGTACCAATTAATAAAACTCTATCATAACGATTGAATTTCGGGAAACGGATGTCATAAACGGATTCAGGACGTTGAAAAACATAAAGATGGACCTCATGTACCCCCACGCGCCCTCACACGCCGCCATGGGGTAAAGGCCTCGACGGCCATGCGTCGCCGCACGTGCCACCATGCGTCATTTTGGGTCATCGAAAAGTTAGCTAGAAAAGTCACCGGCACCGCCATGGATGGTAGCGGAGTGCAGTACCTCTGGTAGAGGCGCATATGATCCACACATCAGCTAAGGCAAGCACCCACGCGCGGACCACGAGCTGGCCAGGGGTGTGAGATTCGACTAGGTTGGGCTGGATCTAAGTTCTGGGTTGGGCTTGGTTGCTAGGCTAGGGCCATTGCGTTTTGGGTTTAGGCCAAGGGTTCCTTGGGCCGAAGGCCTGGGTTTTGGGTTTGAGGGTTTGGGTCGGGTCTGACCCGATTTCGATGAGGGAGAAGGTCGGAACTTCCCGAGCTTCGCTCGACCTCAATTCTCCACCCTAGCATGCGATCTATTAACCAAAATGAAGACCAACAAGAGTAGGTTAGGATTTTACCTTTTATTTGCTAAGTAATGGCCGGAGTTAGCCGAAAATCGGCTTAAAAGCCATTGGACTCGCTGGAAAGGGTTGGGTAGCCTCTGTGCTTTACAAAGAAGAAGGAAGGGAGAAGGCAACACTGGTGGTGGATGATGGTGGTGGTGTTTCCGTCGATGTCGTGGTATGGGTGGGTGTGTATGTTGGTCCTCGGGGAAAAAATGATGCAGTGAGGGAGGGAGAGAAAGTAAAGAGAGAAGATAGAGGTTGTTCACGGGGGAGGGAAAAGATGCCAAAGAAGATAAAAGAGCTAGGGGACCAAAAAACAAGTGGGCCCCACCCAACTCCTCCTTTAAGGCCCAAAAAGCAAATAACAAAAATCTAGTCCAATCTTGATCAAATTTCCAAAATACCCTTCCGTTCCAAAATCCGTAAAATTATTCGGGATGGGTTGTTACAAGCGCAAAAGATAAGCACAATCTTGGCACCATTAAGTTATAGCTATCCAAACAATTCTCAAGGAGAACCATTGATGAAAACAGGTCCAATATCTATGCCTTAGCAAAAGAGTTAACCTTAACTAAATACTTGAAGGGAAATATGATATGCAGTACTATAGACACAGGTCTTCAAAGTCATATATGGACAGTAAGACATATATTAACACAAGTTCATAAAGCAACCATGATGTGTCAAGGTATGAGAATGAGATTGGAGGTAGACATCTTTAAATCATAACTTCATTCCACTATGCTCAAGGTTAATTTGAAGGCTAACCAAACTTTTAATAATCCAATAAGTTCAAGAAACAACACTTGGAACATAAATCGAGCTAAGGAGCAACACACAAAACTATGCACAATGGAAAGCCAAAGCCAAATGAAACTTTACGATGTCATAAAGAAGTAAGAAACCCCAAGTCATTTGCAAGATGTATTTGAAGCACCCCAAAACACTTTTGAACTTTTTATGACAAGTGGGAATGGTTTGATGAACATGACATTGCATGTGAGAACTATTTGTAGAGATGAATGATTGAGATTCTCATTTTGGCAAATTGAGTATGTTGACCATAAGTGGTGATATTGATGCTCAAACCAATTATTTTCTTTTGAGGAGCATTTAGCAAAAGAGAAACTGGTGGTGTTTTACACATGAATTGCTACTTAAACTCAATTTATGGAGTAATAGAGTCACTCCAACCTAATCAAGACCAAAGTAAGCTTAACCACAAAATCAAAATAAGTTTTTGCTAAATGAAAGAATAATTTTTCAGAGACTATCAACCATAATAGGGAGAACGTGTGACATCACAGTGGAAATATTATTCAAGGTTAATCCACAAAATCTCACCCATGTATAACAGTTAAGAGATGCAAAACAAGAACAACAGAATTGATTGATGAGAAGATTGTCTAGTCACATACAACTGATTAAACTACACATGCAATAAAAAATTGGAAGCATAGTTGTTCAACTTGTTCAATTGATGGCATAAAGAGCAACAGACCATCAATCCATTGTCCAAAGTGCTTATGAGATAGTTGGTTAGATATTTCTCAAATGACACTAAAATTAAAACAAATGCCTTTCTTTCCATAAACTCACCAATGAAATAAAATTGAGTTCCAAAATGATTTATAGTTAAATGCAAGACAGGGTCATTCCAAAAATCAATTTCACACATAAGATCACAATGAAAACAAATAGCCAATAGTTTCACACCAAAGTTATTCAACATCTACAACAAAATATCACAAGGAAACAAGATAAGGTCACAATTTGCAATTGCATCTTAGAGAGAAACATACCTTTGATTTTCAATGCAACTAGCAATTGAGATTGTCTTCATCCTCGTATGAAACACCATTAGAGTTTGGTCACTTAAGATCATTTCAACCAGATGAGAAGTTTTGGAAATTCCAGAGTAGGTGACTCCTATGTGAGACATCATAGAGTGATTTTGCAAGTTGCATGATTCACACAAATAACATTAAGAGAATAAGAGATGTGACTGCCCCTTTAGAACACATCATATATTGGTGTATTTGTTTCAAATTGTATGTCCACCACCTTTAGGAATGACAAGAGAATAGCAATTACCCCCTAATCTTGGAACAACTAACATGTTCTTTCCATCTTTACTAACAACTCCGCAACATCTCTTTGAGAAACAAACTTCATTAGCAACATCATCACACAGTTGGCTGATGCTAAGAAGGTTTGTTATCAACCCAACTACATAACAGACATTTTCAAGCTAGAGAAGGTTAGGAATTTGGACAACACCCTTTCCAGTTATGTGGATCATACATCCCCACCAAACTTATTGCCGTTAGCAGGTGCAAGTGACAAGAATGCCTCTTTATCAGAAACCCTTCGAAAACAACTCGGACATAACTTGACATTATCAGAGCCAGAAGAATCAACAAATTAAACCATTCTGTTGACTTTCATGGCTAGTCGATCAGTTTTACTTTTCAAGTCATTCTTCATTTCTGAGTATAGTTTTCTGCACCTAGGTTTAATATGGCTAAGTTTACCACAGTGATGACAAATGGAAATAGATCTTGTATTTGAAGAAGTATTGACCGTAGAAGTCATAAGCAAAAACTCCTCCATAACTTGAAAGTTTACACTTATTGACCATTAACCACTTTCCACCAAATCAGGAGCATTCTTAGCACCATATGGATTTTCAACACATAGAACTTTGTGGGATCTTTGAATATCAAGAGTCAAATAATCCACTTTGTACACAGCCTCATTCAACGCAGACGATAGCTTCAAGTTGGCCATAAGAAGCAATTCGTTATTGGCCTTCAACTCATGAACTTGTTGTAGTAGTATTTCTTGAGATATCATCAATTCCTGAACCTAACCTTTAAGCGAGGCAATAAGATCATCTCTTTCATCTTCATTTATACAGATATGAGCCACTTCATTCAGATCACGAAGCTGAGCTTCAAGAAAAATAACTTTCTCATTCAACTTTATCCTGACCAAATAAATAGACTCAACTATGCAACTCGGACACCTTCTCGAATAACTCAGTATTTTCCAATTTTAAAACACTTCTCATCAAACAGAGAGTCATACATGTTAAATGCATCATGATGCAATACTTCTTCAAAACCATTCAAAACTTCATCATTGTCCTTAGTAAATGCTTCTTTTACAAATGCAACAAAGGCAACAACTTTTTCTTCATCTTCTAATGACTTGTTAGAACAAACAGATTCTCCATCTTTACTGTCACTCCATGTGGCCATCATGGCTTTGTCACATCTCTGACTAGACGTTTTGTTGTTTACACACTCAGCATCACGATGTCTTCTTCCACCATGGTCCAGGTACATTTGAAGAAAAACTTGTCCATCCTATTAACAAACCTCCTTTGATTCCGTCCAGAAGAGAACCTATCATTATGTTGAGCAAATAGATTGCTTGATGACTCTCTAACATTTTTAACATATTTTCCTTTGTTCTTGAGAATCCTTCGGCATTGTTTAATAAATAAGGCAAGATCGTCATCAGGAGATTGATCACACGATTCATTCACTGCTTGAGATTTTTCATCACTTTGAAGAGCAACCACTTTTCTCCTTTTGGACTCACCTTCATCCATGTCCAGCTCCATCTCATAGGTGATGAGTTTACCAACCAACTTTCTAAGCTTAATCTCATTCAAGTCTTGAACTTCTTGTTTAACATCTTTCTTTGCTTGAAATCTCTTAAGCAAAGTCCTCAAGATTTTTTGGACAATTATTGTCTCATCAATAGGTTTTCCCAACCTCAAAGCCTCATTAGTCAACATTTCAACTTTCTCGTAAAACACCGAAAAGGTCTCAAACTCCAACGTTCTTAAATCTTCAAACTTTGAAAGAGTCATTTGGAGTTTAAGATCCCTCACTTGGTTGTCACCTTCGTGTAAAATTTTGAGTTTGCCCTAAACTTGTTTTGCAGTGATGCAATAACGAATATGAGTAAACTGAGTTGGTGAGATGACTGAAACAATGGCATTCCGTGCTTTTCTATTAGCCATAGCTGAATTAATCTCTCCTTGAGTCCACTTATCTTTGGCCTTTACCACAGATTCTCCATCGACTATCCTTGAATGAGCTTTCCATTCAAAAGTAAGATAATCCACTACAATTAGATCTTGTGCTTTTAGAAAGATTTGAAACTTCTCGCTCCATGCAACATAGTTTTTTTCTTTTTCCAACAAAGAACAAAGGAGAGTTGCAAGATCCCGCAATATGATCACGATCCATGATGAAGATCCTCAATACCAGCATCTCCTAAAGACCACTCTATGTATATCTAGGGCAAGGCTCTGATACTAAATGAAATTGTTACCAAGTGGAATAACCTGAAATCTAAAATTTATATATATGTTTGTCTGACTAGTCAGCAACACTCATCAACTAAAATCAGATATGTTAGTTTACTCATAGCGGAAGTAGTTAGTTCAAAGCTCAACTTACTGAAGTGAACCTAGTTAACTAAGGTCTAGTTCAGTGCACATTTTAACTCTGACAATCTTAGTTGCATGGACTTATCTATTTGCTAATAATAATGAACATATATCACAAGCAAAGAATAAGATAAGTGAACTAGAAAAGCCATAAATTGCACGGGATGTTTTTGGTCGGAAAAACCCACCTCTGGGTTAAAAAATCGAGGACTCTCCACTGAGTCCAATCCACTAGTGAAATCAAGATTCTAACAAAGTAACCGTACAAGCTCAATTCCTAGATCCTAATCTACGAAGTAGCTTGTACCTTTGTGCAACCTTGCCTTTCATGAGATGCACTCCTTTGGTCTTCACAAAGTGGCAACTTCTCCTGAGTTCTTCACCTTGTGGCACCGAAATCAAATCAACTTATGCAAATGATGTTATGATGAAGTTGGTGCAAGTCTGGATTCGATGTCTAGTTAGTTTCACCAGTCAAACACCTAAAAGATAAAACTAATGCGAATCCAAAAAAAAGGTTAGTTCAAAGATTTGAAACTAAGAAAAACTTGACCTAAAACAAAGATCAAAATCACAAAAGCAATGCTACCCTAATATGCAATGATGTGGGCACTTAGTGCATGAGTATGATTTTGTAGCTAGGGTTTTCAAGTAAAAACCAAAGAGCAACTCACAGCTAAAAACAACCCTTATTAGAAAATATAAATCTCCTAGCCAAATTGAAAAGAACCTTAGATTTAACTTTATATAAAGGGCTGATTTTCAGACAAAGAAAGGGGTTGAAAATGTCACGTGTCATTTGCAAACACAATTTGAAAAGATCTAGGATTGAAAAACTCTCAAGGAAAAGGCTGTCAGAAAGTCTATGTGGGTTGCCTTAAAGTGTGTGCCCAGCTCGTGTGAAAGCAGCAAAAAGTTTTGACTAGACAGAACCATTAGGCAGAATGAATTGGAAATAATGACATGAAATGCATATGTATGAACAAACCTTTGATGAGAGAAATTAAGCTCTTGAAGTGATATTTCCAGCAACATGTCCCAGAGAAACAAGTAAACCCTAAATCTAATTAGAGCATGTGTGGTACAATTTACATTTGACAAGGGAACCCAAACAATAAAAACTAGACTTTACATATTACTAATGCATCAAATCAAGTTATGAACCAATATAACATGATCTTCTTGCTGTAATCTAAGGTGTTTTTGCTGACCCTAGTTTTCAATGATACACATGTACATGAGTCTTATTTCTTATAACTTACTATGCCACCTGTCAGCAGCATTTATATACTAAGCCTTATATCTTTTATCATCACCCATCGGAGACACGCACGTTAATGAGCCTTAAATATCTTAATATGCTCCGACACCCACATAAATGAGGTCATGGGTTTGCTATCCCAAATTATGTTTCTCCTTTGTGTCTCCTCTCTAATCTTGTGACACGTGTTCCTCCACTTAACCTTAATTTTAACACTGTTCATTTGAATAAAATTTAATTAAAAAAAAACTATTAAAAAAACGAATGGCCACCGTATCAATAACCTGCCCCAATCTCCCTGCAAATCTCCCTGCAATCCTTCAAAGAAACCTTTAAACCCTGTGGAAACTCATCATCATACATCCATTAACTGCAAGCTCTCAACCTTCCCTTCAATTTCAAAGTTCGAACCTTTCCCGCAAGTCGAAAGTTGCAAGCTTCGTCCCTCCTTCATTCTCTGATCCAATTACAACGCAAAACTCAATGAGTATTATCTCTCTCTCTCTCTCTCTCTCCCCCGCTTTGGTATTCTTTGATTATTTCCTATACCCATTGAAGATATTTTTGCAGGTTCTGCTTTTCCCATCATTGACTATCTTCTTTGTTTCATTTGGGGTTTCAAAATCTTTCTTCCTCTCTCTTGCTGGCGAAGATTGTTTGATCACATCGATCGATTAGATATCCTTAAATTTCAACTTCAAACTTCACACGTATTGACGAGATGGATCGATCATCGAGAATTTGAAAAGAGAGAAAAGAAAGGAAGCTTCGCAGTCTGTGAGGAGCAACGTCTCCTCACATTAACGACAATAGGGTGGTGTCACTAGTAGTGGTTGTAATGGTTAGCAACGATGGTGTTGTGTGGTTGTAGCAGTCGACAGTGATGGGGTTGTGTAGATGCAGTCAATGGTTATCAAGTGATGGTTTTTATTTTCTTTAATTTTTAGTTGTTTAATTAGTTTATGAAAAGTTAACAGTGTTAAATTTGGTGTTAATTTAATGGACAAGTGTCAAAAAATTAGGAAATAGACACAAAAGAGACATCAATTTAGGGATAATAGACCCTTAGCCCATAGATGAGACTTATAAGACATAACATAAATCTCCCTAAATTTGTGAACCTAAATTTTCTCTTTGTCTTGTGAGAGAGCTTCTCTCTTTGTGAATGCTTTTCTCACCTCTATGTGAGTTACCTCATTAACCTCATCTTCTTTCTAGCTGCCAGCCCTAGCTTTGGCTAGGGTTGGTGGCAATCTTTTTCTCCTCATTTTGGTTCAATCTTTCTTTCCCCCCCCCCCCAACCCCTTCAGCATCTAATTTCCGTGTGCCTACTCCCTATTTTCATTCCTCATTCCTTACACCTCCACGATTTCAACTAATCCATTCCATATCGTTTCCAATCGACTCATTCCTTCATTGATCCAACAATTCGATTCGTCACCCACTTTTTCTCATTGCGATTTCTCACAATTACAATGCAATTTTTCTCGCTAATCTCTCGGAAGGTGTGTAAAGCTCAAGCTCAAGTGATTACACCACCTCCTTCTTTTAGGGTGTCTTTGATGGCATTGATGCTAATGGGTTTGATAGGAGCATATTTAGGCGACTTAGTTAGCTTGTTTTCGTACATTTATGTTGTTAGTTCATAGTTATTTTAGTAGTTTAAGTTATTTTCGTGTGTTTTTAGGTTCATATGGCTAAGGAAGCAAAAAGGTGCATTTTGGAGCATTTTGGAGCAAAATTGGGCATGGAATGGATAGCATATGCTTGGAGCAAAAGGAATGGACAAAATTGAAAACTTAAAGATGTTAGGATTCCTAATCAAAGTAGGATTCCTAATCAAAGAAGGATTCCTAATCTAAGTAGGATTCCTAATCAAAGAAGGATTCCTAATCAAAGAAGGATTCCTAGTCAAAGAAGGTTTCCTACTTGAAGTAGGAAAGTTAAGCCAAGGTTTCCTATTTTTGTTTGACCTTTCCTAATCCTAATCTTTCCTACTTAATTTCCAGCTATCAAAAGGGGTTCCTAATCAATTTGGGACACTTAAATATATGTCCTAAAAGCTCTAATCCCAGTCCAAGATGGAGCCGCACCTTTCTTACCCTTTTCTTCCAAAATCTGCCACATATCTTCTTTCCCCTTTTCTTCTAGTCAATGCTGCAACTTTCCTTCCCTTTTCCTCTTAGAATTTTGATTTGTAGGAGAAAGAAGAGAGGAGAAGCCTTGGACGTTTTGGCCATTCAAACTTGGATTGTTGGAGCGTTTCTAGGTGTATTCAATCTTTGTTTTCAATGTTTAATTTATATTCTCTTTGTTCTGTTGTAAACATGAGGAACTAATTTTGTTTTGGCTAGAGGAGACTTTGAAACCATGATTATATTTGCAATATGAATTGATTAATTTCAGTTATGATTTCATAAATTGTGAATGCAATTTACTTAACCGTTTGATGGATAACTTATTCCTATTTGTTGATTAAGGGTGCACACTTAATTTGCATGCTTGAATTTGGTGCTAGAATATAAGGGAGTTTCACATAATCGTTACAAACTTATGTTCACAAGTAGTTAAGGTTGTTTTCACAATCATGTTAAGTAAATTCCTAGCATGAGTATCATGATGTCATAGTTACAAGTGTTTTGTCAATGCTTATGATTTTCATTGAACGTAATGATCTTTGATTGTATCTTTATTATGATGTCATGTAGGGAACTTTTGAAGAATGCTTTGGGTTGTCGTATGATGTCATCCAATCCAATAACTTAAGGAAAATCTGAGGGTTAATTAGTGATGTCACGGTTAATCTGGGGTGTTGAGGTTCATGGTTTATCGAAAAGCAACTGGAAATCAATTTGTATGCAAGTGTGTCATGTGTGGAGAAGGACCCTCTAACTAACTAATCACGCATCCATATACCCAAATTCGTTCATAACTTTGTCTAGTTTAGTTTCTGTTTTGTTTTAATTCAAATTCGTCAAAACCAAAACCCCCCTTTGTTTTAAGTGTCAATTAGGTTAGAATCTGAGCTATTGTGTGTTTTTAAGTGTTTTGAGTCAAAACTAATTCAATTTTCGTCCAAAGTAAGTCCTAGAGTCTAGTTTGAGTCTTTTTGATTGTTTTGTGTTGTTTTGAGTCTTTTGAGTTTATTTTGAGTCATATAGGTTTAGTTAAGAGTCTTTGAATTTGTTTAAGTGTTTTAAGCATATTTTTGTATCTTTGAGTCAGTTTTCATTAGATTAGCAATCCCTCCTAATCCCCGGCCTAGAACAATCCCTACTTATATCTATACTACAATCGTCAAAAAGAGGGTTTAATTTGTGTGCTATTATATATCACATCAGGGTTTCTTTTCATTGGTTTTTTTTGTTGTGTGGTGGCGAACGATGTTGTGCTCTCGGATGGAATTTGGAGCCTTTTTTTCATCCATATATGGGTGTGGTAGGAAGCTGTTAGGTTGTTTCAGTGTTTTGTTTGGGCTCGAAAGTCTGATTTTGAGCTTCTCTTTGTTTTCTTTTGGTGGTCCATATCTTGGATGTTTGTATATTGTTATTGGACCTCATTTCTTGTAATTATGTTTTGTTGGTAATGAATTTACCTTTCTTCCCAAAAAAAAAAAAAAAAAAAAAAAGAAGATGCAAGGATTTCCTAGAACTTGGTTTCATAATACTTTACATGTTTTTACATTGCATATCCATAACTAAATGTCACCTCAAGTCATATCAACTTACTATTCACCATACACAGAATCAATCTCAAGTTTACATAAGCAATTTTGTTCACATATACAGTAATAACTCTCTATAGTAATATTTGTGGTAGCAAATTTTGCCGTCTTTGAATTTGACAAAGTTGTATCTACATATTTTAGTTAATTTGTGTGTTGTGACCTTGATCGGAACCATGAATCCAATATATGAATCATAATTAACTAGAATTGAAAGTCAAAGATTTAGGCTTAGATTTGTGGTTGGAGAGGGATGGATTTGCAATGCAAATTCTAGAGATTAAGATGCAGAGAGGTCACCATGATCGAAGAATCAAAAGAAGAGTTAGGGTACAAAACTAAGAAAATGAGAGATAGACGAGAGAGAAGGTGAAATTGTCTCGATAGAATCGCGTCTTTAGACAGAGACCGAGGATACCATGTTGAGGAATTATGATTTCATCGATAGAGAGATATGATTACATGTGCTATTTGTATACGAGGCATCAACAGACTCTCTAAGTCACAACTCACCCTTATCAACTAATAACAAATTCTAACTAATCTAAAAATATATAACAACAAATAGTAAACTAAGTTCGATTAGAATATTGACTAGAATTTCCCTTATCACTTACTTGTAAGCCACGATTACATATTGGTGAATTAAATGATGATGACTAAAAGATGCTGAAATGCCTATGTGAGTTTTCTCGACCCCGAAAAGATGAGTTGTCCTAGTAAAGCTGCTAACCAGTCCTCTTGAAAAAAAAAAACTCATCAATATGATAAATAGAGTAAAGATATAAACTAGACGCAATTTCAAAATCCAATAGTAAAATGTAGAAAAATAGATATTCGTAAATGATAGTCAGCCCCAAAAATGTATGAATCAAAGCCCTTTAAAATAATATTTATTTTAGTTGTTATAAATCTGAATAATATAAATTTTATTTTTTTCTTGGCTGAAAAGCAAAATAAGAGAGAGAGGGGGGGCCAGTGAAAGTGATACTAATAAATAGAAAAGTAGAAGAGAAAGAAGAGAGGAAATAAGTTAGGGATTTGGATTTAATGACCCGTAACAGCGCAAGTAATATAGGCCTTGTACCTCTGCATCCCTCCACCCCCTCTCTCCCCCGCGAAACCCACCACAACCTCCAATCTGGATTCCCTTCCAAATGTCCAAATCTCCCGACTTTCCAAAACCCATCCTCCCCCCACCAATCACTCTTTGACTCCACTCAACTTGTTCAAGCACCAGCCGCCTCAGCCGCCGCCTTCCACCCCCAAACACAGGGACTCCACCTCCAAGAAGTCCTCCTCCACCCATCCTCCCGACCTCCACCACAACATCCACCGTCCCCCTCCCGCCCCCGCCTCCACCGCCACCTCCCTTTCATGCTCCAACCCAATGTTCTCCTCCACCCCATTTCTGGTCTCTTTCTTCCTCTTCCTTTCTCTCCCTCTCCTATTCCTCCTCGGCCCTCGCTTCCTCCCCCCCTCCCACCCCACCGTCCCCATTTCCCCCGCCGACGAACTCGACGACCAAATCCTCTTCTCCCGCGCCCTCAACCCTAACCCTAACCGACCCAAACCCACCTTCTCCCACCTCGCCCTCGATTCCAAATCCTCCAAGCCCAAAATCGCCTTCCTCTTCCTCACCAACACCGACCTCCACTTCGCCCCTCTCTGGTCCTGCTTCTTCTCCAAAACCAACCCCAATCTTTACAATATTTACGTCCATGCCGACCCCTCTGCCAACGTCACTCTTCCCCCCGGCACCGTCTTCCACAACCGCCTCGTCCCCTCCAAGCGCACCTACCGCGCCTCCGCCACCTTGATCTCCGCCACGCGCCGCCTCCTCGCCTCCGCCATCATCGACGACCCTGCCAACATGTTCTTCGCCGTCCTCTCCCAGCACTGCGTCCCCCTCCACTCTTTTCGATACGTCTACCATTCCCTCTTCTTCTCCACCACCTTCGACTTGACCCGCCCCGCTGCCGACTCCGACGATGCCGAGTTGACTCGCATGGGACTCAAGATCCGCTACAAGAGCTTCATCGAGATCATCTCCAAATCCACCAATCTCTGGAAGCGGTACTCCGCCCGAGGACGCTTCGCGATGATGCCGGAGGTTCCATTCGATCAATTCCGGGTCGGATCTCAGTTTTTCCTCCTTACGCGCCATCACGCGCTCGTGGTGCTCAAGGATCGCGCGCTCTGGAGAAAGTTCAGAGTGCCGTGTTACAGAGAAGACGAATGCTACCCGGAAGAGCACTACTTTCCGACCTTGTTGTCAATGGCGGATCCGGAAGGGGTAACCCGTTACACTCTTACCCGGGTTAATTGGACGGGCACGGTTAACGGGCACCCGTACACGTACCGACCCGGGGAAGTGTCGGCGGAGTTGATTTATCGGCTGCGGAAGTCTAATTTCTCGGAGTCGTACTTGTTCGCGAGGAAGTTCTCGCCGGATTGCCTGAAACCCTTGTTGGATTTGGCCGATAAAGTCATTTTCCGGGACTGAGATTCGCCGCATTCACTCTGGTAAGCGTTTTTTTTTTCTATTTTTTATTTTTTATTTTTTTTCTTTTTAATTTTGTTTTTGGTGAGTTAGGAGTTGACTCGGTTGTTCCTTGTTAGCGAGTGGACTCAGTTGTGAGTTTGGTCCGTAACAGTAACCCGGGAAAATTGGATTATTTGTTAGGGGAGGTAAGTCCGTGTCGTTTAAAATGGGAATGGAAATTTTGTGCCTTCCACGAAAATTCTACAATGCGCATCGGTTCAGTGGACGTCTGGATTTGCATGACTGAATTTTGACGATCTCGACCGTTTAAATGCGGTTGAGATTGCAAAACCTTCCAATTTTCCAACCCATTTTTAAATTTTAATGTGTTTTCTTTTTCGGATTAAAATTGTTGATTTAAGATTAATAGGTGTATCATTGTAAGATGTGATCATTATATTCTCGTGTTATTTAAATAATGACAAAAACACATTGAGAGTTAGGTAGCTTCAACCTTCAAGACTTAATAGCTTGCTTGTAGTGCGATGCCACTCTAAAACTCCCATTTTTTTTTTTTAATAAATACTCATTAACCATCTTGTATTTTCAATCTCAGTCATTCATCTATCTCTCGTATCACAAAAGTAATTCATTAAAACCACAAAAGAAAAGGTTGTTGCGCACATGTCACGCTTGCTTCTATGTCCGTCCACCTTGGAATTTCTTTGTAAAGAGGAATGACTGCTTACGTCGTAACACATAAATATTGCCGATTTACATAGAAACAATTAAGTGAATTGGGTATCTATTTGCTCGTGCAGGTGAAAAGAAGTTGGAGAAACCAAGTGGGAATGTGGTTTTGGAGAGGCGTAAAAATTTGCCCCCAAACTATCGAATCCCATATAGGAAATTCCAACCCAGTCCTCGTCTCAGACATCATGTCAAAAGAGGCCGAGGGAATCAACAAACAGATAAAGAGGAGAAGGGTAAGCTAGTAGGGCCATTTTTGTCTTTTCGATGCGTGTTCTTCGTGTACATATTGGTATGAAATGCAGAAATCGAGTGCTGTCTGTCTCTCTAATACACGACGAGAAGAAGAAGAAAAATAGGCCCTACGTTGGAGGGATGGTGTTGGGCCTAGGGCGGTAATGAAACCGTAAGCCCGGCCCATTTCTTTTTCCAAGAATTTTTCTTTAAATTTTTTGCCTTCCCTCCTATAAAATGGAAAATTGTTGTGTATTTTGGTAAAATGTATGTAGATTCCATTGAGAAAAATGTTGGCTACATAAGATAAATGTTCTTTTGTTAGACTGAATCTGCAATATTGACCGGATTAGATTTTGTTAGATCGCATATTTTTTGGATCGCATTATATTTCGTGAGGTATTTCTATGTAGAGAAATAACAATCGCGCATTATTTTTCTAGAGACACATGGACCGTGTAAACCAAATTATGGGAGGATATGTAAGTATGAAGAAATGGGCTTTTTAATTAGAAATTGTTCTAAATTTGAATTTTGTTAACGACGAATTTAATATTAATTTATTACAATTGCCTAATTGTATTAAAAATATGTAATGTCAAGTTACACTATTGATGTGTAAGTCGATGATACGGATGATTCTCATGTGTTCAAATAGTACATTATTTGTTTGTAGGATGATTATAACGAGGATTGCAAGAGAATTTTCTCGGTCTAATTAATGTTTGTTTTTGGGTTTTTTTTTTAAACAAACAATATTATATATACTAATAGGAATGAGAGGCTTAACCGCATAATAAGTTAACAATAATGTGGTTTATATTTACTTTTGACAAGAATTGAACTTAAATCTTGTCATTTACAAATGAAGAGGAGTGTCAATAAAAATTTTATAATTCGAAAGGGATTCAAAATGACATGTGTTGATTGGCTTCTTTGGTAAATTAAGCGTTTTTACTTGATTTATGTAGAACGAATAGATGGACAAGGTATGATTGATGTTAGCTGGAATCAATGAATGCGCTATTTATGTGGGATACATCCCAAGCACTTGCAGCAAGCTCATAACCACATGATATTAAAATCAACGGCGGTAGGCCAACCAACCACTTGCCTCTCCTCTCAGCTTTCCTTGTGGGGCCCCAACCGCCCGTATTAGTTTAGATTGGTCCTACATCATATTCTTCGTACCAAATAACGATAAACATTTGTTTTTATTTTTGTACTGTTGTGATGTCATGTGGTGTGCCATTGCCAATTCTATTAATATCATTAATGTCAGAAAACGTGGCGGTGTCTGTGTGAAGTGTGAACGCGATGCCTCCTTCATGCTATCTTCGGATTCAATCCAACTATAATTATGTAATTATACCTCTAAAGATGAGCTCCGTTGTCCGCTCCTTATTTTTTTATATTTTATTTAATTTAATTTGATTTGGATACTTGACCACTTTTTTTTAATTGCAAACGACAATTCATTTTCCTTGTCGTCGTTCATCACGGATGCACAAGCTCACCGCTAGAGAAGCAGATTGTGACTTTTTCATTTTTTTCTGTTTATACAGTCACAGTTAAATTACGTCAATATTTTATAGTTTTATTTTTTTTTGTCTTATTATCTTTATAAAAAAATCAATATAAAATGTTGACGTGGTTTAACTGTGATCACACAAAATAGAAAGGAATGTGAAGGACATCCAAACATGAGAGTTGACGATCTGCTTCCCACCGCTAGCTACCCTCAACCCAATTTCAACATATAAAATGACACATTCTTCTGGATCTATACACACACATATACATGGAGTAGTATTCTCTCTCCTCTTAGTCTCCTTTCTTTTTCGTCTCCTCCTATTTGAACGGTTACAATTAAGCCACATCAACGTTTTGTGTTTATTTTTTAATAGTCAGAAGAAAACGAAAAACAATATGTGAGAGGAAGGAAATAATGGTATGAGAATACGAGGAGAAAAAAAATCTTACTTTATGTATAGATATATGATATGGGTGGTGGTGGGACTGCTAATTCATGACAGAATGGTGCTCCATCTTTGACTTTCAGGCATCCATGGAAGTATATGATACTAGTTTTCCATCTGGTACTGGTAACTTATCATTTTTACACATCCACCTGCCTACCTACAAGAATGGTTGGTGATGTTTACACTTTACAGCACTGAAACGCCTAAAGTTAGATACTCATTATCTTATGTGTTGAAAATGTATACTACGTATTCTCGAGTAAAAGGTTGACAAGTGAAGAGATAGTGATATGAAAGAATTTCTCGTAAATTTGACATACATAAACACATAGTCACTAGCCAAGTGTATACAAACTACAAAACTATTTAATCACTGTTATTTTGGGGATGTTCATCCCTAGGAAAAGGAAAACTGTTTGGCTCATTCCGACTTTTGACGCATGCATCTTAGATTTAGGCTTAATCAAGTCAACTAAAAGGGTTAGTATTCTACTATGCAATCAAGTTCGAATTACATTCTCGCTTTTTATATTAGATGTATAATAATACTAAAATAATGATCATCACGAGTTAAACATGCAAAATGTATTTACATATCTCGTCAAAGTTAGCATATGATCAAGTTGTTGTCTACAAGAAATCGGCCGACAAAACCCAAAAGAAAAAATGAAAAAAATAGCTAAATGAAAAGTTGGAATACATGAAAATAAATTGGAGTCTATTTTCCATCGAAATTATTGCATCACTTTATCACTTGAGTCAATTAATGTCCGTCCGATCTGAATCTGATGGTCCTCCATTCAAAAGTGGTTGAGAGATTGTTAGTAATCTATGACCAAGCTTTCTTTTTTTAGAAACAAAAAAATTGTTGGCAAGTCACGATTATCCACCTCTTTTGAATCGGAAAAAGTTATGAGAAATTTCACTATGCTCGTGGCCACAATCAAGCAAACTCACTAGTTTAGAGTATCAAAACCGGGACCTCCCACAACTTTTTGTTTATTGGGGAGTTGCAGTTTGCGCTCTTACTATTGGGTCACTAGATGTGGTTTAATCTATGACCAAGCTGACTTCTCAATCTACCTCCTTCTGTACTGTTTTTGTAAGACTATTTTACCATCATTATCTTGCAGCTTAGATTATCTCCAATGGAAAAATCAAATTATTAGAGTCAAATTACGATTGATGGCTGATGTGATAATTTGAAGTCTTATGTTAAATTTTATGTTTCTCTAACCGATTTGTCAAATATATTTTTTTTATTAATATAGAGCTTTAAATGGTTGTATTTATTAAAAAAAATTATTGAAACAAAATTTTATTGGTTTAAATGTTAGTGGAAAAAGGGACTCACCATTAAACTAATAAAAATTAATTTAAAGTTGAAGTCAAATTTGACTCCTAAACACAAAGACTTCAAATCTAGTTAGCAAATCATACTTCGGTTGGAAGGATTTTTTATGTCAAATATGCACAGTCATATCTCCACCTAGGATTTGACATCTTCTTTGAAATACTCTTAAATCACTTGATTCTCGTGTAATTTCATATTTAAGTTGGTTGATATTCATCTGATCTTGTAGTCTTAAATTAACCTAAATTACGGTTGAGTAAATTTAAAGTTAAGTGTAAAATAGAAACACATTATTTAGACCAACTTGACAAATCCAAATTTGCATAATAGAGGCTAACTATTTATTCAAATTCTACTTTATACTAAATTATGTGACAGTATCTTATACGTTGCGAATAGATAAGGTTCAAAGTGGAACACTACATATGAATTGAGATCTAAAAAAGTTAGGTAATAAATTAATTAGTGGTTGTAGAAAAACTCATATCCGAAACATTGGATGCTATTAGTGTCCTCCTCTCTACTTGGAAGCTGTCCAAACTCCAATTGTCTCTTTCTTTTCATTGAAGGAATGAATTACCATACATCTCCACGTTGGAGGGTATCCTTTTTCTTGGTCAATGTTTGGCGCTACCCTTGCTCCCATCGAAAGTAAGTTTTGCTACTTGTCTCCATACCTTTTTTTTTTTTTTTTTGGAGGGTAAAATGAGAGAAAGATTTGTATGGAGCAGGTATACTACTACATGGCTAAGATTTGTATGGTGCTGGTATATTACTGATTTGTATGGTGCAGGTATACTACTGCATGGCTAAGATTTGTATGGTGCAGGCATACTACTGCATGGCAGTATTTCATTCTAATTATACAATGATATGCATTACTTTTTTTTCCATGTCCTTGTATTATTGACATAGGACATAACGTTGCGGTGAATCCATGTCATACAAGTTGTTTTTCTAACACAGAGGCAAATATTGTCTCCCTATTGTTAAGTAACTCTTTAAATTTAGTACTACGTTGATGAAATGTCTAAAAAGAGGCTTTTCTTTTAACAAACGATTTATCTACACTAAGACCTACTCCAACCCTTGGAGTAAACTCAAATTTTAGGTTTTACACTTATCCAAAATTGCTCCAACCCTTGGGGCAAATATGAGTTAAAACTCATTTCTAAGCCAAATTTAGCCCAGGATTGCCCCTGGGTTAGTGGGGTTGACCCATTATATATGTATATATTTTTTTTAGTTTTATATTTATAAATTCATTGAATTTAACGGTTCAGGTCTAATTCGATGAAATCTAATCGTAAAAAAAATATCTAACGGTCCAAATTTAAATCCAACGGCTAAAGTAATTAAAAAAAAATTATTTTATGTGTTTCATATTCTTTCATAGTGTTTCACGAGTTTCATGATGTCAATTAGTGATTTTTCAGTATTTGTCGGAATTTAAATATTATTAGGTTAAAATGTTCATAAAATTCAATTATGATAATCTACATAATTTTTTTTTCTTTTAAAAAAGTTACTTTAAGAAACAACATTACTATCCGTAAATTCTGGCGCATGGTATACATTAGTACTCCAGTGCATTTCTCCCTCTGAATCAGAACAAATAGGTTTTCAAACCCTCTCTTTAAAATTTAAAGTATATGCTCCCACATGAATCTTAGCAATCACTTGTTCTATTCTATGTATTGATCATTTTGAACTAAAATCAAACTTTTGGGTGGAATAGTATAATGATAAAAAAACCTAAATTCATTTTTTAATAATCTAGGGCTAAAATTTTAACCTAGAAGGGTTTAACAAAAAAGTTGTTTCTAGATTAAAACCTAAATGTTATGGGCTAAAATTTTTAAGTTTTAACCAAAGGGTTGGAGATGGTCTAAGGGGGTGGGCTAAGCCTCACAAAAAAAAAGGTTATTTTAACTGTTGATAAAAAAAAAAAAAAGAAAAAAAAAAAAGAGGTTATTTAAGGTCATCTCTAACGAAGGGCTTTGGGCCAATATTAGCCCTAAAAATGAACAAAACAGTCTCCAATCAAAAGCATTTGGCAAATGTGCACATTTTAGGTCATCTCAAACTGAAATAGCTAAATATAACTCCGCCTAGGATTATTACCCTGTAAAAAATAATTATTTTAAATGAACAATGTCAAGTTATACTCATATAACATTTTCAACCGAATGGGCTAAACATAGCCCTCTCAATAATTTATTAGTTTTAAGTTTATACTTTAAGTTTATCGGTTAATTTAGTTAAACTGATGTTTGATGTTTTCATATTTAGCTGTTGAATTCAAATCAATTATTGTAATTGAGAAGCCAAGTCCCAAAAAAGAGATAAGAGGGGGGCGGTGGCTACATTTGGCCAGCTTGATGCCCTTATGGTCAAATAATGGCATGGGAGCTCCATAGAATCATAACCCAATCATCAGCTGGAGATAAACTTTTGGACAAATCAAGTTATTTTTTGGCTTTTAGACTTTTTAGCCCTTTCTATTGAAGATCGCCTTAGAGGCTCAAATCAGCTCTCAAAAGGGTTAAAAAGTGTCAACCTCTAAGCACTTTGGTCATTTCATTTTCATAGAGCCCACCACTTGATGTCATAGTGAAGAGGTACTTGGCAACTGTTTCTTTAAAAAATATATATTTGAGGACTAAAACCACTGACTCCAGCTCCGACATCACCTTGCAGTCATCATATCTAGGGAAGCACATGAACATTTCTCTAGTTTCGGTTTAGTTGTTTAATCCCAATAGAAAAAGGTATCTAATTTGCAAAATAAACCAAGGAAAATGTGAAATGTCAAAGGAAGACTGGTATAGCATTGTCATAGGTTGGCGCCAACGAACAAAACAGCGGATGGAAAACCTTGATTATACTTGGGGGTAAACTTTTCAAGAGCTAGAAATGTGCTCTCCATTCATTTTGTCACTTGTAAAGGTCCAAAACATTCCCACCAACAATCACCTTTCAACTCCTTTGGCACAAAAGAGTTTCCTTAGAGGAAGAGGAAAGAACAAGCTTATAAAGCACCATACACAAAAGTAAGTAAATGTACAAAAGCACACAAAATCTCCGCTATAGATCACGAAGAGTTGAGGAATTTTTGGGCAGCATCTAAACTTAGTTCTTCATAGAATTGAAGTAAATAGAAACAAGGAGTTTCAACAATGTAGACAGAAACTAAATTAGTCTTTACGACTATTGTTCCTTGAAAAACATATTGTACATACAAGTTTCTTATGAATCCGTTGAAATGCATTGCAAAATCTATCCGCTTCTGCAGCACCCACACGACACGTTTGAGTAGATATCTAATGCTGGGCTTAGTGTGATCAGAGGCCCAAGAACGCATAAAGTAGAAAGAGGATTGGGCTCGGACAAGTCGATAGCCCAGGAAGAATTAAAAATCATTTTTGCCAAGGAATAGGCAACAAGCCTATGTGAGAAGTGACACTCAAAGGGCAACTCATCCCCAGCAAAAAACACTTTTCAAGGGCATGGATAGGTAAATAAATGGTGACTCACCATACTCCGGAGGCCATCACTAAAAGGCAAGGCTTGGATAGTCGGGCTAGAGAGGCTATAAAAGTGACGAGGGACACAATGGACAAGGACACTCAACCAATCAATCAAAAGACATCCAACTTTTCTCTCAGACAAGCAAGAAACCAGAAAGCTTTAGTTTGTCTAGACTCTACCCTTTCAGTAAAAGGTCCACCATAGAAAGCTATCTTTTGTCAAGTTTTAGAAGTTCTACTACCTTTCCCAATGTTGTAGTATCGAATCCCTTTAGTAAACCCGATTTACATTTCATTTTCCAAAGATTACAAACCCTGTAAAATACAAAGAGAAGTGGTTGCAAGAAGACGAACCTTGCCTGACAAGGTCATAATCTTGCCCGAGTCTCTTTTGTTTGTACTTACATAAACTGATTTGTTGTTTTATGCATTTTTCATTGTATCTTACATCATTTTCGATTGCTTTTTGTTCAAAGTTTCAACTATGATTAATCTTGTTGAACAAATTAACTTTGCTTCTTTAGTGTTAGCCATAACCAAAGAGATAATTTGAAGGGCCCTGAACTCCCTTTAATTGGACATACGATATTATGAGTAAAAGTCGTTGTTTACAAGGCAAGAAAAAGAACTTTATACAGACTTAACCCATTTGTAATAATTCAATAGAATCAAGAAGTCTAAGTAACTTGTGGTGCAAGTAATCAACCCAGTTAATAACAAATAAAGAACAATATGTTATACAAAGATAACAGTGACACGCTCATATCCATATTACCTTTGATTGTGAGCCTCAAGGCTTAACAAAGGCCCCACAAAGGCACCGTTCAAACTAATAACAAACTCATATTGCAGTACACCAAGCAGCAGACCTTGACTGAAAGGCAAGACCCATGGGAGTTGTGCGAGGGACAAATCTAGCACGAAAACCACCTAAACAATTGAGTACAAGTAGTTAGTTTTCCTTCCAAGTAACTATCATTTGATAGACAACAATTTATTTACTAAACAAAAATGTGATAGGGCTCTTATATAGCATGTGCAAGTGGTTGTGGTGGTCGAACACATGTTCCCACTTTAGCTTCCCCCAGAATTCATCTGTTGTGTCAAAATTTATGTTCGTCTTATGTTTCAAAATGTTCAGAAACCAGTTGTGTCAAAATTTGACACAATACAAAAGTTTTGTGTAATGGTCTTCGAAATTCATACTAAATGTAAAATATAGTCACCACATATCCAATGGAAACCTAGAAAATTAAAGGCAAGATGGACATACCTTTCTCTCAGCAACCAACTTTAGCTTCCCCCAGAATTCAACTGTAATTACACATTAAGATAAGTGCAATAAATTTAACTTACTACCACAAATTACCAACAAACTGGTGGAATTTCTTTTTGGTCAATAATTTATCCACGGCAGATGAATACAGAGATTGCGTATGTTAAAACATAAAATGTTTGCCAATTCCTTGCTTCTCCACTTTCGTTTTGTTAAACGATTGATTTGTTCAATTAGATGTTAGATTAGGGAGCTGACGAGGTTCAAATCCACGTTGTAGTGTAAAGGCAACATTCCTCTTCACCATTGTGGTAGAGGGCCACTTGCTGTAAAGACTATTTTAGTATCAATGTCTCTTGTCGTTTACATCATGTAATTTTATATTTAAGTTGGTATTCATGCAATTTTGTAACACCCCCAAAAAAAAAATCATGGCCAAAATAATATTCTTATTTGTGTTATTTTTTTGCCACTTAATACTACGGTTAAATTGTATTCGTCTTCATTAATATTTAAAAGGTCTTAAGTTCAAATCTCGAAAATGACGAGTTCGCCAACCAATTTATTCCCGCCTCTTTTAGGGTAAATATATGAGAGGTTTATTTCACCATTATATAAGGACTTGTCTATGCTCTCACAATATATGCACTTTCAATGCTAAATTCTATTCAATAGCAAGAGCACTTAAATTAAAGGAGAGAGTAAAGACATTCTTGGCTGTGTGGCGATTCTTCTTGTATAATTGATTTATTGAGTCTGTGATCCTAAAATCATCTTGCTGTATTTCAGAAAATATCTCACGGTTTTACGTAAATATTCACAATGTTGTAAAACAATGAGATCCATGATGATTCAATCTAGGACACACAAATGATGAGTATTCATTCTAGAGTGGAAAGTTCGTGCGCTAACCTACGCTAAATTAACCTAAATTACGGTCGGTTAAATTTAAATTCGAGTGTAGAATAGGAACACATTTGTTTGGGCAAACTTGACAAATCCAAATTTGCATCATAGAGGCTAACTATTATTCAAATTTACTTTATACTAAATTGTCGTATCTTATACGTGGTGAATAGATAAGGTTCAAAGTGGGTGAACACAAGAACAAATGGACCACTCCATATCAATTGAGATCTAAAAAATTTAGGTAATAAATTAATTAGCGGTTGTAGAAAAACTCATATCAGAAACATTGGGTGCTATTAGTGTCCTCTCTACTTGGAAGCTGTCCAATCTCCAATTGTCTCTTTGTTTTCATGGAAGGAAAGAATTACCATATACCTCCACGTTGGGGGCTATCCTTTTTTTTTTTTGGTCAATGTTGGCCTCTACCCTTGTTCCCATGGAAGGTAAGTTTTGCTACTTGTATCCCTACTTTTCTATTTTTTATTTATTTTTCGTTGGATGGAGGGTAAAATGAGAAAAAGATTTGTACAGGCATATCGTTAAATGGCATTTCATTCTAATTATACAATGATATGTGTTGGCTTTTTTTACCCTGTTCTTGTGTTCTTGACACAGAACGTAATTGTGAATCCGTGTCATACAAATTGTTCTCGTAAAATAGAGGCAAATGTTGTCTCCCTATTGTCAAGTAACTCTTTAAATTTTAGTACTACGTTGATTTATTTTTATTTTTTTTTAACTGTTGATAAAAACATGAGGTTATTCAAGGTTATCTCTATCGAAGGGCTTTGGGCCAATATTAGCCCTAAAAACGAACAAAATAATCTCTAATTGAAGAGCTTTCGGCAAATGTGCACATTTTAGGTCATTTTCAACCAAAATGGCTAGTTATAATCCCATCTAGAATTATAACCCTGCAAAAAATTATTTTTTAAGCACAGTGTCAGACCATACTCATATACTATCTCCAATTGAATGGGCTCAATATAGTCTCCTCAATAATTTAATAGTTTTTAGTTTATACTTTAAATTTATTAGTTAATTCAATTAAACTACATTTGGATGTTTTCAAATCTAGCAGTTGAATTTGAATAAATTATTGCAAGTGAGGAGTTGGGTCCCAAAAAATGGCTAAGAGGAGGGTACATTTGGATAGTCTAATGCCTCTTTAGCCAAATAATGACTTGGTGGGCTTTACAGAATTATAGCCCAACCATTGGATGAAGATGAATTTTTGGACAAATCAAGCAACTTTTTAGCTTTTCAACCCTTACCTCTATCCATTGGAGATGACCTTAACTTGGTACTGTTTCTTATAAAATGATATATTTGAGGACTAAAACCAATGAAATTAATCTAGTGGTGAGCATTGGTAGAGAGGAATTTTTTAACAAATTAGACATTTTTTTGGTTACCGTGGAGGTTCGCAAGCTTCCACGGTAACTAAAAAATAGTTAAGTTAACCAATCACCTCTAGAAATATTATTGTGATAACGCTCTCTCTCTCTGAAGCTGGAGAGGCTCCAAAAACCCTCCAAAACCCTTAGCTCGGCGATTCTGTGTTGAAGCTCCCTCCACTAAACTTATATCCACCTTCATCAAATCTCCTTGTAAGTACAAGTGATTCGTGTACTATTTTTCCATCCCTTTTCTATTAACTGTAAACAAGGAAAATGTAAAACGTCAAAGGAAGACTCGTATAGCGTTGTCATAGATTGGCGTTCAACGAACAAAACAGATGGAAAACCACGATTATACTTACAGGTAAACTTGTCACTTGTGAAGGTCCAAAACAATCCCAACAACAATCGCCTATTAGCTCAGGTAAGAATGGTTTAACAAAGTTCATACAATCACAAGGGTCTAATCTCAGTTGTCTATCAAAGGGGGGTGGTCGCCGGAAACTCCTTGACACGAGAGTTTCCTTGGAGGAAGAGGAAGGAAAAAGCTTCTAATCACCATACACAAAAGTATGTAAATGTACAAAAGCACACAGAATCTATGGTACAGATCACGACAAGTTCAGGAATTTTTGGGCAGCATCCAAACTGAGTCCTTCACAGACCTGAAGCAAATAGAATCGAGGAATTTCAGCAATGTAGACAGAAACTAAATTCGTATTTATGACTATTGTTCCTTGAAAAACATATTCTACATACAAGTCTCTTATGAATCCGTTGAAACGCCTTGCAAAATCTCTCCGCTTCTGTAGCACCCACCTAAACAATTGAGGATAAGCAGTGAGTTTTCCTTTCATATTTCTCCATTGTCCTTCGAGCCAAAATTTGTATTGGGACAACCGAAACTATTCGACTTTATTTTTTGTTTCATTTATTTCATCCTTTGTAGTTGAGAAAGAGTCTCCTCAATTTCAGTTAATTCCATTTGTAAATAAGGCATCACTGAACAACGCAAAATTTACAAACAGATGAACAGCTGAAAACTGATACATATGATCGACTAACAAATACGATACCACTTAAAAGTACCGATAATGCACGCACACGTGTATGTGGATGCACATACGTAACAAACAACCTAAAAAAAACTACTACATACACTAGCTTATCACCAAGCAGTGTCCACAGGCCAAGGCTTCTGTTAACATTACTATTTTTTTTTCTTTTAATTACGACAGAGTGTTATTTTTTTGTGATCGATTTGGTTACTAACTTACTATATGTAAAGAATTAGCATTGAAGAAATAAGATAACTTCTTGGAATAGTGAAATCAAGTTTCACAATTCCTTTCAAGAGTCACTAGCTCAAAACGAGAGCCATCCCTGCCTCTGCTTTTATCTAATTGTATAGATGAATTGTATTTTTACGAAGCTCCCAAGGCATTCTACAGTTTCAGCTCTGCTGGCTCAAGAAATTTCTTTTTCATGTTGGAATGCTTTCCAGCAATGGAAAGATAATCAGGACAAGCCTTCCAGGCCGTCACTAAGCCATACCTGGAATCAAGAATCGCACCATTTTTCTGTATAATGGCCAATCAAAGTAGAGGTGTTCTTCGTTTTAACTACTCAAACAAGAAAACAAAGTGAGTTTTAATTTTTTGTTTCTTTTGAGGTAAGGCCAAGAGGACTTATTCTGGAGCTGCTGGTTGTAGTCACTCTATCTAGACTTGTTTTATTATGAACTAGCAAAGAGAGGGAAAAAAAAAATTGAGTTGCATAAGATCTCTGCTGTTTCTTATATGTTCATTTCAACTGCACAAGTCTCCATCAACTCAATTAATTTCAAAACCTCGTACAAAAGTTTTGTGTAATGGTCT
Source organism: Pyrus x bretschneideri (assembly GCF_019419815.1). NCBI lineage: Eukaryota > Viridiplantae > Streptophyta > Magnoliopsida > Rosales > Rosaceae > Pyrus > Pyrus x bretschneideri. The sequence continues at coordinate 878,637 of NW_025999806.1, read as the reverse complement.
TCGAAATTCATATTATGTAAAATACAGTCACCACATATCCAATGAAAACCAAGAAAATCAAAGGCGAAGATGGACAAACCTTTCTCTCAGCAACCAACTTTATCTTCCCCCAGAATTCACCTGTAATTACACATTAAGATAAGTGCAATAAATTTAACTTCCACAAAATACCAGCAAACTGGTGGAATTTCGTTTTTGTTAATAATTTATCCATGGCAGATGAATATAGAGAGTGCGTATGTTAAAACATACAATGTTCGCCAATTCCTTGCTTCTCCACTTCACTTTTATCCTCATCCCATGCATCCTGCCACCCTTTAAGCTGTTGAGAACATTCAAATATGTCAACAAGCACCACGTGTGTGAATGTGTGTACTGTAAAATGGAAATTTTTACAAAATTTCAGTAATACCGCTTCATGCTGTGGTGACTTAGAAGTTGATTCTCTAGATTGTTCTGATTCACCCTAAAATTACACAAAGTGGTTTAAGAATGGGCTGATGCATATATAATCAACCAAAAAAATTCATAATAACTAGTAAAAGAATGGTCAATTCCAACGGAATAAATGGGTTGATCGCTCCACCAAATTGTTTAGAATCATTTAAGATACCTGGAATTTAATTTTCAGCAATAGGACAAGAATTTTATAAGCTCTAGGTAAACCATCTCAGAACTTTGACATTGCAGAAACTCAAGAAATGATTCTGAGCCTCACAAATTTTTTCCTACAACAATCAAATTCCATGAAGCTTTCTACTTCCTTGAACAATATCAATGTGAGATTTATGTCCAAAACCGTGATGCCGTTTCTTTGATCTGATGCTCACGTCAATGATACCAGATAAAAGGTTTAAAAGACTAATAGAAACAAGCCAAACCTTATGGATCCAAGAAAAAGCGCAACAATAGTTTTGTAACAGCAAAAGAAAGGTCTCTCATTATTAAATTCCACCAAGTTAGTTAGTTTACAGACTTGATTTCATCCCTTCAGAGACTGAAAATGTTAATTAAAAAAAACATATCATGTAAAAACTTGATATTATGTAAAATATTCGTTTTAGCACACAAACTCAAATCAACTACAAACAGACCAGGAAAACAAGTGTGAAAGTTAACATAATGGCACTCTAATAATGAATATTAAATATTGGATTCATACATAAAAGTTGAACAAAGTGCAGTGATAGTTGAAAAAAATTTTCCTTGTAGATCTCCTGCCATGCTTAAAACAGGTAGCCAAACGTAGGGAATCGTTTTGCGCTATCTTTTTTGCATGGAAAACAGATCTTTTCAGGATTAAAATAACGATACAGGGCAGACAAGCTAACCACTTAGAACACTTAAAGAACCTCTAACCTACCAGCTGTTAAATCATGTAAAGTCCACAAAGAGATAACAATACAACGGCTTACCAATCTGAACACTATTCCATAGGATGCCTGTTTACCTGTGTCCGGATAAAATGTATACTCACCAGCATTTCAAGCACATCAACCACTATTTATTGAGGTATACTATCAACTATGCCAAAGACCATCACTTCTAAACAGAACCTTCACCCCTCCGCCAATATAGATCCCCTTTTGAAGACATAACTATAGTAGGGGTGAAGTACTGTACCATTGACATATTCCCATTTATCCCTGATAAAGGCCTTCAATAGAACATGTGCTTGATTTCCACCCATATCCATTCAAAATACCAAGAGAGAAGAGGAAGAAGAAACAAGGATGGCACACCCAACCTGAATAAGTATTTTGGATCCCTAATATAATCCAACATAAACCAAATAAATCCTAATTAAGGTACTCATCTTCTAACCCTGAAAACTGACCATCACCAATAAGGAGAGACAAGTCAACAAGAATGAAAATTTCAGCATTTTCATATGCATCCTTGACGTTGGCCAATGCAAAATTTTTTTTTTTTAGTACAACGGTATGTTTTGCACTAAAGGGAGGGGGGAGTTCGGCTAAGCCACACAAAACCTAATTTGGTATCGAATTCATCATTCCTAAGATCTCTCACTTACAAGTGAAGAGGAATTCCACCAAACTGTAGTACTGAGTGACTCTAAACTTTAACCAAGTTGATTGAAACCATTTTTCTTCTCTGACTCAATATGGTATCTACATCATCAAAACTACTTAATGCTACCCATCATCCATCTAAATCAATTTGTCCGCACAGCCTCCTTAGCCGCTTGTTCAGCATCATCCAGGACTCAAAACCTAGACCTTCCATAAGGTTCTCACTCCTAATTGAGCATGCATACATAATTTTTATAGTCCCGCACAGCATCGGCAGCTGCAGCAGAGCAGCAGCAGCATACCGAAATCCCTATCAAAATCCAATATTTTTCCTTTTAACAATCAAAATCCAATCTTTACACCTTCTAACAATAGGAAATGTTAAAGGGTTATCTCAAAAGTAGATACTGTATCTGCCCAACAAGTTTTAACGATTGCCAGATTCCACAAATTAAATATTCAACGATGCGTTCTAATTGATACAACGAACAAGATAACCATATTCCATAAAGCATCACAACCAGAAAGAAAGAAAAGGCAACGGAAAACAATTTCTTTTGGTGAAGAGAGTGGGGGTTACATGGTAGTGGCGAGATCGGACGATAGGGAAGAGATCGAGTAGGCGTCGAAATTCATCGTCGTCCATGGCTGTGGTGGTGAAAATGTAATTACTGCTCCCAATTCTCCAAATTCATAATGCCTCCTAGCCTTCTTTTCTTTTTCCTCTCTCTCTCTCTCTCTCTCTTTTTTTTTTTTTTTTTGTTCCCAAGGACATCGATATTTTTATATCGAAAGAGAGTGGGCATTCGGCTAAACCACACAATAGGCAGCCTAATTTGGTATCAAATTCGCCATCCACCAGATTCGAACATAAGATCTCTCATTTTCAAGTAAAGAGAAATATCATTCGACTGTACTAGTACTAAGTGGCTTACTTGGAAAAGAAAATTACTCATTAAAAATAGGTAAGGCTAGAGAGACTAAATTTGTAGATAAAATTTATAAACTAAATGATGTGTCACCAAGGAATGAACAAGTTTATCTTCAATGTCCATGTCATTTAGTTTACAAAGTTTTGTGTACAAATTTAGTCTCCTTAGCATTACCCTAAAAAAAATTTGAGTAATCCTAGAGAGACTAAATTTTGAAAACTAAAAAAAATATGGAACTTGATGATTGGTTTATTACTTACGTTGATAAACGTGTTTATTCTTATTGATAACTAGTCTCCAAATTTAATTTCTCTAACATTACTTAAAAAATGTAGATCTTCCACATCACTATTCTTTGTCAACCAAAACAAGGTGAAAAAACTATTTAATCTTCTATCACAGAAAAATATGGTGAGCAATAATGTAATTCCACAAAACCAAATTTTGCCGTTTTTATTGAACTACAAGTGATTTTAGCATATATCTATTATTAAAAAATAATCTTCTAAAAAAATATTACAAGTAAAACTAAGAATAAAAAACAAGAACTTCTCTTCCCACTCTCACTCTCACGTCCTCTCCCTCATTCTCTCCTTCCTATTTTAAAAACAAATAAAAAATATTCACACACACATAAAGTGTGTAGGCATGTGCTATTTTTAATAATAAAATATTTACATGTCAGCATATATAATTTTTATAATAAAAACTCTTTAATTATTGACAAGTAGAAACATTTAGAGTTAGAAACGTTAAAAATAATAATAAAAAAAAGAGTTTAGAAACGTTACATCTAGTATTTTAATATTTATGACTAAATTTTCTATCATATATTTCTATTTTTAATTTGTACCTATTTTTAATTTGCAATTTTTTTTAATATGTACGATTTATTTATTTATTTTAGTTTGTGCCCATATTTTTGAACTTTAGAGTAAACCTTTTATTTAATAAGAGAGTATAATTGAGTTTGCATAAGTATTACATTACCGAAGTGAAATGAAAAATAAAAAAGAAAGTACAATTCATTAAATAATAATTTAGAAAAACTCCCAATGATAATATTTTATTTCATAGTCTTTCCCGTCTCCTATTCGTTTCTTGAAAAAGACAGAAGTGTAGCATTATGAGTTGCACAAAATAAGTAACTACAACAAAACCAACGTATACAACTAAGCTTTTAAGAAAGGTCATTACTGAACGCTAAAACACCCATCAATGAAATGAAACACTACTCGAATAAGATATATGGTTTAGCATGGATTTATATATAGGAACGTATTAAGTATGTATATCTTCTATTCTTTATCACGTTATAAACTAAAACTTCACCCATTGAACCCGTAAAATAATAGGTTAGAAGCGGCACTACGCTCAGATTTAAACTACCAGTATTCCAAAGCATGTATATACCCGAGGACCGGTAAACTCATGAGTATAATAGTGCAATATTTAAAGGGACGAGGACCCTTAGCAATCTTCCAATACCAGTAACATTTTAATATGGGGTAATATACTGACCATCATCATTACGTAGACTGCTAAACTGTACTCAACAAGGTCATAAATATCAGAAGAGGAATATATAAGTTCCAAGCCTTTAACTTACAAATATCTAAACAAAAAGTGTATGTTATAATACATAAGAATAAAGAAACATAAGCTTAAGTACATACAAGTAATTTAAAGTGGAAAAAAATTTCTTGTTCAAAATGTGGGGAAAAAGCTTGTCAGGATCCCTTTAGGCCTGGTTTGGTACTAAGGTGATTCTGAAAAATACTAGTATCAAAAAAAGCTGGGAGCTGTTTTTGTGTTTGGGAAACATTCAGCTTCAGTTTTTTTTCATAATTTTGGATGAAAAAAAGCCAAAAACAAGAAGCTGCAAACTCAGCTTTGAAAAACCGGTTGTTTTTCACATCTGTTTTACATAAAATTTACCAAACACTATGATACTGCTTTTTTTTTTCAAAAGCATTTTTACAAAAAAAGTTTACCAAACACTCTGCTGCTTTATTTCACAGCTGCTTATTCTCACAGCACAGCATAATCAGTTTTTTTTTTCAAAACACAGCCATACCAAACCAGCCCTTATAACCATTCAACTTATTTTATTAATATCTCGTTCATTTTACGTTTCAATGATGCCATGGAGTAGGCTATTTCATAGGGCTTATAACAATGAAGCTGTTCATTGAGTAGGTTCGAAGTCAATAGGTCCAGAAATGAAGAAAACTGGACCTACACTGTAATCAAACTTTATTATGTAGTGTATTTCTTGGTAAGTATTTGAATTTTCGAAATTCATAAGAGTTTTTTGACCAGACTTACCTAGGATGCTTCGAAAAGAATTGATTTTCAATCCTTATTACTAGAACATTTTCATTTTTAAAGTAATGGTTAAGGTGAGGACACATAAAAGATTATTTCCCTTATGATTTTACATCATTTGAAAAGTTAAAACTATAATTATTAAGCACTCTTTAAAATTAAACAGTTTGTTGGAAATCTTTCAAGATTTTGAGTAATTTTAATTTAATAAAAACTTTCTTGTTTCATAACCTTTTTTAATGATTCAAGAGCCAAAGCTTAAGAACTTTTTATGTAGAATAACATGGTGTAATTATATTTGCTTAAGCGTAAAGAGTTACGACTGAAAAGAAATATATAAAAACTGTGTTAGTTGCTTTGATAAAAGTTGATACAAACTTAAGATGGCCATAACTTCCTCATCCCTTAATCTTTTTAATTGATTCAAAAAGCTAACTTGAAGCATTTTTATTGTAGATAAAGATTATATGTTCTGTTTTAACTAAAACCCATTGATCATTATAATTTTTCAAAGATACTGAAGTGACGGAATTTCATTGTTGTTGAGTTAGTTTTGACAATATAATTCAATCTTTTAAGCAAGGAAGTATAAGATACAATTATTACACTTGTAGTGAAAGATGAGTACTGAGAGAGACGGTTTGTCATAAACTTGCAAATACAAATGATTTGTCATAAACTTGCAAATACAAATGGCTAACATTTTAAAGAAACTTTGCAATGGATATCAAATTGAAATCTTTCATGAACCATCCACTTGCATTTGTATGACCAATTAAACTATCCGATTGCACGTTTCTTTTCAAGCTATTCGTATTTTAATCCTATAACTAACGTCATAGGTAAACGTTTGAAAGATTAGCGTCAAGTATTTAAGGAGTAAAAACAAATAGTTCAAAATACGTCTAAGGATACTTTGGTTGTTTTTTTTTTCCTAAAGGTCAAGAAATAGAATCTCCAGTAGCGAGCATCTTCCTCCAACAACCAAACAACTATCTTACGGAATTCTACTTGAGTGCAATCCATCAGTTCAAAATGAATCTTCAGGTTGTAAATCCATTCTTTTGCCTTATAGGGTTTGCCTCCAGAAACTTCTTGCTCCTAAGTTTCGAATATGCGTCACGAGTCGTCCTAGCTTCCCACCAAGTTGATTCACCTCCATCCTTCTTGCAAAAGCTTTGACAAAATCTTCCCTTTTTTTTTTTTCTCCTAAATTCATTAATGAATCTATTTTAAACGGGTTCTACGTTTAAGCAAACAAAACAAGAATTTAAAAGTAGAGTTCCTAAGAACTTCTACTATGAAGAATTTAAGACTTCAGGGTTGGTGTGGCTCTTTGAGAATTGCCTCCACGTTTGGGAAGCAAATAATTAGAAATTCTAAGTCCATTAGGGGGACGACCAACATTTATACGAGTTGTAGTCTTATTCTTTCATGGCCTTCCAGAAGTTGACGGTTTATCATACATTTGAGAAACTATAAGATCATTGATTGATCCCGTCACGGGCGGTTCAGATTGCGCAGGTTGCGCATAACTTGGAACTGCCCAATATGCCTAGTACCTTAGCCATCCCGCTAAGATTAAGCTGACATCGGTCCAAATGTTAAGTCCCTCAACTGCATGGTTATTTGCGAGCTCATCCAGATTACTTGAAGGGTACTTATGGCACACATTTACGGTAATATATAAGCGCCAAGGTTCTGGCATGTTGATGAAATTGCTCATACATCTTTTGAAATTTCTTAGTTAGGCATGAAACTTTGATTGTGGTTGTACATGTCTGTACATAACAAAAACGTTTATAATGTATGTATAATAGGCACACAAAAAAAATCTACATGTGGTTGATCTCAAATTAATGGTTTTAGCATATCTACAACCAAATTCAATTAATGCATGAATAACAAATGTTGACTCCAAAATACCCTTTTAATCATGAAAAAATAATTAGGTGATACAACACATTGCTGATACATAGATGCTCTTTCTTATCAACTCAATTCTCTTGCCATGATGTCCTTTTCTTTCTTTTAAAAATGAAAACTTTTGCTTTGATACCAATCTGTCACGCCTCCCAATTTCATGGCTAATAAAGATGACACATGCGTTGTTATGCGAGTTTAAAGACACTCAAAACAATTTTCTTGAAATACCTCAGAGTAAAACTTTTATTTAATAAGAGCATAATTGAGCTTGATAAATATTACATTACCAAAGTGAAACGAAGAATAAAAAGGGAAGTACAATTTATTTTATAATAATGTAGAAAAACTTGTTTTATTAATATCTCGTTCATTTTACGTTCAAATAACGCCATTGAGTAGTCCATTTCATAGGGTTTTTGACAAGGAATCCGATCATTTAACGTGTACAAACAGGTTCGGAGTCAATAGGTCCAGAAATGAAGAAAACTGGGACTGCAATGTAACGGTGATGCTTTGGTTACAACCTTTATTAGTAGTGTATTTCTTGTTAAGTACTTGGCCATTGTTTCCCATATTTTCTAGATTAAAAGTTGAGGCTTGAGTTTAAATTTGATGTAAAGATCATTGAAAACGGATAAGAAACCAGTGAGATATGAGTATTTGAATTTTCAAAATTCATAAAGAGTTTTTCGACGAGGCTTACCGAGGATACTTCGAAAGAGTTGATTTTCAACCCTTATTACTGTAGCATTTTAGATTTTAAAGTAATGGTAAGATTATTTCCCATATGAATGACAATGATTTTACATCGTTTGAAAAGTTAAAACTATAATTATTAAGAACTCTTTAAAGTGGAACAGTTTGCTGGAGATCTTTCAAGATTTTGTGTGATTTTAATCAAAACAATCTTGTTTCTTAACCTTTTTTAATGATTCAAGAGCTAAAGTTGAAGAACGTTTTGTGTAGAATAAAATGGTGTAATTATGTTCTGCTTAAGATTAAAGAGTCACACTAAAAAGCAATCTATAAAGAATGTCAGTTGCTTTGATAAAAAGTTCATACAAACTTAAGATGACCATAACTTCCTCATCCCTTAATCTTTTTAATTGACTAAAAAGCCTAACTTGAAGAAGTTTTGTGTAGATTAAGATTTTATGCTCCATTTTAACTAAATTCATTGAATTAGTAAAGTTTTTCGAATATAGAAGTGACGAAATTCCATTGTTGTTGAGTTAGTTTTAACAATATGATTCAATCTTTTAAGCAAGAAAGTATAAGATATATTTATTACACTTATTTGTAGTGAAAAATGAGTATTGAGAGAGAGTTTGAAGCTTAAAAGCGATAGTTGTAGAGACAAGAAGTTGACAGACTGTTTTGCTCCATTTTTCCTTATCATAACATTTTTGTTTTATCTAAATTACATATTAATAGAAACCTATTTGTAACCAAACACCAATGAAATTACAATCATAACCTTTAAAACATAAGTGAAAGAAAATATGCAAAAAGAAAAAATTATGGACTTTAAAGTAATTTTGCACAAGCAAGTTTTTGCCTTTTTTTTTTTCTTTGTAAAACCTCACATCCAGGTAAGGTAAGAATAGCAATTTTCTTCTGCCACGTTCCCCTCAAACTTAACCAATTTTCAATTCAAATCGCCAAATGAAGCAAGAATCAATCTGTAAGTTCGAGTAAAATTGTCCTATAAATTTGTGTCTCTCTGAAGATTATTTCGTTTCATTTTCAAGCTGAAATTTGAGTGTTTTGGGAATTTATTTACATGTAGGTAAGATGCTGCATCTTATTCTGTCAACATTTTTAGGTCGGTCGGGAGATCAGATTTCGTCAAATTAACTTGAAGATATCCAGTATTTAAATCTTCAATAACATGTTGCAGCCCTATTGCAGCAGAGGATTGTTGCACTTCACCCCTTTACATTGAATCTTTTCTAAATGTGGTTAAATGTTGTATGTGTTAATTTTTTTGCTTCGTTTGTTGCACTTAGATTTGTTTCCACTCTTTCTTGCAAGGTTTGGTTTCTTTATGACACGCTTGATCCTGATATTCACCAAACATCAGGGTAGGCACGTGCTAGACGACACCCGACGGTGACGAAGCCATATTAGGATTCTTGAGAACTAAGAACAATTAACCGACATAAATAAAACTTGTAAATTTAATTATAATGAATATGCATTTGTGGACCGTGTTCAGAGTATACAACTAAATCGAGACACTAAAAAGGAATAATATAAAATTGAATGAATAAGGAGATGGGTCCTACACCGAGAGGACTCGAATATGCCCATGCGGGAGTGCCTTGACGCCAGGATTGTACGCCTCAAATCTAAGTCCTGAGGGGGCACAAAACAAAACATGAGTGGACCAAGTTGATATATAAGTAATACTAAAACAATTAATCTTTAACGTACTAACCCCTAGGTTTAGAAAACTTGTATAGCATAATAAGTAATAGGTTTTTCCGAAAACCCTAGTACACCATAAAACCTTTCATAAAACATATATCGTACATAGGTTGCTTAGTAGTGGTAGCACAAGGCATATATATATATAACCATATATCTTCAATTGCCCGAAGGCACTACATTTCTTGGCCGAAGCCACCGACCAACGCCTGGCTGAAGCCAATATAAATATTTTCCGCTCGTAGGCACTAATCAAACGTCCGACCGTAGCCAATATAAATATCTTCTGCTCGTAGGCACCAACCAAACGCTTGGCTGAAGCTAATATAAATATCAATCGCCCGTAGGCTCCTACAGCACCCGATCGAAACCAATATACAAGTATCATTCGCACATAGACAGTATCATTCGTCCGAAGGTAGATCATTCGCCCGTAGGTAGGACATTCGCCCGTAGGCAGATCGTATGAATAACCACTAAGTAAGTACATAAAAACATTAACATAATATTTCTAATATATATATATATATATCTATTTTAATCGGAGTTCAGTAGCTAAAATGACATATTGTAAAACCACGTTCATAAGTATGTATATAGTCATCAATCATATATACCACAAAGAATGTAAAGACAATAAAGCATAATATAACATAAAGTGTAAATCCAATTTACTCATAAACGTTTCATAAAATGTAACCAATAAATCATGCTTTTCATGTATGCATTTCTAATAGTAAAATCATGCATTTTAGAAGGAGTGCACTCACAATACTTCGCCGTCGAAGAGCCATGCAAACAAGAGAGGACGGAAACGCCATACACAATTGCACCCAAGCACATAAAGGTACCAATTAATAACACTACACTAAAACGGTTGAATTTCGGGAAACAGATGACATAAACGGATTTAGGACGTCAAAAAACATAAAGGGGACCTTAGGTACCCCCACGCGCCGCTGCACGCCATTTTGGGTCGCCAGAAAGTTCATAGGAAAAGTCGTCGGTGCCGCCGTGGATGGCGGTGGAGCACAGTACCTCTGGTGGAGGAACATGTACTCCACACGCCGCCCAAGGCAGACACCCATGCATGCCCATGCACAGTCCCACGCGCGGACTACGTGCTGGCCAGGGGTTTAGGATCTGACTAGGTTGGGCTTAGTTCCTAGGCTAGGGCCATTTGGGTTTGGGCCAGGATTACATGGCCCAAAGGCTTGGACCGGGTTCCATGGGTTTGATTGATTTGATTTTTAGGTCGAATTCACGAGGGAAGAGGAAGCCAGAGCTTCCCAAGCTCCGATCGACCTCGATTTTACATTAAACTTGACGATTAAACCATGGAAATGAAGCTACGAGGGAGAGGAAAAGAAACATACCATTTTAAGGTCCAGCCGTGGCAGAGAAGTGGCCAGGAAACATAGAACCTCACTGAGGAGGTGGGTGTGCTAAGTTCCATTAATGGGTATCTCTGTGCTCCACAAAGAAGAGGATAGAGAAAGAGAGCAAGGAGTGAAGATGATGGTGGTGGTGTTGTCGTCGGAAAGAATAGGTGTATGTGTGTGTGAGTGTGGCGCTCGGGGAAAGGGATGCGGCGAGGGAGAGAGATGGACAGAGTAAGGTCTGAGAGGGAGATGGACATAAATGAGACAGACAGAAAAGAGGAGAGGTTAGGCTGGGGAGACAATCCAAAACAAGTGGGTCCCATCGGGCACACACATTAAGAACAAAAGTAATCCCATCTCAAAAATATCTAGCCCACAAGATGAAATTACCAAAATACCCTTGTTCCAAAAATCCGTAAATAAATATCGGGACGAGTTGTTACACTTAAGTAGTGCTGAAGATTACACCATCTTTGACAGATGTACCACAATCATGAAGTTAGTAATGTTATTGTTGTCAAACTATATTTTAATATTATTGTAAAATTCAGAAGGTATGGTCTAACTCGTGAGTTTGAGCTTTATTTCATTTTCGCATGCGTTGATGTTTGAACCATTAGACATCAAAAGATATCGAAAGAAAAGGTTGTAAATCAAGAATAAGGATATGCAATATGTTCATCTTAAAGTATCTAGACTGAATGGGAATGTATCCTGTCATTATTTTTCGTGGTTAGATTGAACATCATATACAGAACTACCAGATCATATATTGTACTTTTGGATGTTCCAATTATGCCTAAACAATAAAAAAAATCAAAGATAAATTTCACTGCACACGCAAAGCTTGTGTGCGAGTTGATAGTAAATTTGTAGAGTAGCTTTGTGTGTGTGAATTGGTATCTTATCTGTGAGTTTTTTATAGGAAAATTTTAGAGTGATTAACATTCATTGCAAGTGTCACATCCCGGCCTAAGCCCCCATCACATCCCAGGCTCAACTCCACCGTAGCATGATATTATCCGCTTTGGGCCCCTACCACGCCCACATGGTTTTGTTTCTGGGAACTCACATGAGAACTTCCCAATGGGTCACCCATCCTGGGATTCCTCTTGCGCGAACTCACTTAACTTCGGAGTTCCAATGGAACCTGAAGTTAGTGAGCTCCCAAAAAACCTCGTGCTAGGTAGAGATGAGAATATACATACAAGGCTTACAGGATCCACTCCCTTGGGCGATGTGGGATGTTACAATCCACCCCCTTAGGGGCCCGACATCCTCGTCGGCATACTTCTAGCCAAGGATTGGCTTTGATACCAAATTGTCACATCCCGGCCGGGCCCTCACCACATCCTAGGCTCAACTCCACCGTAACACGATATTGTCCGCTTTGGACTCCTACGACGCCCTCACGGTTTTGTTTCTGGGAACTCACACAAGAACTTCCCAGTGGGTCACCTATCCTGGGATTCCTCTCGCGTGAACTCGCTTAACTTTGAAGTTCCAATGGAACCCGAAGCCAGTGAGCTCCCAAAAGGCGTCGTGCTAGGTAGAGATAGGAATATACATTTAAGGTTTACATGATCCACTCACCTGGATGATGTGGGATGTTACAGCAAGTACTTTTTGTAGAGCTTTAGCAAAGAGTGTGCACAAAAGTCTTCAAAAGTAATGACCTTAAGCTTGCTAGGGTGGGGGCTAAAATGGTTGAGGTTTTAAATGAAGCTCATCCCAACCATGTGAATAGTTGCTGATGACTCAAAACTCCAAAATGAACTTTGATATTTTTGTAAAGTTTTTGTTATGATTCTTTGCTAGAATTAAGAGTCGTTTTAGCCTGTTTATCTCAATAATTTGTCATAAACTTGCAATACAAATAGCTAACATTTTAAAGAAACTTTGCAATGAACAACAAATTGAAATCTTTGACGAACCCATATGCATTTGTATGACCAATTAAACTATTTGATTGCACCTTTCCTTTCAAAATATTCCTATTTTAATTCTATAACTAACATCATAGGCAAACATTTGATAGATTAGCATTAAGTATTTAAGGTGTAATAGCAAATAGTTCAAAATACGTCTAAGGGTATTTTGGTTGTTTTTGTCCTAAAGTTAGGGAATCGAATTAACTCTAATCCAATTCCTAAAATAATCTTGTGTGAGTTCTCAGAAGATATATCGCTTGTCCTACAAGCATTTTGGAGAATAGTGGTGTCAAGTATTAAATTTGTGGGATTCTTTAGGTACCGTTTGGTACGTAGGATGTGATGGAATGTAGTGGGACAGATGTGCCCGCCCCACGTTTAGTGCACCAAATTCCCTGAGGTAGCACTATCCCGTGGAACAATTTGGTTAAATTTTTTTTTTTCCACCCTTTCCACCCTCCCTGGAACGAACTCGTTCAATCCCATGAACACAAAAGTATAAATTTTTTAGACAAAAATGTCCATTGTCTTTTTCTATATTTTCACTATCTAAATCATAAAACAAATCAAATCCTAATTCTATCATTTTTTTTCTCCTGCAGCCTTCCTCTCCCGCAACCTTTTCCTCTCTCGTAGCCTCTCCTCCCCCACAGCCTCTCTTCTCTTTTCCCCGACGGATTGAGACTGCATCTCTACATCTCCAGGTTCAATTTTTCTCTCTGTAAATCTTTGATTTTGCTTTTCTTGTTTGTTTTTACTTTTTCGTTTTTTATGAAAAATGATTAAACCCTGCATTTGATTGTGTTGGGATTGAGTTTTTTTAGGAATGGTGATGGGGAAATAATGGGTAAAACAATTTGAAAATTGCAAGCACCCCTTCAAGTTATCAAAGGATATGTTGTTTACTGCTACATACATATTGCATCAAGTTGAATATATTTATTTTCTCCTGCATACAGATTGCATTATTTTCACATGGTGTTGTTACATTATTTTGATGAGGGTTTTAAATTTCGTCCTAGTTGCAACAAATTTAGTCACACATTTATACATTTTACAACCCCTCTCATTCATGTGTTGTTTTACTGCATGTGAAGACATGAATGAATACAAGACTCATTTCTTTTTTCTTATGAGCGTTTGAACTATATTGGCATAAGTGTATAATGAACGTACGATTATTGAGATATAGACAACGACAAAGGAGACAAAGGGAAAGAGCTAGTTTAAAGCAGAGGACATTTGTTAGACTTTATGTTAGGAGAGAAGAGATAGATCGTATCACACAATTGAGTGATACTATTTGTGGGAGCTGCGAATGGATGGGAATGCATTTGTAGTTTTATGTGATTTATTAAAAATTCGTGGTGGATTGGTAGATGATTGTCATGTTACAATAAAGGAGCAAATAGCTACTTTTGTTAACATATTAGCCAACCACAAAAAAATAGGACAATTCAAGTGTGATTTATTAGGTCTGGTGAAACTATTAGTCAGTATGTCCACAGAGTATTGCATGGGTTGCTCAATTTGCAAAACATGTTGCTTGCCAAACCAACCCAATCCCAGATGATTGCACGAAATCGAGATGGAGATGCTAGAAGGTAAGCAACATGGTAAAATCATTAATAACATAATTATTTATCGTTGCTAATTAATATAATTAATATAACTTTTTCTTTTGTCTAGGGTTGTTAGGAGTGTTAGATGGAACATATATAGGGGTCATTGTGCTTGAGGTCGATAGACCAAGATATCGAACAAGGAAAGGTCATAGCAACTAATGTGTTAGGCGTATGCACACATGATCTCAAATTCATATATGTGTTATCCAGTTGGAAGGGATTAGCTATTGATTCAAGAGTTCTTGGTGATGCTATTGCTAGAGTTAATGGCCTTAAGGTTCCCACTAGTAAGATAGACAAGTACTTGCTATTCCTCCTTACTTTTCTTGGCCAACAACTAAAAATTATTATTAACTAATGTAGGTACATACAATTTGGTTAATTCCGTATATATAAATGGTGAAGGTCTTCTACCACTGTATAGAGGTACTAAATATCATTTGCAAGAGTGGGGAGACAATTCACATGCACCTAGGAATCATGAAGAATATCTTAATATGAAACACTCACATGCTAGGAATGTCATTGAGAGATGTTTTGGCATTCTCAAAAGACGTTGGGCTATCTTGCGGCATCCTTCCTACTATCCAATCAGGATTCAAGGACAAATGATCACAACATGTAGTTTACTTCATAATTTATTAGAAAGTAAATGACAGTTGACCCTAAGGAGAATGCAAGGCTTGCATTTGACGAATTGCCAATAGAAGAAGATTTACCAGAAGTATTAGCCCACATTGAAACCGTTAAGTCAAGCCAAATATAGACTCAATGGAGGCATGATCTTGCAAGAGAAACATATGATGAGTGTAGAGGGGTAAGGGCTTGAAAATTGTTTGAGATGGTAGTTGTTGTAATTGTTTTTTATTGTTTGATGACAGTTTGTTGAATGATTGTATGTGATATTTTGTTTTCTGACAAATGTAATTGTTGATGTTGGTTGGCTCTGTTAAAACTTGCCCCTACTTTTTGTAATTGGTTATGAATTTGTTGTGGATTCTCTCTTTAAATGAATCAAATGCCGAAGCTTAAAAAAAAGAAAAAAAGATGATTGTTGTAATTGTTTTTTTATTGTTTGAAGACTGTTAAGATGATTGTTGTAACACTACTACAATGTTAGCTTTAGGTGGTGGATGATGGTGACAGACATTAGAAAAATCATGTAGGATAAATTATATCCGACACATCATTTAATTAGAACGGATATTAGAAAAATTCCATCGGTTATATCCGACATCAATTCTTGGCAGATATTTAGTGGCGGATATCAAAAAAATCATGTCGGTTATAATCGACAGTATTTTTGAATCTTTTTTTTTTAAATATTTTTGACAGATTCTGGCGGTTTTTAAGTTAATGATGGCGGTTATAACCAACAGAAATTAACTATTTTATTATTTTACTTTTTGGCGGTAATTATTTTAGTATTCTGACGGTTATAACCGAAAAAAATGAATATTTTATTATTTTACAATGTTATATTGATTAAAAATAAATAAATAAACACATATTTTGAATATTTTTCTTTTCACTCATGACCCTAAAGTCTAATGAACTCAATTCCTACGAGCTATAAATTTTTTGAGAGAATAATAACATACTACAATCTGAAGCTCTATCATTTTTGTAATAAGGATTATGCTCCTTCACAGGCAAGCAACAAGATACAAAGAAATTCAAACAATTGTTTTCAATACGTCACAAAGCACATTGTCTGGCACATAAACACACATGAACATCTAGTGTACTCTATCATGTCTGATTTTATTATTTTAAAATGTTATAATGATTAAAAATAAATAAATAAACACATGTTTTAAATATTTTTTTTTTCACTCATGGCTCTGTCGAATATACCCGACACGAACAAAGCAAAATTTTGGACGCCCGCTAGAATAATTTCTGAATGTTTTTTCCCTTTTTTTTTTTGAACAATTTTTTACATGCTATCTCGGAGTATATACAAACATATTTGATAGTTAGATCGTTGAAACTAGTTTCGTAGAATGCATATCTTATCAAATTGATAGATTTAACAAACACTTAAGAATTAATGTTATACTTCCATTAAGTATAAAATAAGATTTGTCCACTAGTGTAAATATTTTAAATTGAAGATCGAATTCATTCATTGCATTCTTATAGGATCGAGGAGTGTACTGCAAAAAATCATCAAAATCGGAGCTAAAATAATCGTTAAATTGTAACTTTTCATTTATAACCATCGAAAACTTTTGTTCCATTACCTAATCTATGAATGTTTGTTTTCTACGATTTTTTATGTATGTGATCTTGGAGTGCGTACAAACAAGTTTGATAGTTGAATCGTTGAAAAACGTTTCGTAGAATGCGTATCATATTAAAACGGTAGATTAAACCAACACTTAGAGTTAATGTTATACTTCCCCATCAAGTATAAAATAAAATTTTGTGATATCCACTAGTGTAAATATTTTAAATCGAAGATCAAATTCGTTTAATGTACTCTTATAGGGTCGAGGAGTGTAGTTGTAAAAAATCATCAAAATCGGAGCTAAAATAACCGTTAAATTGTGATTTTTCGTTTATAATTGTCGAAAACTTTTGTTTTGTTACCTAATCTCTAAACATTTGTTTTTTGTGATTTTTTACGTATGTGGTTTCGGAGTGTGTACAAACAAATTTGATGGTTAGATCATTGAAAAAAGTTTCGTAGAATGTGTATTGCGTTAAAACGGTAGATTACTTCCATTAAGTATAAAATCTTAGTGTAAATATTTTAAATTGAAGATCAAATTTATTCATTGCATTCTTATAGGGTTGAGGAGTGTAGCTATAAAAAATCATTAAAATCAGAGCTAAAATAACCGTTAAATTGTGAATTTTCATTTATAACCGTCGAAAACTTTTGTTTCATTAAATAATCTCTGAATGTTTGTTTTTTACGATGTTTTACATATGCAATCTCAAATTGTGTACAAATAAGTTTGACAGTTGGATGGTTGAAAAAAGTTTCGTAGAATGCATATCGCGTCAAAACGGTAGATTAAACAAACACTTAGTGTTAATATTATACTTCCATTAAGTATGAAATAAGATTTTGTGGTATCCACTAATGTAAATATTTTAAATTGAAGATTGAATTTGTCCATTGCATTCTTGTAGGGTCGAGGAGTGTAGCTGTAAAAAAATTATCAAAACCGGAGCTAAAATAACCGTTAAATTGTGATTTTTTGTTTATATTCGTCGAAAACTTTTGTTTCATTACGTAGTCTCTGAATGTTTTTTTTTTTTTTTTACATATGCAATCTCAGAGTGTGTACAAATAAGTTTGACGATTGAATCATTGAAAAAAGTTTCATAAAATGCATATCGCGTCAAAACGGTAGATTTAAAATTATTTATCGCATATTTTACATGGATTATTATCTATTAAACCAAACAAATATTTATTTAATTTTTAAAAACGTATTCTATTTAAATACATATTATTTATTTATTTATTAAACCAAACAATTATTATTTTATTTTTTAAAATCGTAACAAAATTTTGGAGCGGAGGGGGGGAATTTAAAATTTTGGGGGGGGAATTTAAAATTTTGGAAGGGAATTTTGGGGGGAGTTTTGCCGTTATTTTGTTTCTATCGGTTATAATCAACAATAATGAAAATTTTCTATCGGTTTTTATTTTAAGAAATGTTGCTTTCGGTTTTAACCGACAGTAATTAAAATTTTTCAAAATAACACCCTCCATCTCTTCTTTGCGCCGGTGCCTTCTCCTTTCCCCCTTCCCTCTTCCTTCCCCCTTTTCTCCTCTTGGCATCTCCGCTGCGCGTATTGATTTTGCCCCATGGGGTCTTAACCCTCCACATACACACCCTAGAGCTACTGAAAATTTGACAGTCCTGGAAGGGAGCCTCAAAGTTGGTTTTGTCACCTCCAACCAACCCCGAAAACCGCCTCATCATCACCAGTCGGTCTTGTGCATTTCCAGCAGGGTGATGTTTTTGTGTTCCCAGTTGGTCTTGTGCATTTCCAGCAGAATGTTGGACATGGTAATGCAGTTGCCCTTGTAGTTCTTAGCAGCCAAAATCCGGGTGTCATTACCATTGCAAATGCAGTATTTGGATCAAATCCTGATATACGTGCTGATATTCTTGCAAGGGCTTTCCAACTGGGTACGAACGCGATCTATAGCCTTCAGTCCAAGTTTTTGAATAAATTCCAATTTGCAACCTCTGATTAAATCAAAAGGGATTTAGCTCATTCGAAGTGTCTATAGAAAATTATTACAGTTTGTTTTTCATCGCAGTCATGTTGGTCTACTGTTTTGTTTGATTCAAAAGATTTAATTTGTTTATGCTCTTTTGAAATGCTGTTGAAACCTGATATCCCTGTTGGTCATGTCGGGATAAGGCTGTGTGGTTGTATGCTCATTTGAAATGTGATCAAGTTGTTATTTTTTTATTCTATTGCTCCCAGAAATAATAAAAGCGGATGTTTGGTACCAACTTCAAGTAAAACACGAGTGCTTTGAGTTTGGAAAACTGTTTCTATTTGTTTAGGCCAAAAATGAAAAGGCTTTCATTTCCTTTTAAGCATGCAAAATGCACTTCATTTAGAAGCATAAAAGCCAAACAAAGTGGTTTATATTTTTTTTATTATTAATATATTTCTATCGGATATAACCGACAGAAAATGCTCTTATTCATTATTAATAAATATTTTGTTGGTTATATCCGACACAAGTTATGTCGGTTTTATCCGACAGAAAATGCTCTTATTTATTCATTATTAATATATTCTCTGTCGGTTATATCTGACACAAGTTCTGTCGGTTTTAGAGTATTTTCTGTAGAAAAATTCATTTCCTGACGCTGGCAATTCTGTCGCTTATTATATCCGCCACTGCATCCATTTTCTGTCGGATTTTGCTTAATATCCGACAATAATATACGTTTCTTGTCAGTTATCATAGCGACACTAATAAATGGTTTTGTAGTAGTGTAATTGTTTTTTTTTTTTTTTAGTTGTTTGAAGACAATTCATTTCTTATGACAATTTATTTTTCAATGATATATGACTTGTTATAACAGTTTGTTTCTTTTGTTACCTATGTAATATATGGCTTCTTTGATAGATTATATGGCTACCTCATGCTATTAGAATGATCACGAGGAGGATGTACTGCTTACCATCATCGATGGGATAGTTGCTGATGGTGTTTGGTGTGAGACTGATAGTTTTAAGGCTAGATCCAAGATACGGGAAAAGATTCCTAGAATTTCTATAGAGGCGAAGCATATACAAAACAAAGTGAAGCATCTAACAGAAAAATTTTCCTCTACATATGACATGATGAACATCTAACTTTGGTTGGAAGTACATTTTGTTTTTGTTCTTTCTCAATTAGATGCTTTGAAAGTCTTAACCTTAATTCTTTGGGTGCTTATTGTAGAAACATCCTAATGCATCTTGCAAACCAAATAATTCATTTTCAATGTATCCACGCTTGTGTACAATGGTGGGTAATATGGCTCAATCAGCAGCAGATGCAATAAAAAACATGGGGTTGGAAAATGAGGATTACAAGGCCTCTGACTTTACCTGCCCTATCTCCTTCTATTGCTACATCCAGTCCATTTGTATCTATTAGGAAGACGAAGAGGAAGAGGAAGAGGAATGATGGACAAATGTTTAATTTGGGATACTTCATGTTTAAGTTCTAGATATTTCATTTCTTTTTTTTTTAAGTGAGGATGAATATTTTTTTAAATAAGTATTAATATCCAGTAAGTGCTAGTGTAAAAAAGATATCATAAATAAGCATATATGTGTTCAAATATGAACAACTAAAAAAAAATATCACGTCTCGTGCCCATTGCATAAACATTGTACCAAACAATAGATGAAACTGGAGTATGTTAGTCATTTAATCTCTTGGTTCCATGTCGTCATGGGCTTACCAAACATGAAACAAAACAAACATTCTGTTCTGCTGCGCATACCAAAGATAGCACGGAACATCTGTTCCATCCCATTATATTCCGTTCTATTCCATCATGTTTCGTCCCGTAGGCATACCAAACACTACCTAGTTATTTCTACGTTTGGGGTTATTATAATAACGTTACTCACAGATCATCGTACTCTTCCAAAATTGAGTTGGCATCTTTTCATTCCATTTTGTTTAGGGTTTGCCAACTTGAAGGTCATTGGCCCCAATTTCGTTTTGCGACATGGCTAATAATGAAAAGTACTTCAATGTGGATGACGTAGAGGGAAAAGGATCTTTGCCGGATCCATTTTCTAGGGATTCTAGGGATCCTATGATCGTGATCGTTCATTGTACATTGTGCGGTCATAAATCATTTCAAAATTTAAAATTTAAAATTTAAAATTAAATATAAATAGTACCTAACGAAAACTGACCGCATGATGTATGATGAACGGTCACGATCACGGGATTCTTAAGATTCCAGGAAAAGGATCATGCAAGGATCCTTTTCCGATGTAGGATACGGTGGAGAGGACAACATTGATGATGTATCGTACCTTGAATCTTACAATGATGGTTTGAAGATTTTGACGACTGTCAAGGTGAGAATGGTATCTTGCAATATTACTAATTAGAGTTAGGTTGTATACTACTGTTTTTGTTGATAATGTTATAACTAAGTATAAGGTTTTTTTATTTATTGAATAAGATGCTTTATTAAACATCACATAATAGTTACATAAATAGAAAAATCTATCCAAAATTCCAACGTGAATATCAGAAAGTAAAATTGCATCTTAGTTAAAGACACACTACCTAATTAAGATCATGCAGGTTAAAACAAAATGTTGTACAAGTATCATAGAAGATATTTGTACCATACGTGACAAATCCTAAAACTACCAAGCACAGATCAACGTTATACCTTTAAGGACCCATTTAGGGGTTTATGCTGAGGCACTCCTGCCAAAGCACAAGAGTTTCCTTCCAACCAAAAGGCCAATCACAGTACGACACATGTTAACGTCATAATAAAGTTCATAGAGTCCCACATTGACCACGGACAAAACCTGGAGACTCTTCTAAACTATAAAAAAGACCATTCTCCTACAATTAATCCCTAATGTCATTATTGTACTTAAACTAGTCATTAGAACCCACTAATGATGATTATGTTTAAACTTATGTATTTGTATAACCCTTCACTGTTAATGAGAACTCTGCTTCGTGGATGTAATCAAACTTAGGGTGAACTACATACATTTTATATATTATCCTCACTAGATGATCGGAACAACTAAGAGAAGATCATAAACCTGATACTTTATGTTATTCCAAAATTTCACTGATTTTATGCATCAACAGAAAACATCAAGTTAGAAGAAGTACGTTGGTGATGTGGGCCTTAGCAAAAAAACTTTCCGAAGAAAACTATTTGGGGCAAAACTTCTAGATAAAGAAAAAAAGAGCTGGAAAAATTGTTGATGATATTGATTCAAAGAGCATCATTGCTTTTTTAACAGGTAAGTTTGAATCTCACCCAAATTTCTTTTTTTATTACACTGTATATTAAAAAGAAGGTTAGATAATTTGTTTTTTGAGAGACTCCTAAACCGATTGGGTTATAGATGCGGCAGGATGTCATTGGCTTTGATAGCAGTTGTAGAACAAATTGGTATTTCAAGCCTATGATTATGATATTAGGAAAAGGATTATCGCCGGATCATTTTCTTGGGAATTCTACGGATTATGTGATCGTGACTGTTCATTATATATCGTGCGGTAATTTTTTATTAGGTACTATTTATATTAAATTTAAAAATTTAAATTTTGAATTGATTTCTGACCGTACGATACGATGAATGGTTATGAGAACAGAATCTCTAGGATCCCTAGGAAAAAGATCCTTGACGGATCCTTTTCCATGATATTAGGTGTACACCACCATTTTACAACTACAGTATTCGGCTTTTCACTTTTGATAAACGAGACACTCACGACATGAGTGGGTTCTTAATACATTCCTACTTTCAATGGGTCATATGCAACCTATGTCACGGGGATTTAGGTATGTGTCAGGGAATAAAAATCTCCGCCTAACGCCACGTAAGCCTTAGCTAGATGCTAAGCGGTTGGCTATCGCTCCAATTAATTCCTAGGTGTTTGAAAATTAAGAGAGTAAGTATAGACTTGCTTAGGCATCCGCCTAGCCCCACTAGGCGCCCTTCTAAACCTGTCTAGGTATCTGTCTAAGTCTCGACTCTCACGTATACACAAAAACGATAACTTTGATTTTGCATTTTGTTTTGTTAATAAAATGTAAGAGACTTATTGGATACTTGGATGAACACTCATTATATACTTGTTCTCCATGTTTTCATTATGTTCTAATACTTTATAATCTATATGTAATTTTATTTGCAATTTATGTATTCCAATATGCTTATATGTTTTTTTTTAAGCATGAATATGCACTTATTTACAAAATGTATAATAAATTTACTAGCGCCTAATGTCTTTTATAACCTTGCTTGTGATCACATGCTCTATATATGGCATTTTGAGAAGAATATTATGTCACACATTCATGATCTTGATTGTTTTAAAGAGTAGACGAACTTCGAAAAGAACCACAAGATGGTGAAAGAGTTTGAGAAATGATGGGGTAAAATGCTGGATATGTATGGTTTTCGGGGGAACAAGTGACTAGAAAAAACATACAATAAGCGAACAAAAGAAGTTGAGATGCAAAGTTGGCCACGATTGGAGGGACTGAACGCTTTTATGAATTGTTATTTCAAAAAGAAGTTTGTGCTATTTGAATTTGAGATAACGATTCAAACAGCGTAAGCTTCTTTTTGAGATAACGATTCATAAAAGCGTTTGTTCCCTCCGATCTTTGCGTACTTTGCATACCGACAAACAATTTCCCCCACAAGAATGCTTCAACCCATCTTGTTACACACTCGTTCCCTTGAAACCATAGGTATACATTTTACCCCATCATTCCTCAAATTCTTTCACCGCCATTTGTTTCTTTTCAAAGTTTGTCCAGTATTTAAAACAACGGGATCATAAATTTGTGATATAAAATTTCTCTTAACATGCCTGTGATCACAAGTATCATGCGTGGTCATAATTCAGTGTTATAAAAATTGGCCTAGGCAGCGCCTAAGTGGTAGGCAGTGGCGGATCAATGCAATTTAGGCTGAAACTTTGAGAAAAATCGAGTAGGGGCTAGGCGGGTGAGGTGGGGTTTAGGCGGTTCCATTGTTTTTAATTTTTTTTATAATTAAGTTAAAGATTGTTCTGAATAACCTACTTAATTAGTGAATTTTCAAATTTGATTTTAATTTTCTTATTTTTTTACTGCATTTTTAAGTAATGATGGCAATATGGCTTAAGTTTTAAGTTTTAACTATCATAAATTCTCAATACAAGTATATTTTTATTTTTTAGAGTCTAAGGAGACCCGTATTAATATGTTATATAAAAAATTTAATTAAATCCGCCTAATTGCCTAAGCACTAAGTCCCAACCCACTACACGACTAGCCGACTAGCGCCTAACGCTTTTTAAAACCTTGGTCATAATTAGGGGTGGGAAAAGGGTTAGTGACACACCCCGACCGAGATCAGGGCATGCTGGCCGTCACGTGGAAGTGACGTAGCCATGTGCACAGTGCGGAAGCTAAAACAGTAATATAAAAGTGCGAATAATTTAAAAACTAGCAAATACAGAGTGATAGAATATGTGCTAGCGTAATTAAGACACTGAATTCAGAGTCTAAGGCTTACAGCAGTCCAAAAGAAACAATATAACCAAAGTACACCCGAAGGTGACCCTACGTAGGTGAGTATCTGTCAGAATGCCGGGACGTCCTCCGGGAAAAACCACCAACCCGCTAAGCTACTAGAACCTGGAGGGGCGCAAAACAAAAGCGTGAGTGGGCAAAACAAATCTCTTAGAAAACCATTTCATAAAACATATTATAATCCCTCGCCGTAAAACCTGTACACTTCCCAGAAAATAAACATATATACGTAAGTATAAATATTCCAAGTATGCTCAAGGGTATGCCATCATGTTCAATTGTATGCCGTCATGCTCAAAGCCTCATAATAACATGCAAGTGCTCAGGTATATATATCACATCGATAGCATAATAATTTGGCAGCCGGAGTCCCCTAAGTGACCTGTACGGCTGAATCTAGAGCTCAAATCACAACTCAATCACTAAACCTGCCCACGAGTCGGAACCACCTATAGTGGTCTGTACGACAAGCCTGGATGTAATACATATAAACGCTCTAGTGCTACAATCACGTGAAGGCTGTGCGAATAATCGCGGGTCACCTACGAGTCGGAACCACTTATAGTGGTCTATACGACAGGACTGTGCACCCTACTTGGATTCAAGCTGAGCGTGTGGTGCGGGAGGTGAACAACACGTGAAGGACTGTGCCCTACTCTGGGCGGGAGCACTAACACCGGGGGTGCAGGTTATGAGCTCTCTAAGCACCTCGACTCACTATTTAATGCGGATGAAAAACAACGCTTACCTGGCACTTACCTAGGCCGCCACAGCACCAACATATATGTAAATGACGTAAGAATAAATATATAAACCAACTTATAGGTCACTAATTATGCATAATCATCAATCATATAAAATTAATGGCGTAAAACAAGGCATTTATACTAATTTCTGGGAAATAACATGTATATAGGTATATACGGAAAACAAAAGCCCACTCACTGGTATGTAGAAGGGTCGTAGCCCCCCTGCCTCGAATGTGCACGCTCGTCCTCGGGATACGTGTCACCTATATGCGAATTAACTATAAAAACGTTAACTTTAAAGCACATAACCGTCCGTTCAAAATAACTTCTCATACATTGCTCAAAATGGACAAATGAATATACCAACGTGATCTACACAACCTCACGATCACAACCATATTTTTAAAATAATTTTTGGACACGTCACGCGCCCCCACGCGCGGCCACGTGACCTGCACGCTGACGGCGTCAAGTGACGCCGTCAGGAATATTCCCTGGAATCTGACGGAATATTCCGTTAACCTTGACTGACGCCGTTACTGTCCATTAGGGATATTCCGTTAAATCCTAACGGAATATTCCCCTGTCTTCTCCGGCGAGCCACCGCCGCCGGCGCCGTCGCCGTCGCCGGAAAACTGCAAAATTTTCAAACTTTGTTTTCTCACTCGTTTTTCAACCATTTTTCACGTTCTTTATACCAAAATGAAGCTTAGGACTAGTAGATTCACGTTAGACTAGTTTTAAGGCCTAAAAATCAAAGAATCTCACCTGCAACAACGATCCAAGTTCGGCCAACTTTGAACCAAGCTTCCCCGACGTCCAAATTCACCCAACGAAGCACTCCCAAGCTCCTTGGGACCTCACTAACACCTCTACAAGCTTAGAATGTCCAAAAACATGCTAGATTAGGTTTGCATGAATAGTGTTCAAAACGGATTACTTCGAATCGACGTGAAACTGGTGGTTTCCTTACCTGGAAATGGCACCACTGGACTCCCCTCAGCTCCACGAGTTCAATGGTAGTCTTGGATCCCTCGATCTGTGACGTTTTAGGGTGGGTGTGTGTGTGTCCGTACGTTTGTTTGAGGAAGAGGAAGAAGAAGGATAAGGGCTCGGGGGAGAGAGAGAGAGGAAAGTCAGAGGGAGAGAGAGAGAGAGTGAGGGAAAGTGGAATGGTGTGGGTGTGTGGCCCAACACATGTCCACACCTCACAAAACATCCAAAACAACCCAGGGGTAAAATGGTAATTTCACACGTGCATTTCCGATAATTTCGGGACGGGATGTCACAACCTACCCACCTTATTAGAATTTCGTCCCGAAATTCAAAACAACCAAAAACACCCCTAGTAGCCAAAGAATAACCTAGGATACAGATCCCTCATCCGATCTTCTGTCTCCCACGTCGCTTCCTCAACTGAATGGTTCCTCCACAAAACCTTCACTAATTTCACCGTCTTGTTCCTCAGAACCTTCTCTTTCCAATCAATGATCGTCACCGGTTCCTCATCATACGTCAAATCTGGATTAATTTCTAATGGTTGAGGAGGTGTCACATGAGATGGATCGGCAACATAATGTCGGAGCATAGACACGTGGAAAACGTTATGCACTCTGGCTAGCTCCGGAGGTAACTCCAACCTATAAGCTACCTCACCAACTCGCTCCGTGACCATGTATGGTCCGATATACCGTGGACTTAACTTGCCTTTCTTCCCGAATCTCACTACACCTCTCCACGGTGAAAGCTTCAAAAATACCCAATCTCCGACCTCATACACTCTGTCCGTAGCATGCCGATCCGCTAAGCTTTTCTGTCTATCCTGTGCTACTTTCAGATTAGCCTTGATTACCTGTACGTTCTGAGTAGTTTCCTCAACAATCTCCGGACCCACTAAAACTCTTTCTCCGACTTCTGACCAACACAACGGTGTGCGACAAGCTCTACCATACAATGCTTCAAACGGCGCCATGCCAATGCTTGAATGAAAACTATTATTATAGGCAAATTCCATCAAATCCAACCGCTGGTGCCAAGCATCGCCAAATTGCAACACCGAAGTTCGCAACATGTCCTCCAAAGTCTGTATAGTCCTCTCAGACTGCCCGTCTGTCTATGGATGATACGCCGTACTGTAGAGTAGTCTCGTACCCAAAGCTTCCTGGAAAGCCACCCAAAACTTAGATGTGAATCGTGGATCACGATCCGAGACAATACTCACCGGAACTCCATGGTACTTCACTACTTTCGAGATGAATAACTCCGCCAATCGACTCAAAGAATACTTCTCTCTCACTGGAATAAAATGTGCGGATTTAGTGAGTCGATCAACGATCACCCAAATGCCGTCAAAACCGTTATGTGTATGCGGAAGCTTGTACACAAAATCCATGGTGATATTTTCCCATTTCCACTCGGGAACGGGAAGCGGCTGCAACAATCCAAACGGTTTCTTCCTTTCTGCCTTAACCTGCTGACAAATGGCACACCTACTCACATACTCGGCTATCTCCCTCTTCATACCCGGCTAATAATAAAATGGTCGAATGGTATGATACATTTTAGTAGCTCCTGGATGCATGGCGTAAGCCGAGATATGTGCTTCATCCAGAATTTCCTTCTTTAAATCCACAACATTCGGCACGAACATTCTTCCTTCTTGCATCAACATGCCGTCCGATTCACGTACCCTGAGGTCTCTCCTCCTACCTTGTTCTCGAGCTTGGATTAATTCTTGAGTCTGCTCATCAGCTGCTTGGGTTGCAAGTACCCGATCAACTAAGATGGGCCTAACTTGAAAATTAGCAAGTAAAGCCACATCTCGATCTTCTGCTTCTAACCTCACTCCTGTAGCACGCAAGTCCGCCAAAAGAGGAATACGGCTTGCATGCAACGCATTAATGCGGCCCTGAGACTTCCGACTAAGTGCATCAGCAACTACATTCGCACGACCAGGGTGATAATCAATCGTGCAGTCGTAATCGCTGAGCAACTCCATCCACCTCCGCTGACGAAGATTAAGTTCCTTCTGAGTAAAAAGATATTGGAGACTCTTATGATCAGTAAAGATCCTACACTTCTCCCCATAAAGATAGTGTCTCCACAATTTCAACGCAAAAATGATAGCGGCCAACTCCAAATCATGAGTAGGGTAATTCAACTCATGGGGTTTTAACTGACATGAAGCATAAGCAATCACCCTACCATGCTGCATCAACACACATCCCAGACCATTCAAGGAAGCATCGCTATAAACCTCGAAATCACCACTATCGTCCGGGAGTGCCAAAACAGGTGCTTGAGTGAGACAACGCTTCAACTGCTGGAAACTCTGTTCACACCTATCATCCCACTCGAATTTAACATCTTTCCTCGTTAGTCTCATCAATGGTAAGGCAATCACCGAGAAATTTTTAACAAATCTCCGATAATACCTCGCCAAGCCAAGGAAACTTCTCACCTCGGTGACGGTTCGCGGTTGCTCCCAATTCTCCACCGCCGCAATCTTCTGAGGGTCAACCAGAATACCCTGAGCAGAAATAACATGCCCCAGAAACGCTACTTGATTTAGCCAAAACTGGCACTTGCTAAACTTAGCATATAATTGATGTTCCCTCAACCTTTTCAGCACCAAGGTAAGATGTCGAACATGCTCCGCTTTCGACTTAGAATACACCAGAATATCATCGATAAAAACAATCACGAACCTATCCAAGTAAGGCTGGAACACCCGGTTCATTAAATCCATAAAAGCTGCCGGTGCATTCGTCAACCCAAACGGCATAACCAGAAACTCGTAATGACCATAACGAGTCCTGAACGCCGTTTTAGGAACGTCATCCCTATTAATCTTCAGCTGATAGTACCCAGACCTCAAGTCAATCTTAGAGAACACACAAGCACCTCTAAGCTGATCGAATAAATCATCGATACGTGGCAACGGATAACGGTTTTTAATCCTCACCCGTTCAATTGCCTGTAATCGATACACAGCCTCAAAGTTCCGTCTTTCTTCCTCACAAACAATACTGGAGCGCCCCAAGGCGAAGTACTAGGCTGAATAAAACCCTTATCCACTAATTCCTGCAGCTGCACCTTCAATTCCCTTAATTCAGCAGGTATCATACGATAAGGAGTCAAAGAAATAGGATTAGTACCTGGAAGCAACTCGATAGTGAACTCCAAATCTCGATCTGGTGGTAACCCAGGCAAATCCTCGGGGAAAACATCTGGAAAGTGTCGGACAACCCTCACGTCCTCAACACTACAAGGATGAGCCTCATCCAACACCACATGGGCTAAATACCCCTGACAACCCTTAGTCAACAACTTTTTCGCTTGTAACGCCGAAATAACACCATGTCTCACCCCACTCTGCTCACCAACAAGGGTAACCACGGGTAGTCCAGGACGACGAAATGTAACTATCTTCCTGTAACAATCAATATTGGCACGATTGGGGTGCAACCAATCTGCGCCCAAAATCACATCGAAATCAACAATATCTAACGGGATAAGGTCAGCTGGCATCATCACACCCTCAACTATCACTGGACACCCTGGGTACACACGATCTACAATACATCTTTCCCCTCTAGGCATAGCGAACTCTAAATCATACCCTAGAGGTGTGGGGCGAGGTTGTGTCACTTGAGCAAATGTATGAGAAATCACAGAATGTGTAGCTCCACAATCAATTAAGACTCTAGCAAAATAACCAAGAATATTTAACGTACCCATAATCAGATCCGGGTTGTTCTGGGCATCCTGCAGAGAAATGTTGTGTATACGCCCCTGGCCCTGCTGCCGTCCGCCACGACCTCTGCTCGCCTGAGCACCACGACCCTGCGTACTACGCCCCTGACTAGGCTGACCGGTCTGTCTCGAAGACCCTGCACTGCTAGTAGCAATCTGTCCTGGCTGAATCTGTCCTCCCTGATACCATTGAGAACCGCCGAATGAAGCTGGAGGATACGGCATATAGCCGCCCGAATACTGAGGGTAACCACCCTGGGAGTAGGGGTCCTGAGGATACTGATACTGTCCCGGAGCATAGGGAACAGCATCACCCTGGTAGTGGTAGGCACCACCTCGACCTGCCTGTCCGTAACCACTAGGACCTTGGATCTGCTGGATAGGGGCAGGTGGTGGCAGGAAAGTCTGCTGCGGTCTCTGCTGCTGACTCTGAGGACATTGCGCGGCTCGATGACCCATCTGCCCGCAAGTGAAACAACCACTACTGCCCCGCCTACACTCGCCAGTATGCCGATTATTACACCTTCGGCAAAGTGGGGCCCTACCTCGACCACCGTCCCCCTGTCTCTGGCCTCGAAAGCCACCAGTAAATCTACCTCCTCGTCCCTGACCTGTGGCACTGAACCCACCACTAGAAGAACTAGAGCTGTTAC
Organism: Pyrus x bretschneideri; assembly: GCF_019419815.1. Taxonomy (NCBI): domain Eukaryota; kingdom Viridiplantae; phylum Streptophyta; class Magnoliopsida; order Rosales; family Rosaceae; genus Pyrus; species Pyrus x bretschneideri. The sequence continues at coordinate 848,102 of NW_025999806.1, read as the reverse complement.
CACCTCTCTTAAAGTTTTGAGTCTGACGAGGCCCGAGCGATGCCTGACCTTTACCTTTGTCGTCCTTCTTCTGATTACCACTCTTCTCATTCTCATCACTCTCACTCGTCATATTCTCAGAGTCCTCGACTCTCAGCAAAACCTCATAGAACTCCTGGTAGGTATCACAATGAGTGGAGGTCGACATCGAACGCCACTTTTTCTTAGTACCGATGCGAAAACGGCGAAGCATCTCCGCTGGGTTACTAGCAATCTCAGGGTGGTAGCGAGATAAGTCGGTAAACTTCCGATAATACTCGTTCGCAGACATCTTCCGCTGATTCAATTCAGTGAATTCCTGTTTCTTGCGATCAATATACTCTGGGGGCACGAATCTCCTCTTAAATAGCCTAATGAAAACATTCCAGTCCGTCTTCTCGGCTGGAGTCAAACTACGAAGCTCCTGCTCCCACCAGGATGCAGACTCCGTACCCAGAAACCATGAAGTCGTCTCGACCCATCTTTCCACAGGGAGATTCCCCTGATTGTTCAACACTCGGAAAGTCTTCTCAATATGCTCCAACCAACGCTCCGCGGCCTCGTGCCCCTCGTGACCGTAGAATTTATCCAATTTCAGATTGTACATAGTTTCCAGAGGAGTCCTCTGGGGAGGGCGGATAGCTGCCTGGATAGCAGTAGCAATAGCTTCCCCCAGCTGAGTGATATCGGGGAAACTAGACTCATCTGAACGGCGTGGTTCCCGACGAGGCGGCATAATTTTGACAGAAGGCACCAAAACCATTAGAATACTCACAAAAGACACAGGACTGCCAAACCTAGGCTCTGATACCAAACTGACACACCCCGACCGAGATCAGGGCATGCTGGCCGTCACGTGGAAGTGACGTAGCCATGTGCACAGTGCGGAAGCTAAAACAGTAATATAAAAGTGCGAATAATTTAAAAACTAGCAAATACAGAGTGATAGAATATGTGCTAGCGTAATTAAGACACTGAATTCAGAGTCTAAGGCTTACAGCAGTCCAAAAGAAACAATATAACCAAAGTACACCCGAAGGTGACCCTACGTAGGTGAGTATCTGTCAGAATGCCGGGACGTCCTCCGGGAAAAACCACCAACCCGCTAAGCTACTAGAACCTGGAGGGGCGCAAAACAAAAGCGTGAGTGGGCAAAACAAATATCTTAGAAAACCATTTCATAAAACATATTATAACCCCTCGCCGTAAAACCTGTACACTTCCCAGAAAATAAACATATATACGTAAGTATAAATATTCCAAGTATGCTCAAGGGTATGCCATCATGTTCAATTGTATGCCGTCATTCTCAAAGCCTCATAATAACATGCAAGTGCTCAGGTATATATATCACATCGATAGCATAATAATTTGGCAGCCGGAGTCCCCTAAGTGACCTGTACGGCTGAATCTAGAGCTCAAATCACAACTCAATCACTAAACCTGCCCACGAGTCGGAACCACCTATAGTGGTCTGTACGACAAGCCTGGGTGTAATACATATAAACGCTCTAGTGCTACAATCACGTGAAGGCTGTGCGAATAATCGCGGGTCACCTACGAGTCGGAACCACTTATAGTGGTCTATACGACAGGACTGTGCACCCTACTTGGATTCAAGCTGAGCGTGTGGTGCGGGAGGTGAACAACACGTGAAGGACTGTGCCCTACTCTGGGCGGGAGCACTAACACCGGGGGTGCAGGTTATGAGCTCTCTAAGCACCTCGACTCACTATTTAATGCGGATGAAAAACAACGCTTACCTGGCACTTACCTAGGCCGCCACAGCACCAACATATATGTAAATGACGTAAGAATAAATATATAAACCAACTTATAGGTCACTAATTATGCATAATCATCAATCATATAAAATTAATGGCGTAAAACAAGGCATTTATACTAATTTCTGGGAAATAACATGTATATAGGTATATACGGAAAACAAAAGCCCACTCACTGGTATGTAGAAGGGTCGTAGCCCCCCTGCCTCGAATGTGCACGCTCGTCCTCGGGATACGTGTCACCTATATGCGAATTAACTATAAAAACGTTAACTTTAAAGCACATAACCGTCCGTTCAAAATAACTTCTCATACATTGCTCAAAATGGACAAATGAATATACCAACGTGATCTACACAACCTCACGATCACAACCATATTTTTAAAATAATTTTTGGACACGTCACGCGCCCCCACGCGCCAGCACAGACACGGGTCCACGCGCGGCCACGTGACCTGCACGCTGACGGCGTCAAGTGACGCCGTCAGGAATATTCCCTGGAATCTGACGGAATATTCCGTTAACCTTGACTGACGCCGTTACTGTCCATTAGGGATATTCCGTTAAATCCTAACGGAATATTCCCCTGTCTTCTCCGGCGAGCCACCGCCGCCGGCGCCGTCGCCGTCGCCGGAAAACTGCAAAATTTTCAAACTTTGTTTTCTCACTCGTTTTTCAACCATTTTTCACGTTCTTTATACCAAAATGAAGCTTAGGACTAGTAGATTCACGTTAGACTAGTTTTAAGGCCTAAAAATCAAAGAATCTCACCTGCAACAACGATCCAAGTTCGGCCAACTTTGAACCAAGCTTCCCCGACGTCCAAATTCACCCAACGAAGCACTCCCAAGCTCCTTGGGACCTCACTAACACCTCTACAAGCTTAGAATGTCCAAAAACATGCTAGATTAGGTTTGCATGAATAGTGTTCAAAACGGATTACTTCGAATCGACGTGAAACTGGTGGTTTCCTTACCTGGAAATGGCACCACTGGACTCCCCTCAGCTCCACGAGTTCAATGGTAGTCTTGGATCCCTCGATCTGTGACGTTTTAGGGTGGGTGTGTGTGTGTCCGTACGTTTGTTTGAGGAAGAGGAAGAAGAAGGATAAGGGCTCGGGGGAGAGAGAGAGAGGAAAGTCAGAGGGAGAGAGAGAGAGAGTGAGGGAAAGTGGAATGGTGTGGGTGTGTGGCCCAACACATGTCCACACCTCACAAAACATCCAAAACAACCCAGGGGTAAAATGGTAATTTCACACGTGCATTTCCGATAATTCCGGGACGGGATGTCACAGTTAGCCCCAAAATGGAGGAACCAAACCAAATCCGTTTGAAAATGAAACAGGGCGGATCGTGCCGGGTAATGCAATTTAAAATTAAAATCGGACCTAACCCGATCAATTTGAAACTGGCTGGTTCTTATGGATCCTTAATCTAACATCTAACATACATACATACATATATATATATATGTACACACACATTAAAATAAAAAATAATAATAAAAAAAAAATGAAATAAAAATTTAGGGAGTTTTAACGAAAAGTCTGTGTTACTGTTCATTTTAATAAAAAAACTATATTTTTACACTAAAAAATCAATTATGATACTAATTACTTTATCTTTTATTTTATCCTTATCATTAAAACTCAAAACTTGCAAACACCTTTCATTAGCTTTCTAAAAATTTAAACCTCGCCGCAGAGCTTTGGTCTTTGGAGGCAAAAGCCTTCACAAATACGGAAAGCAAGCTGACACCCTCCACATCCAGCCAACACCCTACATTTCCTTAGCTGGCTTCTGAGCTTCAACAACCACCACTCACCGACCACCACCAAATATCATACATCCCATTACCTTACTACCACCCTAAATGCAATCACCGCCGGCTACAATGGCGGCGGCGATGATGCTCCTCCTCCTGCCGATGGCGTCAACTGTGGTGAATGTGGGAGCATCTAACACAAACAGCGTGTACAACCCATGCGCAGACACCAAGATTCAGAGGTCCGACGGCTTTACATTCGGGATCGCATTCTCGTCCAAGACCTCCTTCACCCTAAACGGGAACCAGTCGCATCAGCTCTCCCCCTGCGACCGCCGCCTCTCGCTGTCCTCCTCCAACTCCCAGCTCGCGCTTTTTAGACCCAAAGTCGATGAGATCTCCCTCCTCACTATCAACACCTCTTCTTTCCAACCGGTAATCTAAACTCTTATCTTTTACCATCTTCTTCTACCCTTTTACTCTCTGTTACAGTTTTTGAGCCGGATTGAGATGTGACTGTTTGATTACTAATCGCTGATACTCTTGATTCCGTGTAATATTCATGTGATTATCCATCAACCAACTTGGACTTTAACCCTTTTGTGACGATTTTAGCCGGCGTTGTAGCGATTAGTTAGCAATAGAATCTGTCATCTTTAAAAAATGAAACTTGAAGTGTATAAATCTTAAAGTGAGAGTTGCATAATCTGGGGATGTCAAGTTAGCAAGCATCCTGAAGTAGTTAGTGAAAAGAAATGATGCTGCATTCGTTTAAGCCTACAAGGATCCTCGAGTCTTTTGTCTTCTTCCACATCATGTTCAGTGAAGAATATTTGTTTTACCATATTATGTTTGGTGTGCATTTGGTTAGCTGGCTTTGTTTGAGGGGAAAGGGTGAAAAAATTGAATTGCTTTCGATTGTTTGCCATGATCTTTGCTTGAGAGATACAACATACTCGTGTTGCATTTATGTTGAAATTGTTTGGGGCTCTTTTAGATACAGATGTGTTAGATGAGCTATTAGGATAGAGGAGATTGGTTTTTTTTTTTTTTTTTTCCTTCCATTTCGATTTTCTGATAGTTTTTTCCGTTCATTTTGATTTTTTAGTGTTAGAACGCTAAAACTATTAGCTTCATTCTAGCTGTTTTACGAAACAGAAAAAAAAAATCTTAATTTTTGTGGGAACTGTTCTACTTATCTATGATATGTAATGCTTTCACTGGGGAGAAATTTGCATGATCGGAGGCTCTATCTAACGTACGATCATGACTCATGAATAGTATGGAGTACCTTGTAAGTTCGGTAAGGAAAATCAATAGCATGGTTAAGGAAAATAAAAGAGAAAACAGAGTACTTAGGATACTTTGGAAACATTTAACCGAGGAACTGTCTTACTGATTGTTTCAATCGTAGGTATGATAGTGCAATGACATTCTAAAAACTCAACATAATTTCGAAGAGTGATTTCTGGTAGATCACTAACGAAAATGATAACCTATGACTTAGAAATTCCATTGAAAGATTAATATTTCTTCATGGATTTTGATAGGGTAGACCTTCAGATAGAATATGGTGCGGGCTTTCCTTTACTACAGTACATCTAAATACCACGCACCCTATTACATCTGAAGGTCAAGTTTTGTAATTCTCACAAGGCTCTCCCACTCTTAATGTTGGTTGTGAAGATCGGCACAGGAATAATCTAAAGCTCAAGGGCATTTATTATAGGCTTGTCAGCCGGAGCAGTTATTTTGCCACCATTTGTTGGTATATTTGGAAATGGAGATGTAAAATACATTTATGATCAACTCCGGCTTCCCTGCAACCGAAAAATGAGTTTCTGAACTTCATCAAACTCCGGGGTGGAGGAACCAACTCTTCTACTGTTGGCGATCCCGCATGAAATAAAGTCTTGGTTGGACATTGGAATCCCTCTCCTCATGATACAATTAAGTTTGAAAAAGGTTATAAGAATGTGGAAAACAAATCATTCGCTGTCATGGGAAACCTGGAAATAAATTATTCCTATAAAATATAGGAAGCTAAACGTAATTACATCTGTGGTGTTGTTTGGCTGTGTATGTTGGCTTGTTGGTTTTCTTAACTTTGTATTGTCTTTCCTGTCATGTGTTTATATCGTGAATAGATCAGATCACTAAATTGTATGCCCTTTTGAGTTTTCTAGGATTCATATGGTGGGTACATGGTGGCATTTGCTGGACGAAAATATGCTGCAAGGTCTCTCCCTGCGTTTGTTGCAAACAGCACATACATAGTGACAAGTTTTACGTTGGTAAGTATGTGTCGCTTTGAATGAGTTGATATTCAGTAAGCGGTTTTCCATTTGTAAATTCTCTAATCCAACATATGGGATGTGGTGAAGGTACTCGAGTTTCAAAAGGGTAGGCTGCAAAACTTGTATTGGAAGAGAGATGGGTGTGCTAAATGCACAGGAAACTCCAATTTTGTTTGTCTTAACAAACAAGACTGTGCCATCGAAACATCAGGCTGTAAAAACCGAGGGGGTTCTGTAGATTGCAGTCTCGGGATACAACTGGCCTTTTCTGGTACAGATAAGCATCTCTCTGTTCTCAATTCATGGTATGAGGTGGAGAACCTTCGGCAGTATTCTCTCTATGGCTTGTATTCCAATCTCAGAGATTCTCTCACTAGCCAGTATAACAACTTCTTTTAAAACTCTACTCCAAAGTGTCAATTTATTGTGTTTATGTGTAATGATGTGCGATTTTGTCATCCTTAATCTTTGCTGCCTCTGCGTGTCCTCTTTGTTGTCCTCTCTGTTCTTTTTTCGCGATTTACCTAAATTTCTACAGATGTTGGACATGTAATTATTTCCATTGCAAGATTTTTGTAAGTCATATTTTTTCATGAACTCGTTATCGATGCAATTGATATACATCTGATGAGCTTAGCGTTGCAGTTAAAAAATTACTGTCAAAGTTAAACAGTCATACTCACAACTTCTGCAGTTTGTCTAAGGACTGACAGAGGTTTCTCTAGACTTGAAATTTGAACTCTTCTCCCTTGCTTTCTATATGTTTTCCCTCTTTTCGGGCATTACTTTGTATATCCGAGTCCATCTAAGTTGCATCCATACTTGTTTGTTCAACTTTTCCCGTACTCGTACTTGGTAACTGAAATATACCCAGATTAACATAGAGGATACAGACATAGACTATGAGTGCGATGGCAGGTTAAGTGAACATTATTTCCGTGTCCTAATAATTCCGGTAGCTTTTCCGGTTGATGTTTGTGTTGTTGTAAGTGTTCCTCTTTCACTTCAGTACAAGTGAGCGGAATTAATACAAGAAAATTGAAGTCATTTGTTGGACGACACGAGTCCAAAATGTTTAGAGAAATGTACAATCAAAATGAACAACTTCATTACCTCTTCTTCAGATGAAATCTTTCCATACAAATTTTCGTAACACGAGATCACAAAGAAAATTAATACGCATTAAACGATCTTCTATAACCGGGTCATGTATATTTGTACAAACAAATTCCTTTTCCGAATCAAAAAAGAAATGTTCGGTATGTGTTAAAGAATAATCAGAAGCTGAACTGGGTAGAGGAACAACTTGGATAGCTGTAGCTTGAACATTCTGCAGAAGCCAAAACTCGATCAGTAACAAATGCCATGGGGTACACATGCTGCCTCAGTGCTCTGTGGCCAGAAAAGAGGACATGAAGACGGAAAAAGTGTGAAATCTTCAGCTTCTTTGGTCTTGTTGAATTCATGAAGCGAGGTTGCTGATGCCAAAATATACTGTTTTCTGTTGAAAGGCATTAATTAGCATAATCAACCACAAATGGCCAAACTGTGATTTGAAACGAGGGCCGTATCCAAGCACAAACTCCCAAATTAAATTGACTTGATAATCAGGCAAAGAAACAACATTAAGAGGTCAGAACTACAATAACGGAAATGGTAATGTGGCCACGTAGTAACAAACAGAAGGATAAAGTGTGATCGAGATTAGCAGGAGTGACATAATCACCCAAAGACGAAGTAAGTTGTGCATGAATCGTGTAAGAGGTTTGGAAACTAAGCCTCTGAGCGTTAACCAGACTCGTCAACCAAGTTCCGCCTGTACAAGTGTATCAATTTTCACTCCCAAGTTTGGTAGTATGCAGGTTAGGTTGGTTACTACGCTGGGACTTCAAAAGTGATAAGTTACTTCAATCTCTTTGGTATGCTGGGTGGAGGGCTACCTTTCGCAATAGGTTGTTCATGCCAATGACTCGGCTGTGGAAAAAGAAATCTCCAGTATCTAACACATCTCATTTGTTATGCTCTAACTAAGCGTTGCTTTTTGGGAGCTTACTGCTAAAAGGCTGCACAAGAACACTCAAAGACGAGTGGATAAAGAATGACATGGGTCAATCATTTTAGTGAATTTGGTTGAAACTTTATTTCATTCTGATCAGTAACTACGCGGAAATTTCAAGACCCATAACGAAGTTAAAGCGTTGAAATATAACCAAGTAAAATTTGAACTCACTGCTAGGGACATGATGAGAAGACCCCAAATCAGTTCCAAAGTCCAAGAAAACAGAACCTTCCACCATCTTGTTCTAGTAGATCCCACTGCTCCTTCACTGTAACCTCGTACACTGCCAAGACCTCCAACTGCAAATGCTTGGTAAGGAGCCATGTCCCCTACAATGGAACCACCTGTCATTCTGTCTGAGGAAAAAGTATGGGTATCACAGATAGAACAAGGTTCAATTATCCGTAAGTTATACAAAGCGCGTAGATATGCAGGCTTGTGCTTCTGAATCACCAAGTGGAACTAGTGAAGTTCCTGATGTGAAATTGTTTAAGAAAGAGAAAAACTAACTCGAACCCAAAAGTTGATGATAAATTCGGGTATGTGCCTACACCCACGGCCGAGTACAACATTTCTCCACTATATTAATAATGTGAACAATAAAATTTCTTTTCAAACCTTTACGTTTAGGGCTCGATGAACAACTAGAAAGGACAAGAACAAGAAAACAAGGATATAAGGAAACACTCTTATCTTTTTTCTTCTCTCTCACATGCTTTTCCCTTGCATGTTCTCACACTCTAACACCTTGAGTGGTATACAATTGTTTTGCTCTCCGCTCACTCTCTCTCCGGAGTATTCCCGCTCATCTTTGTAGTAGAATTCTGAATATTATTCTATCTTGGTTGCTGATCCTAGTTCCTGTAAACAAGTACATCAACTCTCCTCATATGGCCATGATAGAAGGTTTGCTCATTAGGAAAACTAATCTAAATTGGGATCTAATTACCAAAACTTTACGAAACCTTCTTCAATAGGGAAATGGAAATCAAATCCAATTGGGATTACGGTATCATTCAAGATTATTAGTTCTAATTCATGTCAAATGCTTCATGCAGACTCACTTCCGCCCCATATTTTATATGCACTCTTGCTCAATCACCTTGTCAAGAGAAATGCCGGCCCAAGTTTGACTACCTTTGATACATCGAATTTAAACTTGTTGAATATCAGCCACTTAGATAGAAATGGTATCCCATGTTCTATCTGCAGACTGAACTGCATTCAAGACAAACTCCCTGTTAGTTTCACATATAATCTTTCACATTAAAGATCACAATTTGAAGAAGTCTTACATGAAAAAAAACTACGATCATTGCCTTTGCATTCCGAAATTCTTGCTTTAGAACTACCATACTGTCATGGGGACTTCCACTGCAGGATTATCATCTTACAATGTGAAAAGATTAGTCAAACAAATTTGGAAACTAAGTTCTCAAAACCGAGATTACCTGCAAGTGACAGGAAACCCATCAAAATCTCAGCTCACAGAGCGGCCATTACAATTCAATGGTCGGACATGCTGCGTAGCACACGATTTAAATTCATATAAATAGTCTGGAAATGGAAAGAGAGTGTATAAAAAAATAAATACCACAAGAATTCTAATAAGTGGAAAATGTAAAGAGGTACCTTGAACTTTATGCTAATTGTGCTACTCCATTTGGAACTTGAAGGCTCATTCAGATCCATGCCTACTCACAACCGAGATAAATTTACACCTCCACCACCTGAACGTGAGAAAATGTCCATGAGAATGCCATGAACACCTATCTCGGGTGAAAAAGAATGCTGAGATGTAAAAGGGAAACAACATTCGTATCAATTATGGACGGGTTACACTAATAGAGAAACCGGATTGCAAAATAGACTTCAGTTAAGTCTTTTATAGTTTTTCCACAATCTCCAAGTTGAATAACACAAAAGGAAGAGAGAAAAAAATTAATCTCTACTACAAAGGATTGTTGAGCTAGCCATTCGGGTCTTGGTCTTCTATAAGCCAGTAAAACATTAGAATCATACTGGCCCTTACCCCATGACACATCAAGCTTCTCACTTCCCCCAAATAAATTTGGATGTTTGATGCAAAGACTGCAATGAGAAATTAAAACTATACACTTTTATCTAATTAATGGAAAATGATGTTATCGGTATCCCTAGTTCACCCAAATTGCATATCCCACAAACCAGAAGACCCAAAACTTCAAACATCGAGAACCCGAATTTCATATGCTACAACAACGCCTTGTCCTACTAAGTGGGGTTGTATATGAATCTTAGAACACCATTGCGCTTGGTTTTGTGCCATGTCTTCTCTTAGATCCAAGTAGTCCAATTCTTTTCTAATTAACTTTCCTTAATCAGCCATTAAAATTTGAATGGGAATTGAGGACTTTCAAAGGGATGGGCACTTGCATGAATGAAGAAGCTGCCTAGAGTTCCACGGCGGGGAGGGAGAGAGAGAGAGAGAGAGAGAGAGAGAGAGAGATAGAGAGAGAGATGCCCTGTTGTGCAATTTGAGCGACGAGAGAAGGGCAGAAGCCAGTTCTTTGCTCCCAATGTTTGCCTTCCATTTTCTTCTGTTTGAGTGAATATTTAATGTTGGGTTTAGTGAGAATGGAGGCCCAAGAACACAAAAAGAAAATGGAGAATTGGGCTCGGACAAGTTGATAGTCCAGAAAGAATTAAAAATAATTTTGGCAAGGAATAGGCAACATGCCTATGTGAGAAGTGATGGACGACAGAGAACAGCTCATCTCTAACAAAAAGTACTTTTCAAGGGCATGGGTAGGTAAATAAATGGTGACTCACCATCTTCTGAAAGCCATCACCAAAAGGCAAGGCTTGGACAATTAGGCTAAAAAGTTTATAAAAGCAACAAGGGAAATCAGAGATAAGGACACTCAACCAATTAATCAAAATATATCCAACTTTGCTCTCAAACAAGCAAGAAACCATAAAGCTTCATTTTGTCCATACTCTACCCTTTTAGTCATAGATCCACCATATAAAGCCATCTTTTGTCAAGTTTTTAGAAGCTTTGCTACCATTGTAGTATTGAATCCCTTTACTAAACCCGATTTACATCTCATTCTCCAAAGATTACAACCCTTGTAAAACACAAAGAGAAGTGGTTGCAAGAAGATGAACCTTGCCTGACAAGGTTATTATTTTGCCCGAGTCTCTTTTGTTTGTACTTACATAAAGTAGATCTATTGTTTAATGTATCTTCCATTGTGTTTTAAATCAGTTTCAATTGCTTTTCGTTCAAAGTTTCATCTATGATTAATCTGGCTAAACTAATTAACCTTGCTTCTTAGTATTAACTGTAATCAAAGAAATGGTTGGAAGGGCCCATAACTCCCTTTATCTAGACATACAATATTATGAGTAAAAGTCCTTGTTTACAAGGCAAGAAAAATAACTTTATACAGACTTAACCCATCTATAACAATCCAATAGAATTAAGAAGTCTGAGAAACTTGTGGCGCAAGTAATCAACACAGTTCATAACCAAAAGAGAACAATCTGTTATACAAAGATAACAGTGGCATGCTCAAATCCATATTAGCTTTGATTGTGAGCCTTAAGGCCTAACAAAGGTCCCACAAAAGCACCATTCAAACTAATAGCAAACTCATATTGTAGCACACCAAGCAGCAAACCTTGCCCGATAGGCAAGACCAAAGGGGAGTTATGCGAGGGATAGATTTAGCTTGAACAACTTCTTCATTGGTCGTGGAGCATGCCATTTTTACTTGGCGAGTCAAATTAAACATAGCTCAGTCTTTATATTATAGTCCTGTAAAAAAGTACATTTTTAATGAATATGCCCAGTGTGTTACATTTTATTAGATATGGAATGTGATTGTGTAAATTCTATCATATTTGGGATATCGTTATAGGATTCTACCATATCTCTTTAGGCTAGATGTTATCTTATTAGAGTTGTAATCCTATTGGAGTAAGGAATTTACCTTCCCTACTACTATAAATAAAGGCACAATGGGTGAGATACCACACACCTCACAATTACACATCTTTGTCTTCTCTCTCTATGCCGTCGACCATCCTCTCTATCTGTTGTTCAGTAAAATATGCCTACAACACGTTATCATCACACTCTTGATGCTACGCTAAAGATAGTTTTTATCTTCAATTAGGGAGTATTACGTTTTAATCATTCTTTTTAGGCTAAATCGGATAAATCATCCCTGTGGTCATAAGAAATTTGGAAGATAGCCTTTGTGCTAAAAAAAATCGAATTTAAACCCCTATGATGTACTCTGTTAGCAAATTTAGTCCAAAAGTGATTTTTCTGTTAACTCTCTGTTAATACAAGGGTAAAATTGTACTTTGATTTAAACTTCTGGGATTTAACCTTCTAGGATTTCTGGGTTTCTATCAAGACTTCACCTTTTTAGAGAGAGAATTGAGAAAATGGCGAATGGGGTAGAGAGAGAAAGTGGGTTGGTGCTGTTTAGCCACGAAATTGGCAATGTAGGTTTCATTCTCAATACACCAACTTAAAGAAAAGCTCTTTACTCAACAAACAAGCCAGAAACCATCTGGACTCCACCATATGAAGAGTAGGCAAACATATAGCTATTGTATTCAGTGAGACAAAACAACATACACCTTAACTGTATACCCAACAAAAATACGGTGAACAACTTGCAAAGCAAAAGCAAAAGCAAAAGCAAAAGCAAATGCTTGTCGTCATCAAATACAAACCCAACAGATTAGGCAGACCAGAAAGGGATAGACAGATTGTAGCCATCAACATCAAAACCTAGTCCACGATGAACTCAAAGAAGCTCAAAATGCAAACAACATGCATTAAAAATAAAATCCCTTCTTTCCAAAAAGCAACAAAGTGAGAGAGATCAAAATGGTAGAGAGAAAGACCTTCCTGACAGCCAGGGTTGCACTTGCAAGTGACTTCGAGGTCACCATTGACGAAAACCCTAAGCCTCTCGATTGAATCACTGTATCTGTAAATGGTGCAGCCGCACGTAACCTCTATATGGTCCGACCCTCTATTCACCCCGCTCATCTCTCTTAGCTCATTATCGCTAAACAGCACCAACCCACTTTCTCTCTCTACCCCATTAGCCATTTTCTCGATCCTTTCTCTAAAAAGGTGGAAGTCTTGATAGAAACCCAGAAATCCCAAAAGGTTAAATCAAAGTAAAATTTAACCCATGTATTAACAGATAGTTAATGAAAAAATCACTTTTGGACTAAATTTGCTAATGAAGTACACCAAAGGAGTTTAAATCCGAGTTTTTTTAGCACGGGGACTATCTTCCAAATACCTTATGACCACATGGATCATTTATCCTATTTGGCCTTCTTTTTATGATTAACTTATTATTTTATTGAATTAATCTACATTTTTATGATTAACTTATTATTTTATTGAATTAATCTACATGCTATTGATTCAAGTTAATTTTTCTTGATTGAACGTGATACAATTGTAAACACAAAAATTCTATAATGAATGAAACGAGAACACGTGTACAAAGTAGATTTGTATTGATTTGAGTTTGTAGGTTACAATCTCTGTTTACAATTTTCCTCTGATCCAGTCTTCAAATTTGATGTAGATGTAGGTTGTTGATCCGATGACTTGATCTCGGACGAACGATTAAACGATTGCTTCAAGTTTTGAGCTTGAAATGACGCGTGGATAGTCTTCACCTCAGGTTTAGGGTTGCGGCAAAGGGAGTGTTGATGTAGAATTTCGTTGATTCGAGGGCCTTGGCGACTTGATCTTGAATCGAACGTCATTACAAGTTTTAAGCTTGCAACAAAGTCTTAAAGTTATCGGCACAAGTGCTTGTTGATTCTTAAGGGAATGCTTTGGTTTTGATCAAAAGAAAGCTTCAGCTTTGGTTGTACGTTCTTTGAAGAGAGCTTTGGCAGCGTATTAGTCTTCAAAGATTTATGCAGAGGTTCTTCTCAATGTGTAATTTTTCGACCCCTTTGCGTGTCTTGGATCCTTGTATTTATAGACTTCCAAAGCCATGCCTTTGGATGGATTTGGCCTCGATTTGTGTCTTGATTTGTCCGTGGAAGAATTTAGACATGTTTTGTGTTTTAATTTCAGCCACCTTCCTTATATTGGCCAAAATTTATAGGCCTTGTTGCCTATTTGTGAGTAATCTTCAATTTTTGCTTATTTTGTGAAGATGCTCTGGCTTTCTTTCCGATTTTGAGAGATCTTCGGCCCCTTGTTGACTTTAAGGGGGTTTTTCTCCATTTTGCTGAATTTTGGGAATGTTTTACACTTCCTTAGCTTGATTTGTGCCATATGTCATTGAACTTGTTTATTTGTGATGAGTCATATGCCATGTGGAGCTTTGTGATGCATCTTTTGTATGTAACAACATTTACATGTCTACAAATGCCGCACTTTAAGGCACGTTGTAGGCATGTGTTTGTCACATGTAGGAAACGTGTTTTGAAGTCCTGCAATGTGAATGTTCTAACTCAAGGGTCGTCGAGACTTGATCTTGAATTAATTTGCTTCTTCAAGGGCTGTAAAGGCGTATTTTTTGAACGAAACATTTCTTCAAGGGCCGTTGAGGCGTATTTCTTGAATGGAAATGATGAATTTCGTCAAGGGCCATTGAGGCATATTTCTTGAACAAAACATTTCTTCAAGGGCCGTTGAGACTTGATCTTGAATGAAATGAAAATTGTCTTCAAGGGTCGTAGAGGCTTAGTCTTGAAAGAAATGAAATTTTTCTTCAAGGGCCGTAGAGGCTTGGTCTTAAAAGAAATGAAATATTTTTTTCTTTAAGGGCCGTAGAGGCTTGATCTTGAAAGAAATTAATTTTTTTTTCAAGGGCCATAGAGGCTTGATCTTGAAAGAAATTTTGGAAATGGATAAATCGGCACATACTTAATGCGCGTATTGATTTTTCCATAATTTTAACAAAATACATTTGGTGTATTTTGAATTTTTTCCTTGTGGTTGTACGAAAAAAATGTTTTTCCTTGGGTAGGAAACTCCTTCAAATCTGGCAATGAGGGTGATTCCCTTCAAAGTTTTGAAAAGATTTAATGCTTGTCCTTGGGTAAGTAGGATGTGCATTTTTTTTCCTTTTTTTTTTTTTTTTCCTCTTCAGCCAAGAGGGTATTTTTCTCCTTGTTTTGGGAAACTTGAAGACTTGTCCTTACCTTGGAGGGATTTCCTTTTGTATTTTGGCAAGGAGAGATACTTTCCTTTGTTGTTTTCAAAATTTTGAAGCCCTTTCCTTATTTTTTTTTTTGTTTCCTTTTCTTTTCTTTGCTGATTTTTGTTGCAAAAAACAACATGCTTTTTCCTTGGTTTGGGAAACACGTCATCTGACTTGCATGCCAAGTTTTAGATCGATTTCTCCTCTAGAAAATTCTGTAAAAATATGGAAAACTTAGCTTTATCTTTTATCTTTTCAGGCATATATCACACACCACTAGGAAAAATCGGGAAAGCCTTCCACTCGTCATTTTCCCACCATTGCGCAGTTCTGACAGGGAAACAACTTTTGCGGGATTATCTTTGAAAACTGGAACGTTTGGCTCTAGGGAAAATTATGAAATTAGAACACAACTATCATTTTCCTTCTCCAATTGGCCTTGTATCAAAACTCCTACAGAAAGTTGATTTATCACCAAAAACGTCTTGCTTGTGCAGATTGGCTGAAACTTGTCATTTTTTACTTGGAATTTGCTTCCTTCTTTTGGTTGGAATGTACTTCCTTCTTTTGATTTTTTTTTGCTATTTGGCATGTACTCTCCCTTATAGCATTAGGAAGCAATTGACCCCTATTTATAAGACAATTGGGTGTGTATTTTTGTTTTCACAATTCCTTGCTGTGCATTGCCTTTGCTGCTGTGTTGTGTGTGCTGCTGCTGTTGTTGCCGTGGGCTAGTTGCTTAGAGCTTGTTGCAGTGCATCACTTTTTACTATGTGGTGCTATGCAAAAGACTGCAGTGGGGTTGTAACGCCTCGCCAATTTATTTCGGAATTTACATTTAGGGGTAGGCCAAAAATGTCATAGTTACCCTTTATGTTAATAACCATTCTAACTTTTCTTTTGTAACAATTTTCCACTAAAATTTAATCTCGTTTATTTTATGATTGCATCTAACTTCTCGTTAGACTGTCTATGTACCCTTTGGAGGGATCAAGCCAATTGTAGTTCACCAACCATAAGAGAAATTGAACAAACCCTACTTAGTCAGACACTTACTTAATACTTAACAAAGAATTATGTATACATAACTAGATTCCACCACTTTCTTATAATTCCTCCATCAAGTCCAACATGAATAAAATTAACCAAAGATCACCCAAAATCCAAGGTGAGGCTCATGGCAAGCCTACTCATCAATTTAAACCAATTCTTTGCCACTTTAGTTACAAGTTTGAAAATCCACACAAATTCATCCAATTTACACTAAGAACTTAACATAAATTAACTCATCCATTAGAATCAAAAAGAAAATATGATAGGGTTTCTTAGGTTCTCACCTCCAAACTCCTCCAAAGCTGTTCATCAATCTGCCACTTCGCTACTATGCTCTTAAATCAACTTCATCACCACGAATCCTCAACAAGAACCTTGAAATTTCAAGTTGAACACTTCAATCTCAAACTTGTTCGAAAATGAAACTTGGAATTTGAAAGATCCACTTACATATCTTGGAAATGCATGATGAGAAGAGTATTTTTCTTTCTTGGGTCAAGACCCATCTCCGGCGAGGTTGCCCAGAATCGGCAAACAACCCACGAAAATCCATTGAAACTTCTAGGCTTCAATATATGTGCACGCTTGGTTCCAACATATGGTTTTGGTATTAAATTGAAGAGGGCTTCGTTATGAATACATAGCCTTCGACCGTGCGTGGTTTTGTTGCCGTATGAGAAGGTTATCATTTTTGGAGTGAAGAAGAATTAAGAGGGAGAAGAACACAGTAGCCCCCTTGCTGAAGAAGGGAAGCCTTTGGCTTCTAGAATACTCCTTCCCAAAATAACCATTTTGCCCCCTAACTTTGCTTGTTCATATCTTATTCGTTATAACTCCGTTTCACGAACGATTTTTGCCTACACGCTCGTAGGGTCATCCTCTATTTAAATATATCAAGAAATACAATGAAATTTATGAGGATAAAATACATCCTCGTATAATTATGTTGACCAAATAGGGGCATTTTTGTCATTTTCTACTTAACAAAAAATTATATGATATAAATAATCAGAAAAGCTAGAAGCGGGATTTTACATTTTCCCCATTCGAATTTCATAACCATGAATTGATTTATTTTCTATTTTCTCCACATATTCATAATTATGAATATCAAATTCATATACTTAAAATTTTCAGGGTATTACAGGGGTTGCATTGTGGAGTGCCTTTTTGTCATAGTTTTCCCTCGGTGGTGATGTTGTCGTGCAGTGCAAGAAATTGCTTGCGTAATCGTTGCGGGGTTGTGTAGTGTGATTATATAGCATTTTGGTTTTCTTTGCTACTGTAGCGTGCTTTGAAGGATCGTCTTGTAGTTACCCTCTTTGCCGTGCTGCTCAAGCATTATGGCTGATTTCTTTTCGTTGTTGTGACTTTGTCATTGTCATTTTCAACGCTCATGAGGTTTGTCTTGCATGTCTTTTGCTTTAGTGAAGCAATCTTTTTTTTTTCTTCTTCTTGCCACCCCACTCTTATGCTTATGTTGCTTTGTTTATTTTGTTGCAGCCATGGTATTTTTTAAGTGCTTTAAGAGCAATACTATCACCATTCTTGCGAAGGAAGGCGATTCGCAAGATAGAGGAACGACGTTGAAGCTTTGTGCGCCATTGACTAGCCCCAAAGCACTTGTTCTTCCTTCAAAAGACAACTAGATGCACATCAAGTCGTGGTCTTTTGACGCATCTTGGGAGGTGACAGATTTTGGCCAACCAAATATGAAGAAGAAGGTGTGTACGTCGAGGATTCTTGTCTTAAATCATTCGCACCATGTTCGTGACAATCCACCGGCTTCGTTTGAGCTTCTTGGCGATTGCATTCGTAGTGAAGCTATGACTTGGAATAACACCTTATCGACTACTGGAGAAGCCATCTTTGTTTTTTGCTCATTTTGTAATACGGCTTTGTAGCCGAATTCTTCCTTTAAAGAAATAAAGTATTCACATTCTTGAATTTGCACTTTATTCTTCAAAGTGTTTGTGTTTTTGTTGATGATGTGACTATACTTGAAGTTTTGAAGTTTCAAGTTGCCTATGTACCATCGGTTGAGGAGGGATCAAGTCATGACGTAGTTCAAAGGAGTGATGGGTTGCTTTGATGGTTTTGATGGTGATTTTGCCGTACACAGTTTATACTTTTGTGGGCCAGGAACGATGGGTGTCATCTTTTAAGCTTGTGCGAATAAGGAGCATTGAGGGTCGCACTTTAAGCTTATGCGAACAAGGAGCATTATGCCTAGTGTAGTTTAGGCTCATGCAGATGAAGAGCTTTAGGTGTCGCCTTTTAAGCTTTTACGAACAAGGAGCATTGTTGCCTTGTGCAGTTTAGGCTCGTGTAGGCGAGAAGGATTGTTTGTTTGGTCTAAGGGTAATAACGCTTCAAGAATTTGTCATTGATGGGGCCAAACTTTAAGCCATCTTTTGCCACGATTAGTGATAGAAGCATATTCATGCTACTTAGTTATGTTGTTTCCTTGCATTTAGTGAGTTAATTACTATTTATTTTAGTCTTTTAAGCTATTTTCGTATGTTTTTAGGTCCTAATGGCAAAAGGAGCAAGAAAGGGCATTTTGGAGCTAAATGGAGCATTTTTTGGCATGGATTGGATATCTTAACCATGGAGCAAAGAGGATGGATGAAATTGAAGTCAAGAAGGGCTAGGAAAGGCTACAAATCTGGTGGATGAAGTCCTAATGCAAAGAAGATAAGGAAGTAGCAAGAAATAAGGAACTTTATCCAACCTTATCTTATCCTATCCTAACCAACCTTATCCTTTCCTAACTCTAACATTATCCTATCTTATCCTATCCAAATTAGGTTGTGCCTTGAAATTAGCTATTTAGGAGGGATTAGATGTATATTTAAACACTTAGAACAGATTCTAGAACCTTATTCCTTTGTATGCCGCATAAACACCATTCCTTGTAGGTTTAGGAATTGCAATCCTTTCTCTACACCTATATCATATGTCCTTATCCCTTTAGGACCAAAAATCTGTTCTAAATCATTCTTTCTAGAAACCTTATCTTATCCCTACAAGTATGTTGCACCTATCCTTCTAGAATCCCCTAAATCCATGCCGTGCACTACCTATCCCAATCCCCTTTGGTTTCTGCCTAGACTTAACCCTTTTCCCATGGAATTGTGCAATCCTTTTCCTTCACTAATTGTGCATAATTAGCCTATATATACAGCCCTATGCCGCACCATTCAACCATCCACTCACTCATTCATTCATTCATACTTTCAGCCATCAAACACCACAATTCACCCTACATCACACTAGTGCCGCAAGCAAGGAAGGAAGGAGAGGAAGACTTGTGCAATCTGCCATCCAAGGGAGTGCCGTGCATGCCATTGGAGTGTGGAGCATTTTCTTGGTTCTTTCTATCCTTAGTCTTAGTTCAATGTTTAAATTTAATTATCTTCGTTTTACGAACATGAGGAACTAATTTATTTTTAGTTGGAGGTGAATTCGAAGCCATGATTATATGTTTTATATGAATTGATTACATCCAGTTATTGTTTCTTAAGGCATGAATGTGATTTGCTTATCTAAGTTATTAAAACTTGTTTATGTATGAGGGTTGGGGGTTAACACTTAATTTGCATGCATAAATTTGACGCTAGAATATAAGGGGGTTTCACGTAATAGTTATTCACTTATATTCACGAGTAGTGGAGGTTGCTAGTCACAATCGCATTAAGTAAATCCATGGTATGAGTCTCATGCATTTCA
Organism: Pyrus x bretschneideri; assembly: GCF_019419815.1. NCBI lineage: Eukaryota > Viridiplantae > Streptophyta > Magnoliopsida > Rosales > Rosaceae > Pyrus > Pyrus x bretschneideri. The sequence continues at coordinate 828,204 of NW_025999806.1, read as the reverse complement.
TAGTGATGAATGCCTTGTCAATGCTTATGGTTTTCACAAAAAGATACCTATCTTTGTTATGCGTTTCATATAAAGAACTTGAGAAAGATAGTTTGGTTGTAATGTGTTTTCATTCAATTCAATGAATTAAGGAAAACCTGAGGGTTAGTTGTGCGATGCAACTAATTTGGGGCATTGTCATTCATAGTCTAAAGGAATAATAACTGGAAATTGGTTCGTATGCATATATCATGTGTGGAGAAGGACCCTCTAACTGGCCTTTCATCCATTTATTTCACTTAAATTCGTTTTTCAAAAGTGTTTTCTATAAAGTTTTTGTTTTAAGTTTAAAATTCGTCAAAAACAATCCCCATTTCACTTAGTCTTCATATTTGAGTCAAAACTTGTTTTCCTTGAGTCTTTTGAGTCAAGTCAAGTCCTATTTTCGTCCAAAACACTTATTGAGTCTAAAATTGAGTCTTTTTTATTATTGGTTGCTGTTTTAAGTGTCTAAAGTTAGTTTTGAGTCTATAGAGTCTAGTTTAGTGTTTTTGAGTCTTATTTATATAGATTAGCATCCCTAGTTAATCCCCGGTCTAGAACGATCCCTACTTACATATTTACTACAATTGTCACAAATAGGGTTTAATTTGTGTGTCAAGTTAATTTTCACATCAAATTTTGGCGCCGTTGCCGGGGATTAGCAAACTTGCTAATCCCTTATGTTTGTGTAGTGTCTTTTTAGTGTCTTTGTGTTTTTTTTTTAAAGTTTGCCGTGCCTTTTAAATTGATTGCTGATTTGGTTGTGTTCTTTATTTTCAGGTACTAGTTTATGACTCGTCGTTCATAACCTATTCGTGCAAACATATTGGATTTTGACGACGATTTTGAACGAACTTTGAGAAGAAAGAGGAAACAACCGGAACCTTATCCACCTAGTTCAAGTTCAGATTCTGAATCTGAATTTGAAGAAGAAGAAAGCATGGCGGCGGACAATCGAACAATCAAAGAACTTTTAGCCTCGGGACTAGACAATGTCGTGCCCTTGTGCATTCAATATCCTATGGCCGCCCAAGGCAAGACCGATGAGTTCGAATTGAAGTCTAGCTTGTTGCATCACATTCCCAAGTACCATGGTTTGTCCATGGAAGATCCAAACAAGCATCTTAAGGAGTTTGAAGTGGTATGTTCAAGCATGACACCCATCAATGTCGATGGGAACATTTTCAAGATGAAGGCCTTTCCATTCTCTATTCTAGAAAAGGCTAAAGATTGGCTATACGAATTGGCACCCGGAACCGTCACTTCTTGGGAAAGCATGAAGTGGGCATTCTTAGAGAAATTCTTCCCAACTTCAAGAGTGATTCTTTTAAGGAAGAAAATTAGTGGCATTCAACAAGACCAAGGGGAGTCTTTTCCGGCATATTATGAACGTTTCAAGACTCTAGTTGCATCATGCCCTCAACATCAAATGAAGGAAGAACTTTTAATTCAATATTTCTACGAAGATTGAGAGACAAATGCTAGATGCCTTGGCGGGAGGTGCTTTGGTTGACAAAACACCCGTGGTTGCCAAGGTTTTAATTGCAAATCGAGCCTTGAATGCACAACAATATGAAGGTGTTGGACAAAGAGACACCTCACGGCAGCAAGTGAATGAGGTAAGTTCCCAATCTGACATTCAATCTCAATTAGCTAATCTTACTTTTATTGTGTCTCAGATGGCCGAAGGAATGAGAATACAATGACTAATTGTATGTGGCGTATGTTCTATCCAAGGACACCCTTCGGACAAGTGCCCTCAATTGATTGAGAATGGGGGATGGGAGAGTGCAAATGCCATTGGATTTCCAAGCCAAAATCAGCCAAGAAATGATCCATATTCCAACACATACAATCCGGGTTGGAGAGACCACCCAAATTTCAAGTGGAAGGAGCCTCAACAACCTCCACAGTAAGGAGGCTTTAGACAACAACCCCAGGGGTTCTACACCAAGCCATTCGGTCCCAATCTAACCCAAGCACAACCTGCCCAAAACAATCAAGGTACGTCTTTAGACAATGATACACTTCTTAAGTTACTTACCAATTTGTCTCAGGGACAAGAGAATCAAAACAAAGCATTGCAAAATCAAGAAAAAGCCATGCAAAACCAAGACAAAGGGTGGACCACTTGGAGAAGCAAATTGGGCAGATTGCGGAGTTTGTAGGACAATTCCGAGACCAAGGCAAGCTCCCTAGGTCAACCATTGTCAATCCAAATGGAGGGTTCGAATCTGCCAAGGATATCACGTTGAGAAGTGGTAAGGAGGTTGGAACCACCCCAAAACCATCCAAAACAAGTCAAGAAGAGGACACGTTGCTGCAAGAAGAGGAACAAGGAACAAAGGCCACGGCAAGGGTGGAACAAACCTTGCCGCAACCATCTACCACCCCAAAACCGTCCAACACTCCTGAGGTAAGTCCAAATTTGACTTTATCAAGTTCAATTCCACTAAATGTGCCCTTCCATAGCAGATTTAGGCAATCAAAGAAAGAAGAGAATGAGAAGGACATTCTGGAAACCTTCAGGAAAGTTCAAGTCAATATCCCGCTCCTTGATGCAATTAAGCAAGTTCCTAAGTATGCGAAATTTTTGAAAGAGCTTTGCACAACAAGGAAGAGGATTTCGAACAAAGAGGTGGTCCAGGTAAGTGAGAATGTTTTGGCGGTGTTACAATGAAAACTACCACCTAAATGCAAAGATCTGGGTAGTTTTACAATTCCTTGTGTTATTGGAAATACTAAATTTGAACATGCTATGCTAGATTTAGGAGCTTCAATTAATGTCATCATGCCTTACTCAATTTATACATCTACGAACTTAGGAGAGCTTAAAAACGATGGTGTGATTATTTAATTGGCCGATCGTTCTAATGCCTATCCAAAAAGAGTTTTGGAAGATGTTTTGGTGCAGGTTAACAATTTGATATTTCCGGCAGACTTTTACGTGCTTGACATGGAGGATTCATCCCATTCTACACCATTGCCAATCCTACTTGGGAGACCTTTCATGAAAATAGCCCGCACCAAGATCAATGTGTTCAAAGGAACTTTAACGATGGAATTTGATGGGGAAGTTATTGATTTCAATCTTTCTGTAACTATTAAATATCCTAAAGACGATCATTCTTGTTTCTCTATTGATATACTTGAGTCATTGGCACAGGATTTTCTTGATTCGTTGGACAAAGACCCACTTGAAACCACAATTGCCGAGGGAATGGGTATAGAACCAAATCTGGCCGTGCATGATGAGGAAGTTGGCAAGATGGCGGCCGTACTTGAATCATCGCCACAATATCAAAGTAAGCCCCTAAACCCAATTTCAATTCCCATTTCTACTAACAAGTTGTTACCTTCAGTGATTAAGGCACCCATTCTTGAACTTAAACCATTGCCAAGTCACTTGAAGTATGTCTATTTGGGAGACAAAGAGACGTTGCTCGTCATTGTTTCTTCATCACTCACGGCAATGGAGGAGGCCAAATTGGTTCGAGTATTGAAAGAGTACAAAATAGCCATATGATGGACCTTGGCCGATATTAAGGGAATTAGCCCTACAATATGCATGCATCGCATACTTCTAGAAGAAGGGGCTAAACCAACTCGAGAGGCTCAACGTCGGCTCAACCCTCCAATGATGGAAGTTGTGAAGAAGGAGGTTATCAAATTACTTGATTGTGGAGTGATTTATCTTATCTCGGATAGCTGTTGGGTTTCACCAATTCAAGTAGTGCCAAAGAAATCCAGAGTGACAATGGTGAAGAACGCCGAGAATGAGCTTGTGCCAACACGTATCCAAATGGGTTGGAGAGTTTGCATCGATTATAGGAAGCTCAACACCACCACAAGGAAGGACCATTTCCCTTTGCCGTTCATTGATCAAATGCTTGAAAGGTTAGCCGGTCATTCTTTTTATTATTTTCTTGATGGGTATTCAGGATATAATCAAATTGTCTAGCTCCGGATGACCAAGAAAAGACCACTTTCACGTGCCCTTTTGGTACTTTTGCTTATCGTCGCATGCCATTCGGTTTATGCAATGCACCTGCCACCTTTCAAAGATGCATGGTAAGTATATTTTCAGATTTTGTGGAGAAAATAATTGAAGTTTTTATGGATGATTTTAGTGTATTTGGTGATTCGTTTGACGATTGTTTACATAATCTCACTTTAATCCTAAAACGATGCATTGAAACTAACCTTGTTTTAAATTGGGAAAAATGTCATTTCATGGTAAAACAAGGCATAGTTTTAGGGCATATAATTTTGGCCAAAGGGATTGAGGTTGATAAATCAAAAATAGATCTTGTACGCTACTTACCCTCTCTTACTTCGGTTAGAGAGGTTCGTTCTTTTCTTGGACATACAGGATTCTATAGGCGATTCATTAAGGACTTTTCAAAAATCTCCAACCCCCTTTGCCGACTTCTCCAAAAAGATGTGCCATTCAAGTTTGATGAGGAGTGTGAGAAGGCCTTCAAACACCTCAAGGAAATGCTCACTTCGGCCCCCATCATTGTTCCACCAGATTGGAGCCTTCCTTTTGAGCTTATGTGCATTGCCTCAGATTATGCATTAGGAGCTGTTTTAGGCCAAAGGAAGAACAAGCAGCCATATGTCATCTATTATGCATCCTAGACCTTGAATGATGCCCAATTGAACTACTCCACAACGGAAAAAGAACTTTTTGTTGTTGTTTTTGCTTTAGATAAATTTCGTTCTTATTTACTTGGTACTAAAGTTATAATTTACACTGATCATGCAGCGTTGAAGTACTTACTCACCAAGAAGGAAGCCAAGCCAAGACTTATTCGTTGGATGCTTCTACTTCAAGAGTTCGATATCGAAATCTGGGACAAGAAAGGAAGTGAGAACGTGGTGGCTGACCACTTGAGCCGCATGGTACATGAAGAAGAGGCCGTACCTATCCCAGAGACATTCCCAGACGAGCAGTTGATGTCCATCGAGGTAAGTGAGCCCTGATATGCCGATTTAGTGAATTATTTGGTGTCTAAACAAATTCCAAGCAACCTAAATAAATACCAACTTGATAAACTTAAAAGGGAGGCTCGGTTTTATGTGTGGGATGATCCTTATTTGTGGAAATATTACGCGGATCAAATCATTCGTAGGTGTGTGCATGAATCGGAGTTTAATTCAATTTTAACGTTTTGTCACACTTATGCATGTGGAGGTCACTTTGGCACTCAAAGGACGGCACGTAAAGTACTTGAATGTGGTTTTTATTGGCCTACTATATTTAAGGATGCTAGGACATTTTGCATAACATGTGATCGATGCCAAAGAATCGGAAATATAGGTCCAAAAGACCAAATGCCGCAGATACCTATCCATGGTGTCAAAATTTTTTATGTTTGGGGTATTGATTTTATGGATCATTTTCCTTCATCTCATGGTTTCCTTTATATTTTACTTGCGGTTGATTATGTGTCGAAATGGGTGGAAGCAAAAGCCACCCGTGCTAATGATTCCAAAGTGGTTGCAGATTTTGTCAAAACTAACATATTTGCTAGATTTGGAATGCCAAGAGTTCTTATAAGTAATGGAGGGTCCCATTTTTGCAATTGAACCATTGAAGCTTTGCTCAAGAGATATAACGTCACGGATAAGGTGGCAACACCTTATCATCCTCAAACAAGTGGGCAAGTCGAGGTTTCTAATTGGGAAATCAAGCAAATTTTGGAGAAGATCGTTGGGCCAAACCGGAAGGATTGGAGCTTGCGTTTGAATGATGCATTGTGGGCATATCGTACGGCCTACAAAACACCAATTGGAATGTCCCCATTTCGGCTCATCTATGGGAAACCATGTCATCTTCCCGTTGAATTGGAGCATAAAGCACATTGGGCCGTCAAAGCGTTCAGCATGGACATTGATGCCACTGGAATACATAGGAGGCTTCAATTGAATGAGCTTGAGGAGATAAGGCATGAAGCATACGAGAACGCGTTGATTTACAAGGAAAAGTCAAAAGCATTCCATGATAAGATGATTCGTAGCAAGACATTTGTTCTAGGGCAGAAAGTGCTACTCTTCAATTCCCGCCTTCGCTTGTTTCCAGGTAAGTTGCGTTCTAAATGGATTGACCCGTTTGTTATTACTAATGTATTTCCTTATGGTGCAGTCCAAATTCAAAGCTTAAAGACCGGCCAAGAGTTCAAAGTGAATGGACATCGTTTGAAGTCATACTATGAGAATTTTGAAGAGCATGTCGTGGATGGTGCAAGCTTCTATGTCGTGGGCCCCATTGAAGCTTAAGAGGAAGAATCGTCCAGCTGGAAGACGTTAAAGCAAGCGCTTCTTGGGAGGCAACCCATGCAAATAGAGAAGAACTAGGAAGCTCTAACACTCCATAACCAGATTTGCGTTCCTAAACCCTACTCTTTATTGCTTTTATTTTGCCATGTTTGTTGTGTTATTTGGTTGTTTGTTTGTGAGTCTATGCTTAAAACATTGAGGACAATGTTTGGTTTAATTGTTTGGGGGGGGGGGTAAACAAAGTGTTTTTCATGCAAATTCATGGGATTTTATCACCTATCATTTCTAAAGTTGTTTTTCACTGTTTTTATGTGTTTTTAGTGTGTTTTGAAGTGTTTTTATGTGTCTTAAACAGAAAATCCGAAAATTTGAAAAACAAATCGAAAAAGAGTGTTTTGAAAACCCAAAAAGAGTTGTTTTTAGAGTCGTTTTGTTTTTGCGTTTGTTTATGTCTTAGGGTACCTTCCAACACAATGATGATGATTTGGTTTTTAATTGCATGACTATTAAAGAAAGTTACAAACATGGATGGAAGTTTGATATGCTCTTTGGTTTATGCTTGGTTATAGTTGACATGTACGAATTCACATGTAATCACAAAGGAAAAAAAATCAGTTTTTGTAACATGCTTGAAGGAAGAAACTTAAACTAACGCTACAATCTTGGGAGATTTGAGCCTAAACATTCTTTGGAGAGTTATTAATCTTGATTTCTTGTTTTCTAAACAGACCCATAGATAGGGTAGTAGAAGACTGCGATGACAATGATGATGAGGCTTCTAACATATCGTTAAAGTCGTTTTTTTGTTTTTTTGTTTTTTTTTTTTTGCATAGGTTGGAAGAACAAACTCACCAACTTGAGCTTGCTATTGGCCTAGAAATAAGTGGTTTAAGCATTAAAAAAGCTGAAGCAAACATAAGCCATTTGACGACCAACAAGCTGCTTGAGACCTTGCTTTATGAGTTTTGGGAAAGTAGACTCGTTGATAAACATAGTCATAATACCCCATCAAAGAAAAACGCCTCAGGAGGTGAGAGGCCACAACCAGTTGATAGGAGCATATTCATGCGACTTAATTAGCTTGTTCTCGTACATTTACGTTGTGTTTACTTAGTTGTTTTAGTGTGTAAGGCCATTTTTGTGTATTTTCAGATTATAAGGCCAAAGTGTGCAAGAAGATGCAAATTGGAGCTTTTTGGAGCAAAAGAGGAATGAATGAGTTGAAGACGTGAAGAAACGACGAATTCCTACTCCAACGATGAATTCTTACCAAAACGAGGAATCCTACTCAAACAAGGTTTCCTATTTTAGGAAAGTTAACCCTAAGTTTCCCGTTTTGGTAACCTTTCCTAATCTTAAACGTCCGTATTTTCTAGCTACTTTGAAGTCCTTGTAGGCACTTTAGGACACAAAACGAAGGCCCTAGCCCAAATTCTAGCCTAAGCCGTGCCTTTCCCTTTCTTTCCTTCCCTTGCCGTGCAAGGGGGGGTACTTTGGTCTCATTTCATGCATTAAACCCTAAACCCTAATCACCCTAATTTCCTTGCAGCCACTTTCCTTTCTATTTCTGAAACTTAAACCTATTTCCCTCTCAAATCAACCCTAGCCGCACCTTTTAGTGAATTTCCTTTTTAATTTCTGATTTAATTTCAGAATTTTGTGGCCTTTGATTCATCCAAAATCCATCTCAGCCATTCACCCAAATAAACCCTAGTTATACAACCTTGCAGCCGCACCTCTCCTTCCAAATTCATTCAAGCCGTGCATTCCATTCATCTTAATTTCAATCAGCCACCTTCACACCCTAAGCCCCTCTAATCCGTGCACTACCCTAACCCTAACACAGAATTTCATACACACAACCCGCAGCCACCATTCTCTCCATTCTCTCCATTCTCTCCCATTCTACACTCACTCATCATCCCATCACCTTAATTTTCCCTTGTGCCGCAGCCACCATAACCCAAAAAACCACCCATTCCAGCCACTTCCAAGCCTTGCAACAACCTCTCCATCACTCTCCACCACCTTACAAACCACCCTACACCACCCTATAACCTTGCCGCACCACCTTATCACCATAACCCCAACCCCAAACCAGAAAATCACCCAAAAACACCATTTACCCCAATCTGCCGCAGAAAGGAGAAGAGGAAAGAGGAGCTTCGACGCGCACCAATTCACGTGGATTCGTTGGGCGTTCTAGGTGTAATCAATCCTTTATGCTTTATGTTTAAATTCATTTGTAATTCTCTTTTTGTGAACATGAGAGGCTAAATCCCCCTAGTTAGCTAGGGGGTAATTCGAAACCATGTACATGCTTGCAATATGATTTGATTACATTCAGTTGTTATTTCATAAGTTGTGGATTCAATTCGTTCATCTACTTGATTGATAACTTATTTGTGTATGTTGATTGAGAGTGCACGCTTAGTTTTCATGCATGAATATGATGCTAGATTATGAGGGAGTTTCACCTAATAGTTACAATCTTATAATCATAAGTAGTGAAGGTCGCTTGAAAACAATCGCGTTGAATGAATTCTTAGCATAAGTTTCATGCAATTCATAGTAACGAATGCTTCGTCAATGCTTATGTTTTTCATAGAACTTAATGATTCTTGCTTGTATCTCTATTATGCAATTCATGTAGGGAACTTGTAGGGAATGTTTTGGGTTGTCGTATGCAATCATCCAACTTAATAACTTGTGGAAAAACTGAGGGTTAATTAGTGCAATTCACGATTAATTTGGGGCGTTGAGTATTTATAATTTATTGGAAGAACAACTGAGAATCAAAGTGTATGCAAGTGTGACATGTGTGGAGAAAAACCTTCTAGCTAGCATTCATCCCCATTTTCATCACATTCATCTTTAGAATCTGCCTTAATTTACAATCTGTGCATTTAATTTATTTTCGTCAAAAATTCAATCCCCCTTTACTTTTGTGTCCAATTTAGTTAGAAAGTGTCTTAGCTTGTGTTTTTAAGCATTTTGATTCATTCTATTACCCAATTTCGTCCAAAGTTACCAAAGTGCTCAAAACTGCCCAGAAAGTGATTTTAAGGCAGTTTTGAGTGTTTTGGGGCAGTTTTGAGTCTTTTGATTTGTTTTTGTGTTTTATTGTTTAGTTTTGCATTCTTTGAGTCTAGTTTAGTGTTTCAAACTTTGTTTTACGTTTTTGAGTTAGTTTCCAAGTGATTTTGCAATCCCTCATAATCCCCGGTTAAGAACGATCCCTATTTATTCATATACTACAATTGTCACAAGAGGGTTTTAATTTGTGTGCTTACTTAGTTCGCATCAAAATTTTGGCACCGTTGCCGGGGATTAGCAACTTTGCTAATCCCTTGGATTGTATTTTCTGTTTATTTTATTTTTGTTAAGTTTCTGACCTAATTTTGTTCTTCTTGTTTTAGGTACTAGTGCATGACTCGGAGTTCTCAACCGATTCGTGAGGACATCTTGGACTTTGACAGCGATTTTGAGAGAACTTTGAGACGAAGGAAGAAGCACCACGAGTCGAATCCACCAAGCCCGGAACCTGAGCTTGAAGAACAAGTTCTAGAAGAGGAAGAAGAGGCCACGACAGGGATCTTTGAGGAGCCACAAGACATGGCCGTAGACAACCGGACACTTAAGGAGCTTTCCGCTTCGAGATTGGCTAATGCAGCACCCTTGTGCATCCAATATCCCCCACCGGCCGAAGGGAAGACCGAGGAGTTTGAGTTGAAGTCAAGCTTGCTCCACCACATTCCGAAGTACCATGGGATGTCCATGGAGGATCCGAACAAGCATCTAAAGGAATTCGAGGTGGTGTGCTCAAGTATGACTCCCGTCAACGTTAACGGAAGTATATTGAAGATGAAGGCTTTCCCATTTTCTTTGATGGACAAAGCCAAGGATTGGTTGTACGATTTAGCTCCCGGAACCGTCACATCGTGGGAGAGCATGACGAGGGCCTTTCTGGAGAAGTTTTTCCCAACTTCTCAAATCATCCTTTTACGAAAAAGGATAAGTGGAATCCAGCAAGAAGATGGTGAGTCTTTTCCTACGTACTATGAATGTTTTAAATCTCTTGTTGCTTCTTGTCCACAGCACCAGATGAAGGAGGAGTTGCTTCTGCAATACTTCTACGAGGGGCTCCTGCCAATCGAACGACAAATGCTCGACGCATCGGCGGGTGGAGCATTGGTGGACAAGACGCCCAGGGATGCCAAGGTCTTGATCGCGAACCGAACGTTGAACGCTCGACAATATGAAGGAGTGGGACAAAGAGGACCCCCACGGCAGCAGGTTCATGAGGTAAGTTCCGCACCTGATATTCATTCACAGTTAGCTAATCTTACCTCCATTGTGTCTCAGATGGCCGAAGGCATGAGGATGCAAGGACCGGTTGTATGCGGGGTGTGTTCGATCCAAGGACATGCTTCTGAGAAGTGCCCGCAACTCATAGAAAATGGTGGTTGGGAAAGCGCCAACGCGATTGGATTTTAGGGTCAAAACCAACCGAGGAACGACCCATATTCTAACACTTACAATCCGGGTTGGAGAGACCACCCAAACTTCAAATGGAGAAAGCCCCAACAACCACCACAACAAGGAGGCTTTAGGCAACAACCTCCGGGCTTCTTCACCAAGCCATTCGCACCCACACAAGCGCCTCCACAACCTGACCAAACAAGTTCAGGTAACACTTTAGACAATGGTACACTTCTTAAGTTACTAACGAATTTGTCTCAGGGGCAAGAGAATCAGGCTAAAGCAATGCAAAATCAAGAAAAAGGGTGGACCAATTAGAAAAACAAATTGGCCAGATTGCGGAGTTTGTAGGGCAATTCCGAGACCAAGGCAGGCTCCCTAGCTCAACCATTCCAAATCCGAAGGGAGGCTTTGAGACCGCCAACGCAATTACCTTGAGAAGTGGCAAGGAAGTTGGAACCACCCCACAACCACCAAAATCAAGCGAAGAAGAGGATGAAAAGCTGCAACATGAAGAGGAGGATGCAAGCAAGCCCACGACAAGGGTACAAACACCCTTGCCGCAACTACCTAGGGACATTAATGCACCCAACTCATCCCATTCGGCCACCAAAGGTAATTTGGGTTCAAAATTGATTAATTCTAACTTTGTTCCACCCGATGTTCCTTTTCCTAGCAGATTTATGCAAACAAAGAAGGAGGAGCAGGAAAAAGACATTCTGGAGACGTTTCGGAAAGTCCAAGTAAACATTCCTTTACTTGATGCCATTAAGCAAGTGCCCAGGTATGCAAAGTTTTTAAAAGAGTTATGCACAACTAGGAAAAGAATTGCAAACAAAGAAGTTGTGAAAGTGAGTGAAAATGTATCAGCGGTTTTGCAATGAAAGTTGCCCCCAAAGTGTAAGGATCCAGGGAGCTTTACTATCCCATGCACAATTGGAAACACGAGATTTAAACAATGCATGTTAGATTTAGGTGCTTCTATTAATGTCATGCCATATTCCATTTATGCATCGATGAACCTTGGTGAGTTAAAACAAGATGGCGTTATAATTCAACTGGCCGATCGTTCTAATGTTTATCCCAAGGGAGTCCTTGAGGATGTTTTAGTGCAGGTCAATCATCTCATCTTTCCTGCAGATTTTTATGTCTTAGAAATGGAGAATTCGAGCCATGCTCCATCATTGCCACTCTTGCTAGGCCGTCCGTTCATGAAAACGGCTCAAACAAAGATTGATGTGGCCAAGGGAGCACTAACAATGGAGTTTGGTGGTGACATAATTAAATTCAATGTTTATGATTCTGTTAAGACTCCTAATGATAGCCATTCTTGTTTTGTCGTAGATGTGTATAAGGACAAAGGGCCTAAAGGATCCACACTTACTACGAAGGATGTATTGAGAACTACCGTTGGAGAAGAACTTGGAGTGATTGCCCTACAACCACCGAATATGGCCGAAACTTCAAATAGAAACATTGTTGATAGGGCTGCCACTTTTGAGCCCTCACCACACTATTTTTGTAAGTCTTCAATTCCAATCTCAATTCCTATTTCCACTAATAGGTTGTTACCTTTGTTGATGCAGGAGCCCAATCGATATAAAGGTGGTGGGAGCAGTTACATGGAGTGTCGGAATCCAAGCACCAAAATCAGGGAGGATCACTATCCCCTCCCATTCATCGAGCCGTACTACGAGAAATTTCAAGGAATATACCGTGGAGGACATAACCCTCCATTCCGTGAGCCAGAGTGAAGAGTAAAAGAAGGTTTCGTCCGGCTGGAAGACGTTAAAGCAAGCGCTTCGTGGGAGGCAACCCATGCAATCAACAAAGGAAGAACTTGGGAATCGCTCCACACTCAGATTTGCGTCCCTAAACCCTTTCCTTTGTTGCTTACTTTATGTTTTATGTAATGTTTTTTTTTAATTGTGTCTAAAACATTGAGGACAATGTTTAGTTTAAGTGTGGGGGGGGGTAACATTCTGTTTTGAGACTTTGTGCATGAAATTCGTAGGGTATTACCACCTAACATGTTTAAACTTGTTCTTTGCTGTTTTTAAGTGTTTTTAAGCTATTTTAAAGTGTTTGAGTGTGTGTTGACTTAAAAATCCGAAAATTCCATAAAAATTTGAAAAAATTGTTTTGAAAAACCCAAAAAGAGTTGTTTGTGTATGTTTGTTTGTGTCATAGGGTACCTTCCAACGCAATGATGAGGATTTGGTTTTTAATTGCATGATGGTTAAAGAAAGTTACAAACATGGTTGGACGTTTGATATACTCTTTGGTTTATGCTTAGTTGTAGTTATAGTTTACGAATTCACATGTAATCACAAATGATAAAAATCAGTTTTTGTAACATGCTTGAAGGAAGGAACTTAAACAAACGCTACATCCCTGTGAGATTTGAGCCTAAACGTTATTTGGAGAGTTATAATCTTTGCATCATTGTTTTCTAAGTCGTTGCATGATCTCATTATTCTTTGCTTGGTTACTACTTAGAAGGCGTTTCATCACTTAGTTCCAAATGCTAGAACTCATGCCCATTTCATTCAAAGCATGTCATTGATTTGCATAACACATATTCAAGATGAAGTTGTGTAGTGACCACCATCAAAGCCAAACAGCCATGTGCCCTTCACTCATTTTGTGTTTAAGTTTAACCCCATTGAGCCGTGTTAGCCCATGTTCCTTTGTTAACCCACATTATCCTCACCTAGCCTAGATTAGGACCATCCTTACCCTTGTTCTTGAAGCATAGTAAGCAATGAATTCCTTTTGATTAATGTGTTGCAGAAAATAAGTGTGGGGGAAGGATTATGGATGTGAGTTTTTGTGCCATAGGCACGGTTAGAAAAAGAAAAAAAAAAAAAAAGAAAAGGAAAGAAAAAAATGAAAAAGAGTTGAAAAGAAGTGAAAAAGAGTTCCAAAGTATTGGTTGTTGAAGTAAGGGCCCAAAACGATGAATTAGGCCCTAAGAATTGTTTGAATCCCCCCTATTTGTCTAAAAGTTGATTTCTGCATTCTAAGGGAATTCTAGGTCTTAATTTCATTACTTTGCTTGCTAATGCTTAAAGAACTTTTGTTTATCCCTACCTTTCCTTGTTAGCCAACACCCCAAGCCCCGTTACAACCTTTTACTTTTATCTTGAGTGTTGTGCATTTCAATTGTGGAGTTTGAATTTGGTATGAGCATATGGTGTCACTGGTTCTCTGTTATAACCTATGTGAGTACTAGTCTTTCATGTTTACATCAATCTTCTCACATATAACTAGTGTAGGGTGTGTAGTCAGAAAATCTGAGTGAAAATTGAGTGCATAACTAGTGAGGAATTGAGGGAACTCTCTAAGGCATGTTACTACATTCAAAATGTGTTTTAATTGATTAAATGCGAACTAGTGAATGGTGACTATGATTAAGTATATGCTTGAGGGAAAGGAAGACTAAAAGCTATGTGAGTAATGATCTTTGACATGTCATGTTCCATTGGAAATCCCTGAGGCAAACGTTGGAAGGTTTAGGTTATGTTTTGTTTGTTTTGTTGCGTTTTGTTTACTTTAGTTGTTTTGTTTTGCTCGAGGACTAGCAAAAGTTAAGTGTGGGGGAATTTGATAGGAGCATATTCATGCGACTTAATTAGCTTGTTCTCGTGCATTTACGTTGTGTTTACTTAGTTGTTTTAGTGTTTAAGGCCATTTTTGTGTATTTTCAGATTAGAAGGCCAAAGTGTGCAAGAAGATGCAAATTGGAGCTTTTTGGAGCAAAAGAGGAATGAATGAGTTGAAGACGTGAAGAAACGACGAATTCCTAATCCAACGATGAATTCTTACCAAAACGAGGAATCCTACTCAAACAAGGTTTCCTATTTTAGGAAAGTTAACCCTAAGTTTCCCGTTTTGGTAACCTTTCCTAATCTTAAACGTCCGTATTTTCTAGCCACTTTGAAGTCCTTGTAGGCACTTTAGGACACAAAACGAAGGCCCTAGCCCAAATTCTAGCCTAAGCCGTGCCTTTCCCTTTCTTTCCTTCCCTTGCCGTGCAAGGGGGGGTACTTTGGTCTCATTTCATGCATTAAACCCTAAACCCTAATCACCCTAATTTCCTTGCAGCCACTTTCCCTTCTATTTCTGAAACTTAAACCTATTTCCCTCTCAAATCAACCCTAGCCGCACCTTTTAGTGAATTCCCTTTTTAATTTCTGATTTAATTTCAGAATTTTGTGGCCTTTGATTCATCCAAAATCCATCTCAGCCATTCACCCAAATAAACCCTAGTTATACAACCTTGCAGCCGCACCTCTCCTTCCAAATTCATTCAAGATGTGCATTCCATTCATCTTAATTTCAATCAGCCACCTTCACACCCTAAGCCCCTCTAATCCGTGCACTACCCTAACCCTAACACAGAATTTCATACACACAACCCGCAGCCACCATTCTCTCCATTCTCTCCATTCTCTCCCATTCTACACTCACTCATCATCCCATCACCTTAATTTTCCCTTGTGCCGCAGCCACCATAACCCAAAAAACCACCCATTCCAGCCACTTCCAAGCCTTGCAGCAACCTCTCCACCACTCTCCACCACCTTACAAACCACCCTACACCACCCTATAACCTTGCCGCACCACCTTATCACCATAACCCCAACCCCAAACCAGAAAATCACCCAAAAACACCATTTACCCCAATCTGCCGCAGAAAGGAGAAGAGGAAAGAGGAGCTTCGACGCGCACCAATTCACGTGGATTCGTTGGGCGTTCTAGGTGTAATCAATCCTTTATGCTTTATGTTTAAATTCATTTGTAATTCTCTTTTTGTGAACATGAGAGGCTAAATCCCCCTAGTTAGCTAGGGGGTAATTCGAAACCATGTACATGCTTGCAATATGATTTGATTACATTCAGTTGTTATTTCATAAGTTGTGGATTCAATTCGTTCATCTACTTGATTGATAACTTATTTGTGTATGTTGATTGAGAGTGCATGCTTAGTTTTCATGCATGAATATGATGCTAGATTATGAGGGAGTTTCACCTAATAGTTACAATCTTATAATCATAAGTAGTGAAGGTCGCTTGAAAACGATCGCGTTGAATGAATTCTTAGCATAAGTTTCATGCAATTCATAGTAACGAATGCTTCGTCAATGCTTATGTTTTTCATAGAACTTAATGATTCTTGCTTGTATCTCTATTATGCAATTCATGTAGGGAACTTGTAGGGAATGTTTTGGGTTGTCGTATGCAATCATCCAACTTAATAACTTGTGGAAAAACTGAGGGTTAGTTAGTGCAATTCACGATTAATTTGGGGCGTTGAGTATTTATAATTTATTGGAAGAACAACTGAGAATCAAAGTGTATGCAAGTGTGACATGTGTGGAGAAAAACCTTCTAGCTAGCATTCATCCACATTTTCATCACATTCATCTTTAGAATCTGCCTTAATTTACAATCTGTGCATTTAATTTATTTTCGTCAAAAATTCAATCCCCCTTTACTTTTGTGTCCAATTTAGTTAGAAAGTGTCTTAGCTTGTGTTTTTAAGCATTTTGATTCATCCCAATTTCGTCCAAAGTTACCAAAGTGCTCAAAACTGCCCAGAAAGTGATTTTAAGGCAGTTTTGAGTGTTTTGGGGCTGTTTTGAGTCTTTTGATTTGTTTTTGTGTTTTATTGTTTAGTTTTGCATTCTTTGAGTCTAGTTTAGTGTTTCAAACTTTGTTTTACGTTTTTGAGTTAGTTTCCAAGTGATTTTGCAATCCCTCCTAATCCCCGGTTAAGAACGATCCCTATTTATTCATATACTACAATTGTCACAAGAGGGTTTTAATTTGTGTGCTTACTTAGTTCGCATCACCAGTGCAAGCCGAGTTTGAGTTTAACCGAATCATGATAAATGATTTGAAAGATCCTTACAAACAACAGTCAAGTACTAGTTCAATCGAAATAGGCTGAAGGACTGAAACAACGCCTGTTGACGTACATAAGGTTCAGAGGATGATAATGATAGGAGCATATTTATACAACTTTGTTATCTTATTTCTTTGCATTTACTTAGTTAATTTCCATTTATTATGGTAATTTAAGATATTTTCGTAATTGTAGGTCTAGTTGGTAAAGATGACAATAAATAGCTAATTGGAGCAATTTAGAGCAGTTTTGGACTTGGATTGGATAGCAGGCGTGGATAGTATATGGGCTGGACATTTTTGGTATTTAAATGGTGTTAGATATCTGCTAAACTCTGGAGAAATTAAAGTTAAGGCTTGGAAGACAAAGAATTTCACAAGAAAGAGGAATCCTAGTTGGAGAGGAACATTATCTTATCCTCTCTTATCTTATCTTATCTTATCCAACTTTATCTTATCTTATCTCCAACTACAAGGAGGAATCCTAATCACACTCCAACACTCTCTACTTGATTCTTAGAGTCCTAAAATAATTCAAAATGACAAAACCCTTTCCTCCTTGGATTTAGCTGTTCCTCTTCCTATATATATGAAATTCCTGCACGTTTTAGGGTGTGCCATGCCTACCATTCATCCATTGAAGTTGTTGAAATTTTCAGAGTTCTTTCCATCTGTCTTTTAAGTTTCAATGTTTATTTTAGATTGTTTTTCAGTTATGATGAACATGTGTAACTAAGTTTCTTTTTAGCTAGAGGTGAATTCGAAGCTATGATCATATGTTTTATATATAAATTGATTACATCCAATTATTGTTTCATAAAACATGAATGCGATTTACTTATCTGCTTTATAAAGAACTTATTCATGTATGTTTATTAAGGATGCATACTTAGTTTGCATGCAGGGATTTGATGCTAGAATATAAGGGAATTTCACAATCGTTATGAACTTATATTTGTAAGTAGTAAAAGTCACTAGTCATGATTGAGTTAAGTAAATTCTTGGCAGGAGTATCATACTTTTCATAGTTACGAATGCTTTGTCAATGTTTATGATTTTCACAAAACTTAATGATCTTTGAGATGTATCTCTATCATTCTTTTCGTAGTTAGGGAACTTAAGAAGAATAATTTGGTTGCGTCGCTGAGCCCAATTCAATGAACGTAGGAAAATTTGAAAGTTAATTAGTGTTGTTCACAATTAATTTGGGGCATTGTCATTCATGGTTTATAGGAAGAATAATTGGAAATCGATTTGTACGCATATGTTTCATGTGTGGAGAAGAATCTTTTAGCCGCCTTTCATCTATATTTCATTCACAACTTAATTTACTTGCTGCCCTTTACTTTTGTTTTCTTTAAATTCGTCCAAAATCCCCCAGTCATTGTTTTGATGTTAGTTTAACTTAGTTTTTAGTTTTATAAGTTTAATTTGTGTTGATTAACATCCCTTCTAATCCCCGAAATAGAACGATCCCTACTTACTCATACTACGATTGCATAATTTATAGGGTTTAATTTGTGTGTTAGTTTTAACCATGAAAGGGTCGAAAGTCCCGAAAGTCATCCATCTATATCTAGCTTTCGTCGAAATGTTTGAGTATCCCCGAGGCTTCAAAATTCCAGATTTCAGCCTATTCGCTGGGGAGTCTTCATTATCCTTATTCAAACATGTGGTGAGGTTTTACTGCCTAGTGTGGAGATGTCAACAATGATTACCACAAGATGCAGTTGTTTAACTTTTTGTTAACAAGCACCGCATTTTCATAGTACATTAACCTTTCACTGAATTCGATACAAAGCTGGGATGAGTTAGTTGGGAAGTTCCATGAATAGTTTTATAAGCCAAGAATGTTGGTTTCAATCTCATCTTTGAATAGAATGGCATAAGCATCGGATGAATTGCCCATGGAATACCTTACCAAGTTCAAAATGGCCTAGAATATGTGTTGAGTTCCCTTTCCTGAGGCCGAATATGTCTGAATCGCCTAAAATGGTTTGGACATGGAATACAAGAAAAAGTTCATGGGGGAAAACTTTCGAGATATGTATGAGTTGGCCCAGCATGTTGAGCAGTATGATTACTTGCTCAAGGAAGAGAAAATCTCAAAGACTATTACTCATGGAATAATGTATAAAAACCCGTCTGTGAGTTATCCATTGGTCGGGGGTGATGAGTCCCAGTATGTCAGCATGGATGCAGCTGACATCGTGATAGACAAACCATATGTGTGCAAGGCATTGGCCCATGCCAACACTAAAGACATAAAAACGCGTTCGGCCTTAGTTGAAGCAACCGTTAAGGTGTCCAAGATATAGACAATTGATATCACCAAGGTTGACGACATTTTCGACCAGTTGTTAACTGTAAAAATCATCAAGCTCCATCTGGGGCATGATATTCCTAATGCCAAACTTTTGAAAGGGAAAACATATTGTAAATACCATAATTCCAACAAGCATATGACCAATAATGGCGTCGTGTTGCATAATGCCATTAAGAGTTGCATCAATAATGGCAAGCTAAAGTTCCTACAAAAAACTCAGATGTTGCTTAATGTTGATCCATTTCCATCAAGAATGGTAAACATGGTAGATGCCCATTTGCCGGGACAAGGGCCAAAAGGGGAAGAATGTGTTCATATTGATGTCTTATGTCCCGAAACATAATTCTCGGTCACGACTTATGATTAATGATCTCAGAATGAACCACCAAGTTTCTTCTCGAACCCCACATACATGGAACCTGTATCTGACTCGAGTTCGAGTGATTTGAGGGCCCAGTTATACTTTGCAATCGATGCAAGTCAGAGGTCATCTTGGTCGAATCAAAACCACAAAAACGTTTGGTCGAGTCATCACGCCAAATACCTGTAGTTTCGACATAAACCAAGCCTATCCTTGGCTTAGGATATTGCCAACAAAGGGTATTTGATAAACTTGGCCCTCAACCAGAAGATTACAAGTTGTCTTCTACTAGACGTTGGCTCAACTTTGATGGACCATTCTATAATGAAGACTACTTTGTGTATAACTCTGGGAGCACTGGTTCGTAAACAGCTCAATGAACATTTAAACCCCCTAAGCCGTTTGATCATTAGTGGCATGGGTATAATCTCCCTCCTGGCACATATACCGTGTTGTTTGAGTCTCAAAAACATCGCTGACAGAAATTTTTTAAAGAAATATTATCCAGTTACTTGGGAGATGAGAGAATGAAAAAACCACAATTTTTCATTAAAATGGAAAGTGGTTACAAGGGAATCGAAATTATACCAGGCCACAAGTAGGCACTGGGATCTAATCTAAGGAATCGAAGGCAAAAAAGCTTCAAGTGAGGCTTTCAGTTTTAGCCACTTTACTTCTCCTATAGTGATTTCAACCTGCCAAGTCTCTTTGCTGGTTTTCAGTGCTTTCACTCTCTTTGCTCCTGTAACATACTCCGCCAATTGAGGTTTGACCGCCTCGAAATCCCTTTCAAGCTCAGAGGCAATCACAGGCCATTGAGATTAGAGCTTGACAATTTAACGATCAATGTTTACCATTCTCTCTTTCTTCTTCCTGACTGGTTCTTGATGTGATAAAAGATAGCACACAAATTAAACCCTCTTTTTGACAATTGTAGTATAGATATAAGTAGGGATCGTTCTAGGCCCGGGATTAGGAGGGATTGCTAACCTAATGAAAATC
The DNA here is from genome assembly GCF_019419815.1 of Pyrus x bretschneideri. Taxonomy (NCBI): domain Eukaryota; kingdom Viridiplantae; phylum Streptophyta; class Magnoliopsida; order Rosales; family Rosaceae; genus Pyrus; species Pyrus x bretschneideri. The sequence goes on along the minus strand of NW_025999806.1, from coordinate 807,820 downwards.
AACTCAAAGATGTGAAAATAAGCTTTTAAAACACTTAAAATAAACTCAAAAGACTCTTTACTAACTTATATGACTCAAAACAGAATTTAAAGACTCAAAACAACTCAACACAACAAAAAAGACTCAATTCAGACCTTAGGACTCAATTTGGACGAAAATACAATTAGTTTTGACTCAAAAGACTCAAAAACACACTTTTGGACAGTTTTGGAACAAGTAAGTAAAGGGGGTTTGATTTTGGACGAATTTAAAAGAAAACAAGTAACTTAAAACTTAAAACAGATTTTTGGATGAATTTAAGTAAAACCAATGGATGATGAACTAGCCAAGGGATACTTCTCCACACATGATACATTCAAACATAAGTTGATTTCCAGTTGCTTTTTCGATAAACCATGAACCTCAACACCCTAGATTAACCGTGACATCACTAATTAACCCTCAGATTTCCCTTAAGTTATTGGATTGGATGACATCATACGACAACCCAAAGCATTCTTCAAAAGTCCCCTACATGACATCATAATAGAGATACAATCAAAGATCATTACGTTCAATGGAAATCATAAGTATTGACAAAGCACTTGTAACTATGACATCATGATACGCATGCTAGGAATTTACTTAACATGATTGTGAAAACAACCTTAACTACTTGTGAATATAAGGTTGAAACGATTATGTGAAACTCCCTTATATTCTAGCACCAAATTCAAGCATGCAAATTAAGTAGGCCTCCCTAATCAACATACAAGAATAAGTTATCCATCAAACGGTTAAGTAAATTGCATTCACAATTTATGAAATCACAACTGGAATTTATCAACTCATATTATAAATGTAATCATGGCTTTAAAGCATCCCTAGGCTAAAACGAGTTTAGCCTCTCATGTTCATAACAAAACAAAGGAGTTTAGAATTAAACATTGAAAACAAAAGATAGATTACACCTAGAAGTGTTCCAACACTCTAACTCGAATGCATAAACATCCAAGGCTTCGTCTTCTTTCTCCTCTTCTTTGCTAGGTCACGGCACAAGTGCTAAGGTGGTTTTATGGATGAGTTTCTGGGTTTTAGTTGGGTTTATGGAGGTATGGTGGTGCGGCAAGGCTTAGTGGTGGTGTAGGGAAGTTTGGATGAAGGTTTGAAAGTCGAGGGATGGTGGAATTTTGGATGGAAAGCTGCGGCAAGGCTGGATGTGTTTGTGAATAAAGGCAGGTTGTGTGGAAGGGGGATTAGGTCCATAAGGGTGCGGCATAAGGGTATTTATAGGGAAGAAAGAACCTTGAGGCTTTATTACTTAGTTTAGGAAAGGAATTAATTCTAAATCTTTCAAGAATAGGAAACACAAAATCAGAAATTGAAGGGAATAGGAAGGTAACTTGCGGCAAGGGTTTGTAAGAAAGGGAAAGTCATTTATTTTCTGAAATTAGGCAAGGACTTAGGCATATAAAAGGGTATGTGAGTTATGGCTGAATTTGGTATGAAAAAGGAAGGTGTTTAAGTGGTTAGAATAGGGAACAAGGCCCTTCCTTGCACGGCAAGGAAGGGAAACATAAAGGGGACACACGACAATGGCTTAAGGTTGCAAGGGATATTGTTTTGTGACTTAGAATAGGTAGAAGCCTTTGATATTGCTAAAACTTGGAGTCTTTAAGGATTAGGAAAGGTTGAACCAAAATAGGAAACCTTGGCTTAACTTTCCTACTTCAAGTAGGAAACCTTCTTTGACTAGGATTCCTCATTTGATTAGGAATCCTCTTGTGATTAGGAATCCTAACTCCATTAGGTCTTCAATTTCGTCCATTCCTTTTGCTCCAAACATAAGCTATCCATTCCAAGCCCAATTTTGCTCCAAAATGCTCCAAAATGCACCTTTTTGCTTCCTTAGCCATATGAACCTAAAAACACACGAAAATGGCTTAAACCACTAAAACAACTATGAACTAACAACATAAATGCACGAAAACAAGCTAAGTAAGTGTCTAAATATGCTCCTATCAGTTCTAGGGTCAGCGAGATGGCATCTTAAACAACCGTTGCTGCCTTCAAGTCTTCAACGGACTCAAGATAAACAACAGAGTTCTCTCTAAATATGGTCATCAGATGAACAACACTTTCATTGCTAATAAGACCGTAGGCTGCAACAAAGTCAAGACATTTTGACATGGCATGAGACTGACAAGAGTTGTTGCAGCTTTGTTAGAGCATTGCAAGGCGGAGACTGACAAGAGTTGTTGCAGCTTTGTTAGAGCATTAGACTTGGCATGAGCTGTAGAAGGTCTAGAAGCTATTCCTGCCGTGCAGGCCAAAAAGGCGTTAAGTTCGACTTCCCATAAGGGTTGTAGTAATATAGAAGGTCAGAAAAGTAAAGTTAAGGAATCAAACGTGAGAAGATGAAAAGGTTTCAATCTATCGAAAGGTGACCTCGGCCATATGTGCTTGGGCGTTGGTCGAACCTAGAGAACATAATGGCCGAGCCTAGTGTTTAGTATGACCCCTCAATTAATATGGTTGAGCCTAGTGTTTAATACAACCCCGCAATTTATATGGCCAATGAAGGTTGTCTATATTCGAAGTCTATTGAGGTGGTCATGAAATATAGATAACACCCTTCAACACATAGAATTTTCGGTGGTATGAGTGCCCAGGCACTTAACAGTTTGATTTTTAGTTTGTTTCAGTGAGTTTTAATGGAATTAAATTAAACAAGTGTGAAGGACTTATGAAAGTCAAAGTGACATCCTGCTCAAGGATGCCAACCTCTTAAGTTTGAGGATGAAGCCGCATCTCTGAGGCACATGAGTTGTGTCGCAACACTCGACAAGCCGATGACGTCTCACCAAGGGAGCTGGCTCCTCATCGCTCTCTTAGTATTTGAGGAAAGTTAGAAAATTGAGAGAAATTCATAAGTGGTGATTAACGTAAAGAATCTTAACCCCTTCATCCAAAGCGAATGACTTAGACATAATGGTCTTTGAATTTGGTAAGGGAAATGTAAAGACCGTGTTGACTTCGCCTCATCACGAATAGTGCCAGAGTCTTGGTCGACAACAGTAGTGGGAGCAAGTTGGTCGTCCAACGGTTGAATTACTGGTTTCTCAATTGTTGGAACTATAGTTGGTTGTTCGACCAGTAGGTTTAGTTGTACCATCAGCAACACGACAGCTGGTTAGTCACCAGTTGAAGTCGAAGTGTTTGGTAAAGGACCCACCTAGCTTTTCTTTGGGGCAAGAAACTTGGTGCAAGTGGACTCAGAAGTCGTTGCCCAGGTCTCTTGGTTGGAGATCACATGAATTTTGCATTGCCTTTTCTTGATCGGTTTCTTTAGTTGATTAGGATTTAGGGTTGCGGTCATAGTCGCCTTTTGCGAAGAAGCATAAAGCCTTTTTACCTTCGCCGATGGTATAACAATGTCTTTTGTTGAAGTTTGTGTGGTTGAAACAGCTTTGAGAGCAGCGACTGAAACAACTTTAGAAGGAGGGGCAACCATTTTTTTGGTAGTAGCCATTGTCAACACCTCGGCATGTTTTATCGAATGAAGTCTTTTGTGTAGACATCCCACCAGTCAGTGAAGGTACTGGTACCTTGCGTCTCAGGAGAATGTGGTTAAAGATGGAACTTAATGCATCGTTCAACAAAATCTTTGTATGCCTCTTCACATTCTCTCTTGGAAGAGCCGCTAAGCCATTTTCGACTCAGTAGTGAGTGGGAAATAAATAAAAGCATGGGGCATCCTTGGAGATCCCAAGCTGACGAGCTAGGAAATATGGACGATAGACTTCCTAGCTAGTCCACTGAGCGTCGCAACCAAAGGGGAGGTCACGCATCAGTAGGAAGAACCCCATTTCTATCGAAGATCGACATCTTCTTATACTTCCCACATAGACGTGGGAAGATTGATGGTTATGGGTAGGTTCTTCAACAATAGACGAAAAACTCATCTTTGGTCAAGTCTTCTAAGTTGAAAAAATGTTAGAAGATTTCCTTGGCTGAGTGGTTTGGAGTTGGAAGTGAGGCAAGATAAAGATCGATAGCTTTCAAGGAGTCAAAGTTGAGGCATTCTAGCCTCAGGGTCGTGAAGTGGACCTGCAACTGAAGGAGAAATTTGATTTTACTAAGTTCATTTGAGAAACATCTACACATGCAATTAACAATTAAACATGGAATCATGCTTGTATGTACTTAAAGACAAAACTTTGCTCGTTAAAATTCAAAGCCTAGTAGTTGTGAACCAAGACTCAACTCAAATCAAAGATAAATGAGTTGAGATTTCTTATACCTTTGTTGAATCCTCTTTGCATAAGAAAAGGTTAATCACCCAAGAGAGAGGGCCTTAATTCCTTGCTTCTTGGCTCCATGGTTTTCTTGAAAATTGGATGAATAGGTTCTTCAAGTTCCCAAGAAAGGGAACCTTTAACATCACCACACCAATGAGAGCAATGAGGAAAAAATGAGTGACTTGGGGAGGATTTGATGCTTACGAAATCCTCCCTAAGGGACGGCCTCCTAAAAAAGAAAGAGATAGCATTTTTTATATTTCTCTTTTCTTTCTTGAAAACCCTGAAGAGGGAATGAGTTATAATTTCCTTTCTATAACCACTTACATTGAGTGGCATAATTGAAATTAAAACTAACTCTCCCTCACACTCTCTATGGTCGACCATATGGTTTCATTGGGCTTTCATGCCCTTTGTGTTTTCAAGTTGTCATACAACTTGAGTTATTAGAGTTGACATTAGAAGCCCATTGGGCCTCAAGTACCAAAACTAATCTAAAATGAACTTATTCGTTTGATTAATTAACATATTAATTAATCCAAGCCATAAACAATTAAACCATTTAATTATCCTTACTCCTCTCCGTTGTTTCTTTAATCTCTACGCTACAAGGTGTATGATCCATTAGGTTCTAATTAGCGAGGCAGTGGGCGATTAGAACTCTTACTAATTGATTGTGAATAGAAACTTACTTTCAATTCTCCCTTTAATGAATATCAGCAATCACTAATCTTCAGGGCTTCCACAAACCATGAGTGACACCTAGCAGTATGTTATGACTACCAAGCTAAACAGAAGAGGTAGAGAACCTATTCAGTTTGGGATTACAATGAAATATGGTCCTTCCCTAAACCAATACTCTTGATCACATTTTTTGGATGAGAGCTTATTCATGTCTACTATCCAATGTGATCCTATTGTTATATGATTACCTTGAATGTAATTTGGAAGATACTTCCTAAATTGTATTCATATGCTATGGCCATAAAACTCTTAATCATATCATAAAGTGTTCTCCTTCAACGGATTGAAGGTTAAAGATCCCTTGTTGCACACTCACATGCCTCTATAATTAGGTAGCTTAACCCCAACGATGTTGTGGATACTCTCAATGCCGTTAACATAATCAAAGATTAAAGACTTAACCATAAGACAACTATGGTGTCTCAGGCCAAATGACTACCTTGCATTATCCTAACTATGAGTTCTCATGTGACATGAGTATGAAAACTCTTCGTTGACCGTGTTTAGTGGACTCAGACATCTTGCTCTCGCAGTTTCAGATCAATCTCAAATACCTGGCTAGTTCAAACTTCACTTGGATACTCCAAGTTTAGTTTGAGGGGGGAGTAATAATTGATATAACAGAAATGCCACATGGCATTATTCTAGTGGTTGAGTTTGTTAATATAGTTAGAAGGGTATCATTGTAATTGGGATATATGGCTATATAAAGGATTGTATAGCTATCATTTTCTTTAAGTTCAGTTGTATACATTTTCTCTAATCAATTAATACAATCTCTCTGTTTCTCTCTGCCAATTCTTTCTCTTCCTCTGTACGAATTTCATCTTTTGCAATGTAGTTAACAAATAAAAGGCTGAAATGTTGTTAATGGCTGATTTCCTTAAATTAGAAGCTTTTTATTTAGTTTTTGTTGATAATTTTTTTCATTTTTTTTTTCACTTTTTCTTGTATTTTTTCTCTCTCTGCTAAGTGATTCAGTTGGACATAGGGACATCATGAAGGACAGAGCAAGACCTAAGTGCATATCTCCTTCCCTCTCTCTCTCTCTCTCATTTCGTCAAATTTTGTTTCATTTTTTACTTTAATTTTATTGTTTATTGTCCATATAGTTGCCGAGGAAGTTATGCAATTGTAAATTTAATGAACAATTTGAATATTCTATTAGTTATGTAAATTATTGTTTTCTTTTTGTTAATTTACTGAATAATTTGCTTAGGGAAATTTAGTTCCTGGTGGAATTGATTGAGGGCGTGTTTACCAAACCGGAATAAAAGTGTAGGAAACGGAATTGCACGAATTCCAAGTCATTCCAGTGTTTACCAAACTTGTAGGGAATCAACATTCAAGTGGGACCCACCCAAAATCCGGAATACAATTCCTTAAATACCCGGAAATGGATTCTCGACTTGGGAGGTGGGAATTGAGTTCCTGGAAATAGATTCATCAGGGATCCAAGTTTTCTATCAATACTATCCTCATGCTTTTTTGGTAAACCCAAATACCCCTCACAATTTCACCTCCCCAGTTCCATGACCAGTCTATAGACCCATCTCTCTTCTCCCCAATCCCACCATTTCCTAACAGAGGAGCTTCGACTCCAGTGAAATCCCAACCCCTTTCTCTTTGTCCCGTCGCCACAGACTATCCAAAACCCATGCATGAACTCACAAAGAGAGGGGGAAATGTGTGGCGTGGCCGCATGGTCATCTAAGAACAGGGGTGGGGAGGGTTGTGATAGGTGGCAAGGAGTTGGGTGGATGTAGGGGGAGAAGATGGCATGGCAGTTTTCTGTTTTTTTTGGGTTTTTTTTATGTTATTTTATATTTTTAATAAATTTGTTAATTATTTATTTAGCTAATTGGATTTTATGAGCATATGTGGTTATCAAAATTAACCATTAACTAGCATATAAAAATATTATTTATAACAAGGGCAGTTTAGTAATCAAATAGGTTTCAATTCTGATTCCTATGAGTGAGTAAACAACATTTATGTAATAAACATCATTTTTATTTCGATTCCAGATAGTTTAGTAAACCGCTTCAACATGAATCCAATTCTTATTCCATCTCATTCCATCTTCTCCTCAATTCAATTCCTTATCAATTCAATTCCTCCTACTCTGATTACGGATTAGTAAATGGGACATAAATGAATTGATGGCCTATGAAAGAAATCACAATTTTTGCAAAATTAATTGCAGTCTAATTTATGTGAAAATAATAATTGTGGTTGTTAACTTGAGCAGCAGGGCTTGCTCAACTTATAATTGAGGGTCAGCAAGATGATGGGGCGGAGCCCGCTAAGCAAAGCTTGGTGTTTGTGAATTATGAACTAATGAGGGAGGAACAAGTGCAAAATGTTGTGAAATTCCTTTTGCACCGAAAGTTAGGGGCTCTCTCTTGTTGTTTACAGACGATCTTTTCTCGAGAAGAATGGTTTCACAAAAGAAGAGATTGACGAAGCGTTTCAGCATGTGCCTGTAAGTGAATTGATTATTGGTATTCAAGCTAATTGTAAATTTAATTCTCAATGTTTTTCGTGTTTGACATTGTTTGTTTGCAAATTGCAGGACCCAACTGGTATTTTGGATTTGAACTAAGATTTTTTGTGCATCGTGTGAAGTTTCATGTTTAAGTGCACACTTGTGTATATCATTGAGCCATTTAGGCAATTCATTAGGTTTAAGAGAGAAATTGATCTCTTGGAGTTGAATTGTGGAAACCCATTTTATACATTTTTGTAGAACATGTTTTAGTTTGACCTTGATTCAGGTAGCAGGTTGACTGAAGAGTCATCAACCATTCATGTGGGTATGAAATTTTGATTAGGTTGAAGATTTTGTACACCACCTTATATTAATAAGGAACAAAATATCAGTAGACATTGAAAGTTAATAAAATTTTTTTTTTTTAATTTTTATGTCAAGTTCATTGTCTTTGTTCATATTTCATCTTAAACATGCAGACTCTCTTATATCTTCCTTTTTCCTATTAGCATGTGTATTGATGCATTGATGAGCTTGTTCTTATATTGTCGAGTGTTTGAAAGGTTCACTAAACCATTTTGCATTTCTACTTGAAAATTACGATGGCGTAAATTTATTATTGTTGGAAAATTTTGGAGGAATTTATGTCTAGTTCCTGAAGTTTTCTTGTAATTACAACAAACGATTTTTGAACTTGTGAGCGGCCCCTAGGTTTAGTTTTCAAATGTGGATCAAGAAATACACAATGAATTCCCTTGTCTATTTTCTGATTCTAAACATGGGCACTAGTACAAACCCCCCATGTAGTAACCTGCCAAAAAGTATTTTCTCTTCGTCCACATAAAATGAATATCGAAATTATTCTGATTCTTGAATTTCATGTGCTTGTGCGTACATTTATGCACATAATGGATCTTTAATCTAATAAACGAAATCATATCAGTCAAGGGGGCGTTGGTATGAAAATTGAACCAAATTGTGAAACTGAGCCAAAATAACCCACACTATTTTTGAAACTATGACAAAATTACACACTATTTCTGAAAACTGAACCAAAATTACTCACAATGTTTCTGGAAGGGAACGAAAAAACACTTTTTTTCTAGAACTACAATAAATTTCCACACTATTTGTGAATCTGAACCAAAATAATCTACACTATTTCTAGAACTACTGTAAAATAACCACACTGTAAAATATTAGCCTAGTTCTTTGGTCTACTTTCATAAATAGTGGACTAGTTCTTGGTCCACTTTAATAAATAATAGCCTAGTTCTTCATTCAGTTTTATAAATAGTGCCTAGTTCTTGGTCAAGTTTTATAAATAGTGTATAACAATTTGTACAGTTTCATAAATAATGTCTCTTTTCTGGTTTAATTTCATAAATATTTTTTTTTCTTGATCTAGTTTCATAAATAGTTTCCACTTATGGGTTTAGTTTTAGGAATAGTGTTTCATTCTCGATTTGGTTTCATAAATAGTTTCCACTGATTGGTCTAGTTTCATAAATATTGTGTCCTTATTGGTCCAGTTTCATAAATAGTGCCTAAGTTTTTGTCCACTTTCATAAACAGTGGCCTAGTTTTTGGTCCAGTTTTATAAATAGTGCATAGTTCTTGGTCCACTTTCATAAATAGTGGCCTAGTTCTTCGTCTAGTTTCATAAATAGTGTCTAGTTCTTGGTCTAGTTTCATAAATAGTGTATAACAATTGGTAGAGTTTCATAAATAGTGTCTCTTTCTTGGTCTAGTTTCATAAATAGTGTTTCATTCTTTGTCTAGTTTCATAAATAGTTTCCACCTATTGGTTCAGTTTTAAAAATAGTGTCTCATTCTTGATTTGGTTTCATAAATAGTGTTTAGTTAGTGAAGGAAGAATTTGTGAAAACAAGTTCATTTAAGCAACATCTATGCATGCAATTAACAATTAAAGGTGGAATCATGCTTGTATGCACTCAAAAATAAAACTTTACCCATGAAATTTAAGGCCTAGTAGTTGTGGTGAACTATGACTCAATTCAAATCTTAAAGAAAAGAGTTGAGAAACTTTTATACCTTTGAAACACCTTTTTGCTTAGCAAAGGATATTCACCCATGTGAGGGCCTTCTTTCCTTAGTCTCCTTGCTCCTTGGCTTTATGGATGTGAATGGAGGAACTTTGCTTCTTGGCTCCATGACTTCTTGGGATATGGATGAAGGAATGGATTCTCCAAGTTCCTAAGAAAGGGAACCTCTAAGTTTCCACACCAAAGATAACATTGAGGAAGAGATGAGTGACCTAGGAAAAAATGGATGCTAGTCCATTCTTCCTAGGGTGGCCAGCCTCTTAACAGAGTAGAGAGCTTTTGTGTTTTTCTCTTTTCTCTCTAGAAAACTCCTATAAAGGAATGGGTTATAATTTCTTTTCTATAGCCACTTACATTGAGTGGCATAATTGAAATTAAAACCAATTCTCCATCACACTCTCTATGCCCGGCCGTGTGGGTTCATTGGGCTTTCATGCCCTTTGTGTTTTCAAGTTGTCATACAACTTGAGTTATTGGACTTGACATTCGAAGCCCATTGGGCCTTGAGGCCCAAAACTAACCCGAGGTCTAAAATGAACTTATTCGTTTGATTAATTAACATAGTAATTAAGGAAGTGTTATTGGCACTTCAAAAATCTCATTCTACACTCCTCACAATTGTATTTTTCTTTCCAAATATAGAAAGTTTGGAGTGTAGAATGAGATTTTTGGAGTGCCAATAGCAATTCCCTTAATTAATCCTTGCCATAAATAATTAAACCATTTAATTATCCTTATTTATCTCTGTTGTTTCTTCAATCTCTAACTTACTCGGTGTATGATCCATTAGATTCCTTTTAGCGAGGCAGTGGATGATTAGAACTCTTCAAATCGATTGTGAATTGAAACTTACTTTTCAATTCGCCCTTTAGTGATAGTACACCTTTAGAGCTTCCACAAACTATGAGTGGCATCTAGCAGTATGTCATAGCTACTCAAGCTAATCAGAAGAGGTGGACAACCTATATAGTTTGGGATTACAATGGAATACGGTATTTCTCTAATACAATACTCTTGACCACGTTGTTTGATTTGATAGTTTATTCATGTCTACTATCCAATGTGATTATCTGACTTATATGATTACTTTGAATGTTATTTGGAACGACTTCCTAAATCTCATTCATACTCTGTTCAGAGATTCTTAATCATATCATAGAGTATTCTCCCTCAAACAGTTTGAAGGTTAGAGATCCCTTGTTGTGCATTCACTTGCCTCCATGGTTAAATGCTTAACCCCAACTATGCCATGGACACCCTTTGATGGAGTGAATATGAGAACTCCTTTTGATCCGTTCAGTGGACTCATTCTCTATTAAGCACCTACATGCTTGTCTTGGTGTTAGTCACACCAATGACTCGAGACCAGCTACTCTCTCTAAGAGAAGACATAGCACGTACTGATCTTAACGAACTGTCAATGCCCAATTAGCAATCTTATGATCAAGAACGTTTAAGATATGTATACGAAAGAGAATGGTCTCATGAATCTAACTTCTTTAGATCACATTCTCCTAATTACATATTCCTTGAACTTATCGTTTAAGCATATAACATTTATATGAGATGGCTTTAAACAATAATCTTTGCCCTTTATATTAAACTAGATTAGTTTAACATGTGAAATGTCCGTAAAGTATCATCATATGATTGGCTTTAGGGCACATTTCCAACACTTAGCTGTAGTTTCATAGATGGTGTCTACTTATTGGTTATGTTTCATAAATAATGCCTAGTTCTTGTTCACTTTCATAAATAGTGGCCTAGTTCTTAGTCCACTTTAATAAATAGTGCCTAGTTCTTGGTCCACTTTCATAAATAGTGTATAACAGTTGGTACAGTTTCATAAATAATGTCTCTTTCTTGGTCTAGTTTCATAAATAGTATTTTTTTTCTTGGTCTAGTTTCACAACTAGTTTTCACCTATTGGTTTAGTTTTAGAAATAGTGTCTCATTCTCGATTTGGTTTCATAAATAATGTCTACTTATTGATCCAGTTTCATAAATAGTGTGTCCTTATTGGTACAGTTTCATAAATAGTGTCTAGTTTTTTGTCCATTTTCATAAATAGTGGCCTAATTCTTGGTCTAGTTTCATAAATAATGCCTAGTTCTTGGTCCACCAATTTGATAAATAGTGCCTAGTTCTTGGACTTTCAGAAATAATGGTCTAGTTCTTCATCCAGTTTCATAAAAAGTGTCTAGTTCTTGGTATAGTTTCATCAATAGTGTCTAGTTCTTGGTCCACTTTCATAATAGTGGTATAGTTCTTAATCCAGTTTCATAATTAGTGCCTTGTTCTTGGTCCACTTTCATAAATAGTGGCATAGTTCTTATTTTGGTTCCATAAATAGTTTAAAGCAATTGGTATGGTTTCATAAATAGTTTCTACTTATTGGCAACCTATTGGTTTAGTTTTAGAAATAGTGTCTCATTCTTGATTTGGTTTCATAAATAGTGTCTACTTATTGGTCCAATTTCATAAATAGAGTCTTCTTATTTTAAGGAGGATTAGAATGACATAACATGATAAATATATATATATATATATACACGATGAATAGTGGTACCATTTGACAATTTGACAGCATAAGTACATATCCCGAATTTAACCAAGTTCGTCCTTTTTAATATGACTAAAATAACAAAGACTTGTAACTCAATTAGTTAAAAACATTCACATTTACTTTCAGAATCTCATGCTCGTCCCTCAATATCTATAGTAGAAGAAAGAAAAAAGGAAGTGGTGCATGGTCAAAGTTATAATTCATACATGATTGTTTACTATTTGTTATAATTATACAATATGTTTATGTCTTTATAATTGTAAGGGTGATTTTTGGTTAAAATACTCTTGGTTCAAGCCATTTTCATTAAAACTCTTCTTCTACATCAATTCTCCTTCAAATAATTAAAAGAAAAATTAATATAAAATAATATTTCCTCTCTTCTTTTTGATGGACGAAAAACAAAAATAACATAATTTCTTTTTATTTCTTTATGCAATTAATTTCTTCAATTGGAAATCCCAAGTTATGCGAATTATAACAAAACATGAGAGATATGTGTTTGTATTAATGTTGCTCATATAATTAATTTAGTGCGATAATACGTCAATTGATCTCAAGTGATTTAAAAAAAAACCTCTATAAAGAGTGTGCCCTTTACGTGAATATTTGGCAAGAAGAAACCTCTATAAAACAGATAATCCTTACACCGTTAATTCTACATTTATAGTTATGGTAAAGACTTAAGTAAAAATGGTCTCTTTCTTTTAAGCTACTAGTGGCCATTTTAACATTGACTTGGAAAATTTATTTTGGACAGGAGCAGTGTCGTGGTGATATACCATAAAGTGACAGTGATTTAGGTGATGATGTTGATATAGTTGGTTTACAGATGGTGCTTAAGAGACTGTTTAGAGGGGCACTTCCTTCTCTCATATTAATTTTATCAATTTTGCATCTGATACAGGGGTTGACGAAGCAAAACATGAATTTTCTAAGAAAAATGAAAGCGATCTAACAAAACTATAGATTGAAACTCTAAGTTGAATATAATCAAAACCTGAACAAATTTCGAAATTCAACTCCAATTTCCTTGGTGTCATTGCTTTTTTCAGCAACAATCTTTGACATTCTAAACTACTAAAAACGAATGCAAATTTACCCAATCAGAATCCGAAGCAAACCGATTGAACAACGTAAATATTTGTGGACATGAAGTGATGGCTTATGTTGAGTTTTCTGTGATTCCATTGTCAGTAGCACCTGATAAAAATCTAGATAGATGACAGACCAATGACCTTCAAATTTAAAATAATACAAACCCATTGCTTCCAACTAAATCAAATTCACTGCAACAAATTCAGTACTATCGTTACATGTAGTGTAAAAAATCTGAAGTTGAACCAACTAGTGAAGCCCCTTTCCTTTCAATTCTTAATGCACACCATAATTTAGGGTTTTTTTAATTGTTTTCTTTTTCTCTTTTCACCTATGCTAAATTATTTGTTTTCATTTTTTTGTTTTGTTTTTGGAAAACAGATCTTAATAAGTGTTTCTGGGCTGGGCACATTCTTTCTCATAACAGCCCAATGAGCCCAGCCCAAAGTCTCCTCGGACTATGAGTTTTATCCTACCTTGGATTTTTACTATGGTGAGGTTTTTGAGTTTTAACTTTTATGCACTTTTTAAGTTTGTTTTGAGACTCACATTCGTTCATTTTGCCAACTAGACGAGACAACTTTATCAACTGCTTCTACATCATCCATCAAGATTTGATGGGACAACCAGTTAAACATTTGCACACTCAAGAGAGTGTTGTGACATTCTCTTGCAAATTATTAGCCATTAAAAATCATTTTTGCAAATTATTAGCCAAATCGGAAATATTGGAGACATGTAATTGAATTTAAAGAAATTGGCGAACACTATATTTTAAGAAAAAAATGGTTTCAGTAGGAATTGAATTCTTTCAAAGATATCTTTATCGAGATATACATAATAAGCGGTTCAGATCATTAAAGTTTAAGATGGAGTGGGTCCCACAACTAATCCCCATTTAAAAAAAAAAATTGTGATCCATTCCCTTAAAGGTCTATATGTTAGTGAATCTTTCCCAATAAAAATTGCATTACCTAGAGAGCAATGTTCTCTCTCCCATAATGTACCATAAATAAAGTCATAAGCAATGGAAGATACACATCCTAAAAATCTCTCAATTCTCTTTCTCTCTTTTGCCACAGCCTTTCACACAAATAGGCCACAACAATCATATATATCCTTTTAATACTTAATATTGAGGGATATAAAGGTAAATTAGTGAAATTGAGTATAAAAGGTTTGTTTTTAATTTTTAACCAACGACGTTAGAGGGGGTAGACTAAACTTCATAATGGATGAGTAATAATGTATTTCAAATTTGTTTTTAATGATAATCGAACTTAAAATCTATGCTTACAAATCAAGAGTATGAAAGTTTAATAAATATAAAAGTAAAATTTTACTGCCACGTAGCATGGAAATTGAACTTAAATTATCAAATTAGAAATATTAACATCCAGAGAGAGAAAGTTGAAACAACGCAAGCATTTATTTAACCTTTTTAGAGAGAGAAGGGGCAGCGATTGGTGGAGAGAGAGTTTGATATGCTTTATAGTGTTTGTTTGGGGCTCTGAGATTGTCTCCGTCCGTCCCGTTTCTCTCTGTTCCTCCCCCTCGAAACCCCTTTCCTTATTCTTCCCTCCGCTAGAGAGAGAAAGATAAAACCTAGAAATTATTTTCTGCAGAAAATTTGGCGGAAATTTCCAGGAGCTGAGGATCCGAGCTAGGGTTTCGGGTGTGATTATCCGGGTTTTTTCTGGGTGCAAGGTGATGTTGGGATTGCGGTAACTGGATCGAAATGTTGGTTAGGAATGCAAATTCGTTGGAATTCTAGTTCCGATCTTGAAATTACGGCGCGAATCGAAGGCTCGAAGCAATGGACGTGGACTCATCGTCGATGGTGCCGGACACCGATCACGATCCGGCAGTGCCAAACCACAGTACGACGTCGTCTCAGGCCGCAGTAGAAGGGGAACAACAACTTGGCGAGCAGGCGCAACCGGGAACTGGATCTTCTCCGCAGCAGCCTCAGACGGCGGCGGCTCCACAGGCACCACAGACTCCGGTGGCGGGGCCGCGGCACGCCCCAACGTACTCGGTGGTCAATGCAATTTTAGAGAAAAAAGAGGATGGTCCAGGGCCAAGATGTGGCCACACGTTGACTGCGGTGGCGGCTGTGGGCGAGGAGGGCCAGCCGGGCTACATTGGCCCCAGGTTGATTTTATTTGGTGGTGCCACAGCTCTTGAGGGCAATTCGGCGGCTTCAGGGACTCCATCATCAGCTGGAAGTGCCGGCATAAGTATGTTATTTTCTTTGTTTACTTGGGTAGCTTCGTCATTTGAGCTCCTATGATAAGCCTAGCTGCATGGAAGCCCTAATAGTAATGGTTCTGTAATGATAAGTACTTTATCAACCTAGCTTTGTTAGTTTCAGATTGCTGTTTTTTGTTCTTCTTTGATGTTTACGTTTATTGTGTGGTTATAAAATGCTGTGGGGTGGAATTCAAAGTTCTAGTTGGTTAAATTTTCTGTGAAAAGACCTTGTCTTGTTCAGGTTCTTTAATCTCAGGTTGTCTCTATGTGTCTGCTCCCAGATTGTTAATGATACAAGCACTGTCATCCGATCCAGGAAACAAAAATCTACTTGTAATTAAAGTGAAATATCGGTCTCGGGCTGATTTGTTGCTACGGCGATTCAAGTTGTTAGTTATTATCTTGATAAGAGTTTTAGAATGCTTTGTTGTTTCAAGCCTCTCATTTCTCTTGGCCCTGCTCTTGTTCATTCTTGATAAATTACTTATGTGTGATACAAATTTGCCAGTTATTTATTGCGAGTGATTTGAGTGGTGTGGTAGTTTTGTTGTAGCCCAACAAATATGCATGTATTTTTTTCTTTCAGTTATTGTTGTGGTTTCACAAACTTACTCTCTTTTGAACTAAAAGTGATCAAGTGGCATCTATCTAATGCCATTGGAGCTTGAAATCTCTGTGTTTATAGTTTTCAAATCGCGTATATATCCCTGCCTCCTAATGGTTATTTTTTAGCATTCATAGTTTCTGCTTTGAGCTTCTAGGGGTCAGCTAGCATTTATTTATGGTGTGAAGGTGCTGAGCCATTTAAGTTGTAGGTCTTTCTGTTATATTCAACGGTCCAAATAATCATGAGGCTTAACCTAATCTACATCTTGATTAATTCTTTGCTTGTAATGAAGCTCACGAGAATAATGATTCACTTCATTTTAAATAATTTAATTTATGAAACTTGTTTGTTCTTAATTTCAGGACTTGCAGGTGCCACAGCGGACGTGCATTGTTATGACGTGCTAACAAATAAATGGTCTAGGTAAGCCTAGGAATAAATATCTTTTATCTTTTTAGCCATTGGCTGTCTATATTTTCTTATTTATCCTATGTTTACTTTAGTGGGTACATTTTATGACATGTATTGCAGGATCACACCCTTTGGAGAACCTCCCACCCCAAGGGCTGCACATGTAGCAACAGCTGTAGGAACTATGGTGGTTATTCAGGTCAGCACTAATATTATATCTTACAAGTTATGGTTCCCAAGTCAATGCCGTGTTAGAATTTTTGTATACTTTTCATAATTACATTCCCACTGGAATCTTTCATATCAATACAGGGTGGAATTGGTCCTGCTGGTTTGTCTGCTGAGGATCTTCATGTTCTTGACCTCACACAGCAACGGCCTCGATGGCACAGGTTATACTTGAATTGTCTGTGTTCCTTTAAAAAATAAAAGGTATTGTGTGATTTTTAACCAAGTGGAGCTAATTTAACTTTAGGGTTGTTGTTCAAGGCCCTGGACCTGGGCCACGCTATGGACATGTGATGGCATTAGTGGGGCAAAGATATCTTATGGCAATTGGTGGTAATGATGGTGAGTCACTTCAGGGTCTATCTTACTCTCTTTGATGCACTGAATTAAAGGGAAGGAAGGAACTTCATGCATAGATTTTTACAAACATTAAGAGAAGGGAATTGGTGTGTGGTTTTCAGGAAAACGGCCTTTAGCTGATGTTTGGGCTCTCGACACAGCTGCCAAACCTTATGAATGGCGTAAGTTGGAACCAGAGGGGGAGGGTCCACCACCATGCATGTAAATCTTTCATGCTCTCCCTCTTTAACACTCATGACACTCAAATTCTTATTATAACACATATACATGCACGTCTCACCATTTGGTACGTATGTAAAAGATCACATGCTTGGATATCAAAAATGAATGGATATAAAAAATGAATATCTATTCTATAAGTTTGGGGTATTGGCTTCTTACTTAAATTCTGTTCTCCCAAATTTTTAGTTGTTTTATATACCAATACACTTTACCATTAGAGGCATATATTTCATGGACTTATTGTGAGTGTTTATGTTTGCATTGTATTTCTGAATTCTGTAATGTTTGGGTACTGATTTTAGATCCACTAGTGAGAGAATATGTAGAGATCGTTTTCAAATAAAAAGAGAATATGTAGAAATAGTTGTAGTGATGATATGACATTTGATACTCTTGGTTGACGGCAAGCTGGTTTTTTGATCATTCTATGTACTTGGTGCACATATTGCTGTTCTTTCTATTTTTCTTTTTCTGGGGCTGTATTGGATATCAGAATATGAAAAAGGGTTGTTAGCTTGTCTATTGTCTTGTTGTATTTTTCTTGGTTTAAGGCTGGTACTTTCAGTTAAGGTTTCTATCCCAAAAAAAGCTGTTACCCTTTAGTGTGCAGAAAGAATCTGTGCTTAACACTTTTCAGACATAGTGTGCAGTTTGTTGAACGAGCCTCATTTCTCCAATTTCTTACAGGTTTCATTTGGGATTTGATAATTTGATCATCTTGTTATGTGGAATAAGTTTTGTTTTAATATGTAAATCTACCACTGTGAATGTTTGGGTTTTTTTTTTGAAGTTCTTCCCATCAGTCCCTTGGCCTTAATTTCAACCCTTTTTCGTTTTTCATTTTCTTGTCATGTCAAATTGTTATTGATCTAGAGGGGGAGGTCCCTTCTTAATTTTCTCTCTCTTTCCTTTTGGATTTTTTATATACATATAAATGTATTTGTCCTTACCCTTTAGATAACATATACTAAGGGTTTTATCTTGTGTATTATGAAATAGACTCGGATATGATGGCAGTCCCTTGGCCTTAATTTCAACCCTTTTTCGTTTTTCATTTTCTTGTCATGTCAATTTGTTATTGATCTAGAGGGGGAGGTCCCTTCTTAATTTTCTCTCTTTCCTTTTGGATTTTTTATATACATATAAATGTATTTGTCCTTACCCTTTAGATAACATATACTAAGGGTTTTATCTTGTGTATTGTGAAATAGACTCGGATATGATGGCATCCAACCACATGTCTGTACAGAAATCTACAGATTTATCTAATTTTGGATCCAATGTAGCATCTCTAAGGAAAAAGAAGTTAAATGTGATACAAAAATGGATAGGAGAGGAAGCTCTAGGGTGTTTTTGAGACTTTTCTTCTGGATAGTATATATTTATGTATGGAAAGAATGTTCTGCTGTTGGTTGGTGGCATTAGAGGATGATGCATTTTATTACCATTCATTTGATGAAACTTCAGAAAAAAGGAAGTTGGTTTCACCTGGAAGGCTTTCCCTTATAAAATTATTTGTTTGTCAGGGAAAATTGTCTACTATTCCAAGGTTAAAATTGAATAGGTGCATCCTTAGTGGTTCTTTTGCATTTCTTAGCATAAATACCGGTGGCACTAGTAATCAATAAAGATACTGAGAGTGAATAATTTATTCTGTAGAAGTTATGCATCTTTGACTTGCTATTGAGTTGCCCTGTTTAACTTTCAATTATATTATCACCATGTTTTTTGTTGATGTTGTAAAGTCGATATCTTATCTTACTCTCGTGTATGACACAACCAGGTATGCAACTGCAAGTGCAAGGTCTGATGGTCTTCTTCTCCTTTGTGGAGGGAGGGATGCAAATAGTGTGGTGAGTCAAATAATGTAATTTTTTGAGTGGTTTGTTTTTATGGATGCATGATTGTGACAGTATGGTGCAAAACCAAGCACAGTGGCGTTCTAGTATTCATTCAACCGACCCCACTTAGCTGGACAAGGCTTGGTGGTGGTTTTATGAATGTGACAATAGCATTTATGGTGATTTTAGTTTATTTTTATATTGCTTGCTGGGTGGCTTCAGATTGTATTTGCCCTTTGTCAAGCACATTCTGCAATGAACTGTGGAACAGTTACCCCTTCACGTCTATATCTAATCTTTCTGAGAAATGTGGTTTTGGTATATGTTAGAAAACTACTTAACAGAAAACAAAAGTACCCATAGCTTAGTTGTGACACTAGCTTGTGGGGAGGACAGGGAGATGGGGTTATGAAGTTTGTGGCACAGATTACTTATTTCTATTTGTCTTTACAGTTTGTTTACGTAGCTTGTGTCTGAATGTTGTTGACTCCCCTCCCTCTTCAAATTTTGCAAAGCACATTAGTAATAGCTCTGTAATGATTGGTCGAATAAAAAAAAAAAAAAAGCAGCTTTTGTTATGTAATTCTGGGTTAAGTTTTCTTTTGGTTCTTCTGTTTGCAGCCATTGGCAAGTGCATATGGTCTTGCCAAACATAGGGATGGCCGTTGGGAATGGGCAATTGCTCCTGGTGTTTCACCTTCTTCAAGATATCAACATGCAGCAGTGAGTTTTTGCATCCATTATGTTTTAATTTCTCTTTTACTTATTTGAATTTATTTTCTGAAAACTAGCATGTGTTGTGATACTAGGTCTTTGTTAATGCACGTCTGCATGTTTCTGGAGGGGCTCTTGGTGGTGGCCGCATGGTTGAAGATTCATCAAGTGTTGCAGGTATTTATTTAGGTTTTTACAAGCATTGTGTGAAATGTACTCTCACTCCCTCCCGCAATTTTTGGCATGGATGATCCTTGAAAGAAAATCTAGGAACTCGATGGTTCCAACCCTTGAGTCACAGACCTGGAAACCTGATGTCCATAAGTTTTCTCAAGTGAGCCTTGGCAGGTCTTGTGGGTTTCTTACCGTAGAATGGATAGGCATTTACTAAATTATTGTGACTTAATAACATGAAATCAAAATTTAGAGTAAAGATTACATGTGGAGTGTGCAAACACACACATATTCCTGTCCTTTATAAAGTAAGATATATGGTTCAAATAAATTTTTTTCTCAGAATTTAATTTAATTTCTGGACTCATCATTTAACTGGTTCTTCTTTTAAATACAATGATAAATATGCTTTTGTATGATGTGATGGAGGTAAGCTGGTTGTATTTTTTTAATCTCTCGGGATTAGTGAAAGTTTACTGTTAGGTCATGTATACTGGGGATGCTTTTTGAGAGTTGAATGGTTAACTTCTTCCAGTAGTTTCTGGTAGATGTATGTTAGTTTTTCTCCCTCTAGGATGACTATGTTGTGCCTGATTCTTCTTGTATTATGCTTCGAGCAGATATTGAGATCTTATGAACGTTTTTTGTATGTCTGAAGCAATTATTCAAATGAGAATTCTGTGGCTATTATTCCAGTTCTTAAAATAATTGATCCTCACCACATCATTGTGTAAAATTTGGGCAATTAACTATGCTTCTTTGAGAAACAGATAAATTGGTAGCTTAAGTTTTGTTGTTATTTGTTGGTGTTAAACTATGTTTCCAAAAGGTTTTTCACCATAAGTGTTCTTACAAGTTTTTATGTTTCTTATGTGCAGTGTTGGATACTGCAGCAGGAGTTTGGTGTGATACAAAATCTGTGGTTACTAGTCCAAGGACAGGTAGATACAGTGCTGATGCAGCCGGTGGAGATGCTGCAGTTGAGCTGACAAGGCGTTGCAGACATGCAGCTGCAGCGGTTGGTGACTTGATCTTTATATATGGTGGTCTACGTGGAGGTAAGAAGTGAATGTATTATTTCAACAGTCACTCTGCAGTTGCTTCCTGTTTCAGTGATTCTAGGAAGTGTTTCCATTGAGCAGTTTATTGTAATTAATGCATTCACTTTCTGTTGATGGAGTGTAGGTTGTAACTCACAAGCACTAAAATATTTTGCATCATGAATGGACATGCTTAGAGAATAATAAACATTTTGTATTTCTTGAGGTTGACATTCAATACGTGGTTGTTTTTTCCGATACATTATGTGATTACTTCAAAGTTGAGGTTTCAATGATTGGCTCATTAATTAATTTAGTTTCAAAATCTTCGTTTCCGGGTTATATTTATCTTTTATTGGATGAGTAAAGTAGGATAAAACAGCAGGCAAGGATAATGCAGGTGCAGCAATTTAGTAATATATGGAGGACTTTAGGAGCTGTCATTTTGATGGTTTCTGAAAGCTTTTATATTATGAATTCTGGAGTTCACTTACAATTTTATCTTTCTGAGCTAATAAAATCCCGCACTTGATAATTTCAAACATACTAATTGCTTTATTCTATTATGCTATAGGAGTGTTGCTTGATGACCTACTTGTTGCGGAAGATTTGGCTGCTGCTGAAACAACAACAGCAGCTTCGCATGCTGCAGCTGCAGCTGCTCAATCTGTACAAGGTCGTTTAACTGGAAGGTATGAATTCATTGATGACAGAGAAAGACAGTTGACTGAAGCAGCTCCTGATGGTGCTATTGTGCTGGGAAATCCAGTTGCACCCCCAGTAAATGGTGACATGTATACTGATATAAGTACTGAAAATGCTTTGCTCCAGGGAACCCGGTAAGCTAGTTGTATGCACATGAAGTCACTGAGTTGTACTTTTTATTGTTAAAGGGATACTGAATTTTGATTGTTGTTTAGGAGATTGAGCAAAGGTGTAGAGTATTTAGTTGAAGCATCAGCAGCTGAAGCTGAGGCAATCAGTGCCACTTTGGCTGCTGCCAAGGCACGACAAGTTAATGGAGAAGTTGAACTACCTGATAGAGATCGTGGTTCAGAGGCTACCCCCAGTGGGAAGCAGATATCTACCTTGATCAAGCCTGATTCTGCTGGGTCAAACAATATTCCATCAGCTGGAGTGCGACTGCATCACAGAGCTGTCAGTATTGAATTTTATGAGGCAACTCTAAACCTGTGTTGATATGTCCTTAATGTTTCTTACATGCTTTGCCAGGTCGTTGTAGCTGCAGAGACTGGTGGAGCTTTAGGTGGCATGGTGAGGCAACTTTCAATTGATCAATTTGAAAATGAAGGCAGGCGGGTTAGTTATGGGACTCCAGAGAGTGCAACTGCAGCAAGGAAATTGTTAGATCGACAGATGTCCATAAATAGTGTTCCCAAAAAGGTAGAAGACATTATGTGACAGTCTTGCCTACCTAAAATTGCCATATTTTCATCTGTACATCTTATAAAATCAAATGTCCTTTTGCTCAACTATAGATGGGTAAATTTTGCTAACTTCTTCCTTGTCCACTTGATTAATGCTATTTAGATGCTAGAAAATAGAAAGATAAAAACATAAAAGAACAATTGAGTGGTATCATAAATTGTATTCAATAGTGTGAATGCATTTTTGCGCTTGTCATCATTCCGGAAATGTAAGGTAGATGCATCTGAGTTGGAATATCAAGCACGATACCGCAACCAACTAGAGACTATTGGAGGCCACTTTAAAGTCATGTCCTTGCTCTCACATCTAAGTTTATCCGTATTATCCTGTGCCTGGTCTTTCACTTATGATAGATTAAAAGGCTTATACATCCTCATCCTGGCATATCTTGTGCCGTGGATACTTATTTTACCCATGCGCTGACTCCAACCCTTTGGTGTAGACAACCCAACACTTGGTATTATGAATGTCATCCTGCATATGTAACGTTTACATATAAAGTTTATTGTGTTTCATAATCAATAATTTTCCTCTTTTCTTTTCAGGTAGTGGCACATCTTTTAAAGCCTCGTGGGTGGAAGCCTCCAGTTCGCAGGCAATTTTTCTTAGATTGTAATGAAATAGCAGATCTTTGTGACAGTGCTGAGCGAATATTCTCTAGTGAACCAAGCGTCTTACAGCTTAGGGCTCCTATCAAGATATTTGGTGATTTACATGGGCAATTTGGTGACCTCATGCGCCTTTTTGACGAGTATGGTTCACCTTCAACGGCTGGAGATATCGCGTAAGTGGCTATATTAATGCAACACTAAGCAACTAGGTTCATATGGTTTGATATCGAAATATTGAATTACATATGCTAAGGGGCCCAACTGGGCACCCCATGATATTACGTTGATTGTTATATCTTAATGGTTTAACCATATAGTTTACCGTATTGTTTTAAAGCCCAATATTTTACCCAATGGATGCTTCTTGCATTTGGGTTCGCGAAATAGAATCCGTACACATACTTGTGTATAAAGATTATGAGATTGTAGGAATAAGGGATTCCTGCTATTTCTTTATATACAACCATCCTTAGTACTTCAGAGCTAAACATTACAGAAAACATCTTTTTTGTGCTCTTTTGGTTTCCGAGCACAACTCAGAATTGTCTACACTAGAATGTCCGAGACTAGAAAAAGTTTATGCAAGGACTAATCCTAACACACTTGAATATGGAGAATTCCTAAGATGACAGCATGGCAACAAATAAGACATGCATAAATTTGCAGTACAGTCCTAGTGTGAATTTCTTTTTTTGGCTTTTAGAAGGAACATTAATCAAATGAAGTCTCACTTTTGCATTTGTAATACAAGGTGGATTCTATCGGTGATTATGTGAATTGTTTCATGCTCCATCTTGTATATGCTTGGTTTATTTATTTTGGTTACATTTTGTTGTACGTTTTTTCCGTTCAGTATTCACATAAAATTAAGGTTGTGACCTTTGTATATCTTTTATAATATACTTATAAATATTTCATTGTATCGACTATTTCTTTGCCTAAATAATTCAACTCATTCTTAGTTTGTTATCCTTTTTTTTTTTTTTTTTTTTTTTTTTATGGGAAACTAGTGTGTTATCCTTTTGACAAGTCCACAGTACCAAACTTTATGTTTCTTACATTTATGCTGATTTTATGTGAACAAAAATCAGATATATCGACTATCTCTTCTTAGGAGATTATGTTGACCGGGGCCAACATAGCTTGGAAACGATTACTCTTCTGCTTGCTTTGAAGGTACATTTGTCTCTGCTTTTATTCTGTTTCAGTCTTCTCACTTGATGCTTATAGCTCTCAGTGATTGCTGTATGAGTATTTCTATGATAATGCAATGTTCTTGAAAAAAATGTCAATATTGCAGGTTGAGTATCCCCATAATGTACATTTAATCCGTGGAAACCATGAAGCTGCAGATATAAATGCTCTATTTGGCTTTCGGATTGAATGCATTGAGCGAATGGTACTGTATTATAACTATATATCATATCTGTATCTTTTATTTGTAATCTCTGGTGGTCACTGACTGAATGACTTGCTAAGCAGGGTGAGAGAGATGGAATTTGGGCGTGGCATCGAATAAACCGTTTGTTTAATTGGCTTCCACTGGCAGCTCTTATTGAAAAGAAAATCATTTGTATGCATGGCGGTATTGGCCGGTCTATAAATCATGTGGAGCAGATTGAGAATCTCCAGCGTCCTATTACAATGGAAGCTGGCTCCATTGTGCTTATGGATTTGTTATGGTCAGTGCAATGTGTATATTGGTACATTTTATAATTATTTTTATTTTAATTGGTCAATGACGCCATATGGTTCTCTCTAGGTCTGACCCAACAGAAAATGACAGTGTGGAAGGTTTACGACCAAATGCTAGGGGTCCTGGGCTGGTTACATTTGGGGTAAGTAACTTTTAATTGTTTTCTTCCTTTATTTCACATTGCCTATAATGTTATAGAGATCAGTAGGTTTCTAAATTAGTAGATTTGTCATCAGGGAGTCTGGATGTGTCACCAATAATGGTTGCAGTTCGCTGACAAAACATGCTTGACTTGTTATTGATGCATTTTCGTCAATATCGATGAATATGCATTCTTTAATATAGAATGGACGTCCTGCAAAAAGATTACTAACTGACTATTTTTTAGGAAATTCTTTTGTTAATACTGGTGTTGTGCTATCTTTAAGCAAAGTTAATAGTCCAAATGGGATGTGGATAATACATGGCTGCAATTAAGATGATTTACCAACAAAGTTGCATTTGTAGCATGTTAAGGGCCGCAGTTTGATAAAACTGGTTCCAAACACTGAGAGTGGGAAATATTTTATTCCATTTGTTTCTCAAAATTTCCATGCCGAGGTGTATGGTACTCTACAATTTCATGCCATGAAACAAACAGAACCTTGAAGCAATGGAATTGGTATTTTCTATATACTTGTCTTGGAATGGTTCAATGTGACGGTCTGCATTGAGCATGGAGTTGAATATTAATTGTTCTGTAATTCATCTTGCTTGATGTCCACTGAGGCTTGTCCAGTTAATGTTACTTCCATGAGTTTTTATGTTGTAAAGTACTGGGATCGTAAAATGGTATAACTTTAATTGGTATTTTTTTTTTTAATATGTTTGTGTTGTATGCCATCTAAAGTGTTTTGACATTGCAGCCTGATCGTGTCATGGAATTCTGCAATAACAATGATCTTCAGTTGATTGTGCGTGCACATGAATGTGTAATGGATGGATTTGAGCGTTTTGCCCAGGGGCATCTGATTACACTTTTCTCTGCTACCAATTATTGTGGTATGTACTTGTCCCCTTTTCTGTTTATGGAGCTTTGAGCGCTTCAATAGACATCTCAGGTTTGGCCCTTACCACTGTCAGCCAAACATCCCATGTTTACTCTTATACTCTCAACAGGTACGGCCAATAATGCCGGGGCAATCCTAGTCTTGGGTAGGGATCTTGTTGTGGTTCCGAAACTCATTCATCCCTTACCACCAGCAATTTCATCACCAGAAACTTCACCGGAACGCCATATTGAAGATACATGGATGCAGGTACTGATGTTTATTTCTACACTTCGTGTTTAAATTTATGGTTATAACTTGTAACTCAAAAATGAATGTATGTATGTGCATACTCTTACTGGAGAGATTTTGCTACCCCTTCCCCATCGGGACATATAGTCATTGTTTTGATAATAATCTTTATTTGAATTGGCTTGGTATGAAACCAGGAGTTGAATGCAAACAGACCTCCAACACCGACTAGAGGCCGTCCCCAAGGAGCTAATGATCGGGGTTCCCTTGCTTGGATATAGTTGATTAGTCTGAATTGCTTCGTCAGATTCATTCTGGCCTTGTTCTTCCAGATGGGATTTCTAGGGCTGTATAGAGCATGATGTCAAATACAAGAAGTTCCCCCGTTCTTCCACATGGGGTTTCTCATAGTGTATAGAGCATGATGCCATATACAAGAAGTTCCAAAACTTGTGATCTATTTTCCAGGTAACAAGTTTGAAGGCATTCTGAAATTTTGGTTTACTTTACATAATTGGTAGGCCATGAGATGATGAGAAGACACAAAGTCGAAGAAGTAGGTTGTGGTTGGCGGGTAGGTTTCACTTTTGTATGATGTGCTAAAATGTTGGAGTTTGGGTCAACCCGCCCTTTGTAAATTGAGCTACAGGCAGGTAGAAGTCAGTATTCGTTCTTCCCGTGGATTGGTAGTGCCGAGTATTCTTCTGATTAGTTGATATATTGTTTATTCCTCGTTGTAGGCGTATTAATTTCCCTTTGAAGAGGACAGGGGGTCAATTTGTGGTGGTGAGATATATAAAATGTTTAGAATCTTTGTGAGCGTCCTTCCGCCGGTCCGTGATTGTATCATAGAGGTATTGCTTTGTGTAATATTTCTTCTTTGTTTTGTACGATGTAACATTGTGTGAAGATAAGTAACAGTTTTTTGATCCGACACATCCATTTGTGAAGTTCTCGTCGTAAAATGTTGTTTATCTTTATGCTGAAAGGAACTAAACCTCTTGCTCTTGGATGTTGTATCTTTGTAGTTTATTTTCCCGACGATCTCCAAGTGCAGTCGCATAAATTCTAGAGTACCACTACGCTAGGTTTTGCCAAGTCTTCTATTAGTTTCAAGTACTTTATATCTTTTCTTATTGTCTCGTTACAATTCTTAGGTTTTCCCATGCATCTTTTGCCTTGAGTCTTCATCTCATAGTAGCATCTGTAGGTTTTCGGTTCACGTGTTCAAGCCAATTTAACCAAATTTTTTTCATCTTATCTTCAATTGAGGCGACTTCTATTTTACCTCAGATATTCTATCCTTTTTCGTGTGCCTACACATCCAATGAAGCATTCTCATCTCTTCTACACATTTTTTACCACCCAACATTTTGTGCCATAAAGAATTGCTGGTCTTATTGTCGTTTTATAAAATTTTCTCTTGAGCTTTAGTGGCATGATGATCGCACGATACACCTTATACTCTTCCTGTGGTCTCAACAGTTATCTACCGAAATTGTTCACTCTTCAACAACTATCTGCCAAAAGCTTAAAAAGTTTTAGCAAGCAACTATCGAAGTTGTGCATACTTCTCAGCAGAGTCCAACCAAAGAGGAAATAATAAATGAATAATGCAATTATCTGCAGGTATGCTCCGATATATTTCACCTCTTCAGTAGAGAGTAGAGAACTAACGAAATATTGACAACTTTTCGATAGTCTTACCAAAAAAATTATCGGAATTTAGGGTTACACAAATAGTAAGACATGGTTCAAACTAATGCAACATGAAAAAGAAAAAAAAAAAAAATTAAATCAAACATCATGTGGAGCCGCCAAACAATCGATTTCATGTTACATTCTTCACAATAAGCTTTTTTTTTTTTTTTTAATTGGTATGTTTGTCTCGTTAGTCATTAAGACAAGAAGCAATAACACTATCGTAAATAAGTAAAAATTTTAAAAATTATAACATTGTAAACAAATTAATCAACCGGTTCAACTAGTGTTGGGTTCGAAATTCGGATTAGGATTTCTCCTCTTCTCTTTCCATCTCTTTTCCTCCCCTCTTCTCATATTTTCTATTTTGTCTTTCTCTTTCCATATAAAATTAATATAAGATGTTGACGTGACTTAATCATGACTGTCAAATAGGAGGGGAGGGAAGGGGAGGGGAAAAAAAAGGGAAGAGAATCCTACTCCTTGAAACTCATGCAAGTTAGTTAAAAAAGGACTTTTAGTTGTTATGGGAGTTGATACAAAATAAACCAAATGAAAACATCAGATAAGATTAAACATGGGTGTGTAGGAGGATAAAAATAGAGTAGTGTTATTCATGCACCCATTTTTATTTCTAACACACCCTTATTAATTTTTGTCCATTGATCTTCTGTAATTCATTTGATTCAACGGTCGGAAATTAAGAGGGGTGTACAGATAGCATCACCCGCAAAATATGTCTATCATTTTTCATTTGTTATATGATTTTTTTTTGTAATTTTTTTATTAACATTTTTTGAACAATAAGATATTTACACTGAAAAGGTAAGGGGACAAATTGGTATCGAACACATGACATCCAAACTTAAGGCCTCCCACCGGTGGCAGAGCCCTAAGTTAATTGTTAGGGGGGTGAAATTTTTTTCTTAAAAACGATTACAGTAGAGACTCGCTATCAAAGAGAAGGTTTTGAAGGCGTGCACACATATAAGCCAACTTTTAAGTTCAGCTTCTCGTATTTGTATGCTTAGTAAACATACACTTGGGACTTCACACGTGTTATTTTCATTGTTTATTGAATAATGCTATTCATACCATATTTTTATACCACATTTCTATACCACATTAAGTGACATCTGATGTGGACAGCCACAACGTTTGAAAAATTTGCAAAACCCAAGGAAAGAAAGAGAAAGACTTCTTGTATACCGCAATCATCATTTAATTAACTAGTTTTTCTTAATTATTAGTTTATTAAATAATGAACTAAATTTAAAAATCTGATTAATTTAAATGATGTGGGTAGACATATTAAATGCCACCTAAGGAGGTATAAAAATATGGTACAAAAACTTAGTATGACTAGCATTACTTTTGTTTAGTAATATCAAATGCTCAAATTAAACACAGATTTGTTAATAGACAGGCAATTGATATTAATAAACAATGAAATATATATAAAATGAACCAATATGTATAGAAAGAAGAAACAGTCTTTTAAGAAACAATAAAACACAAATATATAAAATGAACAAAAGTGTTTTAATCTAACAAATATATCATTTGACCTAGACAAAAGGTGTTTTGATTTTTTTGCAGTTAAGTCTTGAATTTAGTTGGTGGAAAAGTAAGTTATTGGGGTTGAAGACATCAAATATACCCACCCTGACATTTTCTTCACACAAGAAAAAAAAAAAAATAGAATTATGCCTCTGATTTCAAAGATTTTCAAGACATTAAGGCCCCTATCAAAATCTTTTCCTTTTCCTTCACTAGGTTCGATTTAGAGTTGGTGGTTGTTATGTAGTTAAACAGCGTTATTGTGAGTTTTGGGGGACTCAAATGATTAGAAGAGGGAGAGAGAAAGTAGGCGAGAGAACTTCCTTCATTCTTTCTTAAAAGGACTTTTATTTTGAATCTAAGTCATGATACTAGGCATGGGATCAAAGTTGGGTTGAGGGAGACGATGACAAGAGCGACGTCATACCAAACTCAAATGATGATGGTCGGTAACTCAGAACATAGCATATCTTTATTTTTCCTAGATAAGAGAAGTGTTTTAGGATGAGACTTTTGGGCCGTCCTGAGTTAAAATTTTGGCTATGCCACCCTCTCTTTGCTATTGCCTCACACTTACAAATAAAAAAAAATACTATTAGACCATAATAATAATTGACAATTAACTTTTGATTAAGAGACTCGACATTTTTTTAAGAGGACCCATTTCTTTTCCCGCACAAAGACCTAAATAATCTCAAGATTGGTCCTGGTGGCAGTTTGACACATTGGTTTGTTTAATACACAAGTTTGTTGACACTAAAAGTATTGTATGCATGATGTATATACAAGAAAGAGATACATAACTATATTGGTTAGAGCATATGTGCTCTTTTTTATGCATTTGAATTCAAATTGCTCCTCTTAAGTTTACAATTAGTTAAAAAAATACCACGTGTATAAAAAAAGAAAAGTTTAGCTAGATAATTTACTTCTCAGTTTAATATCGAGTAAACGTATTTAACTTGTTTTAAGGTATAGGTTTAGCATATGCCGATATAATTTAGTGGGATCCATCACAGTCATACGAATAACCTAAACCCAAACAACAGAAAGCACATATCAAGAGTAATAGATCATGATGTTCCCAAAATAAACACCAATTCCGGAAGACAAGACCGAAATTAAAATCTCATTGGCTTATAGGGTTTACAAAAGTAAAGAAAGAAGAAACACAAATCATAATGCATAGACAGACAAGACAGTCCAACACAAAGTCAAAGATGAGGCTAAGATTTTATTTTAGCTACTATAACAGAGGGATATATTATATATATATATATATATATATATATATCATATATATGATACGCACTGATGAAATCTGCCCTCTCTTTCTCTGAGATCATACGTAGTTTGATCTTCTGAACCAAAGCTTTCTCTCCCTCTTATGTTTTTTTTTTTTTATATATTTTTTTAGTACATAAACCCTAAAGAATGGAGGGGATCAGAAAACGAAGGATGGATCAATCGAGTAGATTAATAATGGGTAGTGAGTAGTAAAGGATGTGGATTAACACTTGGGTTACGAGGATTTGGATAATCAAGAGGTGGCAATGCAATAAGGCTCCCTAAATAGAAGAGATCTTATTCTAGGCTCTTTGCAACCCTTTGAAAAGGGAACCAATTGATCCCCTTTGTTCCCTCTCAAAACCAGCAATTGTTGCTGCTCATTTGCCAACTGATTCTGGGACATAAAGCCATTACTTTTGAGGGACTGCGACATTGGCGGCGGAAGAGGTTTGAGAGCGGCAGTTGTTGTGCGATTGGTGCGCCAATGGTACTCGTAAGCGTTGAAAGAGGTTGCTGCTGCTGCTGTTTTTGTGGTAGCCGGTGGCTTAGGTATCATACGAGCCACACGACCAGGCAGTGGAGGGAGTGACCTTGAAATTGGGGGTGGTTCAACCGCTTCGACCTCCTCTTCAACCCCTCCATATTTCACTACTTCATTGAACTTGTTAGTCCACCCATGAGCCTTATTGTCTAACCCAATTGGCTTATTCATCATTAGTGCTAACCTGTGAACATTTGTCACTCTACTTGTTAGTATTCTTGGTGCTTCCTCCATCACAATTTCTATTCTTCTGATTCCATTTTCTTTTCTTGCTTTCTCAACCTCATCACTTTCTTCCTCCTCATCCTCATCAACATCATCACCATCACTTTTTTCGCTTTCTTTTTCCTTCTCTCCTTCCTCAAAGTTCACATTTTCATCAAATTCTTGCTCTCTAGTCTTCTCTTCTTCATTAGCAACCTCTTCACACTTAGGCACCTCGCAAGAGCTCGAAGTAGCATTGAGAAATGTGAGGACAAGGCGACCATCTTGGCGTTGAGCACGGAAGTTGTTCAGGGAAGGCATAGACACCGCTTCAAGGACTAGTCGCCCATTGTCGCGACGAGTCCTCATGCAAACAGATTCCCCGTCATATCC
Organism: Pyrus x bretschneideri; assembly: GCF_019419815.1. Taxonomy (NCBI): domain Eukaryota; kingdom Viridiplantae; phylum Streptophyta; class Magnoliopsida; order Rosales; family Rosaceae; genus Pyrus; species Pyrus x bretschneideri. The sequence continues at coordinate 776,000 of NW_025999806.1, read as the reverse complement.
TGATAAAGACGGAAGAGGTGGAGGGAAAGATCGAACGGAAGGCAATTTCTTACTAGCAGCAGAGTTGTACTTGACAAACCGAAATTCATTCCCATCAAATGCTTGTGACAGCTGAGGCTTCTCTTTTTCTTCTTCTTGTTGTTGAACTGCGGCTTGCTCTTCTTCCGGGTCTTTCTCCACTATTTCTACGTCACCGGTCTCCGAAGTAGGGTATGAAGCAAACCCTTCAGAGCCAGTCTCGGATCCGAGACTTTCAGTGCAGACTTCAAGACTCTTTTTTGTCAAAGAGCTCGATTGTTTCTTCACAAGAGGATGAACATAAGGTGCCGCTTTGCTCGCCTCTTCTTCGTTGGCCTTTTGACATACAATCGAGCTCCAAAGATCGGCTTGTCCCGGCTGCTGCTTTGCAGCCTCGGCTTTGTTTTTTTGCTTCTGAGCTTGCTCATCAATTGAGCTCCAAATATGGAATTTGGCCTTGCCTTGATCTTGGTAATGATCTACATCTTCGGACGATGAAGATGAGTCGTCCCGAATGTTTACGGAGACACAGAGTTCTTCGGATGACGCAATCTTCTTCATGGGAGAGAAGCCGTGTTGAGACAGCCATCTTTTGGACGACATGTCCGCGGACAGTGTTCGTCGCAAGGAAGCGGCTTTGGTTCTTTCAGAGTCGGACGGGCCGAGAATGGTGACGATCCCTCGCTTCTCAGTGACCACTTCTTGCTCCATATTCTTCTTCATGAAATGAGAAGATGGCGAGCTAGTTAGGCTTTTGCTGAGAGAACCCATCTTACTGAATCAGCTTAAGATTCGAAGTAGCTTGCGCGAGTGCTAGCTGCGTAAATAGATAGATAGAAGAAACAAGAGAAAAATCAGAAAAACAAGTTGCTGAAGGCTGCAACAAAATTTCAAGTTACAAAGCAAATTAATATGGTTTGTTATATGCATGCATGTGAATAAGAAAATACAAAACCAGCTAAGCTAGCTGTTTAATTTACCTGATGAGAGATTCAGAGAAAGAAAGCATCCAACAGAGGTCTCTGGTGTAAAGAGAGACCACTGAAGGAGTGAAGGGTTGCGAGAGCTGCAGAAAATAATAGTAGAGAGAGAGAGAGAGAGGGGATGAGAGAGAGAGAGAGAGAGAGAGAGAGAGAGAGAGAGAGGATGATGAAGGTGATGTTTGAGGAGTAGTGGGTGATGATGGCAAAGCAGGGAGGGGGAATGTGGGTATTTGTAGGGTGCCAAAAAGGCTTTGGAACCGTGTGCATTGGGACCCGCCTACACCACCCATGAAAAGGCCCTTCCGCATTTGGTTTCCAGTTTTTTCCTTATCTAACTGAAGGGTAATGTTAAGGAAATCATATATTTACACTATATTTTATAAATAATATAACTCATTTGTTGATGATTGAATTATTACTTAAATAATAATTAACGCGTTCATTTTTTATTAGTAACACATCACATGATTTGCAAATGTAGTATAAAAAATTAGTCTATCTTATATTACTCTATCAGAAAAATAGGTTGGATTAAAGAAAGAATAGTGAGGGGGTGAGAGAGAGAGAAAGAGACAGAGTTTGAATTTCAAAAGGATGGCCTCAATTTGGTTCTTTATTAGCTCTCCCTCGTCAAGATTATTTTTTTCTCAAAATTAACCAAGCTGAACGCGTCTAATAACCATTTCGTTTTCAGTTTTTGATTTTTATATTTTAGTTTTATCCTTCTAAAAAAATATACTATTTAGAATCACAAACTAATCATGTTGTTGATATACACTTTATTAAGTAAGTCGTAAAACATAAGTCCTACTATTGTATGTGAGGATCATTTGTGTAAGAGGCACTGTCAGTAATGTAGTTAATTTTGTATAGCTAAACAATATTACTCATAAATACAAAAATCCTCTGTAAAATAATCCATGGTATCATTTCAACTGATTATGTTCATACAATATTTAAAAAAAGTGATGGTACACATTTTAAATTTGGATGATATTAAGTATAGGAACGCGCAAGTCCCGACCAGTTAGTGATTCAATATGGCGTTAACTATGCATTTGAGCCCAATCGACAATATTTTTTCACAATCTAGACAGTTCATATTTAAAATCTTTATTCACGAATGATTCTTACAAAATTTTATATAGATAATACAGTGTCGCCGAAAATACAATTAAATTTTCACTGTAATAATCAAATGGCTAAATAATTTTTTATTTGAACGAAATTTTGTATGGATGATATATGAATAAAGATATAAAAACTTAATTGCCAGATCCTTAAAAAATATTGTAGAGTGAACTTAAATGCATGATTAGTGACATATTAAGTTACTAGCTAGTGAGCCCTAATATAAACATGGAGTAGAATTCTCTCCTCTCTTATTCCTATCTCCTTCCTTCCTCTTCTCTCACATATTGCTTTTTGTCTTATTGTCTTTATAAAAAAATAATATAAAATATTAACTTAACTTAACTGTAACCATTTAAGTGGAAACAAAGGAAAAATGTTTATGAGGAGAGATAATCCTGCTCCTATAAGCATGTACCGAGACTCACTCATGCCCATTACCCATTTATGGAAAGACGAGAAAGCTGTCCTTCTCTTAGAAGGGTGACCTCGCCATAAGAGACATTCATCAAAATTATCACTTTAGTTGGATGCCATTTTCTGTACAGTTGGCCAATTATTTCTAGAAAGGATGGTCTCACTTACTGTGTGTTTGCCTGCGCAAGAAAATGTTCGGAATTTGCAAATGCAAGGAGTAATTTAGCTTATAGAAATAAAGGAACTTCCAAGTTTGGCGAAATAAGAAACGAAATGGCTAATTATGTGATGGAAATATTTTTTTAATTTCCACATATTGAAATTTCTTAAGAATTCCATTGAAGCAGGATTAATTTTACAGTTCTCAACCATGGGGAATTAATATTTGTTTCCAGCTTGTCAAGTCCTCTCACTAACTACTGAGTGTCTCTCCTCCTATCAGTTCTACAAAGTGACATATAGCACAAATGGTGCTCTATTGAAAAAGGAAATTGTTATTGGCACTCTAAAATTCTCATTCTACACTCCAAATATTCTATATTTAGAAAGAAAAGTACACTTGTGAGGAGTGTAGAATGAGATTTTTGGAGTGCTAATAACATCTCCCTTGAAAAATTATATAGCACAAATGGTGCTCTTATTGTAAAAGTTACAAACTCCAAAAATCTCATTCTACACTCCTCATAAGTGTATTTTTTTTTTCCAAATAGAGAAAGTTAGGAGTTCATCTTCTCTACCATAGTTGTCTCCCTTCAAAACAAAACAATGGGATCTCTAAGATCATCTCTGGGATAATCTCTGACCATCTCTCTAGTATGTTATTCTTTACAAGATTGTAACACACATACTCTCTTACTACAACACGGCCTATGCGTAGACACGTACATGGAGAACGATAATAAGCCACGCGCATGAGCTACATTTTGACTTAAGTTTGCCTCAATCATGTGCAGCTCCTACCTATGAGCCTATGACTGATCCAAGTTTATTGCATCAATTGTCCATAAGCAAGTCAACTTGGTGAAAGATGTAACATCTTATGCAATGACTTAGGCACCTAACACTAGCCAACAACGAAAATTACATATTCAGGATAGCATCCACAAACAAGTGTTGTGGGTCATTACAATCAAACGTGAGCTCTGCCCATTTGAAGGAATAAGCAAAATGGCGATCTAGAAATAATCTGATGGGTGACTCTAAACTCCGACCTTGAGTACGATTACTTCTATTTGAAACCAACGTACTAAGTCAAGTACGTTATGCGGTACCATGTGTCTTATGAAGAGACTAGGAAATCCCTAATATGGAAATTTATTTCAAAGAGCTCCGATATGTAGAAGTGCCTTAGCCAAGTTAGCTAAGTTCAGTCTAATTGAAAATGCTCAGGTCCAATGCATAAGGTCTAACAATGGATTCCAAAGATGTTTTCCGCCCACATGTAAGTGACCATGTATGTCCCTAATGAACTTTTGTTTAAGATTCATTAGGGACAGACACGCAATTTAGACTAAGAATGAAGCCATTCTTGGTGGAACGTTGCAGCAAATAAAATCCTCAAACCCGGAATAAGGCAAAGGTGAGAGAACAAACAAGATCAAACACATGCTTGAAGGAAGAAGTTTAGATTGACATTAAGGTTCGCAGATCACTCCGAACATGACTCGTCACTTTCTCATCCTTAATTTGATCAATGCGTCAAAGGCGAGTTCGGAAGTAAATGTTTTTTCATAGGTCTTAGACCTGATATTAGAGTAGGGTGGTACTACAAATGTTCCAGTGGAAATCTTTATAAACGTTGAGTTTGGAGATGACATTCCCGACTTCAATGTTATTTGGGAGGGGGGGAGGCTAGAGATGTGTCCTAGACCTAGACCTGGTATTAGAGTAGGGTGGTACTACAAATGTTCCAGTGGAAATCTTTATAAACGTTGAGTTTGGAGATGACATTCCCGACTTCAATGTTATTTGGGGGGGGGGGGGGAGGCTAGAGATGTGTCCTAGACCTACAAACTTATTTGCATATGACACTGTTACTTATTGCTTTGATGTGAGTTTACCTCAGAAAGATTGTCGAATTAAATTATGTTCCACGATAAGGAAAGAAATGATGAAAAACTCCAAGTGTTTTACTCAAATAGGCTTGATGAATTAAGTAAAATAAACTTAGCAAGATATGTCCTAGGGCATCTAAGTCTTTCTAGGAATATATGGTGCATTCCGCCTTACATCCAGCTCTTCAGCTATGCATATGGAACTCTAACCAAGGGTCTACAATATGGTTCCAAAAAAGATAAGATCCTTCAAAAATAAACAAGTAGGACTAGCATGACTTGGTTAGCTTCAAATCAAACAAGCAAGTCAAAGGTCATTATGGAATGATTCGCTCATGGTCCGTTGCTGACTGTCCATCTTCAAAGCAGAGCCCATTTTCAAAAGCATAGTTAGGAGCAATTGTTGGGTCATGACTTTTTGGGCCCATAACATGTGGCACCTTGGGTGGTCAGAATGACCGAAAAGCCCTTAGAGGTGAGATCAGACCTACATGGGTATTCTAGATCATATTACTATATGTCAGGGTAGTCTAGTGCAACCCCATTAACTCTAAGCCCATTGAAGATATAACTTGTCTTCTAAGTAAGGAAACACTAATTCAAGTCAAATAAGGATATCTTGGGGGATGTGACATAGTCATAATCCTAGGAGGATTCGTATCTTACCCTAAATTCCATCCTAGATTGTCTCTCGATTTAATTAGGATTACTCTCACTACAAGGACTCTCAAAGATTACTATAAATATCCGAGTTTGGATATTTATTAGGGAGATGGGATCATCTTCTCCACCATACTCCTCTCCCTCCAAAACACAACAATGGGATAATTGAGATCGTCTCTCTAGTATGATATTCTCTACAAGATTGCAACACACACATTTTCTCACTATGTCGTCGTCTACGTATAGACACGTTCATGGAGAACTCGTTTCTCATACCCTCTAGCATAGGCTATTCGTCAATAATGTATTCTAATTTATCACACATTATACGTACTACTTTCTTAGAACTACACTCGTGGTTTGATTCTCCTCCTCAGAGATATGTAGGCAGTTCAATTCGGATTTAACCACATCCCACAATCAACCCCATTCTTCGCTCGCTAGAGATGATGGGTAATTTTGGCTAATTCATGCCTCCATCTATGGATGTGTGCGAATTTGGTTCCAACACTATCCACCTCCTAAGATAGTGATTCATCTCGGAGCTCCTAAATGTAGGGTGAGAAAATGAGCTCCTAATGACTCTCTATAATTAATGCTAACCATGTTAATATTATTTTACATAAATAAATATTTTCTATTGATTAATTATTGACTCATAGTCATTATGACTCTCTAAAATAGGGAGTATGGTTTGAGTACAACTTTTTTAAAGAACTCCTAAAATAACTTTTTGATAGTTTTAGCTAAATTTTGCTATAAAATAGAGAGGTAGCGTGATTAGAGATGCTCTTATCATAGGATTTTTTTTTTTTTTTTGACAAGATGATAGAGTGATATTTCATTGAACTTCACAAACAATTACAAGCGTTGCCAATCAGGTACATAAGCTCCAGTGATCAAGAAATTGATCTAGAGGAAATTTGTGCAAGTAAACAAACAACACTAAACCCCTAAACGGCTACCACAAGCACTGCCTTACCCAACAAGATGTCTCCAATATGAATTTGTCACAAAAACACGATAGATGCAACAAATTAACAATGGCAAACACATAGGTCATCGCACAAGTGCGAGGCCACATAGAGTCACCGCAAGTGAGACCACAATAAGTCATCGTTGAAAGACGAGACCATATACCAATCGCATAAAGTGAAGACAAATCCAACCACAACAAAACATGCGACCACAATTTACAGGGTGAGGCAACAAAACCAACTACATACTACTTCGAGGAAGAAAGGAATCACTGGTCAGTTCATCACAGGGACCAAGACCCAAACTAGGATCACACCATTAACACGCTAGTAAGTTCCGCAACATCCCTGAGAACAACAGGTTGCACAAGGCGGAGTCACCTGTTATGGTTGCACAAGACAGCGACGCCGACATTGAACGCCCGAGGCGGCGGGTCCGCATGATCTTAGTGGGCAAGGATGCAGCCACCGAATTGGAGAGGAAAGCGTCACAGCCACGAAAACAAGCTGATGGAAGTGGAACAACCCACCAATAGCCACAAAGCCTACCCCAACCTCCAATCAAGTCCCAAATCAAGGAAAGAACCTTGAAATGGGCAACCACAGAGGTAGAGGCACAAAATAGTGGGAAAGAACTACGGGGGAGAGAGAGGAGGTGCAATTGAAACTAAGAAAGGGTAGAGGGAGATGCGGGGCAATGGGGAGACGTGGGGGGAGGCAGAGATGCGGGGGAGTGGGCAGCACAGGGAAGGGGGAGGGAGTGAAGGGTGAAAAAACAGAGGTGGAGGAGTTGGCAGAGGGTTAGGAGAGGAGAGAGGCTAAGAGGAAGGTGTAGAGTGGTTGGCGCTGACCCCATGCCAGAACAAGGAGCTGGTGGCTGAGATTGCAGAAAAGTTAGGGTTTTGTTTTGGGAAGTAGACTCGGGGATAGGAGGTTTGGTTTTGGGAAGGAGAGTCAAGGAAGTGAATATTGAACAGTGTTCCTAAAATGGCTTTCTAGCCTTTTTAGCTAAAATCGAACCAAGAAATAGAGATCATGATTAGAAATACTCTTATAAAAACTCATTTCTCAATTCTTACTTGTTTCGTTATATTAGGAACATAATAAGGAGTGTGATTGGAGACAAATTTTTCTAATTCCTCCATAGATTTTAGTAATGAGCTTATTTAGGGTGGCAATTTGAATTTTTTTTTATCATGTCTAGAAGTTTAAGGTAAATGTAAAAATTGAAAGTATTATTTAATGATGACAATTTGAATAATGTAAAACAACACTTGCTGGCATGAATGCATGCGTAATAACATTAGTTTTAGAATAAGAAATCACGACAAGAATTGTGAATAAACTTCCACTAGAGTCCCACTCAAAGGCAATTAAAACGCAAAAAGGCATTGCTAGCTACCATGCATTATAAGCAATATTACCAATTAGGCAATGCATAAAAATGATACCTATTGGAGGAAAATGGCTTAAGGAAGAAGCAAAGGAATCACTTTCAGATAGGCCACCATGATTGGGCGGCCAAAAACCCCCCTCATCTTACAAAATATAGAGACAGAAATAAAGAAAGAATCCCATCATAATATATAATAATAACAAAGCATAATGTATGAGGAAACAGTTGAACTCGTCACCATCTTAGATTTCGGACCTTCTTTTGCATACGTAGCCGCCAGCAATATACAGCATTTTTTTTAATAAAACCAACCTTCCGCACTTGCTCTTTTTCCCGTCTTCTGCGTATATACAGTTAGAAGTCAGTAATCAGAGTATATATATGCAGAAATTCCGAAAACATAAAATACTAAAATAATAATAAACTGAAAACCTAACAAATTAAATTTTAGAATATATACGTATATATGGATGAGGATGAGACCAATACGTCCACCACTCATATATACCAAAAAGGTTGTGATGTTGATGGGTAGAAATAAAGGACATCTACCAGAAAGAATTATATGATCAGTTTTATGACATGGAAAAAAGAAACTTCCATATATCAAGACAGAAAGAGGGCGAGACGGAGAGCCATGGAAAAATTCAGTGCTTTGCCACAAACCGAGGAAGGCAAAGAGCAACCATGGATGCGCCTTGTCTGCCTATAAAGCACTACCACTCATACCTACAAAGCTTATCTATGGACTCTATCTAGCCTTAAATTTTAGAATGGTTCTTTGAATTCTGTTTTAACAATTGAGCTGGTCTACTTGATGGACAAGGATTGTCTGCTCTCCCACTTCCAGTGCCCTCCCGTGATTTTTTGTTTGTGTGGTTACAGTTAAACCACGTCAACATTTTATATTACTATTCATTTTTGTTTTATTATCTTTATAAAAAAAATATATATATAAAATGTTAACGTGACTTAACCGTGACCACACAAAATAGGAGGACACGAGAGAGCATCGGAAGTGGGAGGGCAGACAATCTTGTCCCTACTTGATTACTCACCTATTTAATTTTATTATTATCATTAGGGAACTTCCATGAAAATGGGTTGGGCTAAGTTTATTTTAATAAAAAAATATGCTATAACTCTATTTAATGAAAAAAGCTTAAATTTTAATGAAAAATTTTTAAATTTTAATAAAAAGGACAAAAAAACTTTAAATTTGAATGAAAAAGAAAATTTTAATATTTAAAAAAAAAATTACGCGCGGATCTACGCACCACTCACACAAACTGTTTATGAAACCTACTACACTATTTATGAAACTTACTACATCATTTATGAAATTTACTACACTGTTTTTGAAACTTAACGGTATTACACTATTTAAGAAACTTAACGGTACGACATTGTTTTTGAAACTTAACGGTACTATACTGTTTATGAAACTTTCTACAATGTGTATGAAACTTAATGATATTACACTGTTTATGAAACTTAACGGTAAGTTCTTTCACCATAATGCAATAAAAAGATAACAAAACATGATAGAGATCAAAACACCCACACCTGATCGACTACCTCCCAACCATACCACCCCAAATGTGGTTCTAAATTGAACGGAACCTACTTTTGTTTGAAAATTTAATTTTAGAGGAATAAAATATGCTTGGATTGTGTCAAAGGGTTATGCAACTGAAGGATCGGTTGGGTGCTCTTTGCACGGGCCTTTAGTCAGTTTTTTTTTTTTTTTGTCTCTTATACTTATCATTAAATAAAGTTATAGCATGGTTTTTGGTTAAAACTCAAAGTTTTGAAGCCCTTTTCATTAGTTTTCCTTTATTATTATGGGAGCTTTATATATAGAGACAAAAGCTTTCACTATATTTTAAGGAACTCCACTAGTTTTAAACATGTCAAGGAGAGACAAAAATATAAAAACAATTAAAGCCCAACCCAAAAACATGGAAATAATGTTTTAAAATACGAGTCATACCCCTAAGGCTTTAAGGCTATTAATAGAACCCAACCCTCACAACTCTAACAAAATTACTATATGTCATAAGCTAAACCCATCTTCGACTATTTCTGTAGAATCAGTTTTGAAACTACATGTAGAATCAGTCCCACCATCGACCATTTTTGTAGAATCAGCTCAATTAGTCCTCGACCATTTTTGCAAAATCAGTTTAACAAACCCTCGACCATTTATGCATAATCAGTTCAACCCATCCGCAACTAGTTTTGCAGAATTAGTACAACCTGTCATCGACCATTTTTGTAGAATCAGTTTAACCTGTCCTTGACCATATTTGTAGAATCATTTCACCTCGTCCTCGATCATTTTTGCAAAATCAGATCAACCCACCCATGACCTTTTTTGCAGAATCAGTTTATTCAGTCATCGACCGTTTTTGTATGATCAGTTCAACCCGTCATCGACCATTTTTGCAGAATTAGTTCAACCCGTCCTCGACCATTTTTTATGAACCAGTTCAATCTGTCTTGAACTATTTTTCCTGAATCAGTTCAACCTGTTCTCGATGATTTTTGGTGAATCAGTTCAATTTGTCCATGACCATTTAACTTGTCTTTGACTATTTTTACAGAATTAGTTCAACCCATCTTCGACCATTTTTGCAGAATCAATTTCAAATACATGTAGAAGCAGTTTTGTACACTTTTTTAGTAGAATTAGTTTATAACAACATAATACTGACATGATTGGAGAGGGAACAATGTCAAGGGAAGGGTTCATTGCTTCCCATTGTGATTCTTCAAACCTAAGGTACAATTGGTCTTTTTTCTTGAAAGTAACTATAAACTCACATGAAAGGTGCCATTTTACCTGTTATTAGAGCAAGTGGTTATATATATTCTACTAAGGCTCTTTAACCACTTAAGGTGCTTAATAAGAGGGAAATGACCTCAACTTGTGTATGCATATATCATTCCTTCCACATCAAGAATAATGGTTTCTCTATTACGGAATGAAAATGTAAAAATTTTAAAATTCAATCAATTCAACCTCAAAAAAAAAAAAAAGAAAAAAAAAATCTTGAAGATATAGAACTATCTTAAAAAACACTGCAACACTTTAGAAGTATGCATGAAAATGTCCCAAAAAACTATCTGCTTGCGTATCATTCGATCAAGTCAAAATAAAATAAAATATGGAATGTTTCTTCGAGCACTTGCTACTTCCTTGAAATCCCTCTCCCTTGGAGCATACTCTCAAGATATATACAATAACACAAGCACTTCTTTGCCCTCCTCATCATTAACTACCATAATGAGAATTTTAACATTAATCCCTAAAATGTATGGAGTTTGACGAAAGTGCAGAGCAAATTCTTAATTTACAAATTCTTGGTCGTTTCCTAAGTTTTCTTTAATCTATCTTACTTATGCAAGATATTATGTTATAAACTAGGAGGCAATAGTGCCGACATAAATTCTTTCTCACCCAAAAGACTCATAAAATAATAACTATAAAATAAAAATAAAGCAAATTAATCTAGGTCTTTGTATTTCAGATTTAGGACGAGACTTTTGTTGCCAAACAATCATCCAACATAAACTAACAAATCCCAACCGAAGTGTGTCTTCCCCCCTTAGTCCTTTCTTTGATATTAGCTTTGGAGGTTTAGGATAACCAGACACACAAAGAGAGAAAGATAGGACTTAGAGAAGAATTATGGCACTGAAAATGTGCGAGTCTCTCTAGGTTAGGCATATATGCTTCAAATGCCAAAAAACCAATTACGAAATTTGTTTCTCGAATGATTTTGATCTATGTTTTTATATTTTAGAATAAAAAGGGTTATTAGATATAAGGGGACTTTCGTAAGTTAAACTCTGCAGAAAAGAAAGGAATGATGTCATCTTCCAAGTGTACTCTATATGTAATTTTTCCTTGTGTCAATATAAAATTAAGTATTAAAAGTATACTCTATGTGTAATTATTATTATTATTATTATTATTATTATATAATAATATAATGTTAGCACCATAAGAGCGTCTCCAAAGGAGATGTCAAATTCAAAACATCAAATTGATATTTGATGGCTTATATGGCAATTTGACATTTTGTACAATTTTTGAACCACCCAATGTTAAATAATAATATCATTCTAAATTTTTTTATCACTTTGTAGAGTTCGTTTATGGAGGCAATCAATCAAATCTTAGAACATACAACAACATTATTGTCACATCTCGGCCCAGGGCGGATCACTTCCTGGGCCCGCCCCACCACCGTAGCACGATATTGTCCGCTTTGGGCTTACCATTCCCTCACGGTTTTGTTTTTGGGAACTCATGAGCAACTTCCCAGTGGGTCACCCATCATGGGATTGCTCAAGCCCCCTTCTCGCTTAACTTCGGAGTTCCTACGGAACCCAAACCCAGTGAGCTCCCAAAAGGCCTCGTGCTAGGTAGGGATGGGATATACATTTAAGGATCACTCCCCTGGGCGATGTGGGATGTCACAATCCACCCCCCTTAGGGGCTCGACGTCCTCGTCGGCACACCACGGCCAGGGTTAGGCTCTGATACCAATTGTCACATCCCGGCCCGGGGCAGATCACTTCCCGGGCCCGCTCCACCACCGTAGCACGATATTGTCCGCTTTGGGTTTACCATTCCCTCACGGTTTTGTTTTTGGGAACTCACGAACAACTTCCCAGTGGGTCACCCATCATGGGATTGCTCAAGCCCCCTTCTCGCTTAACTTCGGAGTTCCTACGGAACCCAAACCCAGTGAGCTCCCAAAAGGCCTCGTGCTAGGTAGGTATGGGATATACATTTAAGGATCACTACCCTGGGCGATGTGGGATGTCACAATTATTATATATTGCATTAAATATGTTAAAAAAAAAAAACTAATTGAATTTGACAGTTGCTGTCAAATTAGACAACAGAAGGCTTTGCCTTCAACTCAATGCCACATAGGAAATTGAAGGTTCGGTAGGAGAGAGTTTCCTGCCATTTTTTTTTTACTGTTATATGCCTATGTGGCAATTTTGACATCTCTTTTGGAAATGCTAATAAAAAAATTTAATTTTTTTAAAAATACAAAACTGAAAAAAGCCAATTGCACACTGTACTATGTGCAAGGGGTTAGGTATTATAGAGACAAAAACACAAAATAATTTGATAGAACCCTACTAATTTTGAATCATTCCAAGGAGACACAAAAGTCCAAATTAACCCTAGCAAACCTTTGTAACATCCCACATTGCCCAGAGGAGAGGATCTTGTAAGCCTTATATGTATATTCCCATCTCTACCTAGCATGAGGCCTTTTGGGAGCTGACTGGCTTCAGGTTCTGTAGAACTCCGAAGTTAAGCTAGTTCGCAAGAGAGCAATCCCAGGATGGGTGACCTATTGGGAAGTTCTCATGTGAGTTCCTAGAAACAAAACTGTGAGGGCGTGGTCGGGGCCCAAAACAGACAATATCGTGCTACGGTGGAGTCGAGCCTGGGATATGACAACCTTACCCAAAAACAAGCAAACCAACCTTTTAAAATTCTAGCCTTGCTCCCAATAGATTTGTTACTTAATGAAGTTGAACCTTCAAACTGACACCATCTAAAAACCTTCAAATTGATTTTAGATACATACAAACTAATTTCTGTAAGATTAGTTTTAAAATTCCAATAATTTTGCAAGATCAGTTTCAAAATTTCTACACTTATGCAAGACCATTTTCAAATTTTTTTGCACTTTTGCATGACTAGTTTCAAAATTCATTCACTTTTGTAAGATCATTTTAAATTCCTATAACTCTGCAAGTTCAGTTTCACAATTCCTGCAATTCTACAAAGTCAGTCTCAACTTTTTTATCTCTTCTGCAAGATTAGTTTCAAAATTTATGCACTTCTACATGACCAATTTCAAAATTCATGCACTTCTGCAAGATCCATATCAAAATTCCAGCAATTTTGCAAGATTAGTTTCAAAATTCAGCAATGCAAGATCAGTTTCAAAATTCCTACACTTTTGCAAGATTAGTTTCAAAATTTTTAGCACTTCTGCAAAGATCAATTCAAAATTATGCACTTCTGTATGATCAGCTTCAAAATTCCAGGAATTCTACTTGGTGCCAAAATCTTGCCCGATCGATTTATCCTTGCCTTATGCCATTTTTCTGTCTCCTAAAGATTTTTAGTAAACCCTAAATGAATGTTGACCAAATTTGCCCTACAAATTGGTTATTTCATCGGGTAATTGTTTGTTAGCCGACATCATTGTTTCTGTTGAGTGAGGTTCATAGAGCAACCCCAATTTTCTAGTAGTGAAAAGAGAAAAAAAAAAAAAAAAACTCTGGGGCTTAATTTGTCTCTACATTACTTTTTTCTTGGAGGACCAACATATATACAAGAGTACAAGGCCTAATTCTAGGGATCCTAATTACACCAATTAGGAAATTTTAATTCTTTATAAATATATCCCGTTAACTCATGACAATAAAATGGTGTTGACCCTAAAAACTACTTAACCTACGTGGCGTGCACTGGCCGAATAACTAATAAGATAACTACATCCTTCGGTCGAATGCAGGGCGTGCCAACTCGCAGGCCGAGCTCGACCGAGGAGTGAATAAGTGTTGATGTGGCATTGGGCACGTTACTGACTTCTTGATCTTGATACTACGGCTGAGGAAGAAGCACGTCTTGGCCTTTAGGTTTGAGAGCCAGAAGACAAGGCTACTAGTTCTGCGAAGTTCAATATTGAATTTGGCTTTTAATGTACTGAATATTAAGTAACCTAGTAACATATCACTTTGCCAAGAAGGCTAATGAGATGGCCTATTCCAACAAGGACTCGGAAATCCTTGTTGATCGAGACTTGGATAGATCACCAGTTGGTCTCTAAGCAGTGCTGGTTATCCAAACTGAAGGTGATCCTCAGTTGGCTGATTTTACAGCTCCAGTGTTGTTTATTCAAGTTGAAGATGTTGCTAGTTGCCATTACAGTGCTATTTATCCAAACTGAAGGTGTGTTGGCAAGAAAAAGAGAAATAAAAATCTCAAGGTCTTTGAGAGGTTTCGCGTGAGCTTTCGCATGGCAATTTTGTGTGTTGATTTGGAGGGCTCTTAAATGATGCACTCCCCTTTCTATCTATAGTAACAATTTCTTCATGGCTATGGTAGAGTTTTATTCGGACTAGAATTCTTCAACCAAATCCGATTAGGTCTTGGCCAATCCTGATTCATGTAGAGTTTTGAATCAACTTCTTTAATCACCCAGATTCAACCGTTGATTCTTGGCATCTTTTTGATTTGAAGCATATCTGGCTTCTAAGGATTCACCCTTAACTAGGTAGAACTATTCCTTGATAGGATTCGACCAAATCTTTATTGGGCCAGGCCCATGGTAAGAATATTCTTAACACTTCAACCTGGGCTGAGAACAATCATGGGCTCAGCCCGGAACGTCATTTTGGATCCAAACATTACCCTCTCGCTTTTGAGGTCTTCGACCTATAACATTTGGCTGAGCTTCGGCCTTGAAGAAGTGAACAATCACCAACCAAAGAGAAATCCTCAGCTTGCACCACAAGGTCGAGCAACGGTCCTTACAAAATAAATATTCTGCAACTACTCACTCAGATGCATTTATAAAACATGATCTCCCACTTTGCATGTTATTCCTTAACCACCGTAAAAACTTGACACATGACAACTTTCCACCATGTATGCCTGTCTTCGACATTACATGTGCCTCACGCCCAAGGCACGTAGACACTAAAACATCTTCTCATAATGATCATGCCTTAAAGCCTGCTAATACACGCAATTGTGCAACCTCAATTTATGTGAATATTGACCTCTCCACCTGGATTTTGATTTCGTAATGATTGCAAAATATTTCGGCTGGATTTACTGCTCAACTTTTGAATCTGAGACCGTCGATCTTTTTTTCTAGGTGCCTATAAATAAAAATCCCGACTTCATTTTTTGGTTATGCTTTCAAAACTCAGAAACTCTTGCCATCTTACTATATTCATTCGAAACACAAAAACCCAAAAACCCAGAAAATTCACCTTCTTACTCTAATGGCTGCCAACACTTTTATTACCAAGCTCGCTGAGAAGTGCGACAACTGTCACAAGTTCATGGATCGAAGTGCCATTAAACCTCTTCGATTTGAAGGGGACTTAGTTGCTACTCACCAAATCCTGGTCTCCCTATTCAAAGATGACGTTCCAAAAGTCATCACTAAAATGCTAAAGGCTTGCTGATGAGCCCTTTATGACGAGGTAATGATTGGTCGAAATGGGAAACAACCAAACCTCAAGGGGCATAACCTTTGACCCCCGTAGCCTAGGCCATTTGGGTTAACCAAATGGAACCCCACTTTGACGTTTTCTGGAAATCGCTTGGCATTTTTTATGCTATTAAGCAATCGACCATCGAACTCAATAGGGATTAAGAACTCTTGATGACCGCTCTAAGCTTTTGGTGCTTGACCACTAACGCTATGGTTCTCCCCTTAAGCCCTATTAGGCCAACCAAACTGGATGTGACGGCTATCCTCGGCACCTTTCTGTCTGGTTTCCCAATTGATATTGCTCTTTCTTAATATCAATTCAATCTAAATTTGAAAACGGTATTTGAAGAATGTGCCCACGAAGTCTTGAAGAAGAAAGATTAAAAGAAGGCGAACAAACTCCATAAAAACTTCTTCAATTATAGCACGCTCATCACTTACTTCGCTAGCTAAAAAAAGAAGACCTCAAGAAGGGGGAGCACAAGGCTTTCTTGTCTACTAGTACAACAAGTATACCTTTTGTACCAATTCGAATAAGTGCCTTGTCGAGAACATGTTAGTGGCTGAATCCCTGGAGAATGGTCATCAATTGGTTCTCAGCCCTGCCATCCTTGCCAATTTCACATGCTGCCTTGTCAAGGTGACGGTTGGGAAAATCGACTTGCACTAGAACAATCCACTCTATGTCTTCTAACTATAGCTGCAAGTCTACTTTGCAAATCTAAGGCTAGAGTTCCCCAACTTCAACTCCACTGAAATTATAGGCCTTCAACTGGCCTCACGCCCAAGTCCAACCCACTCGGCCGAAGAAATTTTCAAATATTTCTTTGGCCTAGAGGACTTGACTGACGATGAATCTTTGATTTTTCGTCAAAGAACTTATCCCTCATCCATTCAACTTCCCACATCTGCATGGGGGGAGATATAAGATGTCGATCTTCGACGCAACTGGGGGTCATTCGTGCTGGCTCATAACCTCCTATTTAGATGTGATGCAGCGTGCCAGCTAGGAAGTCTATCATCTTTACTTCATGGTTCGGTAATTTGGTTATCTCTAAGGTTGGCCCCTACCTCTGCTTACCTCTCACTCACTAATAAGTGATAGGAGCATATTCATGCGACTTAATTAGCTTGTTCTCGTGCATTTATGTTGTGTTTCCTTAAGTTATTTTAGTGTTTAAAGTCACTTTTGTGTATTTTCAGATTATAAAGCCAAAGTGTGCAAGAAGATGCAAATTGGAGTCTTTTGGAGCAAAAGAGGAATGAATGAGTTGAAGACTTGAAGAAAGATGGATTCCTACTTCAACGAGGATTCCTACTTCAATAAGGATTCCTACTTGAAGTAGGAAAGTTAAGCCTAGGTTTCCCATTTTGGTAACCTTTCCTAATCTTAAACGTCCGTATTTTCCAGCCACTTTGAAGGCTTTGTATGCACTTTAGGACACAAAACAAAGGCCCTAGACCACTTACATACCCTTGCCGCACCTCTCCCTTTCTCTCCTTCCTTTGCTGTGCAAGGGGGGTATTTAGGTCCTATTTTATGCACTTAAACACATGTCCCTTTTTAAATTAAACCCTAGCCGCACCTTGCAGCCAATTCCTTTTTAATTTCTGATTTAATTTCCTAATTCTAGAAGCCTTTGACTTAATTTTAATTAACCAAAATAAGCTAGGGTTTTATTTTCTGAAACCATATATATTCTAAGCCTAGCCGCACCCTAGGGATACTTTTTCATTCATTCATTCATCATTCCTCTTTTCAGCCGCAGCCACCATTAACCCTAAAACCTCTTTGCCGCAACTCCCATCCATTCCAGCCACTTTTCCCTTCTCTGCCGCAGCCTTCCCACCATTGCAGCCACTTCAAATCATCCATCCACACCTCCATACATCATCCCACCTCTTTGCCGCACCACCATATCCCCATAAACCCATCTAAAAACCAAAATCACAACCAAAAATCCCTAAATACCTCTCTGCCGCAGCAAGGAGAATAAGAAAGAGGAGCTTGACGTGCAGAAATTCAAAGTAGAATTGTTGGGCGTTCTAGGTGTAATCAATCTTTTGTTCTCTATGTTTAATTTCAATTTTGTTTCTCTTTCTGTGAACATGAGAGGCTAAATCCCTAGTTAGCTAGGGGGTGATTCAAAACCATGTTTATGCTGGCAATATAAATTGATTACCTTCAGTTGGAATTTCATGAGTTGTGGATTCAATTTGTTTAACTACTTGATTGATAACGTATTTATGTATGTTTATTGAGAGTGCACACTTAGTTTTCATGCATGAATATGATGCTAGAATTTAAGTGAGTTTCACCTAATAGTTACAAACTTATATTCACAAGTAGTGGAGGTCGCTTATAAACGATCGCGTTAAATGAATTATTGGCACTAGTTTCATGCTCATCATAGTAACGAATGCCTCGTCAACACTTATAGTTTTCATGTTGCTTAATAATCTTTGATTGTATCTTTATTGTGCTTTTCACGTAAAGGACTTTTGGAGAATGTTTTGAATTGTTGTATGCGCTAGTCCCATCCAATTCATTAACTTAAGGAAAACTTGAAGGTTAATTTAAGCGAACCTAATTAACCCGGGGTGTTGAGTTTCATGATTCATCGAAAGACCAACTGAAAATCATCTTGTATGCAAGTGTGACATGTGTGGAGAAGAACCTTCTAGCTAGCATTCCATCCATATTTTCATCAATTTCATATTTACAATCTGTTTTAATTACAATCTATGCTCTTTGTTTTAATTTCGTCAAAACTAAATCCCCCTTTACTTTAGTGTTCAATTTAGTTAGAAATTGTCTTAGTTTGTGTTTCTAAGTGTTTTGATTCAAGTTATAACCCAAATTCGTCCAAATTAGGTTAGGTGTTCAAAACTGCCCAGATTGTGTTTTTAAGGCAGTTTTGAGTGTTTTGTTGCTGTTTTGAGTCTTTTGGTTTGTTTTAGTGTTTTAGTGGTTAGTTTTGCATTCTTTGAGTCTAGTTTAGTGTTTTAACCTTTGTTTTACGTTTTTGAGTCAGTTTCCAATTGATTTAGTAATCCCTCCTAATCCCCGGTTTAGAACGATCCCTACTTATACATATACTACAATTGTCAAAAGAGGGTTTTAATTTGTGTGCTTATATATTTCGCATCAATAAGTCGAGAACGGCTTTCAGGTTCTTCGAAACGAGAATGTGAGGAAGTAGAGAAGGAGTTTCAAAAATGGTGCACCAAATTTCACCTTCGGCCGAACGTTCTTAAGACTCATGGCACCATCACTTTTGCCGACTAGTGGGATGTCTATACTAAAGACCTTTATGGTGCGCCAGTTGAGCTGACCATAAGTAAAGTTTCAACGACCGACTGAATAAGACTCCCGCCCCAAAATCCAAGGAAGCGGCTTAAGGTCCATTTTTCTTCTTAATGTTTTTTTCTATATTCAACCAAATTTCGTTAAACTAACTCTTAATCATTTTTTTCCAACTGACTGTTCAATAAAAAGCGCCGAAGTGGTGGCGATGGTTGCGGCTAGGAAAAAACTCGCCCTTCCTAGAAAGAAGGTCGCTACTGCCTCGACCATTCTTCCCACAAGGCTTCAACAACTCCATATTTGACGGATTCTACTGTCGTGAAGGTCGCCGCTGCCTTGACCATTCCTTTTCGAACGGCTTCGACTGCTTTTACTTCGGCTGATGCTATCATTGTGTCGACGACATGCAAACGTCTTTATTCTCTAACCAAGATGACTGCTGATGTCGCATTGCCCATAAAATTGTTGAAAAAGAAAGCCAAGAAAGAGGAACGGGAAATTTTTGTTATCTCTAGCCAGGAGACAGGAACTTTAACCCTTAACGCCCTTTATCCTACTCCTGGAGTCGAAGTCCAAATAGGGGTGCCGTAGGATTCTTCGGCCCCAAATATCGATTAGATGACTATTATTCAACCAACGGCACAAACTATTGTCGTGGTTGAACAAGTCAGTGTCCCAGTGATCGAGGAATCTATGACTCAAACCTCGATCATTCCTTTGACCGATGTTGCCGACATCGACCTTAGAGGCCATTGTCGTTCTTGAAGAGGCAATGGCTGGCCTGGCTGAAATTGCTCCTTCACGTAATCCAAAAATCATTCTTGCATCGTTCATTTTGGATGAAAAGGTATGAATATTTCAACACCTATTATCTTTTTATTCTTCTATTGATATCTAACCCTTTAAGAAAATGACAGTGAGTTAAATCCGCCAGTACAGTACCCTTGATCGATTTGGCAACCAAGTACAGCGCCTTTGCCTCTGAACAAAGGCAAATTTGTTATGTTTCCATCACCTAGTTTAGGCCAGGATATGAACCATTCACTGGTCAAGTTAGCTGGCAACGCTGATCCTGACACGACCGTTAAGGGGCTAGCAGTCAAACCGATGGTTTCTGCTGACCAAGAAGCAACTACAAAAATGCTTATACACCTTTATGACGAGGATCTTGGTATCCCTGCACAAGACGTTACTTTTGGCCTTTGTAAGTTTTTCTTTATTTTGATTTTGGCTTTTATCTTAGAACGCTGAACCAAAACAACATTAACTGTCAGGTGCTCGATCGTTCATTTCATCGAAAATTCTCAGCGTCGAGGGGCATTATCAACATTTCGTGGATGCCCAGATGACCATCAAACATAGATAACCTTTATTAGTTGTATAAATTGAAGAGTTGTCCTAAACATTGGCCTTAGCTATTAAGCTCTATGGGTTCGACCAACGGCCTAGAAGATATGGCCGAAGTTACCTTTCAACAGATTTAAACATTTATCTTTTGTCATTCCTTTTAAACTTTGCACGTTTACCATTTTTTTTTTCTGCAACCTTCATGGGAGGTTAAGCTCAGCGCATATCTGGCCAGCACATATGGGACAACCGATCCTTCAGTAACCTTAGCAGAGTCTAATGCTCTGACCAAATTATAAAGGATTTTATCGCTCTTCACTTCGAGAAGTCTCGACTCTGTTGGAGAATGCATGAATAACCTTGTAGTTGGTGGTCTGGTGAGTAACGAAAGTGTTGTTCACTTAATGATCATCTTGGAGCGAACTCGGCTATACTTTGATATCTTCGAGAAAACTCTGCAAGCTGAGGAGGACCTGAGGATTGCAATGGCTACTTAAGAAGCTATCTCACCAGATCTAGAAGTAATTACAATGAGGAAAGAGAAAATGGCAGATCTTGACCGTCAAATCATCGAGTTTCAATCCCAAAGATTTGCCATTGCCTTTGAGCTTAAGAAGGACTTCGAGGCAATCAAACCTGGGTTAGCAAAGTATGCTGCAGGTACAATGCAAATAGAAGCATTGAAGATTGATAAAAGGACTTGTCATGCTGAGATCACCATAAGCGAAGTAAAGTGGCTAGAGTTAAAGGCTACGCTCGAAACCTTACTTCCCTCGCCCTAATAGATTTGACTCCCGGTGCCGACCTGTGGGCCGATTGAGTTTTTTGTACCTTTGTCAACATTAATGAAAAATCTTCTTTACTCATGCATTTCCCAAGTAACTAGATAATATTTTTTTTTAAGAATTTCCCGTTAATCGGCAACTTGTGTACTAAAATAGATTGATCCTTGGGATGATATGTCCCCTTGCCAAGAACCTTGTGAACAATAAACGGTCCTTCCCAATTCAGCGACCATTTCCCAAATTTGGGATCCTTGGTCCCAATAGGTAACACTGTTTTCCAGACTAAGTCACCGTCGTCGAACGTCTTTTGCTTTACCTATTTGTTATAAGTCGCTAGTCAATATTTTTCTATGCTATCGACAAATTATAGGCATCAAGTCGAGTTTATTCTAAATCCTCTAAATTTTGCCTCAATGCCTGGCTATATTTGGTGCTGAACAAACTACTTTTTTCAATAATTCACAATGAGTTTATACTTAGCTTGATTGGAAGAATTGTGTCATTTCCATAGGTTAAGGCATATAGGGTCGTCCCTATTGTAATCGAAGGGAAGTCTAATATGCCCATAATGCCTCGTTTAAATTTAAATGCCATATGCTTGGCCTGTCCTTCACCATTTTCTGGAGAATACCGATTAGAACCTTATTTCTCAGCCTACCCGTTCGCCTGTGAGTAATACAATGTGGATTGTCTGAATTTTCTAATTAGCTGTGTAATATTTAAATCTGCCGACGATGAAAATCGTACTGTTATATGTGATGATTGTTTCTGGAACACCAAGCCTTGTCATGATAGTCTCTTCTATAAAATCACAAACTTCTTTAGATGTTAATTCGGTGTACAACCTTGCCTCAACCCTCTTGGTGAAGTAATCTGTTGCTACAAGTATTCATCCATGTTTCGTCGAACTGGACGATAATGAGATTTTGCTAATTACATTCATAGCCCATCCACTTAATGGCCATGATTTGGTGGCTAAATGAAGCAATCTGGTCAGGATTCTCTGGATAGGTTTATGGATTTAACATTGTGAGCAGCTGCATGCGTATTATATGCAATCTTTCAAAATACTTGGCCAAAAATATCTTTTGCTGAAGTTACCAACGTACTTTTCGGCTACACTGGTAAGCACTGCATGTTCCTTCATAGACTTCTGTAATAACTTGGACGACCTCTTCTAAGCCTAGACACAACAACAACAAGAAGTTGTCTTCACCCTTTTGGTATAACTCGTTTTGGTATACCACATAATTTGTAGCGTGTACCTTCGTCTTGCGGTTGTGCTTGCCACTAGGATTGTAAAGATATCATATGATCTATCTTCTCTAATCATCTGGCAACACTTCAACTATGCAGATATCTATGAAAGCCTCTCGTTCTAGCAATAAAGGCAAAGACATAACTCGTGTTTAAATTACATTATCCAGTTTGAGAGTTCATTGATTGACCAAGACCTAGTAATGACGTCTGTCGACTGGTATGACCTGACCTATCTTGCCCTTCAGAAGTTGTGAGCCACAGGCTATTTGAGCCAATTCATCATCATCAGTGTTCTAAATTCGAGAAATATGCTTGAAAGTGATGTTTGCAAATGATTTGGCCAAATAGCCGGTAACCATGTGATAAGAGCCAGAGTACAACTTATGCAACGGAAAATCTCATTAATTTGGTTAATCACAACTTGGAATCGCCAAGGACAAACACTTGGGTTTCCATAAAGTCATGAAGAATGCTAAGATCGATAACAAGGGCTTTATACCGGGCCTGGTTGTTGGTGCGGTCAAAATCTAATTTCTAAGCAAAGAGCAAATGGTAATGGTCAGGTAATTGAATGACAAGGCCAGCACCGGCTAGTCACAGTACTGGACCCATCAAAGTACATCGTCCAGTGATTATCACGTGTTTGTACCATGCTGATTTCGACATTATTGCCTCCAAATCCTTATGGAGAAGGATGTTGGGCAAGGAAATCCGCTAGAGTCTGACCCTTGATGATTTTTTGAGGCACGTATTGTAAACTAAATTTGGACAAAGCCATTGTCCATTTACCAATTCAGCCTCTGACAATTGGCCGAGTATGCATATAACGGATGACATCGGTTTAAGCAATGACTTAGGTGACAAAGGGGAGCATGTAATGTCTAAGCTTGGACGTAGCAAAAAATAAAGCAAGGCAAAGTTTTTGACGGCCAAATAATTTATCTCAATCGAGTTGAGATTTCAATTGAGGTAAATAATGGCATGTTCCTGGCTGGTATCATTATCCTGTGCCAAAAGACAACCAATGGATTCTTCAGCTGAGATATACAACTTGGGTAAAGGCTCTTGATGCTCTTCACGTAATTGGAATCGGTTTGAATCTTTCAGTTTTAGGAGTGTGGAGAAAGTTTTCATCTTTCCCTCTGAATTAGATATAAATTGGCAAAGAAAGTTAATTTTATAGAGGAAGGATTGCAACTGTTTCTTTGTCACTGGTGGTTGGGCGTCGATAATTGCACGAGCCTTGTTCTTATCCATTTTTATGCCTCGGTAATGTACCAGGAAACCTAAAAAGTTTCCTGCAGATATGCCAAAGGCGTATGTAGCAAGATTCATTTTGAGTTTATGCTGACGCATGAAGAGAAAAGTTCGTTGAAGATCGTCTAAATGTGTTTTGCGGCACTTAGGCTTGACCATGACATCATCAATGTATACTTCAACAAGAGTACCAATTAGATCATGAAAAATAGTATTCATGGCACGCTGATCTGTGGCACTGACATTCTTAAGACCAAAATGTATAACAACCCATTCATAGGTTCTTAATGCCCCAGGGCACTGAAAATCTGTCATATGGACGTTTGCCTCGACGATGAAAATTTGATTATTGCCAATGTGGCCATCCATGAAAGATAAGATCTCATGGTTTGTTATGGCATCGATTGATGATCTGAAATTGGCATTGGATATTCGTCTTTAGGAGTTGCTAAATTCAAATTACAAAAATCGATGCAGATGCGCAAAACACCACTTTTCTTTAAGACTGCTACAATGTTTACCAACCATTCGACATATCAAGCTGTCTGAATGAAGTTGGCCTTTAAAAGTTGAACAAGTTCATCTTTTATGCCAAGCTGAACTTCAGTCGAGAATCGTCTTGGAGGTTGGTAGAAAGGTTTATATCCGGTTTTAATGCATAGCTCATGCTCAACTAGTGTCCTGTTAAGTCTAAGCATCTTATGGTAACTTCAAGCAAAGTAATCTTCAAATTCCTTAAGTAATTTCCAAAGTTCATCCTTCGTAGGTTTAGGTAACAAGGAACTAATAAATAGAGGCCGAGGCTCATCGGTTGTTCCAACATTTATCTCCTTTAAAGGATCTTTGCCTTCAGGCCAATTATCTTCGAGTTTGGCCAGTGTAGCTTAGATTTTATTGAGAGACAGGACTGGGCCTTTATTTCTTTTGGTGAGGAACTCCACTATGTTCATGCTATAATTCAACTGCTTGGAAATGGCGTACCAATGGTGCAGGAGCCGTTCCATAGTAGATGAAACTGCGGCCCTGCGTTTGTCATGTCGAGTGGTATCAGTCATCAAGACAAACCAACTAAGTCAGCTAATCTAGGCCTTGTTGAATCTTATCGAATAGTTTCGACAACAACCTCGATGGCTTTCTGGACAGAGATCCTGCCTTCCTTCTTTGTTAAAGCCTTGTAGAGTGATGTAACCGACTTGGCCATCATAATAATGGGCCTGAAACATGTTAGCCTTAAACAACTAATTATCAGCCGGATGCACTACGATCGATTTGCCGTCCCAAAAAATTAGAACTTGATATAGCGAAGAGGGAATGCAACCAAGGAATGCACTACCAAGAAATGCGATGTACTTGGTCTTTGAATCAATTATAAAAAACACGGTCATGTGATTTCATCCTGTGATATTTACGTCCAAAGGCAGCACTCATTTTGTCTAAGATTTATCGCCCACAAAGTTGCTCATAGTTACACCGCATGGAATGAGCTCATCTTTAGAGTGTCATAAAGTTTTCATCACGGAAACAGCCACAATGTTGACTATTGCCCCACAATCAACGAAAACTCTAAAAATTGGATACCTTTCAATATCAACCGTGACGTATAATGGTTTCAAATGATGAAGGTTAACGGCTGAGGAATGAGGAAATAGCTTGGCTAAAGCTGCTTTGAGCATGTCCTCTTTACAAATTGGCTTGGCCTTTTCGTTAGCCATGAGGTCAACTTGTGTGGTCTCTTCGCCAACCACATCACCATCCAAAAAACTTGGTTGGGACATGGTTGGTTGGAACTCTGCAGATAGAACATGGACCATGTTGATTTCCACTGTTGTCAATGATCGAGGGTCCTATTGAGTTGCCATCTATATCTGCTAGATCAATCTACAAATCAGTTTGGTCTTCGGCCACTCCAACCACCTCATCCACAACAATAGGTGATGAAGAAATAACATGTTCACCAGGTGTATACGGCCAACAATGTTGAGACTTGGTTCTAGGTTTGCAAAGCCTTATGTGTCCACTTCTGATATGCAATATAGGCATCTTGTTTGTCCATATAGGCGTCAAATCTCTCGATGCGTTCCATCTCTTCGGTCGTGAGGCAGAATAATGACACAGTTAAGAAAACCTCAAAATGATGTCGCATATATTGCAAATCGTCTAAAGAAAATGGAAGGTCTGCAGGATCTAGGTCGATATATAAGTCCACGTCGAAGCCAAGAACACTGGCTTCACGAATGTGTTGAAATCTAGCCTTCATTCCTAAATCTGACCACTTCTGAATGATTTGTTTGGCATTGGGGCCAATCAAAGCTAAAACAAGAGATTCTTGACATGCCTTTGGGAGGTTGTATAAGTCATTTGAATATTTCTTGTGAAATTCCCACTATACTCCAAAGCCTCACTAAAGAATGGTGGATATCAATTTTGTTTGACTTTGATCAATGGCTCTTGCGGAGGCAATGGAAGAAGTTTACTTTCGGCCTATTTTCTAAAATGCTCGATGTAAGCTTTTGTTTCTCCAAGCTAAAGAAGAAGTTTGATTCTCTTATCTGATTCTTTAATCTCATTTTCAAAGTCGCAATCAATCACATTCTTTGGTTGAAGCAGCTCAATCATGATTGCCGCAGTTTGTTGGTCATCCTCCTTTGATCGGAACTTCTTGAGTAGCTCATCAACGGGCCATGGAGTCCATCCTTTGTTGGTGACACTTTTGGGACTTGGATAGAACAGTGTATACGCCAGCAAAGGGATTGTATCTATACCAGTACTGGTTATGCGGTTTCGGTGGTTTGAAAGTTCCTTAGGCTATGGATGAACTTGAACTTCCAATATTGTGTACATAGTAATCCTTATCATAAAATGGCCCATCGAAATCAAGTCAGTCGTCTAGCCGAAGAAGGTTTGTAATCCTATGTTTGAGGGCCGAGTTTGTCGAAAACCTTTTGTTAGTCCAGTTGAAGATTTCTACGATTTTGACTCAGCTTTAATGACTTCTAATTGGAATCCACTGCACATGATCATTGGGCTTTCAGATCCTGGATTTGAAAAGAAACTAGGCGGTTGATTTTGGGATGAGAAATCAATCTTCAAGCGTGACTAAGAATTCTATTAAGGGACATGGTACATTAGGATGAATTCATCTTTCCTTTTTTTTTTTTTTTTTTTTTTCTTATCTCTTGTCAAATGGGCATCTACCATGTTTACCAATGCCAAAGGAAAATGATTGGCATCAACCAACATCTGTGTCTTCTTCGGGAATTTCAGTTTGCCATTGTCGATCTAGCTTTGGATGGCATCATGAAACACGACACAGTTATTCATCGTGTGCTTATTTAAGTTGTGATACTTGCAATATGTTTTCCCTTTTAAGTCTTTAGCCTTTGGAATGTCATGCCTTGGTCAAATCTTAATAATCTTTGCAAGTAGTAATTGGTTGAAGATGGCATCAGCCTTGGTGATGTCAAAGGTGTATACCTTTGTTGTCTTGACAACCGCTTCAATGGAGGCCGAGCCCATTTTGACTTCCTTGGAATTAGCATGAGCTAGTTCCTTGCATACATAAGGTTTGTCAATCACTATCTCGGCTGCGTCCACACTGACATATTGGGACTTGTCGCTTCCAAATGATGCGCAACTCAACATTGGATTCTTATAAATTGTCCCACGGGTTAAAGTTTTCAAGATTTTTCTTCTTTGAGCAAATAATCATATTGCTCAACGTGTTGAGCTAGCTCATACATATATCAGAAGTTTGTCCCTAAGAATTTCTTTTGTGAAAAAATAAAATAAAATAAAATAAGTACTAATGATTTTTTTTAATTATTTTTATCACTTGTCCATCTACTATTTGGCTTAACTCATTCCAATTTTCAAGACAAGTATCCAGCCCCTTTAAATATTTTAAGAGACTTTATGCAATCTAATCTAACCCTAAAGCCTACCTATTCTAACTAGGGATGGGCAAAATACTCATGGGTTTGGGTAACCGTGGTTACCTACCCATTTAAGTTCATGGTTATGGTTACGAGTAACCGTTTAGACGAACAAACGGTTATGGGTATAACCATTAATCCGTAAATTTAAAATGGGCAGTTATGGGTATTACCCACGGTTATAACGAGTATCCATCGATTATGGGTATTGCCTAAGGTTATAACGGGTATCCATTTACCCATTTAATTTAATATATGTAAAATTTATAATATTTTTAACGGTTATAATGCGTTTATGTATTTGTTGCTAAACTTTTCGTATACAAAAAATTAGTAGTTTATCATCCTATTTTATCTTTTTCATATTGGGAACTTTAACGATAAGCACCTGGTGTGACATCCCACATCGCCCAGGGAGTGATCCTTATATGTATATTCCCATCCCTACTTAGCACGAGGCCTTTTGGGAGCTCACTGGCTTCGGGTTTCGTTGGAACTCCAAAGTTAAGCGAGTAGCGCGCAAGAGCACTCCTAGGATGGGTCACCCATTAGGAAGTTCTCGTGTGAGTAACCAGAAACAAAACCGTGAAGGCGTGGTCGGGGCCCAAAGCGGACAATATTATGCTACGGTGGTGGAGCGGGCCCGGGAAGTGGTCCCCCCCAGGTTGGGATGTGACACCTGGTATTGTTCACTTTAACGAAAAACCATTTTTACACTAAAAAGTCAATCTTGATACTATTCACTTTACCTTTTATTTTGTCCTTATCGGTAAAACTCAAAGTTTTCAAGCTCTTTTCATTAGTTTTTCTTTTCATATTCGGGTATTCTCCAAATTTCCTATAGGGTATGCAACTTCTGATTTGGGTTAGAGAGTTGGTACTGCATATTTGATGCCTTTTAGTTAGTCTCAATTTCCATGATCCTTTAAGGGTATGAACTTCGAATCTTCAAAGTTGTCATGTTCAATTTTTTTGCAATTTGCTAATTCATATATGTTGTCATCTAGAATTGTATATTAATTTAACAAATAATATTTTTTTTGGCAGATTAAAGAATTCCATTATTCCATCAAAGAAAAGATATTAAAGTTTAGTTAATTGGCCAACAACCCAAAGTATGCATTTTACTCTTAATTCCTCTTGCAATTTTTTGTTTATAAATTATGATTAAATTGATGTCTTGCAATTTCTTTTAACTATTGCCTAATTTGTTTTAGTTTTAAAATTAGCATATATGTTCATACTTCTTTTAATTTAAAGTTAGTCAATCTACGTATGTTTTTGACTTTTCAGTTATGGAAAAATATTTCAATAGAAAAACACAACCTGAGATATTAGAGCCATCGTCTCCAAGGAGTCCAAAGAACAATGAAAGTAGTTCAAAACAAACTTGTGTGGATTCTATGGAAATTAACTTGGAAACTCTCCAATATGATCTTGGATTTCGTAGACCGATTTTGAGTTTTCATCTTAAAGTCCAAGACCACGTTTGAAGAGCCTATCTCCAAAATAAACCTTGTCAACCACAAACCCATACATTTCCCTACACAAATTTTGGGACAAAGCCTTGAAGGTTCAACCATGCTTGGTTTACTTAGTTTCCTAATTGGTTGGAGTACAACACATCACATGATGTTGCCTATTGTTTATGTTGTTATTTCTTCAAACCCGATATTGAAGATCAATTTGGTGGGGATACTTTTGTTGGAGTCAGATTTAGGAACTGGAAGTGCATTAAGAAAC
Source organism: Pyrus x bretschneideri (assembly GCF_019419815.1). Lineage (NCBI taxonomy): Eukaryota > Viridiplantae > Streptophyta > Magnoliopsida > Rosales > Rosaceae > Pyrus > Pyrus x bretschneideri. Next base: position 746,454 of record NW_025999806.1, on the reverse strand, counting down.
TAGAAATTCATGTTGGAGGACCTAATAGTTCTCATAATAATGCTTAGAGAAACTGTGAAGCCTTATTAAACCAAAAGCAACATATTAAAACAGTTATCTCAAAACAAACTGTCCAATATTGAATTATTATCAAACTCGATTAGGTGTATCAGTTGGTGTTAGTAGGATTCTTTTACAACAAGGTGTTCCATTTCGTGGGCATGATGAATTTGAAAATTCACTCAACCAAGGAAACTTTCTTGAAATGCTACGATGGCTACGTCACTATAATGAGGGTATAAAGGCTGCCACGCTAGAAAATGCTCCTGAAAATTTGAAATTGGCATCACTTGATATTCAGAAGGACATCTCAAGTGCTATTTTATATGAAATCATCAGTGCAATCACTAGTGAGATTGGTGATTCTTTATTTTCCATTCTTGTTGATGAATCACGAGACAAGTCTTCAAAGGAGCAAATGGCCATTGTATTGCGCTATGTGGATAATGGTCATGTGATAAAGCGCTTTGTAGGTATTGAGCATGCTGTAGATACTAAAATTTCCTCACTCAATTTAGCAATTGATGATACATGGATTAAGCATATCTAAATTGCGTGGTCAAGGCTATGATGGGGCAAGTAATATGCAAGGTGAGCTCAATGGCCATAAAGCACTAATTTTAAATGAGAAAGAGTTTGCCTTTTATGTTCATTGATTTGCTCATCAACTTCAATTAGCTCTAGTAGCAGTGGCAAAAGAAATTCAGAAATTGGAGATCTCTTTACTATAGTTTCTTCTGTGGTGAATGTTGTTTTGGCATCTTCTAAGCTTCTTGATATTCTTAGAGAGAAACATGCTCATATAGTTTTGGAAGCATTAGATAATAATGAGCTTTCAAGTGGCCAAGGTTTAAATCAAGAAACTACTCTTAAGTGGGTTAGTGATACGCGATGGAGCTCTCACTATAATTGTTTAATCAACTTGGCTCACATATTCTCATCAACGATAGAAGTGCTTGAGATTGTAAGAAAAGATGGCACAAGTTCTAAACAAAAATTTGAAGCGAAGGTTCTATTGGCTTTTATTCAATATTTCAACTTTATTTTTGGTCTACACTTGATGAAAAAGGTTTTGGGAATCAAAAATGATTTATCACAGACATTGCAAAAAAAGGATCAAGATATTGTGAATACAATGAACTTGGTCAATAGATGCAAAGGATTCAAAGGATGCGAGAAAGTGGTTGGGAATCCTTATTTGAGGAAGTTTCATCCTTTTGTGACAAGAATCGTATTAAAATTCCTAGCATGGATGATATTTTTACGAGTGGAGAGCGGCCAAACCAAAAAGCTCATCCCATCATAGACTTGCACCATTATCGAGTTGACTTATTCACCTATGTCATAGATAAGCAACTCACTGAGTTAAATGATTGATTTACTGAGAAGAATACTAAACTACTTCTTTGTGTGGCATGTTTAAATCCAAGTAATTCTTTTTTTGCCTTTGACAAAGAAAAATTGATGCGTCTTGCCCAATTTTATCCAAGTGATTTTTCAGAGCATGTTCTTGAGTTACTCAAAGAACAGCTATGAATTATATCTGGGACATGACCTCTAATAGTAAGTTTGCAGATTTGAAAGAAATTAGTGATCTTACAAAAAAGATGGTTGGAACCAAGAAAGATCAGACTTACCTGTTAGTGTACTTGCTTTTGATACTAGCACTCATCTTACCGGTTGCAACCGCAAGTGTGGAGCGAGCCTTTTCTGCTCGAACATTGTGAAGAACACCTTACGCAATCAAATGGGTTATTTGTGGATGAACGATTGTTTGGTTGCTTATATTGAGAAGGATATTTTTAATAGTATAGAGGATGAGGCTATCATTCAACGGTTTCAAAATATGAAAACTCGTCGAGGATGATTATTTTAATTTTTGGGAATATGTAATATTAAGACTCAATCAAATGTTCTAATTAAGACTCAACCGGCAAGAAAATTAGGACAAGGGGGCTCATGCTTGCGACTAGAAAATTTTGGAGTAGTTTGTTAAAAGACAACTCTGATACCATGCATGTAGAACAGTTTCGACTATGATTTTATGTGTTATGTAACCATAGAGAAAGTTAGAAATTGAAATGATTATTATATTTTTGTTAAGTAAATGCAGTGAAATAAAAAATTGGAAAGATTTTAATGTTTCTTTGGATAAATTCTTGCGCTCACTCATGGAGAAATGCACATATTTCACTTTTTTCAAATAATGTATATTTAATGTTTAAATTTCATAATTAGAACTATTCAACTTCTTAATATTCATTTGAAGATTATCTCTACAAAAATCATTCGAATCGGAGATCTTTTAGTCATTCCAATGTATGAAACAAATCGATGATGTAAGTACCAAGTAACATTCATGATAAACCGGTCATTTATTTGATACATTTGAATGATTAAACAATCTTCAATTAGATTTTTTATTTATTTTTTTTTTTTTTTGTACGAGTGATTTTTTAAAGATATTTAAAAAGCTAAACAGTTTCTATTATGAAGTTTATACGGTAAAGATATGTTATTTGCAAAACATGGGATGCACGTATTCCCCATGGAAAGAATGCAAGTATTATACTTTTTATTTCATCCAGGTAAACATGCCATTAAATTGGAGGATTTTATTGTTATAGAATATCGTAGGTCTACAATTAAAAGGTAATGCAAAAGAAGCGATGTACTAATGCAGCCGAACCAGTTTAGTTTAGGGTTCATCAATTCTAATCCACTCTAGGCATTGTCAATCAACAACTTAAGTCGTATCAATTTCTTTTGATTGTTTATCGTAATTCTTTATATAACTATAAGCCCATTGAACAAAGAACAACTTTGTTTTCTAAACTGAAGGGTAAAAGGATAAAAAGCTAATTAAGATTACACTAAGCTGTTAAGTCAACGGGTTATTTAATTGCGCCAGGTATGGTACGAGTTAATACAAAATGGATCAAAAGCTAACAATTCTTATAAACCATGCAATTCCACACTAAAAAAAAGATAGAATATTAATTCGAATAACCATTGTTTAATTGATAAACTAAAAAATTACAATTGATTAACCATACGTACATTTAGCGCACTCCAACTGGATGGATCGATTCGCAATTGACTTGTGAACATATACTAGGATAAACCACGGAATCGGAATTCTGCCTTCGGTTGTGGTTATTATTATTAGCTAAAGGGAGTCCTTAATTAATTATATGCTTGAAAAGAATATATACATTCTTTTTTTTTTTCAGCCGACATAAATTATTAAGGCTATATTAAGGGGGACATGGTAGACTTAACCTCACTATAGGCTAGTAACAATGTGGTTCAGATTTGCTTGTGGCGAGAATAAGACCAAAGATCTCTCACTTACAAGTGAAGAGAAATACCACTAGATTGTTGTACTCAGTGATATTGTTAATGTTATATTTGCATGGGAAACTTTAAAATTCTATAGAATTTAGACTATATTTTATAGAAATGTTTTAATTTTTTATTTATAAAGAATTCAAAAATGACTATTGCAATACACGTGAGAGAACGGTAAAATATCACTGTAAAATGTACCGTTTGAAAGTCCTTTATTTAGTATCTTTTTGGTGTTTGGGTAGTAGCTTTGTAGTACTTGAGTAGTTTATAGTGTATTTATAACAATTGAATCTAAAATTTCTTAAAACTTTAGAAGCTCTCGTTTGAAAAGTGCCTTAAGTAACTGAAAACACCCAGTACATTCTTCATGACGCAATTGTAGTAAGACAAGTTGGTTGCTAGTAAACCATGCATATAGTTGCAGCTTGATAATCATAAACCAGATTTTCTGGACAATCCGCCTCTACCTAGTTTTCTTCTCCATATGGACGGAGAAATAGATGTTGAAGATGATTAATTGAGATTATCTGAAGAATTTACCTTCATGCAATCACATTCGTTTATCAAAAGTGGAACCCCTCTTTAGAAGCTCCTTGACAGTATATAATTATGTTGAACAAAATTATATATATTTACTGCTATATGATCTATACGTGTATTGCTTAATTTTAGGGTCTACCCTACAAAATAACGATATAGCTAGGTATAAGCAAATGATTCTGAGTATCACGTGATGTGATGTGAGAACGTTGAAGTAGGAAATTCATTGGGTAAGGATTTCCCTTGAACTTGATAGGGTAATGTGATCAATGGCATCATTAGTGTGATTATTAATGTATTTTATGGCTTCATTAGTTTGATTATTAATGTATTTTATACAAAATTAATATAGTTGTTATTCGTTTATTATTAAACTAATCTTGTACGTCATTGGATCGAATTATTTTTTGTGTAAGGCATAGTCAATGCGTTGGAATGCATCATCCACGCATTTGACCATTGCAACTTTAAACAATTTTCTTATATCCCAAGTTTAAAAAGTAGTTCTTAGTGTTTGACTTATGCATACCCAATTAACAATTGGATTAGAGGGTTAGGCTGTATTAATTGTTGTTTTAGTGACCATTTGTATGATATTTAATTTGAAAATATGTTGCACATACACATACCTTTTTATCAATGCATGCTTTCTCCTTTATGTATACTTTGTCATTACTAATCTTATTGCTTCACAATAGTTTTTATTTTTATTTTATTTTTTACTTTTATTTTTTATTTTTTTAAGGACGCGGTCGTCGTGATTCGCTTTCGGTTAAAATTAGAGAATAACTTTGTAATCAACGTATTAAAATCTATTGGAAAAGTGGATGATGGGGTTTATGTGCTCACGCACTTGCGAGGTTAAGCTTTAAAGAAGTGAGAAGCATTACTAATATGTTAAACTAGTTGTTTTGTGTGGTACGTAAGCTTATGCGGTAGAAAAATCTTCTCTTGCAAGTGGTGACATCACATTATGTAAAAGTTTTAAAGACGAACCAAATGTTCTAAATTTGATATGTCCCAAATTTAATCACTTGTAGCCCAAGAGGTGTGGATTTATTCTATAAGGCCTCGGTATTTAGGGGAGGAGTCATGAAGGGACCAGAATGGTCCTAGGCCTACCCTGGCATTTTTTTGATAGAGAAAAAAAAATAGAGTTATCCTTTTGATTTCCCAAGATTTTTCAGGAGATTAGGGCCCAACCAGAGGGCGAGAGAGGGAGTAGGTGAGAAAGCTGTTTCTTTTCGAGTTTAATCTTTTTCACATGGTTGTGGTGGTTATTGACAAACTTGAATTTTGCTTCCATCCATATGCGATTTTTATGTTCTCGTTAGCCTTTTCTATTAGGTTGTTTCCCAATTGGTCGAAACATACTGATGAAATGGAGTTGAATTGAAAAATCAACACGATCGACATTGAGCGTAACATCAAAATTAGTAGCAAAGTAGTGGTTGAGACAATGACCAAAAGATGGAATCGCGGGCGTGATAGATGGATTCGCAAGTGTGTTGCAGCATTGTTTCAAAGCTGCCATTGTTGGTGGTATTGTAGCATTTTTTTTAACATTTGTGAGAGACCCCTCCTAACCCAAAATCTTGGCTCTGCCACTAATTGGTATAATTAGAAATGAAACCATGCGTATGTAAATTCGTAATTTGTTTTGTCAAAATCTCCAATGTGGTATTTCTAACATGCGCCCTCATGTGGGAAAATAATTTTAATGGGCCATACGTGAAGAGAACTTTCCCATCAAGAAAAGAAAGGCAATGGCGTGAATACCACACACTTGGAACATACCTAGTAATGGGTTTGAAAAGAATTCAAACCCAATATTCGAGCCCAAACAAAACCTGCTCTGATACATTGTTAAAGTTTTAGAGAGACATGTCAAATGGTCACACTGACAATATTGTTTCCAACTTACTCACTTGTAAGAGGTGTGAGATTCTATCCTAAAAGGCTTTGGTGTAATTACTAATGGAACCATTTGTATATAAATTATAATTTATTTTGTCAAATCTTCAATGTGAAATACTAACACATGACAATTATCCGACGAACAAATAGTGTACTATTTAAATACTTTGACAATCATTTATGTCATTCTTGGTACTACTAGGACAATATATTAGCTTCAAAATGTCCATTTGGTGTGAGAGAAGTGAGTTTAGATTCCAGCCCATTCATGGACGCATTTGAGTTGATGCCTTCCATTATTTATAGAATGCTCAAACAGTGCCTGAACATTACGCACCACATTTCATCCATCAAGAAAATCCCCTTAAACATTTTATGTTTGTTCCTTTCTTTTCCACTGTCTCCTACTTTCTTGAGCTTGTCCTTCACTTTATCATGTGAACCGGTCTCTAGTCTATATACTCTAGAAATTACGGACGTGAGTTAATTACATGCACTACCACATAATTAATAAAATCCCTTGTATTAATTAATAGCATTATACACGTGTTAGTTAAGGCTTTAGTCACCTTATTTTGTACAACTAATGTTAATAAATATTGTTAATTTTTCTTGTAGTTACATTATGTATAAAACGGTAAGGGTAGCAAATATTTTACATATAGCCGACCAATTTAAAATAATAAAAGCAAAAAGAACAATGAAATTTATACAGAAAGTCGATCTATAAAGAAATGAAGAAGAACCTTTCGGTTTGAGGACAAACCTTCCATCTTCAAGAAAGATGAGAAATACTCGCTTCGTTTTATATATATATATGTGTGTGTGTGTGTGTGTGTACAGAAAGTCAATCTATAAAGAAATGAAAGAAGAACCTTTCGGTTTGAGGACAAACCTTCCATCTTCAAGAAAGATAAGAAATACTCGCTTCGTTATATACATATATATATTGCATGTTAATCCTTCAGCATCTGGAAAACGTCAGTTTTATTAATTGCCCTTCTAACCTTCAACATATGTGGACAGATCGATCATCTTAAATCTTAATCGGCCAATGATGAAAGAGAAGCAAATAGATTTTATTTCCACAGAAAAAGATATTTGGGAGCGTCTTTTACCAAAAAGTGAAACAACAAAGTGGCCTTACGTAGTAGCATACAGGAATCGTCCACACTATCAGAGGTAGCTTAGCTAGCAAACTTTTCCAACGATTCGACGCCAAAGAAATATATATATATATATGTATGTATGTATGTATGTATGTATGCATGTATGTATACATGTATATATTTATACATGTGTATTATATGTGTGTTGTTAAAAGTTAAATTGCTCTACTAATTTCTTGATTAGTAAGGCAATTAGATAATTGCTTTTTTGTATTTAGGAGGTGGTGTGATCACTTGAGCTCATATGCCAAGTGTAGGTGTTAGATCAGCTTTCATTTGTATGGCCAATATGCCTTTGTAAGTGCCGTGTGCCATATTCAAAGTGACTCTGTGTAATTGTGGCTGAGATTGGTGGATCAGAATGTTGGAATTAATGAATATGCTGCTGCTCATTCTGCAACGGTTAGATTGGGCAATAAGCTCTTTTTGAAAACTTCTCTTCTCTCTATCAACAAATCCAAATGTTGTTTCAATACAAAAATACATGAAATATCTATCTTAACGACATGGTATCACGGAGCCAAGTTCCTTGTGAATTTGGGGCGTACGATTTTTTGTGAATCTATGACGGGAAAATTCCCAAATTTGTCGAATCCAAGTCTTAAATGGCTGAATCTACTGGAGTTGAGCTTGGGCACCGATATTTAATGGAGAGAACTATGAATTCTGGAGGATTCGAACGAGAACAGTTTTTAAGTCTATTGGGTTTTGGTCGAGAAAGACTTTGAAATTTCAGAATCGAAAAACAAGAAAGAAGAAATAGATGATTTAGCCGTTGCAGAGAAGATATCTCTGAGCAACAAGCTGATGAAGAATGCGAAAGCATTGGGTATTATACAAGGAGCTGTATCTAAGGATATCTTTCCAAGAATTTCAAATGAAGAAAGCTCAGAAGGTGCTTGGGATATTTTGTCATGCCCCAAACACAGGGTCGACGGAAAAATGTGACCCCGAATCTGATGCGCGAATAAAAGTAAAAAAAAACGAAAAACCAAACTTCTCTTATAAAAATAACTCCAAAATCTTTAAAGGGTGTATAAGAATAAATCAAAATCCTTGAAACTTTTAAATCTCTCATCTAACACAATCTCAACTCGTCTAGCACATATCTTGCCAAATAATTCGTCTGAAAAATAATAGGGTGAGGGGTGAGCAACAACTACCGTTGCCCAATGAGTAGAATATGTAATATGCTGGTCAAGCGATGCCATTTTATACACTCTAGAAAATACAATAATAATATCAAAGCCATATCACATCGTCCCTCTATGTGTTCATTATATCCTTCATAAATAGTAACTCACAACATGATCCATAATGGCCTTCCTGCCCTAATGTCCCCGTGTGAAGTTTACATTTATCCCTCGGTATAATGCAACACTAGAGTTCTCATGCTCCATGAACATTCAAAATAATTCCCATATCACCATCTATAATAACTCGAAACATTTCAACAAATCCAACATGCTTGACTTGAAATAGAGAATGATGGTCAGGACAAGTTGATTGATTGGATCTTAATCCTGAATTGTGGTTGAATTTGCCTTTGCCTTTGCCTCTATAATTGTTGCTTCTGTATCCATCAATGTAGTTCTATGAACCATTGTTATAGCCACCATTTTGATTTCCAAAATAATAGCCTTGATTGTTTGAGCTATTGGGTTGATTAGATCCACTCCCAGAAGATGAACCATATGTGCTTGAATCTGTGGAACTAGAATCAAGAACTAATGATTTCCCTTTTGAAGCCTGAGTACCTGCCACCATTTCAGTGCCAAAGGACATACTAGAATCCAGAGAGTGATTGATAGTTGCTTCTTCAACAAGCAACTGAGAATGAAAATCTTTACTAGAAATGCCATTTTCCCTACCTCTGATAACACACCGAAATGTGTTAGATTCTGTAGTAATGCCCTTAACAACAAGAATGATGATATCATCATCTTCAAAAACAACCCTAGCTACTGCAAGATGGTTTCTTGCATCTTTAATCTTCTGCAGATACTCGGAAATTGAATCAAACCCTTTTTTGATGTAATGAAGCTCATTCTTTTATTGAAAGATACTTGCTTTAGTCACAGTTGAGAACCTTTCCTTGAGATCACCCACATTTCATTAGAACTAGTACTAGCAATGATGCAAGACACTACAGTGGATAACAGAGTTGCAGTAATGAGTTGCATAATTGCATGATCGTCCAATTTCCAAACTTGGTAAGCATCTGTCTCCACACCTTCGACATTCAAATCATTGACAAATCTTGATGGACATTTCTTGGTGCCGTCCACAAATTCCAGAATCCCATGACCTTCAAGAAGCAATTTGATCTGAAAACACCATGTTAAGTGGTTAATGTCATCCAATTTCACTATAACAGATGTCGATACTATTATAATAAGACTGGTGATTGGTGACTTAACAATTTGCAGCTATGCTGTTGTAACCATTGTTGTAGAAAGGGAGAAATTTCTTCATTGTTGCTTTTTATCAAACAATTGATCTTCATGACCAAGAACTCCAATTTTCTTGTGAATTGGATGATGGGAGTTGCCCAATTTTATCTCAGAAGTTGTACAAACTAGAGTATTGAGAAGAGAAGAGAAGTTTCAATGAGAATGTAGAAGCGCCAGATCGTTTCTTGGCAAAGACATCATGTGAGAACCGAAGAAATGCAAAAATTATGCAGTAGAGAATGCAGAGAGAATTAGAGAGAAAGCTTGAGAGTTTTGTGAATTGCTCTTTCTTCATTAACAAGTATCCATTTTACAAAAGTGTCTTATATACTAAACCACTAAAAAGCTTGCTAGTTAAGCTAATACAATGTGTTAGCTCCATATTCAACAAACTACAATCCTAACAACCTTTATAACAACCCTCTTTATCTGATGACATAAGGCACAATCTTAACCATTGTTTCCTTTTCACTTGGATCATCACTTGGATCACTAGCTTTGATATCCATAACCTGATGCATACGCATAACATGATATGTTGTATTACATACACTGTCTTATACATACATTTCTTTGTTTGAATCAGTATTGTTGTTCGTATTTAGAAACGACATATTTGGCCCGTTTCTTTTTTTTCTTTTTCAGTTTCAAATTACACATGGATGTAATGTTATATTCATTTTCTTTATTTAATAGGGAAGTGACTTTAATTTTATCTGTTTCAGTTGGAGATTTGGAATCCCTTTAATTACAGTATAGCTGCTATTAGACGATATATATGTGTTTGGGTTAATATCTAACATTGGGCTTTGTGTTAGTAAAAGTCCAAAGGCACTAAAACAAATCAGACTCGCCCAAAGCCTAGTCGATAGGCCTGAAGCAAATTGAAGCCCTTTCAGCTGCAATATAGGCCATGTGCCTATAATTGAGGTAATGGATGATAAAAACAGCTTAATACTAGCCAAAAGGCATTTTTGATGGCATAAAGAGTAAATAAAAGATGACTTACTACCCTCCAAAAGCCATTGGCCAAGAGCAAAGCCAAGATAATCAGGCCAAACTGCCTATAAAAGGGGAAGAAACATCAGAGACAAGGACACTCAACCAACCAATCAAAAGACATACAAACTCTACTCTCAAGCCAGTTCGCACCCAGAAAGTTGAATCTTGTCCATATCTAGATCCTTTTAGCTATAGTTCCTTTAGGAAAAGCCATATTTTGTGTAATGTAAAAGCTCTGCTACCTTCCCTTAGTGTTGTAGTATCGATTCCCTCATGTAAAACCTATTTATTTACTTTTCATCCTTCTTAGCATATAAACCTTTGTAAACTCAAAGAGAAGTGGCTGCAAGAAGTTCAACCTTGCCCGACAAGGTTAAATCTTGCCCGAGTCCCTTCTGTTTCTACTTATAGTTAGTAGATATGTTGTTTAAACGTACTTTCCTTCATGTATCTAAGTCATTTTGAATTATTTCCCACTTAAGAGTTTCATTTTGTTTTTGAATCTGGTTAAGTTATTAAGCCCGTTTTCATTAAGTGTAAACTATGATCATGAGAGTGGTTGAAAGGACCTTGAACTCCCTTCGTTTTTGGACATAGAAGATTATGAACTAAAAGTCCTTGTTTACAAGGCAAGAAAAAGAACTTGATGCAGACTTAACTCATCTGTGACAATCCTTTGATACCAAGAAGTTTAAGTTACTTGGGGCGCAAGTAACCAACTTAATTCACTTTTATTCAACAATCTATTATATTAAGATAACAGTGGTACGCTCAGATCTCTGTTAGTTTTAATTGTGAACCTCAAGGCCTACACCAAAGGCCTTACAAAGGCACCTTTCAAATTAACTGTAATTTCATCTTGCAGCACACCAAGCAGTAAGAACTCGCTTGACAATGTACAAAGTGCCACCTCCTCGGGGAGATGTATGAGGGAAATTCCGGCTCGAACAATATGACCCAATAATTTTGAGAATAAGATGATCCACATGTTGTCCATATACACGTATTACTAGTAGATTGATTGATGAAGCTCCCTATTGGAGAGTTTTACGACCTTTTCTGAAATTCCACAACTCTAATAGATTTATTTCTTACATTTATTTTTTATATTTTTTTCTATGCGAAATATTGGAATAGAAACCGAACACAAGACCTCAAGTACAACAATGAATTCGCTTAAACACCTGAATTGCAAACTCCTATTTATTTCTACATTCAAGTATTACGTAGTAACACGAAAAACAATTGTTGTCAAATCCAAAACACTAACCTGAATTTATGATTGGATGAGAGAGTAGTGAAAGAAAACCTTTTGTAAAGTGTTTTATCGAACCAACTGCATTTAGTTTATATGGGCCATAAATAAACATAAGGCCTGTTATGGCGCTTACTTATTTTTATTCAAGGAAAAGTTGCATGACTTCAGCCCACAAACTTTAAAGTCGAAACTAGAGCTTAGACGACTATCTCATTTCTCTCTAGCCTGTCTGAGGGCTCAGACATGGTTCTTTTTTAGGTGAGTTTGCCATATAGATGGCCACAACTCGAGAATATCTCATCCTTTTAAATACATACGCATGCATCATTTGATACGCTAATGTCACTACTGTAATTGTGTGAACCGCCTCAAGACACAATTGAAGACCGCCAACCAGGAACTACAGTCATTGTTGGTGCCAAATGACCAATTTACCCTGCTCCAGCTCAGCGATATGATCAAGGTTGCTCATTCTTTAATGCGTATAAATAGAGCCAAAGGCCTTGAAGCTCAGAACCTTCATCAAATTCAATATATACTATTAAATAAAACTTTGAGTGATTGATCAATCAACCCAACTATAATTCAGTGCAAACCCAATTGCCCTTCATCAATCCTCTCTTAGCTCTTCAGCTACAATCTCAAAGCCTTCCTTCGAAGCAAACATTACCTACAATCCTTGAGATCTAAAACTTTTACAGCTCTGCCACCCTTTGGTATGATTAAGTTTATGTACAATTCCAACTACCCTAATTTCCTCCTTGAGACACATATTTTGTACTATGTTCAATCCGACACCATTGATCTCAATGGATTTCTTTAGCATTATCTCGCCCTTGATGGTCTAAATCCTTCTTGAGTTTTCCTACTTTCTTTACATTTCCAGTTAATTTATATTTTAAGTTATGTAGCTCGGCGCATCGGCTTAGATTTTACTTTTGTAACATTTGTAATCTTGACTCCATCATGAAATCACTTTCTCGTTTGAGTTCTTATTTTCTCTTGCATTTACTTTTTAGGCAAGCATACATGAAGTTACACTAAATTTTAAGTCCTCGTTCACTCAAGGAACATAAAAGAACTTATTTGAACCAACATCCCACTTGGCACACAATCATTTAGTTAAGAAGTTAAATTTATGCTCAACTTTCACGTACACTCAAACACAATCACTATCCGTTGACAACCTCCAATCATGGCATGCCTATTCTCTCTTCCTCTTGAGCCACCATTGGCACTGAGACCTAAAGCAATACTTAGGACAAATCTACGATGAAACCAGTCTAGACTCCATCCAAGTTTTGACACCAACATAATTTGTGTGTATGTTTAATTAATTCATATTATTTATTTCGAATATAGAATTTTTAAGACCAAACAACTTCAGCGGATGAAACACCTTCCGGTCCTCCCCTTTATATTTTATCTATAAACTTTCTTGCCAGATGATAAAGTTTCCCAGAATATTATTTGTTTTACTAGAAAAATCATCGGGGGAAAAAGGCAGTGTATGTGATTGATAGGGAAAAAAGGTGTCTGGGGGAAAAAGGAAAAGGGAGATATTCGCCCTCAACAAAGTATTGCTTTTATGAAGCTTTATAACAAAGCCTCTAAAGGCTTTGATATTCTCAGCAGCAGATCTTCCCCCATTATTACAGTGATTGGATGGTCTATCTGGTGGCACAGAAGCAAAGACTGAAAGACAGAAATAAAGAGAGAAAGTGAAGGAAAAAAGGGATGGGAAAATGCCAGAATATGTTTGGAAGAATTCCCTCCCTCCTTTTCCATTTTCATATTCAAGGATTGGGGAGCCAAATCTTCCAATGACAGCATGCCACTTGTCGAAATGGTAAGGGGACACGTTGCCCTGGTCTTGTTAGCTTGAGCTAGGGGCTGCGTTGTGGTACGTGGTCCAAACCCTTTGCCCTCCTTTCCCTCGTTGTCCGGCATGATGGTGAGGGCAGCGGTGGAAACGCCTTTTTAATCATGCATGGGAATGAATTAACCATCCACCATACCACTAGGTATTGGTGGCCAACCTAGCAAGAATATTGGTATATTCTTTGCCTTGTTTCTTTATTTGCCAAATTTACAAGTGTGCGATGAGGCCATTAGGTATTTTCTGCATGTAATTTTTGTGTACAGATAAATTACAAATATCTGTCAAAAAATTTCTGTCCCTCGCACGAAATGTTGGTGTATAAAATTCCAACACACTGTTTCCCAATCAAGAAATTGACTGCCATCTTTCGCATTCCTGTTGTACGGTGCACATTTCTCTTGCTAGCTAGCTAGTTTGAGTGTTATAAGGCTTCAGATATTGTTATTGCCCATCAAAGGGATACAACAGAGAAGTTTTATCCTAAAAGAATATCACGAGCCAAAGTTGATGCATTAAGTTAGAAGGCACGGAAAGTACAGTGCTAGCCATTGCCCAAATTTACTCAACAAAAGCATAGTAGGTATATAATATATATGCAGGACATCTCTTAAAAGTAATATATATAATATCATATAATGAGTTATGTGATATATCCGATCAATAACCAATAAGAAAAAAAAATTAATATGATAAGATTAACATTTAATAAGATAAAATCATTAATTATTGTTGGTGTTTCCACTTGTCATGTTTTGTGTAATTAATATAGGGATGTCTTTAGACTTTTTTTGGTTTGATGAACCTCATAGTATTATCCGTGATGTTTTTCTGAAGATTGCACTTGTTAATTATTAAATACTACTAATAAAAGTGACAATAACAACTCTTTATTATAATGTGAAATATATAGAAGGATATAGCATGGTAATGGTGATGCATAAACCCATTTTCAACTGGTTCCTATTTTCACTCTCTGTGATTCCTTCAATCAGTTTACTCTTATATATCTTTTATATATATAACGTATATGTTTTAGATAAGAGAAACATATATTAAGTTATTAACGAAAAATGTCAATACTTGTCCAATCGACTACATGATACACTAATCAGTAATGCAATCACATGTAATTAAATGTCGAATTCTTGTACGTATTTTCTACAACACATGCAGTTTTATATTATTATATATATTATGCCTCTCCATGGCCACAAACTCACAACTGCGTGACCGACACTTGACATTAAGAATGAATGCTCTCGCAAAGTTTCGGAAACGTCACTCATATATGCTTAAAGATGCATCAGGGAATGACACAACCCAGAAATAAAAAATATTTAACTCATCCACCATGCATTCCACATATAAAAGCCTAAAATGATGCAAACACAGCAAAAGTGTTGTTGCAAACAAATAGTACAAGCCATAATGGGGTGGTGAAACATGACGTACGATTTGTACGGACAAATCTTGCAAAAATCTTTGGAACTATGGTTAATTAGGTATGACCTCAACCAAAAAGCTTTGGGGTTGGGCCAATACAATATTATATTAGAAAACACACTTTTTTTTTGGATATTTTTCTTTAAAGAAATGGTCGATAAGTTTTTTTTTTTTTAATTTATTAATTAGGTATAGATGTATAAAGATTGTCATATGGACCTTGTTGTAAAGTAAGCCTTCTACCGTTCATAAGTTTTAACATTTTAAAACTTATGAATGGTAGAAGACTTACTTTACATTTAAAACTTAAATAATATCCTTTTATTTAAAAAATCAGATTAGACACTGCATTATAGTTTATGTTATGCAATTCTTATAGACCGAAACCTTAGTTTTTAGTTTTCCATCAAGCAAAAAAAATAAAAATAAAAACAAGGAAAGAAAATGATCTTTAACAAACAAAAATCACAAATACTTGATCCTTCTTCTTTTCTGTATGTTGTTTCTTTTTTTTTTTTCTTTTTTTTTTTTTGTTATGTGCATTTATATATGTTGGGGGACCTAGACTTTGGTGGACACCTTTTTCCTTTGGTTCGTTTGAGTAGAAGTCCTGGCATACATCGAAACAATTAGCGTGTTTAAGAAGTATCGCGGTTAGAACAATGGCTCAAAGATAGCATGATTAGGCAAATAATGGCTTGCCTAAGCATCGTGTGGTGTGAAAGCTAGAAGTTTATCAGTTTTGTGTTAGAGAAAACTTGCATGGTTGCATGGTCATGGAAGATGGATAATCTGGGTTTCCTAAAGTTCTAAGGATGTTTCTATTGGCTGAGGAAATCCAAAGGAAACCTAAAGGAACCCTTAAAACCCTAGATAGATGATATCCCTAAGGATTCAAGACTGCCTACACTTAGAGAAGGATTTTCCTGCTTAGTGCGATCCAATCTTGAGTCCTCTCTCTTTTCTCTCGTTGTTCTCTTATGTCTCTCTTATATTGAGTTGATCTTTCCTTTTTTTTATATAGAGGGAGGATTGTTGGGGGATTTTTTGGTTGAGGTGGACTTGGGCTTTGAGAACGTCTCTTGTTTCCCTTGGTGTGGATTCGCAAAAAGTCCCGGGATATCTCGAAAGAGATAACTTGTCTTAGGAAATACCTGGTAACATCAATGCCTCGAAGATAGTGTGAAAGATCAAGATAATGACTTGCTCAAGTGAAGCGTGGTGTGAAAGCCAGAAGATTATCAGTTTACATAAGAGAGAAGGGATTTGCATGGTTGTATGGCATTCTTTGTTGGATAATTTGGGCTTACCTAGGGTGATAGTAAGGTTTCTCATGGCTGTGATGTTTGATGCAAAGCTATGGAAATTGCTAAGGTTGCATGAATGGTAATGCTTGAGGCTTGGAGTGTGCTTCTACGCTAACTGGAACTCTCTGGGCTTATTTCCTGGGTGGTTCTCTCTTCATGCGTTTCTTATCTATCTCTCTTTGTCACTCTAATCTCATCTGCATTCTTCCAATCCCTCTTTCTGTAATGGCTTCCCCTTTCTTTATGTAAGTGAAAGGTTTTTCTTTAGGCTTTAAGGGAATCTCCCTTTATGGCTTAGTCTTCCCCTCTTTTCTCCCTAGCTATCCTATTATTCCTCTTTTAGTGTAAACTAGTTGCACTGTTGAAACATGCAGTTTGTTTCATCCTGAGATGTGGTTTTCCCAAGGTGGCCTTCCACAGGCGCTACTTCTGGTAATGCACCACATGGCTTTCGCACGTTGGTTATATGTGCAGGTTAGGAAGGGAAAGTCAGCATTTCATTGACTTGATGGGCTTAACATGCATTTAATGCAAGAATCTAGTTTAGTCATAACTAAGGGAGTTTGCTTGCTAGGGAAAAGAGTAAACTAGGCTAATTCTCTCTTAATGATGCCTGCGTGAAATGAAAAGGGTATGGGCTTAGATCTTTGGGCCCCCAAATAGCCCAAAGCCTTCCATGACTCCGATTCCACGAAGGGCCGATAACCTTCCGTAAACATCCACACCATAATCCTCTTGACAAGCCTAGAGTATGTGACTTGGGCTTAGCGTGGATATTGGCTAAAGAAGCATGGCGTGATGAATATGCATGAGCATGGCGTGAATATCCAGTTTAATCACTGTAGTATGGCATGTTGGTAAATACATTCCTCGTCGATCCCACGCCTTGGCATATGTTTGGGCTTGAATATAGGCTTTGCATGACAATTAGGCCTTAAGACTTGGTTGGCTTGGTGTGTGACATTTTAAGCCCCAACATTAGCCTCCTTGATTATTTGGGCTATAAGACACCTTGAATGGCTGAATAATTAACCCAGACCCAAGTGATTCCTTTTTGAATGTGGGCTTCCTGATGGGACTTCCTCTTCCCGTGTGGGAGCAAATAAATCCATGTCGATGTGCTCCCTTGCTTCTCGTGCACGTCCAATCATATGAAGAAACTTTGGGTATTCTCCCGCATCCACTTGGTAACCGTTACAAACTTATCTTTTCCCTAGGACAAGTATTTAATTTGTCCTTGTTTTTCCTTCTTCTTCTTCTTTAACTCGCTTTCCTTCTTCAAATTGGTTTTCTCTCCAAATTCATCTTTGCTTTCTGCACTGGGTTGTGCCATCCTGTTCGTGTTTCCCGTGCTCTGTGACAAGGCTTTCTTCAGGTAAAGAAATTCTTCCCTTGACTTCTTTTTGAATTCTTCTTCTTCTTTTGCCTTTCTTGTCTGCCCTAGTGATGAAATTAGGCATGCGTCTTCTCTCTGTGATTATGCATTCCAAAGATTTTGGGGTTTCAGAATGGACGCACAAAGGGTACGGGTCTTTCCTTCAGGAAATCAAACTCAACTCCTTGCGTAGCTATACTACTTCGAAATCTTGTGTGTTTGCCTCATGTGATTTCCTTCTTGCTATTCATGTATATTGTGCAATTATCATCGAGCTTAGCTTGCTTCCGCGTTGATACGTGCTTAATCGAGATCAATCGATTAATTGCATCAATCTGCTTAGCATGATTAGCTTGGCTGCAAATAGCCCTTTTTTGTTTGGGTACACATATAACACACTTTCTCTGGCTAGATCTGTTAGGGCTTTGATAGCATGGCATGTAGGGAAAGATGCATATATTTTGTGTGATAGCATGTAGGGACAATAATCCCATGTTTAAGTCTTAGACTTTTGCATGAAAGGCTTTGAATTTTATGCACGTACCTCTTTTGCTTTCTTTGGGCATGTTTGCTTGCTTTCCCAGGATATGCTTGTCGCGTTTCGCCTTGTATGTTGGCACGTTTCTTCTTGCATGTTGCATTGGCTTGTAATATCTATGGGTTGACACATGTTTTCCATAGGTGCATCATGCCTGCAGAATCGCCAAAGTGTCTAACTGCAGTGGATGAGTCCTTCACTATTGCGAACCGTCTTCAACGAGGCAGGCCATAGCCTCATCTTGGTTCTTAGAACAAGGCTTTCAAGGAGGAGGAGCCCTCCTTAGACTTTGTCCCACCTATGGATCCCAGACGCATTTTTCGGTGCTCCTTCAAGAAATGGTTGTTTTCCTATTCTTCATTGGTGTTTACCTTTGCAAGAATTTGGGATTGTCAGCCTTCTTTTTAATATTTGAATTTTGCTTAAGCTTGCATGTGCATATAGAAAGTGGCTAAACTTTGCCTAGCATGTTTTCTTCATGTTTTGGTATGTGTGCATGTATAAACATGTTGGCTTGTTGGAGTTCCATCCTGGAAAGCTTCTGTGGGATGTGATACTTTGTGTCTCCACTTGTCAATTTGTTCCCTTACTTGTGTATATTTTTGTGCTTTCTTTGCAAGTAAATGTTGGTGTTGCAGAGGCTACAGAAGGTGTTCAAGCCCCCAATGGCGTTCTTCCCGAACTTACAGCTTTTCCTGAGAAGGTTACGAAGGATAGCAATGTCCAGCCATTAAAAGCTGTACCTTCTCCAGAGATTATTTCCCTTGAGGAGTAGGTTTCAGTTGAAGAGTAAGCATTATGGCATAAGGCTCTCAGAAAGCTCAAGCATAGTATAGCCAATGAAGCCAGGGTAAATTTAATTGAGGAATTGATCCCTTCAGGTGAAGCTTTCTCTTCCTGGGTTGACTTCAGGAGAATAAAGGTTTACCTAGGTTGGCTAGGATGCTAGGCAGGTTCTTCGAGCGTGCCAATGATGCAAATGTGAACTTGATTGGTCTATCTCCTTTTATGGGCAAAATGATTTTTGAGGAGCGTGGGACCTTGCTTTGTGGCATGTAGCATACTTCCCCATTGGAACTCACAAAGCACAGGTTGCTATGTTGGTCAGATATGATTAGCAATATGGCAGCTCTGGGTGTGCCAATGGGTTCCCTAGTCGAGAAGCTGGGAAAATTGCGTGATACCATGTTTGGGCTTCGACTTGAAAAAGAGAAAGGTGTCTTAGATTAATTCGTCAAAGTCAACAAATTGATACATGCTCTCGAAATGCGGTGTAAGGAACTAGAAGCTGAGATGCTCAAGTTGAAGAAGTTGGTTCGTGGGAGCTCCAAGGAAATAACAGCTTGTTTTCAACTGGCAGTTGATCAATTGCATGTGTCAACCTTTGGCAGTTCATTCGAAATGTAATGCCCTGAGGTTAACTCTTCACCTTCTTACGACTGCGCACTTTGCATGACTGTTTAAATTTTTCTAACCCTCGACTTCTTTTTCTTGGTAGAGAATGAACCTTGAGATGTTGCAATGGCGAACTATGAAGACATTTGCTTTCCTCACCCTACCTTTACTTTATGTTGTAATTTGCTTTTGGACAACTAGCTTATTGTTTTTTGAACAATGGTCGTAGGGCCGCCTTACTTTGCATTTTGCTTATTTGTTTTCGGCTTCGGTTGCTAACATTGAACTTTGCGTGATGCTTGCAATGTATTTAATCTTGCAATGACATTGGTTTTCTCTTACTTCGAGTGCATGAGAATTTGGTAGATGAAATTTTGTTTAGGCTTTGAGACATAGGCTTGTTTTCCTGGGGGAAATAGCTAATCTTACCGCTTTGCACTTTCTTAGTGAGTTTCCCTGAGGAAAAATGGAAAAGATGTCGTAGCTTCCGTAAGGAGGCAAATCATGTCAGGAAAGCTTGACTTGCTTAGCATTGATTGGCTTGCTAGTTTTAAAAGCTTTTCCTTGCTTGGCTTGATTTTGCATTGATAGGCTTTTGACATGTTGCATAAGTATAAGTATAGCTTTGAAAAAACTTTATTTGCTTGACTCAATGGTTTTGCATGGCATGTTAGCTTGGCATGTTGCATGAGCATTGAACCATTGAGCAGCTTACATGACATTGATAGGCTTGGCATGTTGCATAAGTATAGCTTTGAAAAAGCTTTATTTGCTTGACTCAATGGTTTTGCATGGCGTGTTGGCTTGGCATATTACGTGAGCATTAAACCATTAAGCAGCTTGCATGGCATTGATAGGCTTGGCATGTTGCATAAGTATAGCTTTGAAAAAGCTTTATTTGCTTGACTCAATGGTTTTTCATGGCGTGTTGGCTTAGCATGTTGCATGAGCATTGAACCATTAGGCAACTTACATCGCATTGATAGGATTGGCATGTTGCATAAGTATAGCTTTGAAAAAGCTTTATTTGCTTGACTCAATGGTTTTGCATGGCGTGTTGTCTTGGCATGTGCATTGAACCATTAAGCAGCTTGCATGGCATTGATAGGCTTGGCATGTTGCATAAGTATATCTTTAGCATGATTTGCCCTTTAGGGCAGCTTGCTTGGTGTGGGCTTTCCTTATAGCCTTGGCATGATTACTGCTATAGCTTGTTTAAAAGAAATCCTTCTAGTCACTCTTGCCAATGTAAAGAAATGAATATCCCAACGATTTTGACAAAATGCTCATTCATTTCATTAAAATTTAGGGTACATCAATCATTGCATGGCTTTACAAGGCTTCATAGAGTAAGCGAAATGTTCATTACATAGAATGAGCTTGTTCCTCTAAAATAAGCATGAGCATTTTAGCAGTAATATAGCTTTAGCCATTTTACATTAACAAGTTCTGATAACATACCTTCCTTGACCGAAGTCAAGTAGTAGTAACTGCTTCGGTAGGCTTCCTTGACCACAAAAGGTCATTTCCAATATAGGGTAAACTTCGAAGGTTTGGACATCTGCCTCCTTATGTGCTCAGCTACCCTGAGGACAAGATCTCATTCCTTGAAGTTGCGTGGCTTTACTGTTTGGTTGTAGGCTTTGGTAACCTGTTGGTGGTATAGGGTCGTTTTCGTAGCTGTTTATGCCTTTTTTTCCTCGAGTAACTCAAGGTTTTTCCACCTCTAGCTTGTGCATGTTGCAGCATTCCATTCCACGTCATTGAATACTAAAACTCTTGTCATGGGCATCATCATTTCCACAGAGGAAATAGCTTCGAACCCATACACCAAGGAGTACAAAGAGAAACCTGTAGCGTTCCTTAGAGATGTACGATAAGCCCATAGGACATCTGGAAGATGTGTGCTCCAGCCCCCAAAGTGGCTATGTACTATCTTACTTAGGATTCTCAACAGTGCCTTGTTTGTGGCTTCGAATTGACCGTTTCCCTGGGGATAGTACAACGTGGAGTGACGATGCTTGATCCCGTAACCATTAAGTGTGGCACTTACTAGTTTGTTCACAAAAAAAAATGAGCCACTATCGCTCACTATTTTGTAAGGTATCCCAAATTGGCAAACAATGCATTCCTTGATGAAATTGGATATTGATGCTCTCGTTGCTTTCCGGAGAATGATTGCTTCTACCCATTTTGTGAAGTACTCATTGGCTACTAGGATCCATATGTAGCCTTCTGAAGCTGGATTGATTGTTCCTATCAAATCAAGCCCTAAGTATGGAAATGCCATGAAGTGCGCATGTCTTGCAGTAACCTGGCATGCATGGCATTGTTGAACCATGTTATGCCTATTCCCTCATGGTTGGCCAATAGTATCCTAGGTTTAATAGCTGTTTATGTAGTTTCTTCCTTCCATAGTGCTCATCGAATTCTCCAGCATATACCTATTGCATTACTTGTGATGACTCGGATAGCCCAAGGCATCTCAATGGTTCCTTATTGAATCCCTTCCAGTATAGAGTTGCCTCATCCAGGAAGTACCTCTTGGCTATCCCTTTTAGCTTACATGTGTCATTGACATTGCTTGGTTGTGTAGTAAAAGTTTTCAAATGGCATACGGAAAGCCGTCTTCTCAGTATCTTTAGCAAACATCTTGATTGGATTGTACCCACTGAAGCCATCCATGAGTGACATCAGGCCTTGCCCTGAGGTTGAATCGATCATGATGTCCATGTTGGGCAGTGGAAACTCGTCCTTCGGGCATACTGCATTGAGATCTCAGTAGTGGATGCATATTCAGATTTGGATAACGTTCTTCTTCTTCACTAAGACGATGTTAACCAGCCAAAGATGGTGCATGATAAGCTTGATAAATCCGACCGCCAGGAGCTTTTCTACCTCAACATTGATTTTAGCCTTTATTTCTAGATGGAAATTCCTCCTTTGTTGTACGACAGGCTTGATCCCAGGGTGTGTATTTAGCGTGTGGCATAATAAATTCAGATCAAAGCCAGGTATCTCTTCATAGCCCCAGGCAAAAACATCCTTGAGCTTCTTCAACAAACTGCCTAGTTCTTTTTTTTTTTCCTCAATAGTTAAGTAAACATTAATAGAAATTATTTTTTGCACAAAAGGATCTTCACTTAGGTTTACCTTTTCTAGATTTTTCGCCACTATAGTGGATCCATCTTTCATGCATTTTGGCACAAGCATGATTTTTTACAAGGATTCATCTTCGGTAACAGTTGTAGGCATATGTCTTCAGTTTCCTTGGGAACTTTACTTGCTTGGCGTGCAACGCTTTCTTACTTGGGGCTTTCCCACATAATTTGGTCAGGTCCCCCATCACGTCATAAGCGGTAGACGACGCGGCCTTCGGGAAGCACGAACCTTGAGCAATAAGGTAGAGTGTAAGCAAGGACATTGGCCTCTGGATGTATGCTTTTTTTCTTTTCCCATAATGGCTAAGAATTCTTGGTCACTGAGATCTCGAACTTCTTCCCAATGGGGTAAAGGTATCCTTGAGGCCTATGATATCCCACTTCCGGCACTTGAGAAATCATTCTAGAACTCGACATTGAAATAATGAACCTTGTCTACGTTAAATGGCATCCGGTTTCTTAGGATGCGAATAGGCCTTAGACTAATCATTCCCTTAACGCATTGGTGGTAGGTGGAGGCCACGAGTATGTGTTTGTTTATCCATGGCCTTCTAAGCAGAGCTTGGTAAGCCACATTGATGTCCATCACATAAAACTTAGTAAAGGACCTGATAGGGTTGATTTTCAAGTCAATCTCAATGCATTCAATAGTTTCTTCACTGATGTTTCCAAACCCATTGATAGAGATTTAAGACCTTATCACCTTCGACGTTGGGACACCTACTACAGTGAGCACTACCAAGGGCAGAATGTTGAGGAAACAACCAGTGTCAACCAAGGCTCACCTGATGAATACGTCATTAATTTGTCTTTCCAAGTACAGTGGCCTTGAGTGGTCAAGGAAAGCCACTTCCATGTCTTCGTCAGTAAAGATGATGGCGTTGTTGTTCTCAAGGAAAGCCCACTACGGTTAAGCAGCATAACATTAAGGGCCATAGTTCTCAGAAAAATGCATAAGAGCTTCAGTAGCAGCAATACTTGCTTCCAGGCCATATTCAAGCTGGTCGAAGAAAAATTTGAACTTCAGGTTTTCTTGGAGAACCTGTAGTGTAGTAGGCCTTTGCCTTTGGGAAAGGTAACGCTCAACTATGTCAGTTTCTATGTCAAGAAGGTTGTACAAAGTTACAGCTGTCATTTCCTGGTAGAATAATTGCTCTTCCAAGGTTCATTTGTCATATTTTTACGGCATATCGATTGTGAAGGTTTCATCACTTAGTCTTCGGGCAAAATCTATGAGATTTGCATCATCATTTCCCTATCCCTTAAAGTATATGCGGCTTAGAGTATTTGCACCTATAAGCCTTCTCTATGTTCCTGGAAGATTCCTAAATGGCTTCTGGTGGCTTAGGGTTGTTGATCCACAGGTGGCAGGCATTGTCATCTCCGGATCATGTGATGATAGATGTTATCTACTTCCCTCGGCGTTTTAGCAGAGGGTCAATGTCTATGGCTTGCGTTCCTTCACAAATTTTTGCATGGAGATTTTTTTCTTAAAGTTTGGCATATAGTAGAGAGATGTCCCAAATACTGATGGTAGTAACAGTACCTGGGATCCCTTCTATCTTCCCTAGAAAGGGTTTTGTATGGCCGGGGCAGCTTGATGGCCCCATCTGTGAGCATGGTATCAAGGATGGTTTGGAATTCCTTATTGTTGCACAGTAGTGGAAGATAGGTTTCCCTATCCCTCTCTCTCTTTCCTTCATTTTTTGTAGGTTGTAGTCAGATCTGTCATCCACTGCTAAGGCATTATGAGTTTCCTTTTTGTCATTCTTCCAGGATTTCCCCATGGAATGCTTGACTGTCAAGTTGGTTTTTCTCATTGCTTCCAAGAGCCTCGAGAACTAGCTGATGCCGATGTTCTCTAAGTACACCTTGTAGTCAGCTACAATGTTGCTGATACAGATCTTCACAAAAGCTTTCTCATTTTTCTCATCATAGCAGTCAAGGGCAAAGTCATAGAAACGTTTAACCAAAGTCACCAGATCTTCCCCATGCTTTTGATGCGTATTGTTAAGCTAAGTTGTCGTGACTTTTTCCTCATGTTAGAAGTACTTTTT
This sequence comes from Pyrus x bretschneideri, assembly GCF_019419815.1. Lineage (NCBI taxonomy): Eukaryota > Viridiplantae > Streptophyta > Magnoliopsida > Rosales > Rosaceae > Pyrus > Pyrus x bretschneideri. The sequence continues at coordinate 721,567 of NW_025999806.1, read as the reverse complement.
ACAGAACTTGTCTGCCAGCTCTACCAAGATTCGAGTGGAACCTGGTGTGAGGGTGGTGTACCAAGTATATGCACGGTCAGTTAGACTGTTCGAGAACTCTCTGAGATAAGGGTTGCAGTCATCGACATGAGGACCCAAAGCATTAATGAAACGACTTATATGTTCATTAGGGGCTACCTTCCTCTTGTTAAAGAGAATAAGGTTGAGAGTCTCGTATCCCTTAGGATATAGCATGTGGAGAACGCTAGTTGGATATAGCGGCTCAAGAACATATTTCCAGTCCTCTGAACTCCTATGCAGCTTTTTTTGGAGTATGGCTATGACGTCTTCCTAAGTAACAAAGGATGGTTCCTTCTCAAGACCCCTACCAACAGCAGCAACTGATTCTTCCTAAGAAGCCTTTTCCCTGGGCATGCAGTCCTTATCACTGGCTTTCTCACTTAGCTTTAGGATTAAGTTTTTCAACTCCTTCAGAGATGCAACAATTTCTTTTTGGGCTTCACCTAATGCATGAATGGCTACGATGATGTTTAGCATGTCATATTCGTCCAGGTTTTCTTGGCTCTTATGGCGTTGTCATTCACGTTGAGACTTGTCGAGCCCAAAAGCAGCCTCGCCTTCATCGAAGGCGTTACTACTCCTGGTAGTGTTCCTTATGGATCTTGGAGCAATTGAATGAAGATCGCGACCTGTCCCGAGCAGAGTCACCAATTTATGTTAGGGGACTTTAAGAACATCCTCTTGTCTCCCTCGGTGCAAATTCGCAACAAGTCCCGAGATATCTCGAAAGAGATAGCTTGTCTTAGGAAATACCCAGTAACATCAACGACTCAAAGATAGCTTGAAATATCAAGATAATGACTTGCTCAAGTGAAGCGTGGTATGAAAGATAGAAGATTATAAGTTTACATGAGAGAGAAGAGATTTGCATGGTTATATGACATTCTTTGCTGGATAATATGCACTTTCCTAGGGTGATAGTAAGGTTTCTAATGGCTGGGATGTTTGATGCAAAGTTATGGAAATTGCTAAGGTTGCATGAATGATGATGCTTGAGGCTTGGAGTGTGCTTCTAGGCTAACTGGAACTCTCTGGGCTTATTTCCTGGGTCATTCTCTCTTTCTGCATTTCTTCTCTGTCTCTCTGTGTTACTCTAATCTCATCTGTGTTTTTCCAATCTCTCTTTCTATAATGGTTTCCTTTGTTTTTTTTTTTTTTTTTTTTTTTTTTGTAAGTGAAGGGTTCTTCTCTAACCTTCAAGGGAATCTCCCTTTGTGGCTTGGTATTCCCATCTTTTGTCCCTAGCTACCTTATTATTCCCCTTTTGGTGTAAGGTAGTTACAATGTTGAAACCTGCAGTTTGCTTCTTCCCGAGACGTGACTTTCCCAGGGTGACCTTTTACAGGCGCTACTTCTAGTGCCACGCCTCATGGCTTTCGCACATTAGTTGTCTATATAGGGTAAGAAGGTAAAGTCAGCATTAAATGCCTGACTTGTTGGGCTTAACATACATTTAATGTAAGAATCTAGCTTAGTCCTAACTAAGGGAGTTGGCTTGCTAGGGAAAGGGGTAAACTAGGCTAATTCTTTCTCATTGACGCCTCTGTGAAATGCAAAAGGTATGGGCTTGGATCTTTGGGCCACCAAGCAACCCAAAGTCTTCCATAACCCTGATTCCACATAGGCCTAATAACCTTCCATAACTATCCACACCATAATGCACTCGACAAGCCTCAAATATGTGACTTGGGCTTAGCATGGAGAGTGCTAAGGAAGCATGGTGTGATGAATAGGCATGAGCATGGCGTGAATATCCAGCTATAATCACCATGGCATGGCACATTCTTCGTTTATCCTGCACCTTGGCATGCATTTGGACTTGAATGTAGGCTTTGCATGACCATTAGGCCTTGAAACTTGGTTGGATTAGTGTGTGACATTTTTGCGCCCCAACAGAGGGTATCTTTCCTAGGTTTCCTTAGGGAATTCTTTTGTTTCTCTACTTCCTTTCATTTTGGCAAAGTTTTCCTCTCTATTTCCCCCTCGCAGCTATGACTTTCCTTTTTAGTGAAACATTGATGAACTCTTTTTGCTTCTCTAAAGACTGCATCACGCACTCTGGTCAGAGCGTTCTATTCCTTGGTTAACTTTCTATAGACGCTACTTCTATCAACGCGCCTTCTTGTTGTCCATCATTGTTCTTCTGCATGAGCTGTGTGAGACCATGATTTTCTAGACCCAAGACATGTGGCACCAAAGGTGCCTAGGAAAACCAGAATGCCTATAGCATGTGATGTTTAGGCAAACAAGCTAAGAAGCCCTAGTCGGATCGGACCGACCCTAGTCAGATCGAACTAGCCTTAGTTAGATTGGCCTAGCTTTAATTAGACGAAGTCAACATACCAAGCAAAGTCAGACAGACTAGGCTTAAGCTCATTGAAGATATTATTTGTCTCCCAAGTAAAGAAACCCTAATTGAAGTCAAATTAGGATAACTAAGGGATTAGGCAACGTAATCATAATTCTACGAAGATTAAGTATCTCGTCCTAGATAATCTTCCGATTTGATGAAGATTACTTTCTCTACAAGAACTCTCAAGATCCCTATGAATACACTAGCATGGTATTTATCATGGGACTTCTATCTCTCTCTCTCTCTCTATCTCTCTCAGACTTATAGACATTATATCTCTCTCCCTTTCACTTTCTCTCTAAGTCTTATATTTTCTACTACACACATATTCTCATAACCCCTAACAAAGGCCTTTATATTTCCGTCTACGCACAAACAAGTCCATGGAGAACTCATCTCCCAACGCCTCATCATAGGCTATTTATCAAGGATGGCTCATGCCATTCTTTCATAAAACTACACCCATGGTTTGATTCTCCTTCCTAGAGATATGTAGGCAGTCCTTTTCGGATTCAATGACATCCCTTAATCAACCTCATTCTCCCCCTCGTCAATGATCATGGACTACTCCGACTGGATTTTGCATCCATCCGCAGATGTGCGCAAATTTGGTTCCAACAATTGATGTTTTCATTGAGAGTGAATTCATATTCCCCCGTCCAATCACTCTATCAACATGCAAATCTACTTTGAAAAAAAAAAAGTGATCAAATGAAGGAATTTTGAAGTATTTTCAATTGGATTGATTTGTTAGTCTTTCATGATAATTGTATCAAAATTCCAGAATTTAATTCCAAACCATTTGATCATGGCAAAGAAAAGAAGGCCTAGCACGTAGCTTTTCCAAATTGACGTTTCTGGGAGTTTTAGGTATTTTGAATGTCAAGATGGCATATTTCAAAAAGGTTCTTTCTGAGGATTTGTTGAGGATGTCTTAAGCTTGAAAAAAAAAAGACCTTTTTGGACCAAATTGGGATTGATTTGATGGTAAAAATCATTTCTATGAGTGAACAAAAACAAGGACGATGGTCACAATTACTTCATGATGGATTGAAGAATCATGAACGCCATGTCCATATGATGTGAAGAAGAGTTTTATCGCAAGGCCCGGATATCCCAATGGAACACAAAAAGGGAGGGTTTCTAATACCTTTATTTATTTTGTTTTAAAATCTTACTATATTTATCATGAAACAAAGAGCTCGACCTAAATATTTATCAGGAGGCTTCTATCTCTCTCTCTCTCTCTCTCTCTCTCTCCCTCTCTCAGACCTATAGACATCACATCTCTTTCCCTTCGACTTCTGTCTCTAAGTCTTAAATTCTCTACTACACACATTCTCATGACACCTAATAAAAGCCCTTATGCCGCTGTCTATGTGTAGACACGTCCATGGGGAAGTCATCTCCCAAAGGCCCGTCGTAGGCTATTCGTCAAGGATGATTCATGCCGTTCTTTCATAGAACTATACCCATGATTTGATTCTCCTTCCTAAAGATATGTAGGCAGTCTTATTTGTATTCCACACCCCCCCAATCAATCCCATTCTCCGCTTATTGGAGATCATGGGCTAGTCTAACTGGATCTTACCTCCGTCCGCAGATGTGCACGAATTTCATTCCAACAGACTCCAACAATATATTATAAATAGTTGGATATAATATTTTTGCTTATATTATGTACGCATAACTATTTATGTGGTCATATTTTTTTTTTTTTTTATATTATGTACCCATATTTATAAGTGGCTACAAAAATTTCTTTTGTTAATTTATGTACTCGTATATATTGCCATAAAGTGTATCCATATGCATTTTTGTGCTTTTTTGGGTACATTACTTTATAGGTTATTTATAATCTTTTTTAAAACTATGGGTACATTTGTTGTTTCAAAGTAGATTGTTACATTGTTTTTTTTTTTTTTTTTATCCATTTATTCAATGAAATTTTTTAAAATTTTATTTTCTATTGTAGCCGTTTTTAGTTTATAAGCCATACAATATGGGATTTTGAATCCAATAACATGTTAAGTAGTTAATTTCAAACATATGGCGGCATACATATTAATAGTAATAATGAAGTCTACAAAGTAAAGGGACTTTGATTAAAAATTGAATACCATTAAGGTTTTAGTCAAATAGTATTTTTGTTACATCTCGGCCCGGGCCCCCACCACATCCCGGGCTCAACTACACCGTAGCACAATATTGTCCACTATGGGCCCCTACCACACTCTCACGGTTTTGTTTTTGGGAACTCACACGAGAATTTCCCAGTGAGTCACCCATCCTGTGATTGCTCTCGCGCGAATTCGCTTGACTTCGGAGTTCCAATGGAATCTGAAGCCAGTGAGCTCCCAAAAGGCCTCATTCTAGGTAGAAATGGGAATATACATATAAGGCTTATAGGATCCACTTCCCTGAACGATGTGGGATGTTACAGTTATTGAATAAGGACCAAATCTAAAGTTTCCCGTATATTTATCTATATATATGTATATGACCCTATACAAAACTGTGACAAACTCAAAAAGGAGTAAAAAAACATTGAATTACAACATTTTTTTTTTGTCCAACCCCATCTATAGTTATTTGTAGATTTTCTTGTTTCTTTCATTTATCTTTCTTCTGTTATTTCTTGTGTGCTACCCTACGGTTCACAACAAATATTTGATAATATGTCTTACTCGACAGGCCTCGACAAAAATTGATAGAACTCAGCAAGTACCCACTACGAGTTCAATAAAATCATCCAATGAAGTTGTTTTGGCCGAAAGTTTGACCTCGTTGTTATAAAATTCTGGCTTTGCTACTGATTTAGTTAGACATTAAGTGCTGACATGGCATAGACTAGCCCCACATTTGAAGCACACATTGACCGTCAATTTCACCATTTAGTATTTTACTCTTTTAATCTTTTTATGAAATTGACGGTTAACGCGAGATGCAATTTATGCCATGTCAATACTTAACATTTAACTAGGCGATGAAATTGATGGAGGGGTTAAACTGGTGCAATTCAAACCACATGGTATATTATGTAGAAATTGAAACTTCGTGTTCGTTTTGCAAATGATCCCCAAATCTTATGGTGTAACGCGGTTAAACCTTCTGTTTTATTAACGTCAAGTTAGTATTAGGCACATTAATATCAGATTCTAGTACCATAAATCAGCTTGAAATAGGGCGTTTTAGTACATTTATCAAGATTATGAATTTTTAAACTTTTATGCTTTTTTGTTTGGGGTTGATTACTTTGGGAAACAAGTTAGTTTGTGGTTAGTTACTTTTGGGATTCGAATGTGAAATAGAGGTTTAAGATTTTAGGATGAGCTCATAAGTGTGATTAATGTGACGATGATAAATTAGAAAATGTAAAATAAAGTAGAAAGGACTCTGAACCAATAATCATAATTCAAATATTAGATTTGACTAATAATCATAAATTATTATATCGTGTCTGAATCTTACTTTACTTATTTCAAAATATAAAAAATATGAGAAAATGGCAGCCAATAGTACAAGTAATCGAATCAGTATATAATTTAAGTTTAGTTTGAGTGCATATACATGAAAAGTTTTTATTGACCTTAAACCAAAGCTCCCTTTGTTTTATGTATATACTCTTTTTTTTGGTAGACATTCAACGTTTTTCTCGTCATCGGGTCTTCAATTTTTTTCGTCTTTAGTTTTGGTATTCTACTTCAAACTAATTAAAGTTAAATCAAAGTGCATGTGAACTCGGAGAGGAATTCACATTTGCTATAACCAATGTAACTATAAAAACACAAAACAAAATGGGCAAGCTAGTTGGCGTTGAAAATTTCAGCATTATTGTGACAACCAATATCTGGAATCTTCTCAATGTACCAAGATCCATAATCAGACAAGAAGCCAAGAGACAAGGAAAATGTTTTCAACAGTAGGGCAGGAACATAGAGGAAAGCAGAGGGTGGCACCAACCTAAAGCAAGCATTGGGAGACACCACTTCCACTAACTCGGTAGCGTTAAGGTTATATGGCTTTCATATGAGCATGTCGGTTGATTGCGTTCTGTATCCGCATGCTCCCTTGTGAGGGTTCTTAAATCTTAATTGCTCCAGGACTTCAAAAAAAAGAGGTGGGCAATCAGCAGAAGTTTGATTGGCTTAAAGAGACACTCGGTAGTTCACACAAGCTAGTATTTTTGGGGGGGGGGGGGGGGGGGGGGGGGACAAAATGAATTCGATGCTTCATGTATACGAATAAATACTTTTAAGAAACTAAGTTACAAGCGGCTTGCATGACTAAATTTAGGTTTGATTATGTACTGATACACAAATTTTGTATATAGAGAAATCTTGAAGTTAGCGTACAATTGATGAGAAATTATTGAAAACAAGAAATTTATCCGTTCTATTGTAACCAAAACCAAATAATTGAAAAAGAGAAAAGGATGCCATCTAATGTAACCTAAACAAATTCATGTTGTCGGCCTTAGAGGCCGAAGAAATATTACTAAAAGGAGTGCAGAGAGAAAAACAGTAAGAAATATCACGAACTCTTCTAGTCACACTCTCAAACTCGTTTATACTAAATACAAACTGGGAAAGCAGGAGTTTGTCGGTAGGCCAAATAAATCGGACTACTATAAAACCAGTCACCTCTGGTATTGAAAAATATAGGTGGTCTTATATGCAAGGTCCCCTCGCTTACTAAAGGTGGTTTGCTGCGTGCAAATGAAGTTTAGTGGCCTAAAACATTTTAAGCACTTGTTCTAAACTTCCAATCCTTCCATGTGAGATACTCTCAGCACTCCTGTTACAGTAAGGTCTTTAGCGCCTAACACTATTAGGATTCTTATTGCTAGACGAGAGACTTTGATTGGATGACTATTGGGTCTAGCACATAGACCTTGTAATAATGTGAGTATTTGACCCAAAACCATCTGAAGATGGGTGGAGAGCCCAAGATATTTGAAGCACTTCAGCTAGACTTCCATTCTTCAATGTGTCCATGTGTGTTGTCGTTTGCGCATAACGCGTACACAATTCTTATTGAGTGATATGGGAGCATATGACCATTGGTTAAGCCTTAACAAAGAACTCAAAGTAAAAAAAGCAGAATGAATGAACTCAACTTCCATTAACCAACTCAATCAATGGTTACAACATATACATAGAGATTAAAATGAGTGAAACTGATTAACTCATAATTATATCATTAATTAACTAAATAAACCTATAAATGCTTAATACTAGTGACACATCAACTACAGAGAAGCCAATGTGTCATCAATCAATCTATTAGAGTCTGCCACATGAATAGCCTTTTTTGTTGAGCGTCCAATCTAAAATTAATTGGCAATAGATGAAGAGACTAAATTTTACTTTGTCGACATCCCATACTTTCCTCACCAGTTCCACTCTTGCCACATTACCATATGGGGGAAGACTCCTTGATCCCTGACTACACTGCTGGATGGAAGATTTGTTGATCCGTGGCCCTATCACCATTAAGATTAAAACGTCTTTGACAAGGAGACTGAAGGAAAAACTTTGTAAAAAAATAGGATTATATAGATATGACATGCTTAGAATTTAATTAAAGGCATAAGCTTAGAGGGCATGAATTAAAAACTAAATTATTTTCTTATTTTCTTTAAGGGCCCAAGGGTTCACGAACGAAGACTTAAAGAAGAAAAGGAGTCTTACCCTTGAAGCATTACTTTTTTAAAGATAACGTTAAGCACCCAACTGAGGGCCTTCATCCAATACTTTCATATCCATCTATGGATGAAGCAATACTTTTTCTAAGAGAAACATGTCTAGTTAGTGGTTAGTGTGGGTTGATGATTTGGGTTGTGGAATATTGCCCCATTCCAAATTTTCTTTGCCTTTTGGGCCTTTGCATGGTGTTTTGCTTTTGTTTTCTTTGACATTGGCAATAACCAAAGCTTTGGTGCAATTGTCCATTTAAACCAGCTTTCAAAAATAAAAAAACTTTAATGTATTGTAAATGTGGTTGTAAATACGGATATAAATGTGAATGGCCAACTATAATGCTGTTGGATTTATCCATGTGAAAACACCAAACCATGCGTGGTGTAAACACCAAAGGATAAATGACGTAAACAGCAGAGGATGAGTTGTGTAAACACCAAAGGATGAGTGGTGAAAACACTAACAAAGTGGTGGATAATTTACCTACAAATCACTAGACAAAGTCATTTTGTTTGTACTTCACACCATTTGCTATAAAAAAAAAAGTGTAGAGAGCTCATTTGTAAATACACCATGAATTCTTATGTATCTATATGTGCGAGCAAGAAGGCTATCCCAAAGCTAGAGAGAAGAGAGAAAAATAGTGAGAGTTACCTTTATACTCTTATTGTTTCAGAAAATAAAAGAAACTATTGATTCTGTCCTGTGGACGTAAGAACACTTGCCGAACCTCATAAATATTGTGTCTTATTTACTTTATATGCCACCACATATATCATCTATTTCACACCACATTATCAGCACAACAAGGTCTCTTGTCAGTAAAAAGCATAACGCCATGAATCTGGTTAAGCACTATTTACCTCTCACCTTTATCTATTGGAATCTCATAGATAAGAAATTTCTTTTATTTCATCCTCATACCTTTGAAAGACTATTTTTTCTTCAAGCAAGTATATATCTTATCATATGAATATATATGATTATTGGCAGAAGCAAAAAAAAAAAGTATAGAATTCAAATCCGTAGAAAATTCGACAATCATGTTATGAGCATTGAAACTTCAACTTCATGTGCTTAAACAAAAACTTTTCCTCCTTAAAGATGTTCCCTATCTTCTCTCTCATAAGATATCAAAATCCTACAAAGATCCAACGATTAATTCATTTCAGATCTTCAAAATACTATTATAGACTCAAAAGTCGCAGAAAAACTAACAACCAAGTTAGCAACTTTTAAACCACAACTTCCTGACCTCTGATGGAAACGCTTCCTTCATTGAAATTGTTCATTATCCTTTCATCCATACCATAATATTATATGGGTCAGATCTAGTGGTTTGATCTTCCCATAATTATCAAACACTACTCTTGACTCCAAAACTTGATGGAACTATTACTGCTACCTTATGAGCAACTAATAAGATCTTTACAGAGATTATGGCTCTGTACATGACCATGGTTAGAAAGGAGAAAGGAAGTATAATAATTTAATATTTACTTTTTCCTTGTATCGTTAATTTTTTTACTAATATGATTGGTGCGGTAAAATCGATCATCCTATATTTATATATATCAATGGTGCGGATTCATCACCCATCCTATATATGTATATATATAGGGAATTGTTATTAGCACTCCAAAAATCTCATTCTACACTCCTCACAAGTGTATTTTTCTTTCTAATTATAGAAAGTTTGGAGTGCAAAATGAGATTTTTGGAGTGCCAATAACAATTACTCATAATAACAATCATTATCTTTATATTTTGAAATTTATGCGGATTGTGCTGGATTAAAGTTGTTGTCCCAGGCTTTATGTACTTAAAGCAATTTATTTACGTGAGTGGAACTATTGCCATTTTTCTTTAAGTTTTGATATTTATGTGAAACGATGCTCAATTAAAGTCCTTCTCACAAGCTTTATGTACTTAAAGCAATTTATTTACGTGTGGGTGGAATTATCGCCCTTTGCTTTAAGCTTTGATAATTATGTAAAATAGTGCCAAACTAAAATAGTTCTCATGAACATTTTTTTACTTAAAGCAATTTATATACAGTGGGTGGAATTATAGCCCCTTGCAACGACTTAATTATTGTACCACATTTTGTTATGATGAGTATATAAACCAGAGTTTCAAGCATGTATAAAACCAAAAGGGAGAGAACTTTTTTATACATACACATCCATGCACATGAAATTACAGCTACAATAATAAAAATAAAGGAGCCTTCACAAAGTTAATCATGTAAGCCCCAGTACTTGGTAGAACTCTAGTAAGGGGAAGCACCAGTGCCTTCGGAATCTATCCATGAACCTTTGGTGATCATTTTGAGTCCAACTTTTAGATTTGTACAACTGGTTAAGCTTTCCTCTCATGTTCGTCGAGTAATTACTTGCAAGCATATACAACTCAATATTGTCGTGTTGGAGTCCTCCAATGTCTTATTTAAGACTTACCACCCCAGTAATCAATGATTCAACTTGGTAAGTTTGAGCAAGTAGACGTTTGCCTATGTTGGATACAGAACTCACTGAACACTGAAAGTTAAATAGTCTTGAACAACCAATTCATCAGGCATTCTTAACAATAACCTTTATTTGGTTGGGATTGAAAAGGTTGCTAGCCACTACTATGGCAGTTATATCATTATTCATCATAGAATCTCCAACCATAAGAGGACCGTTAAAGGATAAGAAGTATGGACGTTGTCTTGAAGAGGCACGTGTGCATCTTCCACAACATTCAAATCAAAACAGTAGTTGGATGGGCAAGCCATTTTAAAAAGAAATGATGAAAGAAAAAGAAGTCAGAAAATTGAAATCTCATAAAAAGAACATAGTCAACTTTCACAGGCGGACAACTTTCCGAGCGTGTATTTTGGGTACAATTGATGCCTTTATAAAAAGAGAGGCAACATGCCCATTTGCTCAAAAATCTAAAGGGCTCCCCTCCTAAATTTCAGAAATATGGATTTTCCTAAATAAAGTATCTTGGCATTTCTTAGACGCAATCTTAGCTTTCAGGATATCACGAGCAACTCAATCAAAATCTCTAACAAGTTGAAATCCCTGAATTTTACTGTGTGAACCACACCACTACTGCCAACAAGTGTGGATGGCATTGTCCCAACGGCACCACCGTCTAATACTAGGAAATACTTATATATTTCGATCTCCATCCTCCATGGAATGGCAGACCTCCAAAAATGCCTAGCTCCTTTATATCCGAGAATATGTTTTCAACCAAGCCTTGCAAAGTATTCAACCTTCCTTTTTTTTTTCTTTCTTTCTTTTTTTTTTTTTTTTTTTCTGAGAATACCTCTTCAACCAAGTCCCTCAAAATGCCCAACTCATTTCCTCAACAAGAAATGATTTTTGATCAAGATGATTTACATCAACATCAAATCATTCTACTTTTTTTTTCTTCAAGAGCAAAAGTATCACATGTAATGCTTCTTCTCCTATCTTTTCCTTTACCTTTGCTCTTGCCTACTAGATAAAGAAAGGAAAGCAACCAATCAGAACCTGAAATCGAATTTTATGGTCCAAAACTAATTGCTTGAAAACCTTGCCTAATTCCTTATCTTGCTTTGCTTTCAAGTAATCATCTTCAATTATTGTTGGCACCGAGTTTTATCATCAATAACTCAGAACAGTTGATATGATGATTGGTTATTTCCACTGAAGCTATTAAGCATGGATGAGTCACCAAAAAGTGATGCTTTGAATGACCATTCAAAGGAAAAGGTTGTGCACCACTTCTATTGTGCAAGAGGTTGAAGCAAAAGGATCAACGATGAACCCACAGAAGTTCAAAGAGAGAAAATAAGTAGCTGCCTAAATGAACGAAAGACCAAAGTTCAATGATGGGAATCATACTCATAGCCCCAAGTAAAAGGTACATTCACATTCACATAACCATCTAACTTGTATCGATGGTCAAGGACACTAAGTAGAAAACACTTGATGCAACAGAATCTCAACAAACTTTACCTGAGTCTACGAACAAAGGATAAGAATGACTTCAACTATTAGTTTATCTCACTAGTTTATATCAAGGGTGGGTTCGGTTTCATTCAGTTCGGTTTTTTGTCAAAACCGAAACCGAACAGATTCAATTTTGTTTTGGTTTTATTCGGTTTTTTTTTAATTTTTTTTTTTTTTTATAAAACTTGATAATTTTATAATATGGAATTTATAAAAGAGGCTTGCATTGGTAGACTAATAATAAGAAAATGGGGGAAGTGGGAAAGTGCGAAGGTAGTTGTACATATACAAGACCATACAAACCAATCCTATGCTATCAACAACCTCAATTGCAAAGAAAACTAATAACCGTATCTATTCAAAAAGCAAACAAATCAAGAATCTCTTCTAAGTTCCAAAGCCTTCCAAAACTTTCCTCTATAACCAATGAAATATCCTCCCCAATTGAGCCAAGTATGCTCTTTGGAAAAGCCCTAGGCTTAGTTTCAAACTTGGCAACAAAGTTTCACAAAAATGGGCATACATTCATAAAGTGTAAAGGGATTCTGTTTAGTTTGGTTTCCGAACCTCCAAAATCGAAACCGAACCATTATTGGTTTGGTTTTTTCTCTTTTTTAGTTTTCGATTTTTCGGTTTTTCAATTTCAGTTCGGTGTTCAGTACCTTTTTTTTGGATTTTTCAATATTTTGAACCCACCCGTAGTTTATATCATTCATGGACTTGGCACTACTAAAATGATACAACCCCTACCTTAAACTAAAGGTATTTTATTCTCGAACAATTTGAAATGACCAAAACACCTATAGTTATGTGTCTTGAATAAATTTTGAGCTTTGACCTAAATTTCAATTCACATACTTTCTTAGTTTCTTTAATTAGTTTTTTTTACTCACAAATGTGTGGGGAGATGGAAACAAATTTAGATTTACGAGATTCGAGTTATAATTTTATGTCATGAAGGGCAAAATGGTAATTTTAAGTGGGATTTACCCCACTACGGCTCTCTTTTCTTCCTTACTTCTTGCAACTCTCTCTCTCTCTAACTAACTCTCAAACTCTCTCTTTCACTTTTTCTGTGCACCGAAGCCAACTGTAAGACCATGATTTACCTTAGAAGTCTAGTCATGGGCTCACCAGCTCTAAGCAGAGTTGTATCAAACGGAAACGATGCCACCATCAATCTACTCTGGGGCACTAGGCGTAGTCCTGGTGACTTTGTTGAATAACCATGCTTGTTTTGCAAAGACACGCAATCTTATCTGGATATAAACACAACCAGATCCTATAAGTCTTGGAGTTCCTACAGTCTAGAAACTGGCGTGCGCCTCAAGTAATCACAACTCCTAATCAGATACAATATCTACTTCTAGATATCCTCTAGGATTCTCCCAACTTAGAACGAGGATTCTATGTTGGAGATATGCCCTGAAAGTCAATATTTGGAAGAAACTTTTCAGGACAATGTCTGTACATATAGATAACTCTAATACAGCAAAAGGCAAAGTCACTTATTAGGACTATCTTAATGAAAGATATATATATCCAAAATTAGTGAATGGATCAATGGAATAAGTAATCTAAAGATGCTAGACTACAGAGACCTTCTTCACATAACCATAATGTCCAAAAGGTTCCTAGTCATCGGATTGTTAGAGGGACACTGACAATCCGAATAATTCGAAGGATGGCAAGTCTTAAGCGATTCGTGTAGGGACACTAAGACAAGTATGTAGGTGCTCGTTAAGGGAATGACTCCACTGAACACAATCAAACGAGAGTAATTGCATGGAGGTCTGCTCACATGTCAAGCAAGTAACTCTACTGGTTAGAATAATGTAAGTAATCCTTTGACCTGAGACATCATAGTTGTCTTGGGGATACGTTGCTAATCATTTGATAATGAGACGTGACCACATCTCATCTTAGATGTGTTCTATACATTGTTGGGGTCAGTGATTTATTCTTAGAGGCATGTGAATGATCAACAAGGGATCTCTAATCCTTGTTATGGGAGGAAGAATACTCTAAGATATGATTCGGGAATCTTCGGCCGAAGCATCGAACGTAATGATGGAAGGCGTTCCTATACGACTTAATTGAATCATATAACTTAGTATAATCACATTAGGGGTTTTATGTTAAATATCCATACCCTAGTAATGTGATTGTGAGTATTGTATTAGAAAAGGATCGAATTACATTGTAATTCCAACTGAATAGGTTCTTCGACCAAATTCTACATTAGCTTGGGTAGCCATGATATATGGTTAGATGTCACTTATGGTTTGTGGGTCCTTCTTGATGATTGAATAAGTAGTCATCAAAGAAGAAGGAGAATTAAAAGTAAGTTTTAATCCACTAAGTAATTGGATGAATACTAATTAATTGGATTGGTACCAATCACCTCACTACCTCGCTAATTAGAACCTAAAACGATTGTACACTGATACACTCTTATGGTGAGACAACTAAAGGATGATGGAATTAATTAATTAGATTAATTAAGTGCTATGATTAATTAGAAAGTCTAACGAAATCATAAAAGCGATGAAAGATTGTTTCGGGCTTAAAGAAAAGTTCGGGTTCATTCGAGCCCATTGGGTCTTTTTATTAAAAACCCAAAGTCCAAACCAACACTAAAGGGCCAGCTAAACATGAGGAAAGAAGAGAGAGAAAGAGTCAATTAATTGACTTACTTCTTTTACCTTTATAAGGGAGTTTAATGAAAAAGTTTCTTTTAGGGACTTTGTGTGTTCTTTTCAACAAAAGAAAAACAAGTCTCTCTGTTTCTCTACACATACATAGCCGGCCACCAAGGGGAGAAAACCACTAATCACCTTTTCTCCTTTTGGTCATCTACTCATCCATCTCACTACATTAGTGGGTGTGGATTTTTAGAGGTCTTCTACCTTGGAGACTAGAGGAGAATCAAAGGAGTTCCAAATCTATCAAGGTGGAGGAAGCAAGGAGGGAGGCTAGACTTAAGGAGTTCAAAGAACAAAGAGCTTGGAGGTGGTCCATCCTTGGTCTAAAGTCTAGATCAAGAGGCATAAAACTTAACCTTCACTTTGTTCTTCAATATTCTGTTTAATGCATCATGTATGAACCTATGCTTCTTGAAGGGGATTTGCATGACTATAGCTTTGATAATATGTGATAATATGCTTCTGTTTCTTATGTATATAAGTTTAGAATTGTATGTTAAACTAATCTAGTTTAATATAAAGGGCAAAGATTATTGTTTAAAACCATCTCATATAAATGTTATATGCTTAAACAATAAGTCCAAGGAATATGTAATTGGGAGAATGTGATCTAAAGAAGTTAGATTTATGAGAGCATTCTCTTTCGTATACATATCCTAAATGTTCTTGATCATAAGATTGCCAATTAGGCATTAACAGTCCATTAAGATTAGTACGTGTTATGTCATCGCTTAGAGATAATGACTGGTCACGAGTCATTGATGTGACTGACACCAAGACAAGCATATAGGTGCTCAATAGAGAATGAGTCCACTGAACACAATTAACAAGGAGTTCTCATACTCATGTCACATGAAAACTCATGGCTGGGATAATGCAAAGTAGTCCTTTGACCTGAGGCATCATAGTTATCTTATGGTTAGGTCCTTGATCTTTGACTATGTCAAAGTACTTCATCAAAGGGTGTCCACAGCATAGTTGGGGTTAAGCCACTTAGCCATGAAGGCAAGTGAATGCACAACAAGGGATCTCTAACATTCAAACCATTTAAAAGATAATTCTCTATGATATGATTAAGAATCTCTGGCCAAAGTATGAATAAGATTTAGGAAGTCGTTCCAAATGACGTTCAAGGTAATCATATAAGTAAGAGAATCACATTGCCTAGTAGACATGAATAAACTATCAAACTAAACAATGTGGTCAAGAGTATTGTATTAGAGAAAGACTGTATTGCATTGTAATCTCAAACTGAATAGGTTCTCCACCTCTTCTGATTAGCTTGGGTAGCCATGACATACTGCTAGGTGTCACTCATGATTTGTGGAAGCCCTAAAGATGTATAATCAATAAAGGGAGAATTGAAAAGTAAGTTTCAATTCACAATCGATTTGAAGAGTTCTAATCGCCCACTACCTCGCTAAAAGGAACCTAATGGATCATACACCTTGTAAAGTAAAGATTGAAGAAACAACGGAGATGAGTAAGGATAATTAAATGGTTTAATTATTTATGGCTAGGATTAATTAATATGTTAATTAATCAAATGAATAAGTTCGTTTTAGACGTCAGGTTAGTTTTGGGCCTCAAGGCCCAACGGGCTTCGAATGTCAAGTCCAATAACTCAAGTTGTATGACAACTTGAAAACACAAAGGGCATGAAAGCCCAATGAACCCACATGGCCAGCCATAGAGAGTGTGAGGGAGAATTGGTTTTAATTTCAATTATGCCACTCAATCTAAGTGGCTATAAAAGGAAATTATAACCCATTCTCTTAGAAAAGGGTTTTCTAGAGAGAAAAGAGAAATAAAAAAAAAAAAAAACAAAACAAAACAAAAGCTCTCTCTTCTCTTAGGAGGCCGGCCACCCTAGGAAGAATGGACTAGCATCCATCTCTTCCTAAGTCACTCATCTCTTTCTCAATGCTCCCTTGGTGTGGAAACTTAGAAGTTCCCTTTCTTGGGAACTTGGAGAATCCATTCCTTCATCCATATCCAAGAAGTCATGGAGCCAAGAAGTAAAGTTCCTCCATCCACATCCATGGAGCCAAGGAGACTAAGGAAAGAAGGCCTTGACATGGGTGAAAGAGGTGCTTCAAAGGTATAAAAGTTTCTCAACTATTTTCTTTAAGATTTGAGTTGAGTCTTGGTTCACCACAACTACTAGGCCTTGAATTTCATGGGTAAACTTTTGTTTTTGAGTGCATACAAGCATGATTCCGCCTTTAATTGTTAATTGCATACATAGATGTTGCTCAAATGAACTTGTTTTCACAAATTATTCCTTCAATCCTATCTTTAATACATTCCCAATTGAAGATTGACTCCAATCAAGTAAGTAATCCCAATTTAAATCAATTAGGGATAATTACTCCATTATCTCAACCTATTTAATATCTTGAGAATATTTCTCCATGAACATTGGCCAATAAGATGCAGCCACTTGTAGGGTAAAACCTTAACACTATGGCCAGCCCTATCCATATAAATACCCCATATTGTACCAAATTTTAGGAGCTTTTGCTACCCCTAAAAAGCCCTAAACACTTTACTCTCTCAGAGAAACTAACTTAGGCATCGGAGATCCATTGGCCTAACCCCTTACCTCGTGAGTGCATAAGGTTTAGGTCGTTGATCAAAGGTGTTAATTGTTTTGCAGGTGCATTTTTGTCAAGACTAAAGATGGCAGATATTTGCATCGACAACTTAGTGCTTTCATTGAAAGCTGATTCAAATACTCGAAGAAGCCTCTTGCATCTATTTCTTGTATTTTCTATTACGTTCAATTTCTCATATGTCGTATCAATTAATTTTTCCTAGAAAAATTTCTTGATCAATCCCTGGATAAAGGATACAATGGTAGGAAATTCAGAAACCACGATAAACGAAACCCCGTATGTACAAAGATTTGGATCGGAGAGAGGAGACGAGGACATAACCCCACGACGGAGATCCTCGAGACTCAACGCAACGATAGGACCACCGCAGCCACCGCGGCCGCCACCTTGCAGCCCACGGCAAAGACCACTGCAGCAACAACAGCCCAACGGGCCCAAGCCCAAGACACCCAGCCAGCAGGCTACAATGTGGCAACCCAACAGCCAGAAAGGCTTAATCTTGTGTAGGCCCAAGGCAAACAAGCACCGACCCAACATGCAGTGCACGGCCCAACCACCTAACCGGGTTGGCCCACCTCGTGACCCACTCCAACGACCCGACCTGCTGCCCAATCCAATGTGAAGCTACCTCCGGGGATCCAAATTCTGATCACTGGTCCTTAATCAATTCAGGGTTATTTTCACCCTACTTTTCTGCAGAAATACCCACTTTGGGCTCAAGTTTTGTAGCTACAGTCCACTACACATCCACCACACATGGAGACGCCTATTATCCAGACTCTTCTAATCTAAATAGCGAGCCCTACCTGGCCTAACAGGTCGCTAATTTAACAAGCACCCTCATGCTATAGACCACCTTGGTGAACTAACTCCTCGAGCACATCGAGATGCAGCGTGCCCCAGACAAGGTGTCCTGAAGCAGGACAAGGGTGAAAGAACATGACTCATTCTAGCGACGTCCTAGCAAATAGCTGCTCAACCCGCCACGAACCTTGCATTCAAGTAATATGAACTCTCATTTTGGCCCTCGAGGAAACATCTTCTCCCATATAAATACGCAAAGAAGCGTTCATTCTTGACTTGGCTCACGAGTCAGTGTGCATTCGAGGTTGGGTCCACACTTCGACGAGCACTCAGGACATTCCAGGAGAAGCGTCCACACGAGGCTAAGCTCACAAGAGGATTCTCATGCGAGGCACTGGAGCAGACAACCACACAATGAACATATGAGAACATGAGAGCCGTCCAGCTCAAGTTCCACTGGCAGCCCGCCAAGCGTGATGGCAAGCAGCATAGGGCGAACCACGTGCACTGCAATCGCGGTACAAACGAGCAGGACATACTGAAGAGCAACATGGACTAGTAAGTCAGCACAGGGGGTAGCCAGAGGCTCCGCTGCCCTACCAGGCGCAAATCTAGGAAAAAGTACAAAGGCTCGTAGTAGAGCAGCTACGCGTATTCCAACGTAATGATACTACCGATGATGCCCTTCATAGAAACATAGCCAACTTGAGTAAGTCACCATTTCCAAATGAGATCGAGCAAATAGAGCCATCGTAAAAGTTCAGCTCGCCATATTTCACCTTGTTTAAATGAGATGAAGATCCGAATAGACACTTGATGCATTATTGAAGCGTCATGACTCTTTACGCCAACAATGATGCAATTATATGCAAGATCTTTACCATAACATTACAAGACGAAACGCATAACTAGTTCAACACCCTGCCGCTGTGATCAATCCAGAACTTCATCAAACTTTTCTTGGCTTTCACTAAGGAATATTCATCCTACCACTCGATCAAGAAAAAGTCTGACTACCTCTTCAACATGAAGAAGAACCTGAATGAGTCACCCCATACTTGCGTCAAAAGCTTCAAGACGAAGAAAACGAAGATTGTTGGATGCGACCCATGAGAGAAAACCGTGGTTTAAGCCACCGCGGCCCATGAGAGAAGACCTCTCCAAGATGGACCACACGAAGTACTATTCATTCCACAGAGGTCTCGAGCACACAACCAATGACTACACCACATAGAGGAAGTACCTTGAGCAGCTTGTGAAGGAAGGCAAGTGCGACCAGTATGTCGACAGACTAACTACCCGGCCAAGGCGAAAAGGAGATGTCGATGCTGAACCCCCAGCCAAGACAATCTGAATCAATGGAATCTTTGCCAAATCTGAGCATCTTGGGGCCATCAACAATTCCAAGAAGAGGAAAATCCAATAAACGAGATCAGTCTTTCAAGTTCAAGCCATAGATGTTGTACCTAGACCAATCGTCAACTTCACCAAACAGGACCCAGAGGGAGTAAACTTTCCCTACGATGACGCCTTGGTGATTTCTGCTTAACTAGCCCACGCCATTGTTGATAGAATTATAGTGGATAATGGCAACTCAGTCAATATCCTACAACTATCAATCATCCAGAAAATGGGCATGGAAAGCAAGATCAAATGCAAAGTGGAGGTCTTAACCAGATTCAACGAACTTACCTCAACTGTCATCGGCACCATCACACTCGATGTAACCAGCGCATCGATTATCTCATCACAGACCTTCATGATCGTCAACAACCCATCTCCCCATAATGGGATGTTAGGCCGACCCTAGTTAGTAAAGATTGGAGCTGTGACCTCCATCGAGTACCAGAAAATCCAATTTCACATCTCAAGAGGAGCAATCGGAGAGATCAAAGACGACCAGGCCATATCCAGATGATGTACTTTACAAGTTTTGAAAGAGTTGAAGAATAAGTCTTTCGCCCCAGTAGTAGCAGCTGAAGTGTAGAAAGATGATTCTACCTCCCCTAAATAGCAATTACCGCAGGCAGGTCAAGAAAATGACGTCAAAGGCGACGATGCCTTGGAAAATGAATCAGGATGGAAACCCGAAAAAAAAACACCGAGAACATCATTCTTGATCCCCACCAACTAGAAAAGATGGCTAGGATTAGCTCAAGTCTGAGCCTGATGGAGAATGATGAACTCACGGTTTTCTTTAGGAAAAACCGTGATGTTTTCACATAGTCACCCTCTAATATACTCGATATTAATCCAACAATAACCTATCACAATCTGCATGTCGATCACACTACCAAACCTATGATCCAGAAAATGCGACTATTTCATACCCAAGCGAGTAGTGATTATTGACGTAGAAATTGACAAATTACTGGAGGCCAGATTCATTGAGGAAGTGACACACTCAGCATGGTTAGCCAACGTCGTGCTGGAGAAGAAAAAAGACAAAGGCAAATGGAGAGTATGCGTGGATTACATCGACCTTAACAAGGCTTGCCCTAAGCACAACTACCCGGTTTCTTGAATTGACTTGCTCTTTTACTCAACATCCGGGAACCAACTGCTCAGCTTTTTAGATGCATACTCAGGTTACAATCAGATTGCCATACATGAGCCTTACAAAGAGAAAACCGCATTTGTGATCGAGCGAGGCATATACTACTACAAGGTCATGCCCTTCGGTTTTAGGAACGCAGGAGCAACCTATCAACGGCTCGTAAACAAGATGTTTAAGAAGCAGATTGAAGTAACCATGAAGGTCTATGTCGACGACATCATGGTGAAAGGGAAGCAACGGTCAGACCACATTGACAACTTAGCAGAGACTTTTAACATTCTCTAAGAATACAAAATGAAGCTCAACCCAGCCAATTGCACTTTTGGCATCTCCTCAGGCTGATTCTTAGGGTACCTTATAACCCAGCGAGGAATCGAGGCTCATCCAAGGCAGATCAAAGCAATCCTGGACATGAAGTCTCCTACAACTCTAAAGGAAATCCAAAGTCTGACTGGACAAGCAGTTGAACTCAATCATTTCCTCTCGCGATCCATTAATCGATGCAAGCCTCGAGTGCAAAAAAGTATTTTAGGACCTGAAGCAGTGGAGAACCTATACATCTATCTGGCGGTATCAGAAGTAGCAACAAGTTCTGCCATCATACGAGAAGAGTTGGGGGCCCAACTGCCAGTATTCTATACATCTAAAGCTCTCCTTGATGCGGAAACCAGATATTTCATGGGCATCTGGTCATCGTCATGACCCAGTACCCACTGCGATCAATTTTCCATAGTCTAGATGCTTCTCAATTGATGATGAAGTGGGCATTAGAAGTTGGCCAATACATCTTAGTATATCAACTCCACATAACGATAAAAGCCCACGCATTGGCAGACTTCGTAGCAAAATTCACCCCAAGCATAAATGACGTAACAACTCAACCCAAAAGGGTCTCGAAGGCAGCCGAGCACACCGTAGCCGCACCAACACTTCCTGCATAAGATTTTTGGTGTTTGCACGTCGATGGATCATCCAACTATTAGGGATTAGAGCAGGCCTAATTCTTACTACCCCGGATGGTTTGATGCTCAAGCAAGCAATCACTCTAAGCTTTAAGGCATCAAACAACAAAATAGAGTATGAAGCCCTACTAGCAGGTCTTCGATTGGTAAAAGACCTAATGGTGAAGAAGCTCGCAATCTATTCCGATTCCCAGCTGATTACAAACCAAACCTCAAGAGAGTACGCAGTAAAACATCCAAGGATAGCCTGATACCTTGAAAAGATACGAGAACAGCTAGCAACTTTCCAGGCGTACACACTCACTTAATTTCCACGAGCAAAAAGTGGCCACACAGACGCACTAATAGGCTTAGGTTTTGCCTTAACCATCAACTCAAACGCTTCATCCCAGTTGAGTACTTGGAGAAACCAGCAGTCGATGTGGCGCAGATCAACACAACTCTGAGTTGGTAGGATGCCATCATTGACTACTTAGTTAACGGAACACTCCTCGTAGACAGACTAGAGTCTAGGAAGCTCCAGATGAAGGCAGCACATTGCTATATGTGGAACAGCATGCTCGTTCATAAATCATTCTCACGACCACATCACCACTGCCTATCACCTCTCGACGACCTGAAGATTCTTAGCTCGATCCATGAAGGTGTCTGTGGAAACCACTCTGGAAGCCGCTCCCTGACGCAAAAAGCTCTTAACACTTGCTACTACTGGCCAACCATGCATCAAGATGCCAAGGACTATGTACAAATGTGCGACAGCTGCCAGTGCTTCAAGCCCGTGCCTGCATTGTCTGCCAGCGAACTCCACTCCCAAACAAGCCCTTGGCCATTCATGCAATAGGGCGATTGACCTGGTAGGACCAATGTCGCCTACCATTAATGGCAAAGGCATAATGATCGTAGCAACCGACTACTTCACAAAATGGGTCGAAGCTGAACCTATGACTACAACCACCTAGACGGACATAGAGCACTTCATATGGAAGAACATCATCTGCTGCTTCGGCATCCCGTCACTGACAATGGTCCGAAGTTCGTGGGCATGGATTTGGCGAAGTTTTTCAAAAAATATGGCATCAAGCCGCACATGTCCATACCCTAGTATCCCAGAGCAACAGGCAAGCCGAGATGTCCAACAAGACCATCCTCGATTGCCTCAAGAGACGAGCAACCGGTGAAACTCCATTCTCCCTAGTGCCAAGTATCAACACTGTACTGCAAAATTTGGAGTAAAATGAGAAGGAGATGGCCACAAACTTCGACTTGGCAAAGGAAGAGCACGAGAAGGTTATCACCCGCATTGCGGTTTCTATCAGCAATAGCTCATCTTCAGCTACAATAGGAGGGTGAAGATCCTGTAATTCCAGCCAGAAGACTTAGTTATCAGAAAAGCTTTCATCATCGCCTGCTGGGAAGGCTCCAAAAAGATGGTTCCCATCTGGGAAGGTTCATACAGAATCATCCAAGTAGACGAAAAGGGCAACTACACCATCACCACTATGCGCGACAAAGAAATCGACAAGCAGTGGAATGCTGACAACCTGAGAAAGTACTACGTGTGACCTCCCACCATTCCTTAGACCCCATTCAAGAACAATAAAGTTCAAAGACTCAAGCAGCTCAACGAATAAAACCTCGCATGCCAAGAACTATCAGTTGTTATACCATTACTGCTTACCAACAAAGTTAATAAATTTCTCTATTTTCAATGAAGATTGAAGGCATTATTCATAAGCATGGGTTAAATGCATAAACAAACTGACCACCCTTGTGACAAGCAGAAGACGCCTCTGCCCTTGCAGACATGGTGTGTGCTCTCTAATTAAGAAAGGGTAAACTAATCCGGAATATCCAAACGGGGATAGGTGGTACGACTCCTCAGTTTTCTTTGAACGTAGCGATTACCTGAGTCGGACGACTCCCAAAATAGGCCAAGATAGTCTTTCTCCTAGAATAGACTTAATCGACTAAAAGATTCAATTCTGCGGGATCCCGGGTCTCTAATCGAAAGAGACACTAAGTGCAAGATTCCTGCCCATGAAAAAGTTCACTTGACTAGATGGTATGTCCTCGACGTGCAAGTCTTCATGAATGTAGCTTGGTTTTAAAGTGTTGCAATACTAGTTAAGCGACCTACAAAATCAAGTTACAACTCGGAATGATATGGCCTCTGATGAGCGATTAAGCTTATACCTTATGCCTAAAACACCTTTGAGAGATAGAGACGTTGCCTGAAGTGGTCACGCGGGTCGTCTACTTCTGTAAGTAAGACACCCGGCCGACGACCCAATAGGTGGTAACCCAAGGCAATCCGTAAGCCAAGACTTACATCTGCTATAACTACGATGACCCATTTCCTTATTTAAAAGCAACATTTCTAACCAACGGTCTACTGGTTTAAGTTTTGCAGAAGCTAAAGCCGAAGTACAACTATAACAGCTAAGCGAATTTCCTCTGCTTTCTATGAGAAACATGTGTCCGGCCACCGGCTTTACAAGTTAAAAACTTCGCAACACGCCCTAGGAGGGCTAAAGCTCGAGAACTCACTAAAGCCAAGGTACAACTATAGTAGCTACGTGGATTTCCTCTGCTTTTTACGAGAAGTAAATGTTCGTCCGAACTCATGAAGCCAATAAAGCCGAGATTCACGATTATAGTACCTACGCAGACTCGCTTGCTTCTTGTGAAAGCAATGAGTTCGGCCGTCGGCTCTATAAGTTAAAAGTCTCACACTTTTTCCTCTTGCAGGTAAAGCTCTAGAAGCCCCAAATCCAAGACTAAAGCCTAAAGTGACAAAGTGGGATCGACTGCTCCATCGAAGTAGCCAACACAACTGCTCGTTCTACAGCAAAGTTTTGCAAGTCACCTCAAAGTCGAAACTAAAATGTAAATGACGACATGGGATCAACTGCTTTGTTGAAGCAGCTCACCTAGCCACCCATTCTACGGTAAAGTTTCGCAAAAGACATGGCGAAATAGAAGGATGAAGCAAAACAAGGAAAGCTATTTATTAAATTTCTAGCAAATTAATAAACCGACTCGAAGGCTAGCAAAGTTCAAATAAAGCAGAACAAAAAGGAAAAGAAGAAAGTTCCTAAGTCTAAACAAAACGACTACTTATTGGCAACCTACGCAACCATTGGTCCCTCGACTGCCACGCTTTCAGCAGCCGCATTGCTCTTAACAACTAAAACTTCCATCAGCTCATCCTCAACAGCCTCTGCCTGGACTGCCTGACCCTCAGCTGTTCCACCAAAGCAGTGTTAAATGAGAAATCAAGCATATCAACTGAGAAAATAAAGAAAGTCTCAAAGTCATTCTCAAAAAACTCATAATCTGACGGCCTACCCTGAAGATGGTCTACATAGCCAAGCTTGTAGAAATTGGCTTGACAAGAAGCAAGCGCCACTTCGTGACCAGCTTTCTCGTTCTTCAGCTACACATTCTCCTCTACAAGCCTAATGTGAGCGCCCTACAGCTTATCAAGTTCCTTTCTCAGGTTTCCGCCTGCAGACAGCGCACCTTGCAGATCCACTTTCTTTGACTCAAGCTTACTAGCAACATCCTTGAGACAAGACACTTCAGCATGCATGAAGACGAGCTTCTCGTCCTTGTTGAAACAAGTAGATCGTAGCTTCGAATTGACACACTCAAGGTCCTTGACCACCGGAGAAACACGATTGTCTTCCTTCTCTGCAGCTTCCAACATCGCTTAAGTCACACTAAGCTTAGTCTTTAAATGCGTGACCTCCTGATGAACGGTCTCCAGCTGCATAGAAGTGGGGTCGGAGATATCAGACCCCTTCAAAACGGCAATTTCAAATTCGAGCTTCTCAGTCTTTTCAACAGCCGAGTGAAGCTGAGCCACCTACACCACTTCGTCCTGTGTAGCACACTGATAGGAGCATATTTATGTGACTTTGTTAGCCTAATTCTTTGCATTTAGTGAGTTAGTTTATATTTATTATAGTTATTTAAGCTATTTTCGTATGTTTGTAGGTTCAATTGGCTAAAGTGGCAAGAAAAGGCAATTTGGAGCATTTTAAAGCAGTTTTGGGCTTGGAATGGATAACATATGCTTGGAGCAAGATGGATGGACGAATTTAAGTTCAAGAAAGGCTAAGAATATGCTAAAGAGATGGAAGAATTAATTCAAGACAAAGAAGATATGGAGCTCAGCAAGAAAGAAGGAATGTTAGCCAAGTTACCTTATTTTGTCCTAACCCTATTCTAATCCTACACCACCCAGGTTCCAGCTGCAAGAAGGGTCCCTAATTATATTAGGACATTTAAATAAATAATTCTAGAATGCCTAATCCCATTTCTAAAGGGAGCCGCACCTATTTCTTCTAGAAAACCTTTTCCCTTGCCATGCAAGGCATTCCCCTTTCCTCTAGGATCTGCCACACCTCTCTTTCCCTTTCCCTCTTAGATTCTGACATTTATTTACCCTTTTTCCTTGAGAATTTGGTGTAAAAATCTGTCTTAAAATTAATTAGGGCTGTGACTCTCTTGCCATATAAATTCAAGCATCTGCCGCATAATGGGAAGATTCCTTACCACAATTCGAACCACTCATCCATCATACACAGAAATCCCTTGTGCCGCAGCCTTACAATAAGAAAGGAGAGGAGACCCTTGGAGCCGTGCCTGCCATTCAAGTTTGGATTGTTGGAACATTCTTCGGTGTATTCTATCTTTTGTTTTCAATGTTTAATTTAAGTTATCTTTGTTTAAGTGCAAACATGAGGAGCTAAACTCGCTTTGGCAAGAGGAGAATTCAAAGCCATGAACATATATGTGATATGAATTGATTTCATCCAATTATTGTTTCATAAATCGTGAATGCAATTTGCTTAACTGCTTGATTGATAACTTATTTTTGTATGTTGATTAAGGATGCATACTTAGTTTGCATGCATGAATTTGATGCTAAAATATAAGGGATTTTCACCTAATCGTTATGAACTTATATTTGCAAGTAGTGGAGATCGCTAGTCACGATCGTGTTAAGTAAATTCATGGCAAGAGTATCATGCTTTTCATAGTTACGAATGTCATGTCAATGCTTATGATTTTCATAGAACTTAATGATCTTTGATATGTATCTCTATCATATTGTTCATATAGGGAACTTGATAAGAAAATTTTGATTGCGTCACTGAGTCCAATTCAATGAAATTAGGGAAATCTGAGAGTTAATTTGTGCAGTTCACAATTAATTTAGGGCATTGTCATTCATGGTTTATTGGAATAATAATTGGAAATCGATTTGTATGCATATGTGTCATGTGTGGAGAAGAACCCTCTAGCTAGCTTATCACCCATCAATTCACCCAAATTCGTGTCAATTTACTTTGTTTTTGTAACTTGTTTGTTTAAGTTTTAATATTTCGTGTTTACTTAGTTAGAACCTGTTTAAATTTGTTTCTGTTAGTGTTTTGAGTCAAAGTTAAGTTAAAATTCATCCAAAGTCATTCTTAGTTTCTGTTTTAAGTCAATTTACTTGTTCTGTGCTGTTTTGAGTCATTATAGTTTGTTTTGAGTCATTAAAGTCTAGTTTTCTGTCTTTGAGTCTAGCTTAGTGTTTTAGATATTAAAATTGAGTCGATTAGCATCCCTTCTAATCCCCAGCCTATAACGATCCCTACTTATTCATACTACAACTACATAAAAAGGGTTTAAGTTTGTGTGTTATTTTATATCACATCACACACTTGACAACATCCTGGTCAACGCGCATTGACTCAACTGCCAGGATCAAAGTCTTAAGCATTATAGCAATCGGGGTTGACCTCCTTGAGTAGGCAGGACGCTTCGCAAAAGAGTCTGAGATGATGAAAACTTCCCAACAATATCAACAAACTTGGCGCATGCATCAATGTCCTCAAGTAGGTCAACCTTTAGCAGCGCACAAACCTCAGGGAATTCTCCAGCCTCAGGCTCAGTGGATCTTCCACAACAGCTCTTGCGAGCAGATTTCCCTTTCCCAGTAGACGAATCAGTCACGGTAGAAGAAGGAACAGGCCCAAGCACTACCTTAACAACAGAATCCACCTTACCACTCTTCATAGAGACGAGCCTCTCAAAAGCCAAACCGCACTTAGCTCCCGACGAGTGCTTTGATACAAACCCGAACACCAGGGAAACCACCGAACCTTTCTGTTGGGTAATCCTCTTGGCAATGGACGTGGCCACCTTCGAAGCAGCAGGTTTCACAGGCTCAAGCTTAGGCTTAACGAACTTTTTCATCCCCTTTGGACAAGTCAAATCGATGATAAGCTTCTCAGCAGTAGACAAGCCCCCGCAAGCAGCAGAGAAGTCCCGCAAGCAGAAGAAGTCCTTAGCTTCTTCTCAGCCGAAGGCTCACAAGCAAGTGAGGAAGATCTCTTATTTCCACCCTCATTGGCAGCAAGCTCTACAGTAGCGATCGGACGAGCAAACACCTCATCCTTTATCCGTTTTATCTCTTCCTTTGGAGGCAGCCCGTCTTTCTCTCGATGAAAATGACTGAGCAACCAGCGTCATTCATGGTACTCAGCAGGAATGCCCAAGGCGATGTGCACCTTCTTCATATATGCCGAAGTTCTTGGAGTTGAGCCAAACTCCGAATCTGCACAAAGTAAGAAAGATGATTAGTAAACTGAAGTCATGGAGCAACTCAACAAAAATTCAAGCAGGCCAAGAATGAAGCAGTTCACTTACCACTAATAAAGACAGTGAGAAAACGCAGCTCAAGAGAGAAGTCAAACTCCTAATCTTCACTTACCTCCAAGGTGTCCTTTCGCCCACTCATGATTACCTTTGCAGGGAGCATTAAGCAACCTATGGTAAGATCTTAGCTGCCCCACGCCTTCCTTGTGCCCAATTTTAAAGAAGTACCATAACTCATGTATGGTTAAGCCAAGATAAAAAAACCTACTCAAGTTGAAGAACCCCACCATTGCACGAATAACATTTGGGGAACACTGAGCAAGTGCACATTTCATGGAGCAGATCACCTCCTAGAAAAGACGCAGCATGGGAAAAGTAAATCCTAACACGAAGTAATACGAATGAAATTTGATAGCCCTCTTCCTGACAATGGCACCCTCGCCACATGGTTCATGGCCGCCATCATCCTTCACCCATTTGACGCGAACCCCTGACAAAATCGCATGTTTGTACGCCTCAAGAAAATCCCGAAACAGCTCGTCGAAATTGATCTTGACATGCGCAGCCTTAAAGTAGCCCACCTTGTGAAAGAACCACCTTGATGGTACAAAGGTGGAGGATACTCATCACTTTTGTGATCAGAGGAAGACATCTCAAAGTCCCTGGAAAAGTACAAAGGAAAATATTTAGAAGGCAGCTCAAAAAAATAAAAATAATAAAAAAAAAAAAACAGGGTCATAAAGCCCAACGCCTGGCCACAAAAGGGCCCATCCTTCACTCTCTCTCTCTCCTATACGCAGCCCGCGTCGCTGAGCCCAACGCAAAAGGAGGCCTATGCCTTCCTCCTTCCCTTCAAAATACTTTCGGATTCGTAGCTCCGTAAAACTTTAGCTATAGCTCCAAATTCGCTTTTGTTTGCGTCTACGCGCCTGTATCGTCGAGGACTTCAGGAATACACTAAAAGAATATTTTTTTCATACATCTCACTATACATTGGTCAACGAAAGTCAATACCCCCACCTCTAAGGGCATTTTCGTAAAATCACGATTTTAAAATTTATAAAAACGTAAAATTAGGGACGGGTGGTCACAAAGGACCTTGATTAAAATTTAAAAAGATATAACGTCTTAATTAATGGAGTAAAAAAAAATAGGGATGGAAACTTAATTTCTCTAAAATAAAATAAAATAATATTGAAGTGTCTTGGCACATCAGAACCCTACGTTCCTTGGCCCATTAGCTAAAGGGATGCCCAACAATGTTTGAGAGGTGGCCACATGTTCAAAAGGTACCTATCGACAGACCTAAACTATTCCACCAAAACAAGGAACATGCTTGAATTAGAACAATTGATCCACTTCATCTTCCATCCTGATTGGGAGTCTGAAGACAACCTTTGGTTTTGGATGTAATTAAACATAACTTTGACAAAATATATAACTGAAACGAACCATAAAAATGGGCCACAAGTCCAAACAATTACAAACTTG
The DNA here is from genome assembly GCF_019419815.1 of Pyrus x bretschneideri. NCBI lineage: Eukaryota > Viridiplantae > Streptophyta > Magnoliopsida > Rosales > Rosaceae > Pyrus > Pyrus x bretschneideri. The sequence goes on along the minus strand of NW_025999806.1, from coordinate 691,672 downwards.
AAATTATGTACTTAGTACACCCAACAGTTATTTTATAGGTTCGAACTCGAAGTCAGTCATTCAAATAAGACTCCTCACTTAGGCTTGTTTATTTAACAGAAATAAGAAAATGAAGGAAATAGAGAACTTAGAAATAGAGGAAGTATGGAAACCAAATCAAATCAACTAGTCCCACTAGTTGATACGATTCATCGACTTTAGGTATTTGACTATCGATTTCAAGGGAAAATTTATACTCTTCAGCTTCTTTACATGTAAGTAAACTCAGAGAAAAATTAAGGCATGAAATAATTGTCATACTCAAATTTGAGTAAACACAGAAAAGAAGCACATAAACACATTTTACTTTTTTTTGCCAAATACTATAATGGCAGAGACGACTCTCATCATGTTTGTCACCACGTATATGTTCTCTCCCCATGCAAGAGGAAGTATCCTCCCTCTCTACGCCTCCTTTTCGTGGGTCTAGAGTTGGAGGGAGAGAGACAAAAAAGTGCACATGACGAGACTTAAGAGTCGAGAGAAGGGTACTTGACAGTGCGATGAAGGGAGGGAGGGAGATAGACAAAGGGCCCTTCCCAGTTGAGTTTGTCAACAATGTGATACCACAAAAATTAAAAACGGCAGAAAAACGTGTTTAAACGTATAGTGTAAGACTTTAAATTTCTGAAAACAAAAAAAGAAAAATGAAACCCTGCCATGGATATGGCAAATCCGAATTGGATTGAGAAGAATCACTATGGGTGACCTAGTGATTAGTAACGAATTTTAGGCCCGTATTCCACACGGCACTTTCTGAGTTCAATTCATATCGCTAGTGAATCGCACAATGGTAGCTAGGAAAGGCTGAATGCCTTTGTGAGTTTTTTCAACGGGAAACTGTCGTGGCGAAGTCACCAGCTAATCCTTTTTAAAATAAAAAATAAAAAATTGGATTGAGGAGATATCATCACATACTAAATGGAAAAGCATGGTAGTCAAGATTCTCATGCTTGATTGTGTTGTCTTTTTTTTTTTTTTTTTTTTCTTTTGGCAAACGATTGTGTTGTCTTGTTCTCGTTGTGGCTAATATATCTCTTGTTTCCACACATGTCACATACACATGTATATCATCATCAATCCTCAATAAATGATGTGGGGCTGTTGTGGAGCACTTCCACTCCCAACCACAACACCTCCTTGTCCAATTTCGAACTCATGCATCTCGTAAACTTTGTGCATAAACTTGATATGGGTTTAATTCGTCTTGAATGTGTCTTGCGATCTAGAAATTGTTTTTAACATTTGTAATTGTAAGTGAAAAAATTTATGTTCAAACTTTTGTGTGAGCTTGATTCTAATTTAATATGATTGATTTATTGTGTGACTTAATTCAAATTCTTTCGATAATTATATCACAAAATTTATTCTATTGAAATTTGACATTATAAACTAAACTTGTGGGATTACTGCCACTTACTTTGAGAATCATTTTATATAACAATAAAGCTAAATAGACCACATTCAATCAAATAAATTTATTAATTGATATGACATGTATGTATCACTTACAAAGTTGGTTGGTACACCAATGTGGTTTGAAAATGCGCTAACCTAATATTTTTCTTTATATAATATATATCAACCTTACGAGATTTTAACAGTCAAGCTGATCATACCGCTTTTTGGTTGATTAGAATATCTGCGCACCTAGAAACTCAATTTCTTGTACCCCCTTTTTCATATGCTATTAATGAGCTTGCATCATATTCCTCATTTGGCATTTCTTCAAAGCACAAATTTTGTGTTTTTTTTTTTTAAACAAGCAACATTATCAACTTTAAAGAGAATGAAGTAGATTAAGGGCTGGTTTGGTATTGCTGTGCTTTGAAAAAAAGTTGTTTCTGCTGTGCTGTGAGAATAAGCAGCTGTGAAATAAAGCAGCAGAGTGTTTGTTAACTTTTTGTAAAGTGCTTTGAAAAAAAAAAAAAACAGTATTATAGTGTTTGGTTAATTTTTATGTAAAACATATGTGAAAAAAAGCTGGTTTTTTAAAGCTGGGTTTTGCAGCTTCTTGTTTTTGGCTTTTTTTCACCCAAAACTGTGAAAAAAGCTGAAGCTGAATGTTTACCAACACAAAAACAGCTCCTGGCTTTTTTTTATACCAGCTTTTTTCAGAATCACCTCAGTACCAAACCAGGCCTAAATCTCATAATGAGCTAGTAATAATATGATTCAAATTTTTTGTTGACGAGAATCGAACATAAAATATCTCACTTACAAATAAAAAATAATATTACTAGACCTTAGTAATAAAGAGTATTTAAAGCACAATTTTAGCTCATAAGATTGAAACAATATTCGCCAAAGTTAATCAAATCGGGGTAAATTGAGTTTAGAGTAGTGGGTAGGAGAACTGCAGGTGTAGATCTCACCCGAGTTTAAAAATTGATATTCTAATCCAAGGATAAGAATCTTTTACCCGATTCCCCACAAATATTACCATATAATATCCTAGGCTGATGTATTGTCATGTGCCTGCCACTGGTCCTCCAGCTTTTTATGTTACGAAGAAGAAATTTAATGTTACAAAAGATGACAGAGCAGCAGTCCAATTAGAAAAACAACATCTCTAACTCAAGACTAACCAGATGACTTGTTTTAGTCATCTAGTTTTTAAAGATATTAATATTTTAATAAACAGTACATGGTCATATTTGCTTCCATCTTCAACCGAGGGCCAAAGGATTATAGGACTCGTTTTAGCTCTATCATAAAAAACCGTCTTCAATCGAGGGCCAAATGGTCATAGGGCCAAACATAATTTATTATTTAAAAACTACAACTTAAATTCAAATTCAAATCCAACGGCTAAGTACTGTAAAAAAAACTACAACATAATTTATTATTTAAAAACAACAACTTAAATTAAATTCAAATTTTGTAAAATAGAAGTTATAGGAAAAAATATATATAAGAAATTTTGTAAAATAGAAGTTAGAGGAAGTTATAGAAAAAAAAATAGAAGTTATAGGAAAAAAATTGTGTAAAAAATAAAATAAAATGTCAGCTAGCTATTGCATTTGAATTTGGCCTAGAATTTCTGGCCTAGCCCAAGGCTGGCTAGCTGGATTGGGTCAGTCCTCTGCCCCTTTGGCCCTTTCAGATTCTGTGGGGCCCACAAGCCCTCTGGTCTAGCCCTCGGTTGAAGATGGTTTTTAGGCTATTTTCAGCCCTCTGGACCCATCGGTTAGAGATTACCTAAATCTCATCTCCTACATTTTTTTTCATAAGAAAAAGAGATTTTTTTTTAAGTGGGATTATCTATCAATTCTCTATCAAATTACAGTTTAATGTTAATCTTAATGTCAAGATTTTAAAATGTTGTATCAAAATATAAGGTGATAAAAAGTCTTTAAGTGGGATTATCTATCGATTCTCTGTCAAATTACAATTTAATGTTAATCTTAATGTCAAGATTTTAAAATATTGTGTCAAAATATAAGGTGATAAAAAGTCCATAAAAAATCTCATTTTTAAAAAAATTCCATAACATTTCTCTTTTTGTATACTTGTAGCTTTTTTTTCTAACATGATCATCCTCGTATTATTAAAGATTGCCCGTATAGGATAAACAACTTCTACATAGTAATCTTATACTTTTATTTCTCAGGTATAAAAAGGTATGAGGCACTTAATGTATTTATTTATTTATATTTCTTGATTTTTAAGTTAAAAACATGAATGACAGTCACATTTTTTTTTTTAAATTATCGTTTAAACAAAACAATGAGACTATTACCTTATTTCTTACAAATTCATTCCTCCTAAATAAACATACACTAAAAATAAGTATTAATAAAGTCACAAATTTAGGGAAAATAAGTATTTTATGAATTAGGGAAAATAAGTATTATTAAAATCACAAATTTATATATTATTAATCCTTCTGGCATTCTAATAAACTTTTCCAAGGAAAACACAAAAAAATAGATATATAGATATATGTTTTTTTCAACATATAAAATAATAAAGATTGAACTGTTATCTTAAATCATGAGATCTCATTTCATGGTTAGGATTGTTTTGGCTCTAAATTCAATGAAAATGAAAATGTGGATTTCAACTTGTATATTTTGTCCAAGTAAAGATCAAAGATGGAAAAATCATGAAGAAATTCTATCCCTCTTAAGCCGCACAAACATAATAGGATTGAGAGAGACGTGTTTTCTTCATAAATACTTCATTTTTTACTTTCGCTTGGACGAAATATGTATGTTAACATCCATATTTCTATCAACATTCATTGAATTTAGTGAATTAATTGTGCAAGTCAAGTTAATTTGGATATCAAACGAGCCCTAAAAATGCAAAGTATGATTGGGCTATATCAATGGTTAAAAAATAAATAAATAAATAAAAAAGCATCATCAAAACCTATATATTTGACTCAAACATATGCATGTAGCTGCACTGATATTAAACTATCGCTTAATATGCTTTGCCTATTTACATAACGAACATAGTATATAGTGTATGGTAATATATTTTGGTTGGAGACAGTGTCTGGCATGTCAGCCAACCGGAATCATACAATTTAAAACTTCCACATGAAATAACAAAAGAAAAGAATTATAGATTTTATAGGATACAAAAGAAAAACAGGATATTAATCGATGGCTATAATTCTTAATAGAAGAGGATGAGTTTAGTCTCATAATATACTAGCAATAATGTGGTTCAAACTCGCATTTGGTAAAAATCGAATATAAAACATCTAACTTATAAATGAAGAGGAATATCACTAGACTATAATACTAAGTGACAGGTAAAAATTTGTTATTTGTTATAATCTAGTTAAATTTTATGTAGGAATAATGTTTCTTTATCATATAATTTAGAATTAAGAACAAAATGCACTTCGTACGAGGTTTGGGATCACTTTTAAAGATGGAGGCCTGAACAGCCTAAAATAATACTTTGAACCGTTAAATTTCTGACAGGAAAGTGATGCCAATACCTCACCTCATAGGCGTATTTTATAATTAGCTCCTTAATTTATTGCATATCTTATGAAATGAGTTTTCATGTTAATAATTCCAGCATAAACTCTAGACATCTTCTGTTTGTGTGCAATAATATAACCAAAGTCATACGACAGGCTATAGCTATGTTTATCATTCACATACACTCATACATATTTTTATTTTATTAACACAAGACGTTACTGTGACATTGTATTTGTGTCATATAAGTCTCATTCATGATCGCTAGGACAGCCAACCTAGCTAATATAAAAAAGAAACAGAAAAAAAAAAAAAAAAAGGTTGAAGAAGCTTTTGTGCCTTCAATCTCACTACAAGTGTTTTGAACCTCTCAAAGAAAAAAAAAATATTACTGTTTTTAAGCATCCACTTTCCTTGAGTGGGGTGTGGAATTTTTGGGCTCAACAAAGCACATGGCTTGATATATATGGAGAGTAGGTACTAGGCGGCTTGGTTATTTGCGGTAAACAATCCGACCAGTGGATAGTGGGGAAAGATATAATGATTTTGCTTTTGAAATTGCTCTGAAAGAGTAATGTTATGTAGATCAAATTAGGCTTTATTTAAGAGGGAGGGAAACAAAAAGAATCCAAATTTGGGCCCAAAACATCTTCAAGGAATGTACTTTGGGTGGCAAAAAAAAAAAAATTGTTATAAGCACTCCAAAAATATCATTTGGCACTCCAAACTTTCTATAATTAGAAAGAAAAATACACTTGTGAGGGAGTGTATAATGAGATTTTTGGAGTACTAATAATAGTTCCCAAAAAAAAAAAGGGATTTTGTGTTTGGGTTGGAAATTTGGGTTTGCTACAACCACCTCCCTCGTTCGCGCCTTGGATGAATAAAGGAAGCAAGTGGGACGAAGGCCCCAGCTTGTTGTAGCTGCACATGAGAGCACTTCCACCGTGTGCTCCAGCCCGAGGGATAGGTGCAGGAACAGGACCAAAGAGCCCGAGTGATGAAGCCCAGTGTGGGCTTCAAGCGCACGTGGGCGCGAGTCATCCGATAGAATATCAGGCCTGGGGCCCGCAACGCACTCGAAAATGTTAATATTGGTGAGGCCACGTGGCTTCTCCACGTCCGTTGGATATCAATGGCTACAATTTATGGACCGTTGGATTTCCAACGGTAAAAAATATATATAAAAAAAAAAACCTTATTTAATATCAGTTGTTGGATCTGAGATCAACGGTCCACGTTATTCACCTTTATAAATAAATAAAAAATTTAAATCAGAAATCTTACCGTTGTGCCATGTGGCACAATCTAGAGTGTTGGAATTCAAATTTTTTTAAATCCAATGGTAGAGATTAATTAGGTGAATAAAAAATTAAAAAATGTAAAAAATTAAAAAAAATCCGAAAAAAAAAAATTTGAAAAAAAAAATGATTTTACTTTTCTATAAATACATTCTCATTATCTTTTACCTTATACCACAATTTCATATTTTCTCAACTACTTTCAACCACATTCCTATATTTCTCTCAAAGTTTCAATCCAATTTTTTTCCAACAAAATGACTACTGATTTGTTTGTATTATTTATTTGTTAGCTACTTTGATTATAATTATTTTTTTGTATTATTTATTTGTTAGCTACTTTGATTATAATTATTTGTTTATATTATTTATTTGTTACATACTTTCATTATAATTATTTATTCTCCCGCATTGTGTAGGAATTTCAAGCACAAGCTTGGTATAATGCCAAAACCAAAAGCAAAAACAAATCATTCAACCGGTGGGAATGTTGGAATATTGTCAAAGATTGTCCTAAATTCAGAGTTGTGCATGTAGGTCCAAAAGTTTTCATGAACAGCACCTCTCTACACTCTACACCAGATCATGCCTCGCATGTTCATGAAATGATGCAGAAGAAGTGCCTGAAACGCCCCCCTTGAACAAGCATCGGGGTCGACCCGTTATCCAATTAGGCCTCAAAGTAAGAAGGCTTCAAAGAGAAAAAGGGAGTGCTTCCAAGAATGATTATGCAAAGTATATGGAAGAACTTGCTCACCAAGGTGAATTGACGACTTTGGCGTGGGAAATGGCGAAATTTGAGGCTGATAAGGCTAGAGAGGAGGCCAAAGCTGTAGCTGTTAAGAGAGCATTTTAAGCTAATGAGAGAGAAAGAGAGCTACTTAGGCAAAAAAGGGAACAGGTTAGAGAAGAAAGAATGGCTCAACGAGATCATGACATTATGAACACGCCTTTAGGAGGGAAGTCTTCAAATTCTAAATATTTTTGGAAGTCAGAGAAAGCAGACGTGGTGCAAAGGAGGCGTGCAAGAGAAGCGAGAGCAAGAGGAGATGGTCCTAGCACGACAAGAGAAGTTCATCCTAGCACCACAAATTGGTTAAGTGATGATGAATAGAGTACTTTTTGTAATCGGAGCTCATAATTTTCCAATCACTTTGGGTTGTAATTTATTATTTATTGAATAGAGTACTTTATGTTGTTTCCAATTTATTAAATTTAGTACTTTATTTAAAGTGAGAGTAAATTTATTTAATTTGGTAATTTATTTATACTAAGAGAATCTTTATTCAAATGACATAAGCACACCAAATAAAATTACATAAACATACCAAATAATAAAAAAAAAACTCACTAAATAAACTAAAAAAAACACAGCAAATAAAATTACATAAACATACCAAATAATAAAAAACTCACTAAATGAACTAAAAAAAAACACACCAAATAAAATTAAATAAACACACCAAATAAAAACAAACACACTAAATGAACTTAAGTATCTTGAGCTTGTTTCAATTCCCACTGGTGCTCTATCAAGTCAATTTGCCAGACATTGTGCATATATGGCCTTTGAAGTGCAGTATATTGTTGAATGAGCCTTTCATTGTAACGCCCATCCCTTTCTAACGGCTCGTGTTGCACGAGTTCTTCGGTGGCATCATGAGCACAATATATTTATGTTCTGGAATTGTTCATCGTGTAGGGCTCATATTCATCAACGGCATCATAATCGTACTCATCTTCCATAATCATGTTGTGAAGAATGATGCACATCATCATAATGGACTGAAGCGACTCTACATCAAACATTCTGGCAGCATCCCTGACAATCGCCCATCGAGCTTGGAGGATACCAAAACAACGTTCCACATCCTTCATGCACCCCTCTTGACAGCTTGCAAAGTGTTTTTCCTTTGCACTTCACGGATGTGGAACTGTTTTGACAAACGATGCCACCTTGGGTAGATGCCATCTGCTAGGTAGTATGGCCCGTCATACTTATATCCGTTGACGCAGTACGTGACTTTTGGTGCCTTTCCTTGCAGGACATCGTTGAACACTGGGGATTGGGCAAGAACATTGAGGTCATTTTGAGCTCCTGGAACCCCAAAAATTCGTGCCAAATCCATGTATCAAAAGATGCCACCGCCTCCAAAATGATACTTTTTGCTCCTTTTCTATCCCCATAAGAGCCTTTTCATGCACTTGGACAGTTTTTCCAGGTCCAATGCATATGGTCGATGCTTCCAATCATCCTAGGAAGACCTCGCATCTTGCCCTTCTTCAGAAGCCTTTGCAAGTTCATGTCAGTAGGTCTCCAGAGGTACTTTGTGGTGTAGATAGATTCGATTGCTCCACAAAACCTCATCAAGGACTCAAGAATAGTTGATTTCCCCATCCTTGCTATCTCATCCACTTGGTCTGCAGATGCTCCATATGCAAGCATTCGCAAGGTAGCAGTAACTTTTTGCTTAGGAATGAGACCCATAGCACCAAAAGCATCATTCTTTTACACAAAGTAAGAATCATGATTTTGTTGAACAAATGTCGTTCCATTTCTAAAGCAACATCTAAATTACGTATCAGGGAATGCACTATTATGGACAAAATAATTGTCCAAGAGTTCCATACCTCGTCGTTGTCTATTTCTATCAAGGTTTCTGAAACGACTAGGCCTACAAATCTAACCCACACCTTGGATGACTCGACGGGAATTTGAGGCTCTGCCCATTTTTGCTTCATCATCTCTCCTTCTACGCTCTTCATCCTCTTTCCTCTCATTTTGGACCAACTGGAAATTGAACATTCCTTTTGATTGGTTAAACGATTATTCCTCTTGCTGATCGATTTCCCACATCATCCTTGAAGAAAAAGACATTGTAAGAAGGAAGCATAAACTATGAATAATGATACAAATTTTGATTTTGGTGAAGAAGGAAGTAGAAACTATGAATAATGAGAGAGATCTTCAGAAAATTGGTGTGAGATTTCTGAGGATGGATGGTGGATTATATGGAGGATTTAGAAAGGATTAGGTTGTAGATAATGTCATATGGCATGCTGCCATTCGTTAAAAATCTGATCGAAATCTATCCCCAAATATTATAAACAGATTGTAACATGTGGCGCAATGTGATTGGTTAAAAATCTTATCGAAAATCTATTCTCAACAATTCTGAAGAGGTAACGACACGTGGCAGGACGACATTGGATAAAAATCTTATCGAAATCCATCACCAATAATTGTCTTTTCAAATAATGACACATGGCGCAACGAGAACAATTAAAAATCTTATCCGAAATTATAAATTAAATTATTTTGTATTATTTTATAAATAAAAAAATACAAATATTTTATTGCCTATTGCTAGGGCTATTTAGTGTAGGTAGGGGTGGTTCGGTATGGGATCCCATACCGAAACCATTGTCCCGATTCCCAAACCGAAATTTTTGGGAATCCCAAATTCAATCCCAATCCCAAACCAAATTTTCGGGAATCCCAATTTTCGGGAATCCCGAAATAATTTCGGGATTTCGGGACAAATCGGGAATCCCGAAATGCTTTTGGGCTTTTGGACTAAAATTTGACATATTATGTTTTTGGGCTAAAATTTGACATATTATAAAGTAATAAATAAAGTAACAATGTTAGCGTAATTCATGTAGAACCATGAAAGAAAACGAATATAAGGCATGAATTAGAAAAACCATAGATTCATGAAACAACTCATTAAAATTGAAATGATGGATCACATAGCAGTAACAGCACCATCTCCACGAGAAGGGAATAGGAAATTAGAAATTAGAAATTAGAAACCAATACTTTGATTTGGTTAGTTCAGAAAACACAGAAGGAAAAAGGGTTTCTGTACAAGTTAAAAGGTATATGCTTTTAGGTCATAAAAGTCCCATGTCTCCACCTCCACACAGAAGGAAATAATTCTCTAATAATAAAAAAAATATATATATATATATATTTAATATTTATTTCAATTCGGTATGGGAATACCGAAAAAATGAAGATGCAATACCGAATCCCATACCGAAAATTTCGGTTTGGTTCGGGATAACATACCAAAAATTTCGGGAATTTTGGTTTGGGATTTTTTTGGTTTGGGATCGGGATTTTTTCGGTTTGGTTTGGGATTTTTGGGATTTTTTTCCAGCCCTAAGTGTAGGGGTGGAGATGCAAAAGGCAATTACTGTTCTTTAAGGGCAATTACTGTTCACTGGGTGGATTAAATAGTGAATAGCCTGGGGCTGCCTTTCCCACGGTGGAGCTGCTCTGAAGACCAGATTAAGGTAGTCCTCGCGAGTTAGATGCAGCAGCATGGAGAGATTGCGCACAACAAGCAGTTTTTCTACGGTTGGGATTTAGTGGCTGGCTCCTGGGTTATGATCCTATGTAGGGCTAAGATTTTTAGCCATATACCAGTCAGCTCATATTTGTACAGTAGTATTTCAGCATATTTTCAAATTCGGTTGGCATGGAGCCGAACTGATCCATTAATGGTATGGTTTTGGATTGGATTTTGTTATACCAGCGGTATACCATATCATACCATACTGACCGATATATATTTGAAATATTTTTAAAACGATTTTAGGTATTGTTTTGTATGCAAAAGTCAAATAATAGTCTTAAGCCTTTACGGTTTAGAAAATTAAAACCTCCACGACCTCCCGTACCACAACGTCGTTCTCAACTTTCCTCTTCTCATTAACGAACCAACAGCCACCGCGCCGATGGCCTGCTCTCCCATAATAGATTGCAAAAATGATTTGATTTCCATTCTTGCTGACATTGTTGTTGCCTCATGAAGTAATCATTTGATTTCCATTCTATATTTTCAAGTTAGTTTAGTTGTTTTTGTTGTCTTATGAATGGTGCTTACAAGGTTCGAATTATTGTAGTTTAATTAGTGTTATTAAATTATAATAATTTGTGAATATATGATATTAGTTGCTGCTTGCCTTATGAAATTATGACATTCTATGCATGCTTACAAAGTTTGTGAACTATTATATAATTCACATTACATTAGTTGCTTCTTGCTCATTGTGCCATTTACCAATCGGACTAGCCAAAGGTTTTAGGTAAACCAATTTTTGGCAACCCATTGGTTGGCGGTAGATGATTTTCAGTAATTGTGTATGTATGGTTGGCTGGTGGCACAATGCATTGGAGATTATGTTAGTTAGTAAGTAACTTATCTTTTACTAGCAAGTCCTATCGAAAGGGAGTAAAAAATCATTCTAAGACCATCTCCAACTCATAGGATAAAAGCTTAAAATATAAGCTTCTTTTTTTTTTTTTTTAATTAACTATATTATCTACACTAAGGGGAAGGGGTATGCTAAATCTCACAATGGGCTAGCAATAATGTGGTTCTAATTCGTTTTTGGTAAGAATCGAACATAAGATGTAACATCCCATATCGCCTATGGGAGTGGATCATGTAAGCCTTATATGTATATTCTCATCTCTACCTAGCACGAGGCCTTTTGATGTGGTAAAAACTAACATACAAATTAAACCCTCTTTTAGATAATTGTAGTATGCGTAAGTAGATATCGTTCTAGGCCGAAGATTAGGAGGGATGCTAATCTACACAAACTTGACTCCAAAACTAAAAACTAGACTCAAATACACAAGACTAAGCTAGACTGACTCAAATAACACAAAACAAGCACTAGGGAGTGTTTTGGACGAAAATTGAAGTAAATTGACACGAAATACTAAAAGGGGGTTTGGTTGGACGAATTTTAAACTAAAACTAAGTAGGCATAGAAACAAAGTAAGGGTGGTACTAAATTGGGGTGAATGAAGGGGGTGAAAGGCTAGCTAGAAGGTCATTCTCCACACATGACATATATGCAACACAAATCGATTTCTAGTTATTAGTCCTATAAACCATGAATGATAATGCCCCTAGTTAACCGTGAACTACACAAATTAACCATCAGATTTTCCTAAATTCATTGAATTGGACTTAGCGATGCAATCAAATTATTCTTATCAAGTTCCTTATATGAACTACATGATAGAGATACATATCAATGATCATTAATTTCTATGAAAATCTAAGCATTGACAAGGCATTCACAACTATTAAAAGCATGATACTCCTACCAGAAATTTACTTAACACAATCATGACTAGTGATTTCCACTACTTATAAATATAAGTTCATAACTATTAGGTGAAATTCCCTTATATTTTAGCTTCAAATTCATGCATGCAAACTAAGTATGCCTCCTTAATCAACATACAAGAATAAGTTATCAATCAAATAGATAAGTAAATTGCATTCACGATTTATGAAACAATAACTGGATGTAATCAATTCATATCACACATATGTTCATGGCTTTGAATTCACCTCTAGCTAAAACGAAATTAGTTCCACATGTCTATCATAGCTGAAAACCAAATTAAAACAAACATTGAACTAAAAACTAAAGACATAATACACCTAGAAACGCTCCAGCAATCCAAAGGCCTTAGATGGCAGGCACAGCTCCAAGCTCTCATTCCTTGCAAGCTGGGGCACTATGTGTTTATTCTCTATATTTTTCTCTCTAAAACTCGTTCTCTGAAAATCCCCCTCCAAAGTTGCGACACAATGATTTATATATATGCAGACTCACGACACCAATCCTTGGAGGACAAGGATAGGGCACAGCACAATTCTAGGAGAAAAGGAATTAAATTGTTTGCATGATTTCAGGACTTCTAGTATCAGATATGCATTGTTAAAACATGATAAGGACTCCTTTTGCAGCTGGAAATAATGTGAGATAATGTTGGATAAATTGGGATAATGTTTGGATAAGATGAGATAAGATAGGATTAGATAAGGTTAGTTTGGATAAGATTGGATAAGGTTCCTTCTTTTCAGCTGATTCCTTGTCTTCCAAGCTTCCAAATTTGATTCTCCAAATTGTAGGACATATTTAGCACATGTAAAACTCCAAAAATGTCCATCCATTATGCTCCACACGCATTCTAACCAATCTAAGCCCAAAACTGCTCCAAAATGCTCCATTTAGCCCTTTATTGTCATTTTCACCAGTTGGACCTACAATAATACGAAAATACACTAAATCACTATAATAAATAGAAACTAACTCACTAAATGCAAAGAAACAAGCTAACAAAGTGGCATAAATATGCTCCTATCACCTTTTCGGAGCTCACTGGCTTTGGGTTCCGTAAGAACTCCGAAGTTAAGCGAATTTGAGCAAGAGCAATCCCAAGATGGGTGACCCACTGGGAAGTTCTCATGTGAGTTTCTAGAAACAAAACTGTGAGGGTGTGGTCGGGGCCCAAAGTGGACAATATCGTGCTACGATGGAGTCAAGTTCGGGATGTGGTGGGGGCCCGGGCCAGGATGTGACAATTTGGTATCAAAGCCAATCTGTGACAACCCGTTCCAAATTTTACGCTTTTATTTTATTTTAAAAGCGTGAATTTATGAAATTGCCCTAGAGGCAAGGACTTTGACTTCCGTCGACCATCGACTTGAGAGATGTGAGACTTATTCTTTTAGCATATCCTCGTAGTACTCGTTGGTACGAACGTATAGGCGAAAGCCGTTGCGAGTCCGGATTATAACGGTATAGTTACAGACGTTCGAAATTGGTTATTCAAGGTTTAGCGTTAATTAAATTAAATCCCCAATCAGAAATTGGTTATTCAAGGTGAAGCCCAATCAGAAATGGAGGAAAGAAAGAAAAGAAAAAAAAAAAAAAAAAGAAAGAAGAAGAGATTGGGCGAGTTGCCCAATCGGGAAAGAGGGGAGAAGAGAGATGAGGACACTAACCAACCAGAGGAGAGAACAGGAGGGAAAGGAGGGAGAAAGAGAAGGAGGGGAAGTCGGGTTCCTTGACCCGCAACCCGTTTTCAACCCGGTCGGCAACACCTCCATTTTCGACGATTTTCACCCATTTTTCCGACGAATTGCTTTCATAAACCTCTTGAGAACTCTTCCATAACCTTCCCTCTATCCATTCCATCTCAAATTTGGAGAGATTTGGCCTTGAAAATAGAGAAATTCGCAAGAAGGGGAGCGGCGGTTTTGGCTTCAAATCACCCAATCCCGAAGCAATTTCTTTCAATTTCTACCACCCATAGCATCCTCTTGAGGCCTAGAACAAAGCCCAAGCAATGGTTGGGACGACGGAGTTGTTTTGGAGTCGGATTGAACACACCCACAACCTAGGGTTCCGCACGGTTTTGGTGAAATTGAGGTACTTCCAAGCCAATTTGGCCTTGGCCACAGGTATAAAGTTTACTATACTCACTGAGATCTTTATTTCTGTAAATTTTGGTAATTTTTGGAAATAGTTGGATTTTTCGGAGAGTCGGGGCGGCCGACCGCCACCCGCGGCGACGTGTCCGGCAGCGCGTGGCCAGTGAGCCGCCAATGCTATTTTTAGGCTACGTCGAATGTTTTGAATTCACTTTTGTCATTTGAATAACGTAGGTTGATCGTTGGAACCTAAATTCGTTACAATACGTTACTTGATAAAAATGTGAATCGATGATCCGACCGTTGGATCGTCACCAAAATTGGATACATTATAATACGTAATATTTAAAGATCATAGGAATTTATGGATCGGGAATTCGACTTACAGATCTTCCTGAATTGGATTTGTAAGTTAGTAAAATAAATGTTCACGGCCACTTGTTTTAGGCAATTGGCGGAGATCTGACCGTTGGATCGTAATGAAATTTTAATATGTTATTCTAGAAACATATTGTGGATCGTTGGGAGTTGCGGATTGGAAATCTGATATGCGGATCTTCCGGGTCAAGTTATACAGGGTTGTAAACCCTACCGTCGATCAAAGATCGACGGTTGACTTGTGGTCAATGGGTATCAAACTATTTTAGAATGTTGTTAAGGTTGTGTTTTATGCGAATCACGTATTCTACAGATAAGAGTTCTGAGATGTGATTTGATAATTGGCCACAGGGACCGATCATTCAGGACGCCTCGATGCGTGCGTTAGAGAAGCATAGCGTGGACTCCAGGTGAGTGCATCTTTTCCTTTTTATCGTACATATTATTAAGAGTTCTATCAACACTTTTAAATTGATTAGGTATATTACTTTCATATGTAATTATTGTGAATGCTTGAAGTACTATATGAACTACGAATGGCTTGATCCCTGTTTAGGGTACGTAGGCAGTCTAACGAGACGTTAGATGCAGCCATAAATTATTTGCGACAAAAGCCTTGCTTGGGAAATTGAGTAATGTGAAGGAAATTGGTAAAGGCAAGTTTTAGTTTTGTGAATTAGTTAGTTAAATTAGTGTTAATTGGGTTGTCATGGATAATTATCCCTAAAAATAAGTAGTCGGGAGTAGGGCATTATTGATTGTACACTTCACACCGTAGTGTTTATAATTGATAATGCTACGACATGGTTGAGTATTAGATTGCATCATGGTATATCCATATGTATATTACTTGCATATAAATATTGGGAATGCTTTCAAGTGCAAAGGTGAACGCAGGACACCCAGGTAAGTTCAGGTGAGTTTATGGTATTAGTTGAATCAATTGCGTTATAGCATGACTACAGTTATGAGTTAGGTAACTTCGATACTGTCGTACTGGTTGCCATGAGTTGCACATGTTATATTGAGATGCATTGAGAGCTTATAAACCTGCACCCTGGTGTTAGTGCTCCCGCCCGTGGCCAGGGCACAGTCCTTCACGTGATGTTCTCCTCCCGCACCTTACGCTCACCTTGGATCCAAGGTAAGGTGCACAGTTCTGTCGTACAGACCACTTTAGGTGGTTCCAACTCGTAGGTGACCCGTGATTATTCGCACAGTCTTCACGTGATCGTAGCACTTGAGCGTATTTATTTACACCCAGTCCTGTCGTACAGACCACCTTAGGTGGTTCCGACTCGTGTGCAAGTATACTTATTGAGCTATTGGTTAACCATGATTGATGAGATATGGATAAGTCGTACAGGTCACTATAGGTGACTCCGACTTATATGCTAGCCATGATTGATTGATGAGATATGGATAAGTCGTACAGGTCACTATAGGTGACTCCGACTTGTATGCTAGCCATGATTGATGAGATATGGATAAGACTTATATGCTAGCCATGATTGATGAGATATGGATAAGTCGTACAGGTCACTATAGGTGACTCCGACTTATATGCTAGCCATGATTGATGAGATATGGATAAGTTGTACATGTCATTTTAGATGACTCTGACTGATATATCACTTTGTATTGATTTAGTTCATTTGGCCTACTTATTAATGTATGGTGGAGTTGATGGCAAACCGTGGTTTTGGTCATTTCTGAGTATGGTTTGGATATATGTATATATGTTGTACTGTCTTATGGAAAATGATACGGGTTTTACATGTAGGGGCATTACTTTTAGAAAGGTAATAACTTTGGGAAGCTTGGTTTTATTGCTTACTCACACCTTCTGTTTGGTGCCCTCCAGGTTTTAGCTGCTGAGTTTGTATCGACAAGAATCTGTGGCGAATCTTAGTATTGATGGATATTTTTGAGGGTATGATTCTTACCCACACTACTGTACCTTACTTATGCTCTGACATCGCGTGTGAAATGGGTTCGCTCCCACTCGTAGCGCACTCTAGTATTAATAATTTTTAAGTTCAAATTTGTTCACTTTTTATACACCATCACATTTTATGGCTTCGTCACCTTCCAGGTGTCGGCCAGCACAGCTCGATTCAGGGTTCAAGTGGACTTTCTGGGTCGGAGTGTGTCACAATCCCTGGTCGGAAGTGTGCCAACGAGGACGTCGGACCCCTAAGGGGGGTGGATTGTAACATCCCACACCGTCCAGGGGAGTGGATCCTGTAAACTATATATGTATATTCCCATCTCTACCTAGCATGAGGTTTTTTGGGAGCTCACTATCTTCGGGTTCTGTAGGAACTCCGAAGTTAAACGAGTTTGTGCGAGAGCAATCCCAGGATGGGTGACCCATTGGGAAGTTCTCGTGTGAGTTCCCAGAAACAAAACTGTGAAGGCATGATTGAGGCCTAAAGTGGACAATATCGTGCTATGGTGGAGTCGAGTCCGGGATGTGGTGGGGGCCGGGGCTGGGATGTGACATAAGACCTCTCACTTACAATATAATCTTTAAACCCCCCTCCCACCCCCAAAAATTAAGTTTGGCTTAAATAATGTTGAACTCACCAAACTGTCATATTTCAAACATTTTTTTTGTTTTTTTTATTTATAATCCAACGATTGTGATCAAATAAAATCAAATCTAACTGTAAATAAAATATTTGACAGCCCAAAATTAAATCTAACGTCTAAAATAATTTTAAAAATTAATTAATATTAAATTTCACTTAAAACTTTATAAATACCTATGTATTTGTATGCTTTTTAATTACTTATTGGAATTTAAATATTTTTAGATTAAAATGTTCATAAAAATAATTAGGATAATCTACATAAATTATATTTTCAAAAAAAATTACCCAAAAAAAAAAATTAGGCTAAAATCATTATTTAATAATTTTGGGCTAAAATTTTAAGCCATAACCATTGGAGGAGAAAAACAGTTTCTGGGTTATGGCGTAAAATTTTTTGGCTTAAATTTTGAAGTTTTATTCCCAAGGGTTGGAGATGGTCTAACCTTGTTAACAAAATTAAAGAATAATAACCAAAATAAAAGTTATGGACAATATAGTAAAGAAAATTTGAATTATCTTGGAGCAGTGGTGAGCCATAAATTCATGTCAGGAGGGCCTTTAAGCTAATGAAAGAAATTAGGGAAAAAAAAACATTAATATCATGGAAAATCAAACAAGAGTGATGGAGTTTTAAAGTTTGTATGAAAAAAAATATTATTGAGAGAAGTCATAGTAAATAGAACCTGTGTTGATATCTTATGTCACATCCCGGCCTGAGGAGAACCACTTCCCAGGCCCGCTCCACCACCATAGCACGATATTGTCCGTTTTGAACCCAAACCACGCCCTCACGGTTTTGTTTTTGAGAACTCACACAAGAACTTCCCGATAGGTCACCCATCCTGGGAGTGCTCTCGCGCGCTACTCGCGTAACTTCGGAGTTCCCATGGAACCCGATGCCAGTGAGCTCTCAAAAGGCCTCGTGCTAGGTAGGGATGAGAATAAACATATAAGGATCACTCTCCTAGACGATGTGGGATGTCACATCTTACGCAACATTGATAATAACATTATAACTAGCTCAATAATAACATTATAACAAGAGTGATGGAGTTTTAAAGTTTGTATGAAAAAAAATATTATTGAGAGAAGTCATAATAAATAGAACTTGTGTTGATATCTTACGCAACATTGATAATAACATTATAACTAGCTCAAACTATTATTAAGAGATTTTTTTCGAATGTTTATACCTTGTTTTATATGAACTAACAAAAAAAAAAAAAAAAAAGGGAATTGGTTTAAAAGAAATCAGAACGTTGGCAGAAGGGTAGTTGTATATGGTTTTTAGGTAAGGGTTTAAAAAACCAAAAAGTTGTTTTTTGTCAGCAGTTGTCAACCCCAAAACTTGATGATACCTCCAAAATCTGATCTACCAATACACCACATACTCATTATTTCAAAAATCAGTAGACAATAAACATAAGTTTAAATTTCAGGATGGACTCTGGACTACCTAGTCTCCATGTGACTCCACCACTGTATTGGAGTATTCATAATAAATTTAATTTACATTTGAAATATTCCGAAAGATGCTATGATATCGCTGCAATGTAGCCTACGACGATAAAACCCTAACATAAGTTTGCATCAAGTGAATACGAAATTAAGAGTTGAGAGAAGTATTATAGGGCGAATGAGTTTGATTAAGTTATGAGATCACTTAGCTGTATGTAACTAAAAAAGAGGTTTTTAGGGTCATAGGAAGAAAGCCAACGTCTCAACGAGTTCGTGGCAAATTACGAAAGATAAATTCAAAGTAGAATAAATAAAATTGTCTTTTGGAACAATTTTTAACAACTTTAAAATTATAAATGAGGTTTAAGGGATCTAGGGACGATGCTAACATCATAACGAGTTTGTAGCAACTTCTAAAATGTTTTTCTGGCATATAGTGTATTTATTATGAATATTCTAAGGTAAAAGGAAATGACATGATCCCCCATAAATGGTTCAAAAGGTCGTGCGACTTGACACATGTGTCATCAACAAAATATTTAAGAAGTTGCTACGAACTTGTTGCGACATTGGCGTCCCTTACATCCTTAAAACTTCAGTTTTGAATTTTAAAGATGTTAAAAATCGTTCCTAAAAACGATTTTAATTGATTATAATTTGAATCTATATCAGAATTCATAATAAATTCATTTTACTTCCCAAAATTACTTCGAAAGTTGCCCTGAGCTCGTTGTGATATTGGCGTCGTCTATGTCTCCATAACTTCATTTCTAGTTTGGAAAAAGAAAAAAATTAGTCTTATAAACTTGAATTTAGTTACATACGACTAAGTGGTTTCGTAACTTTACTAAATTCGCGCTTACTCCTTAACATTTCTCTCGTCTCTTGAGTTCAAATTCACTTCATTACAACTTAGCTAAGGATTTTATTTCACAAGGAACATCGCAATGAGTTCGTAGCATATTTCAATATATTATTCCGACGTAAAATGAAACTTTTATGAATATTTCAAGATAAGTTCAAATTAAATCATGATTAGAGGACGTCTTTTAACAATTTGGAAAATCAAAGGTGAGATATAGGGATGTAGGGATGAGTACAACGTCTCAACAAGTGCGTTGCATTTTACAAAATATTTTTCCAACGTGTAATAAATTTTTTATTAATATTCTCAATTTAAGTCATAAGAAAAATAGTAAAAAAATTAAAAGAAATAACACGTGGCAACACGTGAGTAGCCCTGAGTTTATCCCGCCCCTATTTTTCTTATTCACGTGCTGCCGTGTGTCATTCTTTTTAGGTTTTTTTGAAGAAAACTTGAATCAAAAGTTTTCGGTACTGTTTATTTTAACACCAAATTACAGTTTTACACTAAAAAGTCAATCCTGGTACTTTTCATTAGTTTTTTTATTTTTTTTATTTTTTATAACTATTTTTCTTCTGATTTAATTTAAGAATATTACTAAAAAAATTCATTATACTTCAAAAAAAATGCTACGCACTAGTTGAACATTGTCTTCGTCTGAACATCCCTAAAACCTAACTTTTGATTTTAAAAAGGGGTGTGCTATCCACACACCCTCTTTTACTTCTCACGCACCATTTGTTAATTTCTGTCTGTTGATCTTCTTTAATTCATTCGATTCGACGGCCGAAAATTAGAATATGTGTGAGAAGTAAAAAAGGGTGTGTGGATATCACACTCCTTTAAAAATTGTTAAAAAAAAGTTCTCTCAACATAAATTTTAATTAAAATTACCTTTAAAAATTCATAAAAAATCAATTTACTTCAAAAAAATATTATCAATGATGCTACAAACAAGTCGGGATATTGGCATTGTCCATACAACTTTAAAGGACAAGGATTGTCTGCCCTCCCACTTCCAGTGCCCTCCCGTGCTCTCCTATTTTGTGTGGTCACAGTTAATTCACGTCAACATTTTATATTATTTTTTTTTATAGAGATAATAAGACAAAAATGAATAGTAATATAAAATGTTAACGTGACTTAACCGTGACCATACAAACAGGAGGGCACGGGAGGGCAAACAATCCTTGTCCAACTTTAAAACCTCATTTTCATTTAAGAAAAAAAAAAAAACACACTAGTTGTCGGAACTTGAATTACTTGATGTAAAAACTTATCTTAGGACATTATTTGCATAGGAAACGTCGCAACGAATTCGTAGCACCTTTCAAAATATTTTTTTGACTTCAAATTAATTTTTTGTGAATTTTTAAAGATAAATTTAAATCATGTTTCACATGTTTATTAATGGTTCAACTCTTCTCTGGGCACTCACAATTAGTTTATACCTAGACTTTTAGATTAGATTTTAATTTACTCACAATTTTTCCATATCACTTACTGTTTATAGGCTTATAGCTTAATCACCTCCAAGTATCGGCCAACACGCCATAAACTTGAGCAACTTCTACTCACAAGAATATATGATTCTAGACTACTCCACAGAACGAATAGGAAAAGGGATTCTGGACCACTTAACGTAATCCAATAATGATAGGCTTCTAGACCACTCAACGAAACCTAATAGGGAAAGGGATTCCGGATCACTCAATGGAATCCATTCCTAGAATGCATATAGTCATCCAGTGTGAATTAACCAAGCAGAACTATAGGCAACCGTCCTATAGCGTGGTCCCCCAATGTGAATTTGCAAGGTAGGACCACCTATGGATTATAATGTAACCAATTAGGCAATGACCCCCTGATGTGGATTAACCAGACAGAGTTACCCCTAGTATGCGTATGGTCCTCTAACGCGGATTATCTACGCATGAGTATAGGCAAGCATCTAGCAGTGTGGTCCCTCAATGCGGTTTAACCAGGCGGGACTACCCATCAAAGTAATGTAATCAAGTAGACTGTAACCCCTTAATGTGGATTAACTAGGCAGAGTCACCCTTAGAGTGCGTATGGTCCCCCAATGCGGATTAACTAGGTAAGACCATAAGCAAACCTCCAATAGTGAGGTTCTCCAATCGAATTAACTAGGCGAAACCGCCTATGGAGATGATGTACAAGGTAAGCAGTGACCTTAATGCAAATTAATCATGCGAAATCACTCATAAAATGTGTATGGTTTTCTAATGTGGATTAACAAGGCGAGACCATTCATGTACCACATTGCTTATGGTGTACTCACACCATCACACATCATAGCTCATACATCAATTCAACATGAATTAAA
The DNA here is from genome assembly GCF_019419815.1 of Pyrus x bretschneideri. Lineage (NCBI taxonomy): Eukaryota > Viridiplantae > Streptophyta > Magnoliopsida > Rosales > Rosaceae > Pyrus > Pyrus x bretschneideri. The sequence goes on along the minus strand of NW_025999806.1, from coordinate 669,486 downwards.
ATGTAATTACACACATTATCGATTCCACATGATCAACAAATATCTAATCACACAGATGTATAAGTTATGCGCAGTAATTCTAATATGTTCCCTGACTTATCACTTCATACTTGTAGGCTCATAACTGTCCATTATCATTGATGTTATCTAGAATCGAGTGATCACGGGCCGTGAATCATCCAAAAACTGACGGCCTGAACAAACGGGACAAATTTTGATTGGTTCATGTTCAAAACCAAGAGATGGGTTGAATGGGAGCAGTGGCCGAAGTCAGCATCGCCTGAACTCGATGGAAACAATGTTAAAGTTTTTGCAGGGAGCCAGGTCAAATTGCCACACTATTTGGGCCGCCGGGTTGACCTGCAAGTTTAGTTTTCCACAAATGGGAAGGTTCCTCCCAGTTTATTGGCATTCCTTAAATAGAAAGTCTAAATGACCAAAATGTCTCTGCCAATGCCTGTTAATTTCTTCTTCATTATAGCTCCTATTCGTGAAGTTTTGACCTACGTGTTCATAAGATCAAACTCTGAAAAAAAAAAAAAAAATTAAAAAACTAAGAGTGACCTCAAGAGGTTTACGAATTTTCAATGACTAATTAAGGAAAATCAACTTTGTAACTAAGTAACTAAAACACTAAAATTGCCTAAAATAAAATAAGTTTGTGTAAATACAAAATACATAAAATCAAGCAGTGAAATTCGGAAATGAGATTTCACACTTGCCAAACGAGTGCTAAGTTTTACAAGATAAAGTGAGATTGTCTTTTGAGACTTAGACAACATCATCGAAAATAAACCTCTTTTTATTTTTATTTTTTTTATTTACCAAGAACTAAAACCAGATAATGAAAAAGAAAGCAAAAAAAGTAGAGGAGAGTCAAATCTCCTCCATCATATGCCCTTTTCCTCCACTTTAATCATTAACCATGATTTTCTGCATATTCAGGCAACAAAAAAAGGAAAATTAAATAAAAATGAATAATCTATTATTTTCTGGCTTATGGAGTAAGTACACTTGTAGATACATACACCACAACTATCGCAACCCTCCACATGTAATTCCACTCGAATCCATAGCCTTATTAGTGAGAGCAACTCCACTCCAAAACACTCTAGCCCACTCTGGAAATTGGGCATAAGGTGAATCCAATAGAGAAGTCAGGTAATAATTTACTGGCTCAATGCCTGGGCATGTCACGCAAGGCTAATTTTATCATTACGTTAGCCATAATTTAAATTATTGAAATATCATAAAAATTATTAAAAAGTATAAAAAATTAAATAAAAATATAAAGAATTATAATTTCTTTTCAATAAATACTTAATCATGTTTTTCCACTTTACATTACATTTTAATATTTTCATCTAATCTGTTATTATTACCAGAAATTAAAAATAAAATTATCTTTTATTATTTTATAAAATAAAAAAATACTAATATTTTAATACAAAATTGGCTATTCAGTTTAGAATGCAGTTCATTTAAAGAGATTGAGTTATCTATTGCCATTCTCGTAATTTCATCCAAAAAGCAAGGGCAATGTCAATGATGACGTAATCACGACAGCAACCGGCACTACTTTATTTGTTCAACCCAATAAAAATTACATACTCAAACTGTCACGACAAAACCAAGAAAAAAAAAAAAAAACCTTAAAAGAAAACGAAAAATACGAAAGGCCGTGACGGAGCTACCGTGACAGGGCTGTGACTGACAGCCAAGCTCCTCTGCCTCTGTATTGTGGCGCACTTTTAGCGCACTCCGACACAACTACGCAGAGAATTTCGCAGCAACAAGAAGAGCAGTGAAGCAGCAGCTGAAGCACTGAACACGACAGACCTCACCTCCCCACACCAAACGACACCGTATTCGAACTCATCGTTCTCTCGCATTCTCTTCGTCTCCTCTCTTTCTTTGCAACTCTTCAAATTTCACCATTTTTCAGCAGCTCACAGAAACTGACGTGATAGCAACAATGGAGGCTTTCTACAGGCTCGAAGCTTGTGGAATAGTGTAGCTTTTTACTCCCTTTCGGAAGGCCTTCAGCTTCCTCCCCTTTCTGTCTCTTCACTCTATCTGTTATAGATGGCTGGCCGGAGATTGAGACTCAATGCATGGAACTTGGATCCAGAGAGGAAGAGGACCGGCGGACTGAGGACGATGCAGGCGGGGAGAGGATCATGCCGTGGAAGTTAGGCGCCGCCGGGAAATGCACACTCTTCGGGACTGATTTATTTGTCATTTGAATCGGCTGTCAATTTGTCTACTCTGTTCTGTTCGATTAGTGCTTTGAATATTCTGAATTTTTGGAGCCACGGAGAGGCGGTAGCCATGGGGTTTTTGCTTAAGGAAGTGCTCAAGAGGCTGTGCGGCGCCAATCAGTGGGCTTACGCTGTCTTCTGGAAGATCGGCTGCCAGAACCCTAAGTAAGTTTCCCAATAAACTGGAGCAAACGCACAGAATGCTGGTAATTTTTGGTTTTCCAATTACTCAGTTCTTTAATTTTTTGAAAAATATGGTCAGTCGTCTGTTTGGTTGCTGAGAAAGTGGAGGAATAGTGTGACTAGTTAGTTTTAGGTTTTGGGGAGATTTGAGATTTTATTGTTACTGTTTTGTTTCCTGCATTTTCTGAGTAGCCAAACAGAGTGGATCTGGTATCAGGATTGGATTATATTGTCCGTTTCCGTTTGGTTTGAATGAGTAGGGTTTGGGAGGACATAATATATAATCTAAGATACGATGGAGATGTAACAGTGTAATGTGTCTATTGTGTTTAGATTCGCGTGATCTGAGCTAAAGTCTTTATTTCTGTTTTTGGAAGTTTATGTTTTGGTTTGTTCTGTTTTGTCTTTGAGAATCTAATGAGTGAAAAAGTGAGTTGCATTTAGCTTGCCAAACCTGCCCTTTAGTGGACGCATTTAGTCCTCGTTTGTTTATACTCCGATACAAGTGATAGTCTGCTTTAAATTAATCTAAACTACCGGGAAGAGGATTCGAACTTGGGTGCGGAGGGTTAAATCTGCTGATGAGTTGCTCTAAGAAAGTGCACTTGATATTAGATATGTTTTGAAACTTAGATACATTATTACAGACGTTAAAACTACTCCCAGGTACCAACTGAATTGAATTTTGTTTTTTATCTCTTAAATCTTTTATGCGATCATGTGTCATGTCATCTTTAGATGCTTTGATGTCTGCTCTCTTGGGAATTATATGTTTCTAATGAACTTGGTGGCAGACTATTAATTTGGGAAGAATGTCATTACGAATCATCACTATCTTCTCTACCTAAACGCAATGCTGGAACTGAAAGAGCTGAATTACCATTTGGAGAGTGGGAGGGATGCTGGGTTTCTTCTAAAGTGTGCTCCTCTTCTAGTGGGATTCAACAAGAGGAAAGAGTGTCCTCACTTATTAACACAATGATGATGGATAAACCGTGTAACATAGTGGGTGAAGGGTATGACTTTTCTGTTCCCTGTGCTTGTTGCTTTTCTTGTTAGCTGTAAACAACCATTTGAAAAACTGTTCTTTTGGTTATTTCAGGATGGTTGGACGAGCTGCATTTACGGGGAATCATCAATGGATTTTATCAGGCAATTACAGAAAGGATGCCCATCCACCAGAGGTATATATTGGTATTTCTAATTACCTCATTTTTATATGAAATTATTTTTTCTTTTTGCGGATGGAAGTATAATAAATTTCAACCACACATGAACGTACATGCCCCTTCTTAGACTGGATACCCCAATCAGGATGTGACATGGCTGCTCGACCACTTCTCACATTTCTCATTTATGGGATCTCATATATCACACACACATGTATATATACTATGAATATAAGTATATAAAATATATATATATATATATATTTTATCTACCATATGAAATCACATTTCTGTGTGTATTTTCATTTTAAATATACTGTCATGAAAATCCATGGTTACCAATTACCATCGAATCAAAATCCAATGTTTAATGAAAAATTTGATCTTTTTTAGAAAGAAAAGTAATTTCTCTGAATCTTTAAAGTTTCACAGGGGTAGATTTCGCAGTGAGTGGAATATGCGTTCTTGTATATCAGTATTTCTACTTGTCCCCATTAGTGCCGTTTTTGCTTGAAAAGTTTAATGAAATTTTTTGGGAAAAGGTCAGGACCCAGGTAGTAAGCACGCGTATCTACTTGCTCAAGATCTGTTCTTCAGTGCGTCTATCTTAGCTAAACATGTATATGTTGGCTATTCTCTTTTTGACAGAGTACAATAACAACAACCAAGCCTTATCCCACTGAGTGGGGTTGGTTGCATAAATCCTGGAATGCCATTGCGCTTGGTTTTGTGTCAAGTCTTCCGTTAGCTCGAAGTTCTCCATATCTATTCTTGTAGTCTATTTCAAAGTCTTTGTAGCTCTTCCTCTACCCTTTTGCATTGACCAAAGCATCTGTAGGTTTTCAATTCTCGTGTCCAAACCATCTTAAACGATTTTCTCTCATCTCACCTTCAATTGCGACCACTCCTACTTGACCTCGAAAATCCTCGTTCTTAATCCTATCATTTCTTGTGTGCTCACACCTCCAACGAAGCATTTTCATTTCGTTACTCATTTTTTGCATGGTTGCCTTCTGACCGCCCAACATTCGGTGCCATAAAGGATCACTGGCCTTATTGCCATCCCATAAAATTTTCCTTTGAGCTTTAGTGGCATACGACTGGTTGCACAACACACATGATGCGCTCTTCCACTTCTTCGTTCCAACTTGGATTCTATGGTTGAGGTCTCCATCTAATTCCCCATTATTTTGCAAGATATATCCAAGATAACGAAAATGTTCACGCTTTGGTACTTCCTGATCCCCGATTCTCACCCCTATCTCATTTGGGACCCCATTCCCACTGAACTTGCACTGCATATACTCTATCTTTGACCTACTTAGGCGAAAACCTTTAGCTTCCAACACATCCTGCCAAAGGTTAAGCTTCACATTTTCTCCCTCTTGTGTTTCATCTATCAGCATTATAACATCTGCACAAAGCATACATCAAGTGATACCATCTTGAATATGTCTTGTTAACTCGTCCATTATTAATGGATAAAGGTAAGGACTAAAGACTTGAAGTTGAGCTTTAGTGTAACCCTGTGGCTATTAGAAAGCTTTCAGTTTGTGCTTCATGAGTTATTACAATAGTCCTTGCTCCATCACACATATCCCTTATTGTTTGGATATATGCTACTCGTATTCCTTTCTTCACTAGTATTCTCAAAAGAATTTCTCAGGGGACTGGTGTTTGAAAAAACTCGCCTCAGGGCGCACCTAGGCAGCCTTGGAGGATGGGCGGCTGGGTTTTCACCTTTATTTTGTGGGGGTGGGTGTAGGGTGGCGTTGGGGTGCGCCCAGGCGTTCAACCTGGGCCTTTTTTTCCTTCTAAATCCATGTATGTTTCTAAAATGCAGGAGACTTGTAGTTTTAACGAAGAAGAAATAGAAAGTTTCTCTCTCCAATCCTACGTGACTGAAGTCTAACTCTAACTGTTTTCTATTTTTTTAATTTTTTTTACATTGTTGCCCATTCAGATTCCGCCACCGAGCATTTTAATTAGCAAAGTTTTATTTCTCTTCCAATTCCTCATAACTACTCCAGTCAACCTTTATTTTCCTTTAAATTCTGTATAATAATGGCTCCACTAAGCCTTTATATCCTTTTAAAGTCCCTATGATTGCTCCACCTAGTCTTTATTTCATTTTAAATTCCCTATAATTGCGCCACTCAACCTTTATTTCCTTTTGAATTTCCCTATAATTGTGACATTCAACCTTAATTTTCCTTGAAATTCCCTATAATTGTGGTCACTCACCCTGGTTTCTCTTGAAGTTCTCTATAATTGCTTACAATAAAATAAATAATTATAACATTTTAAGACTTTTTGACATAGTTTCTAAGTACAACTAGACTTAGTAATGAAGAAGATGATATTATCTTTGATTTAGTTATAATTATATTTAGTGTTATATTTTATAAATATAATTATATATATAATATATATTAAAATTTTACATACCATGAAACTTTGCCTCACGCCTAGGCGGGGCTATCTATGAGACGCCTCGCCTACGCCTTATACATTGCTTGGGACCTTATCATATGATTTTCCAAATCAGTAAAAACTTCGCCTGTGTAAGTTTATCTTACATTGCCGGTCCCAAGCCCGGATAAAGGAGGAGGGGGAGGGCGTCAAGTAGTCAACAACCGGCACTCCTATCTTACGTCGAATCCTTGGGATGCAATCATACCAACTCACATGCATCGGATCCCATCTGAACTCCGAAGTTAAGTGTGTTTTGGGCGAGAGTAGTACTAGGATGGGTGACCTCCTGGGAAGTCCTCGTGTTGCATCCCCCACAACCGACCCCACATAGTGGGAAAAGGCTTAGAAGAAGAAGAAGAAGAAGGAGGTAAAAACCATGTGCAAATCCTTTTTTCGTATCTCTCTGTCGTTCCATCGATCTTCGTAAGAGATAGATTGCTTCTATTGTCGAGTGCCCTGGCATAAACCCAAATTGATTCTCTAAGACTTGTGTCTCTTGCCTTAATCTATGCTCAATTACCCTCGCCCAGAGCTTCATTGTATGGCTCATTAGCTTAAAACCCTTATGGTTCATGTAATTTTGTATGCCGCCCATATTCTTGTAAATAGGCACCAAAGTGCTTTCTCTCCACTCAATGGGCTTCTTTTTCATTTTCAATATCTCATTGAAAAGGTTTGTGAGCCATGCTATGTGGTTCTAACTTGCTATATCTGTCTTTCCCAAAACCTTCCACACTTCAATCGGTGTATTGTTGGGACCCAAACCCACTGCTTTTCTGTACTTCATCTTTTTCAAGGCTACAACCACTTCGTCTTTCCTGATTCGGCAGTACAAGGAGTAATTTCTACACTCTTTTGTGTTACTCAACTCACCCAAAGAAGTACTCATGTTGTGTCCCTCATTGAAGAGATTAAGAAAATAAGCTCTCCATCTGTCTTTAACTGCGTTCTCCATAGCTAGAACATTTCATTCTCATTGTTGATACTCCTTACTTGGTTCAAGTCTCTTGTCTTCATTTCTCTTGCTCTAGCCAGTTTATAGATATCCAACTCTCCTTATTCTGTATCTAATTGGTTATAAATGTCGTCAAAAGCCACTAGCTTCGCTTCTCTCATGGCGTTCTTTGCTTCCTTCTTCACTATCTTATACCTTTTACAATTTTCATTGGTTCTATCCTTGTATAAGGCTTTACAACATTCCTTCTTAGCCTTAAACTTTTCTTGTACCTCCTTCCACCATCAAGATTCCTTTTGATGTGGAGGAAAACTGTAGAGAGAGTAGCTGTTGATTATACTTGGATGAGTGAAACTAAAGTTTAATGGAAGATAAATGATGTATAGCTATCTATCTAGTTTTCATAAATTTGTCAGAGGCATTTTTGCGCATGACAATTTTGAATTTACATAAGCATTGTTTCATCAAAGGATAAAACTTGTATTCAAGTTTTGGGGTTTGGCATTTGTACTGATATGACTTAATTGTGACTGCTTCAGGTCCTCAATGAGATGCACCACCAATTTTCTTCTGGCATGCAGGTATGCTAGTTCCTGAATAACAGCTGTTTTGCATATTCTATATTTTTCTGTTTCATGACATTACTTGTATTTTTATTTGGTCTGCAGACCGTTGCAGTTATTCCTGTTCTTCCTCACGGTGTTGTTCAACTTGGTTCTTCCACAGCTGTAAGTCCTTGGTTCTATGGCGCCATCAAATTATTCACTAAATATTTGATTCCAGTAGTTTGCATCATATTCACCTGTGCCTGCCGCTAAAATTTTCTTTTCTCAATAAATGACCAAGTTTGTCCAACCATGAGGCAAATTTTGGGTTGGCCATTCTGTTAAATTTTCCACATGGGCACTCAGATTTCGGCGATATATTAACACAAGAAAGCTGCATTTAGTAATATTTGCAAGGCAAGACGATGAAATCTGGATTTTATACTAACCTGTTGAGAAGTGGGTATTTTGTATGGCAGGAAAGCTTGTCATGGGCTTCAGGCCAAATAAATTAATTTATTGACTGGCTGCCATTTTACATGAATGGCTGTTGGTTACACCTTTGTTCTGTTACGAGCAAAAATTGTTCTGATATTAACAAGCCCTACATGTTTATTTATTTTATTTTTACCCCCCTATGAATGACTATTACCACCTATGTTTTCATAAAGTTTGACCATTCTAATAAGGGTTTTTATCGCAAGTAGTCCCTGAAATTGACCTATACCATCAAGATGGTCCATGAAAATGAAAATCTAGTATGAGTGTTGGAAATCAATATGGTCCTTCCGTTAGAATTTCATCAAAATTTCTGTTAGTATGCTAATTTGGCATCCCACAAATATTGCCACATGGATAAATTATTAAAAACTTTATAAAAATTTAATTTAAAATCATTTAAAACTAAGTTCAAAATGATTAAATAAAAAATTAAAACAATTAAAGCTGCTACTTTCACGATGAGGAAGACTCAATTCGTGCAAGGAGAGAGAGAGAGCCAGGGGGAGGCTAGGGGCAGAGGAGTTCGTATGCAATGACCTAGCCGAGGACGTCATCCAAACTTGTCTAAAAAATTCTTCGTTCCTAGGTTGTCTCGTTGTCTCAAAATTGGGATCGGGGGTTGCGATGGGGGACTGGTGGTTGTTGGCTTGGTGTCGGTTGGAGGTTGGGATGAAGGGAAGCGGGTTGAGGTGGGTTGGTGTGGTAACGGTGGGGAGGGAAGGGGTCGACGATTCGACGGTGAGGGGGAAGGATTGACAACATCGATGTCAGGGGTGGGGTGAGGGTGGGGAAGATGGTCGCTTGGGGTGGGAGAGATGGCAAGAGAATTGGCAGATGGTGAGGATTGAGAATTAAAGCTGCACCTAATTGTTTAATTTAATTAGTTGAGGATTAAAGATGCATCTAATTTTTTTTGTTGAATAGCTTTTAATTTTTTAATTTAATCATTTTGAATTTAGTTATAGTGATTTGAAATTAATTTTTATGAAGTTTTTAATAATTTATCCATGTGGCAATATTTAATAGAATTGTGGGGTCCACATATGTGCCAAATCAGCATGCTAACAAAAATTTTGACGGAATTCTAACGAGAGGACCACATTGATTTGCAACAGCATTTTCAAGGACTACATTGACTGATTTTCATTTTCAGGGACCATCTTGATGGTTTGCGTCAATTTCGGGGACTACTTGTGAATTGTGATAAAAACCCTTCTAATAATGCAAGCGGTTGATTAAGCCAAATCAATGTTTGATTTGTGTCTGTTGTCAGTTCCTTCCAACCTGATTAATGTATCCATTCTGATTCAGATGATGGAGGATACAGGCTTCATCAATGATGTGAAGAGTTTAGTCCTGCAACTAGGACGTGTTCCTGGTGCTCTTTTAGCAGAAAACTGTGTGACCAAAGATTTGGTTGAGAAATCTGGGTTACCCTATACTTCTGGAACAGTGGCATCCATGCATCCAGCAGGTAATTTAAAGGTAACAGGATCCTACACGGATGACTGATAACTACACCCATCAAAGTCACTTTACTCGGGCCTCAGGCCTTTCTGGCCAACTATCTCACTCTCTTCTTAAGGATATTCAGAATAATTCTCAAACCACTTCTTCAGCATTTCAAACCCCAAATCTCACCCAAAGTCTGCCCAAAATTCATGATGATCCTCAACAACCAACAGTTTCTCCATCGATGAAGCCAAACTTTTCTTTGGGTGGCCAACTAAAGGATAGAGTTCGGGGAACTGAAGTGATTACCTCGAATTCTGATGCATGGTCGAACCAGCCGACTCCCTCTTACAATTCAGGGGTGGGACTCAAATACCCGTCTTTAGGTCAATCAAGTTCAGATCAGAACAGCCTAAAGTTTATAGAACATATGATCTTGTCTGCTGGTAGCATTAGGCATCATCTTGATAAGAACTTTAGCGCATCAAATGGTATCATGCCTCAATTGGGAACAAGTGGAAGTTTAATCCTTGATCAGAGCAAAGGTTTGACAACAACCGCATTGCTTGGAGGAAGTCAAGTGCATGGTGGATCGAGTAGTTATTCAAGGCCAATTTCTGTTCCTTGCTCTTTTTCAGACCCCCACAGGGTAGCTGACATCAACCTCTCTGGTGGATGTCTGTCTGGTGTTAAATTTCAAAAGGCTGATGCATTCCAAACGGAAGGAGTTTCTTCATCCAGTGTTGCAGGTCAATCATCTGCTAATAACATGCCTTCCAAAGGCTCTGATCACAGACAGTTTTCTGCCGATGTGAAGCTTACCCAGAGTGAATTGGCCCTACAAAGGATAGATGATGAATTGTTTCAAGCACTGAACATTCCATTGGCAGATTCAGATGAACATATCCCCTTGAATGCACACATCCCTGGTATTGTTCCAGGATCTGCAAATGCTACAAATGATGCATATACTCAGGTTTCATCAGGGGATGATTTGTTTGATGTTTTGGGTATGGATTTTAAAAACAAGCTGTTTAATGGCAATTGGAATAATTTGCTTGCTGATGAGACACATTCAGACGCAAGAAACCTAGGCAAGAATACTTCAACATTTACAAATGTGCAGGAGTTGGCTTCAGATTATTATCCAGCAGGTCAAGAAACATCAAATGGTTGCATTTTCTCTGGGGCAGGCACTGAACATCTTTTAGATGCTGTGGTCTCTCGGGCTCAGTCTGCTGTCAAGCAGAACTCTGATGATAATGTGTCTTGGAGAACATCATTGACAAAAATCAGTAGCTCTTCCGTCCCTAATAGTTCTCCCCCGTATGGACGAATTATTATGTCTAATGATGTACATGGGGAGAAACTTGGCCTTCCTAAATCTCTTGTAAAGGAAGGGACGGAAGAAACTAGTTCCCTTCAGTCTGGGTGTAGAAAAGAGGATGCGGGAAACTGTTCACTGACCAACTCTATATATGGATCTCAAATTAGTTCTTGGGTTAAACAGGGTAATAGTGCAAATCATGAGAGCAGTGTTTCAACAGCATATTCTAAGAAGCCTGATATAATAGGAAAATCAAATCGCAAAAGGCTTAAACCTGGAGAGAACCCTAGACCAAGGCCAAAAGATCGTCAGATGATCCAAGATCGTGTGAAGGAGTTGCGTGATATTGTGCCAAATGGGGCAAAAGTAATACCTTGCTTCCTATTCCTTGTTTTTAAATTTTCAATATTCAGATAGTGATGCCATTATTTTGATAACTTTATATGGTTTTACAGTGTAGCATAGATGCACTGCTTGAACGCACCATCAAGCATATGCTGTTCTTGCAAGGTGTCACAAAGCATGCCGACAAGCTAAAACAAACAGGAGAGTCGAAGGTACAATCACTGTCTACTTTTCCCCTTGTTTCCTTTAAAAAGGAATCTGCTTTCATTGTTGAGAGAAATCCAGAGTTAGGGGAGTTGGATTCAGAATATGAGATATTTAAAGACAAGGATATAACAAATACGGGATCCTTTTGAGATGATGTATACCCTTTACTGCCTATGCAGATTATCGGCAAAAAAGATGGACTGGTTCTAAAAGACAACTTTGATGGAGGGGCGACATGGGCTTTTGAGGTTGGGACACAATCAATGGTTTGCCCTATCATCGTTGAGGATCTCAATCCACCCCATCAGATGCTTGTGGAGGTTAGTGACTGGCATTTTATGAAATATCTGAAATTGGAGCTTTGGCTATCAGTGAAGTACATGGAAAAATATGTTTTCTTTCCATTTTATTCTCTCTTTTTTTCAGATGCTCTGTGAAGAACAGGGTTTCTTTTTAGAAATAGCTGATTTAATCAGAGGTATGGGTTTGACCATCCTGAAGGGGGTGATGGAAGCTCGGAATGATAAGATATGGGCGTGCTTTGCAGTAGAGGTAATATTGAAAACAAGAGCCTTTTTTATTTATGATCATCTACAACCATGAAGTCCTTAATTCCCATTCAATCTACAAACCCTATGCACCTTTTTAAACCATTCACCCCATTGTCACAAAATTTCCTATTGATCATACGGGATCCTAATATATGAAATCTAAAGGGATTTCTTAACATCAGCTTCACTTTACACTGAATACTTTCAAATATAAAACTAGAAGTCCAGGACATAATAGACTGTTGGTTCCTTTGCTCCTTCATATGACCGAGATCTTGGATCAAATTCATGATTCATGTCATTTTCTGTAGTCTTGAATTCATTTAATTTAGGTTAAAACTGAATGTTAAATTACTCTGGGTATATCATAGATGTAGCAAAAAGATGCATTGCAAATTAAGTGTCCCCGTCGTCTGGTTTTCTCATAGGAGAGACGATGCTTGTTATATAGCCTGTAAGGCATTCCAGTCATGATATTACTACCAATGTTTTCTTTGATTTTGTGGTACCAACTAGCAACTTCTGAATCTTGTTGCCAATATTTTGCTTGTTCAGAAGGCGCATCCAGTATTACCTTCTCTATGTTGGTCATTTACGTCCAAAGTGTTATATGCAGGCCAATAGGGACGTAACGAGGATGGAAATATTTATGTCACTCGTTCAGCTTTTGGAGCAAACTGTAAAAGGCACCGCGTCATCGGCCAATGCCATGATGAACAATGTGATGGTCCACCACTCAATACCTGCAACTGGTAGGCCTAGTAATTTGCAGTGAGCCGCTAGATATACAGTTTCCGTGTTCATAGGCGCAGTAGATTGTGATGAACCACAGTTGCTATAGCTTGTTGGTCTGGACATGTTCAGAGTGAGCCAAGATTTCGCTTGCCATGACGAACATACATTCTTGACTAGCATCTCTGGTAGCTCTCACCTGGGCCCAGTTTATGTTTCAGAAAGCACGATCCTGGCCGTCCTCACTTTAGCGGGGTGAGATTTGTTAAACTAGTCAGAAACTGCTTTGTAATAGCGTGTTTTCTTTGACGTAGCTAAAAATCTGAATGTTCAACTATATGCCCTACTGAAACATTTCAGCCATGGACACTGGTGGTGTGTGTAGAGGCTACCGATTGGGTATAACTTATGGGATATAGATTTTTCCAAATGTATAGAGGTTGGTAGGGGTGGGGATACTGTAGGGTTTCCGACCTGTTAGTTAAACGAAGACCACCGTTTGATTTCCCGGAGTTTTCAAGGTTTATAGATAACTTACTGTTTGATGTCTAAGAATGTGGTTATTGAATGTTTTTTCATCTGGTCTCGTATTTTGGTTTTCGCTTAATTGAACAGCATGACATTATTTTTGTGTACACAAGTTGTATTGGGTGAGGGAAATTATAGAGAATAACATTAAACTTTAGAGTGACACTAGAAAATTTGCCTGCGCTTTGCTATGGGTTTTAAAACCATTATCCACAACAGACATGATAAATTTCCGTTGAAAGTAACTAAAAAAACGGTGTAGTACCTAAGAACCAATGAAGTGAAACTTTGCTTGCGATGTATGGATCTGCATATTGTAAGAACATGTACAATCAAAAGGGCGGATTTCAAAGACAACGAATAAGATCATTGTCTCATTAATTACCTAACTCAAAAGGTTACATTCATCAGTATGTTGATTCTCTTTGCAGTGATCACCATGGAAAAGAGGATTTTTTTTTGTTTTCAAATGAAGACCACGTCCAACTTTTTACCCAAACGAAATAATATACCAAAAATGAAGTAAAAATGATAGCATGTGTAAAAGAGAGAACATTGAAATAGGGGTGTGCTATCCACACGCCCTGTTTTACTTCTCACACACCCTTGATAATTTATGTCCGTTGATTATCTTTAATTCATCCGATCCGACGGTGGGATGTGTGGATATCATACCCCTTGAAATAAAAGCATACGAATGAAGCCATATAGACTTGTTTGAAACTAAAGATATATACAACTCAAAATAAAACCTCATTAAGCACGAGAACACATAGTTCTAAATTCTTATTTGGATCGTTCCTTCTCGATACAAACAATCTAAAAGCTTTATCTTGTTCCTGACCAGTCAAGTAAAAAAAAATCCACACGGAATGAAAAGAAAAGAAACAATAACTGATAAAACAATCATGGTGAAAAAGAGCAAAGCAATTGCATTACTGTAAATCAAATCTACTACAAACAAAATCCAATCATATATCAAATTGAAAGAGATCAAAACCTTACCTCTCCATGCACGCTTACATGCGTGTGAGAGGTTTTTTTTTTTTTAATCCCTGGCGCTACCCATTTCTAAAGATGATGAATGCATACATTGAAGTGTATACATTTCATACAAACTACACGTAGACATTATTCACTTTTACTTTGCAGATCAGTCACATACCAAGATATCAATTTGTGTTAAATTAGATTAGTACGTCTGGTTTCAATCTAATTAAACTATGTCAATCATATCGCAGGCAGTAGGCATGGATGCAACACAATTGTGTTTCCATGATATTTTACACATAGTACTGTAGCCTATATCCAATTTCCTTAAGAAAAATCCAGTAGTTAAGTATTGATACGTAACTGAAATAACTCAAACTACAGGATCACAATGATTGTTTCCACATAAAATAAATTCAATTGTTAGAAGGTCTTACAATTAGACAAAAGAAAAACAAAATGACAGACCACCACCCTCCAATGCCGACACAAAACATATACAGACAGTACATGATGAACATGAAAATGAAGCTGAAATGAAAGAAAAGTAGAGCCTAAGCTGAAATGGATTCAAGGGAAGATTTTTGCACCAGAAGAACAACATCGTTACCATTCAAATACAAACATATAAGACAAACATTTGTTTTAACTCTTCTTCAAGCCTTGAAATAAATTAAGCAAGCAAACCATTTGCATGGCTAAGAACTCCCACTCTCAAGCCTTTGCTACTACAAAAGAACCGTATATTTCTTCCTAGATGATCAATTGAAACGCTCCAGAGATCAATTAATTCAAATCATAATTAAATTCTAATAGTGGTTTTAAAGAGTATAGGCGTGTTATATATATATATATATATATATAGATGAAAAAACAGATTCAACCTATCATATGTACGGGATGCCAACTTGTTTAGTCATAGATTCAGAACAACAGATAGAAAAAATATTCATAGATCAGATACCTAAATGGTGTTCACGATAATATGTCAAATTTTGCCTTTTTCTGGATAACTCTTTTGCATGTATTGGAATGCAAACTTCACCTAAATAAGGAAAAAAAAAAAAAAAAAAAGAAAAAAAAGGGTGAAGGTTAGAGGTTATAACAGTCATGACATAGTATGCCACTACAGCTGATAAACAAAAAAAAAAAAAATCATTGCCCAATACAGGCGAGGACTGGTAGCGACCATCAGAAAAGCTCTAGTTAAAAGCAATCTATTCCCCAATATGCACCAAAATACAGTTACAATATCCCAGACAATCAGACATATAGGATCTGCTTACAGTGAACTTCGACAAGCTTATTTTGTAGGTGTCCACCAATTCCGTCATTAAATCAACCAAATGAGAGAATATAGGAACTAACATTGGGTGTCAAGAATTTGTACCCGTATTGCGCTGATTCATAACGATGAACTGGAACCGCGGTTGAGAATTCCTTAACGATACAACAGTAATAAGATTAGGTATGTTAAGCAAGCTTGAGAGGTAAGTAAGAGAACAACAATGTCGCACTGGAGGAATCTGAAACAATAACGTATAACCATTCAAGGTGACACATAAAAGCTTAACTTCGTGGATGAAAAAAGTTCAAATGGTGGTTTGATTATGGAATACTGAGAGTGTTGCTTAACTATAGCTGCAGTTGAAGAATGCCAAGTAAAATTGCATACGACAGAGACTAAAACATGAGCCGGCCCACGTTCTCACCCGGACGTTAAGAATTCTCTGTCCAAACAGAGAAACAATCAAAACATACTGATGTGCCAACAAAATGCTACATTAGTAAGAATACTCCACTTAAGACAAAATTTAGAGCTGTAATTGGCATTTAGAAAACTAATTAGTAATATTGTTATTCAAAAACTGAGTCGTATACTATTGAAACTAAGTCGTATACTATTGAAACCAATTATTTCCTTACTACAACCAACACTTCCAATATCAAAAGAGAAAGAAATCACAGTACACAGCGAATTAGCAGAAAAGTGCCACATTACATACCATCATATGACAGTAACTAACTCCTGATATCAACTGCTGGAAGAAAAACTTTGCCTGATGCAAAACAACAATTAAATAAAAAAAGTATGTAAGTTTTAGTTATATTATGACTGTTTATGTAAAAATGCTTCAGACCTAACTTTCCCTATCTCAAACTAAACAAAAATCGAGATGAATTCCATTTCAAGGGACATTCGGAGATCCCATATTTCAGACTTTACACTAAAAACATTTTCGATAAAATTTTCTCTGCCTTTGAAACTACTTTACCTCATCCTCACTAAATCTACCAGCACTGAATATTCTCTCGAAGAGTTCTGCCCCCAGTTACTCCATCACAATGGCTAGATGAGTTAGTGTCAGCAGGACCTGCAAGAAAGAGACCCGCACTACTCTCAAGTCTTAAACACAAACCTCTTTATCCATTATCACAAATGTTCCCGGTGATAGGGAATGTTTGCAACCCAATCTCCTCCCAAACTAGCTCCAGCCCATGTGGGCAATTGGGCTAAGGGGAGCCTATGGGGGAGGGCAAACGGGAGTCCAAGGCCCGAGTGCTTGAGGGAAAGTGATGCAAGGTTGACATCAGCCACGTTATAAAATTTTTTGCATCAGGTGTGTGGGCGCGTCTCGGGCAGATTTTCAGACAATGGGGCCCACGTGTTAGCCCCACTTAGTCACTTTGAATCTGGACCGTTTGATTTCCAGATCAACGGTCCAGTTTTTTTGGTTTTAAATTTTTTAGAAAAAAGAAAAAAATCATTCTAGACTGTTGGATTTCAAATTTTTTGTAATCCAACCGTCCATATTAATTAAGTTATTATTTTTTTTAAAACTAATTAAAAATTCGAATAAATTAAAAAAAAATTATAATTTTTTTATTTTTATTTTTTTTATAAATACCTTACCATTTTGTAAGATCTCACATCACCCAGGGGAGTGATCCTTATATGTATATTCCCATCTCTACCTAACACGAGGCCTTTTGGGAGCTCACTGGCTTCGGGTTCCGTAGGAACTCCGAAGTTAAGCGAGAAGGGAGCTAGAGCAATCCCATGATGGGTGACCCACTGAGAAGTTGCTCGTGAGTTCCAAAAACAAAACCGTGAGGGAATGGTAAGCCCAAAGCGGACAATATCATGCTACGGTGGTGGAGTTGGGCCCGGGAAGTGGTTCCGCCCGGGCGGGGATGTGACAATTTGGTATCAGAGCCTAACCCTGGCCGTGGTGTGCTGACGAGGACGTCGAACCCCTAAGGGGGGTGGATTGTAAGATCCCACATCACCCAGGGGAGTGATCCTTATATGTATATTCCCATCTCTACCTAACACGAGGCCTTTTGGGAGCTCACTGGCTTCGGGTTCTGTAGGAACTCCGAAGTTAAGCGAGAAGGGGGCTAGAGCAATCCCATGATGGGTGACCCACTGGGAAGTTGTTCGTGAGTTCCCAAAAACAAAACCGTGAGGGAATGGTAAGTCCAAAGCGGACAATATCGTGCTACGGTGGTGGAGTTGGGCCTGGGAAGTGGTTCCGCCCAGGCCGGGATGTGACAATTTTCTCCCACATTACACCACATTTCAATATTTTCAGTGATTCTAAAAAGGTAATGACATGTGGTGTGATGAAATTGGATAAAAATCTTATTGAAATCTATCACCAAAAATTGTACTTTTCGGATAATGACACGTGGCATAATAAGATCGGTTAAAAATCCTACCCAAAATTACAAATAAAATTATTTTTTATTATTTTATAAAATAAAAAATACTAATATTTTATTGCTTAGTACCATGGCTATTCAATTTAAAGGTGGAGATGCAAAAGACAATTACTATTTATTAAAAACAGTTACTATTTAGTGAAGGGGATTCAATTGCCAATTGCCATGGAGGACCTTCCTACATTGGAAGTGCTCTTAGAGCAAGTTTAGCAGGGCCTTTAGCCCGATGGACCGTGGATAGAACAGGACCAAATTGCTGGGGCAAGCAAGTTTAGCAGGGCCTTTAGCCCGACACGAATTGTTGGCCCGAGAGCCTAAGGTGGAGATGATGCAACACTGACGTCAGGGCGACGTCAGCCACATTTATGTTTTTATTTTTGCGTTAGGCGAGTGCACTTCAAGTGCGCGTGGGGATGTGTCTTCGACATGTTTTCAGACGTGGGGCATGCGGCGCAGATTCTGAAAGTTTACCGTTGGCTGGGACACGTGGCACCTTCATGTTCGTTGGATTTCAACGGTTACTTTTTGTGGACCGTTGGATTTCCAACGGTTAAAAAAAAAAAATTCAAACTTTCTTTAATTTCAACCGTTGGATTTGAGATCAACGGTCCACGTTATTCACTTTTATAAATTAAAAAAGAAGAAGAAAAAACAGTAAAAAAATATGAAATTTTACCATTGTGCCATGTGGCACAATCTGGAGGGTTGGATTTCAAATTTTTTTTAATCCAACAGCAGAAATTAATTATGTGAATAAAAAATTAATAAAAAAATCCGAATATTTTTATAAAAATTAAAAAAAATGATTTTACTTTTCTATAAATACCTTCTCATTATCTTCTACCTTACACCACAATTTCATATTTTCTCAATTCTTTCAACCATATTCCAATCTTTCTCTCAAAGTTTCAATCCAATTGGTTTCCAACAAAATGACTAATGATGCAGGTACGAATTGGACGCTTATTGAAGATGTTACGTTGTGTTCTACCTGGGTTGAAGTTACTCGTGATCCGATTACGGGTAATGAGATGCAGTTGCGAGAAATGTGGAGTCTTATTCATACCAATTATCTTGAGAAAATTGATGGGAAAAGAACCAAAGAATTGATGTCCAGTCGTTGGGAGAATACTCAGCCAATCGTTTAGTATGTGGAAAGACGCCTTGGCACAAGCTCGTAGTAATCTTCGAAGTGGGGAAAATTTAGCGGATCAGGTAACAATATATTATTTATTTCTTTGTACTATACCCAAATTTACATTAGCTACTTTGATTATAATTATTTCTTCTCCCTCATTGTGTAGACACTTCAAGCACAAGCTTGGTATAATGCCAAAACCAAAAACAAAAATAAATTATTCAACCGGTGGGAATGTTGGAATATTGTCAAAGATTGTCCTAAATTTAGAGTTGTGACTGTCGGTCTAGAAGTTGTCATGAACAACACTCCTCTACACTCTATGGCCGATCATGCCTCGCATATTCATGAAGATGACACAGAAGAAGTGCCAGAAGCGCTCCCTGAACAAGCGTCGGGGTCGACCCGTTATCCAATTAGGCCTCAAGGTAAGAAGGCTTCAAAGAGAAAAAGGAATGCTTCCAAGAATGATTATGCAAAATATATTGAAGAACTTGCTCGCCAAGGTGAATTGACTTTTGTGCGGGAAATGGCTAAATTTGAGGTTGATAAGGCTAGAGAGAAGGCAAAAGCTGCAGCTATTGAGAGATTATTTCAAGCTAATGAGAAAGAAAGAGAACTACTTAGGCAAGAAAGGGAAGAGATTAAAGAAGAAAGAAGGGTTCAACAAGATCGTGACATTATGAAGGAGCCTTTAGAGGGGAAGTCACCGAATTCTAAATATTTTTGGAATTCAGAGAAAGCGGATGTGGTGTGAAGGAGGCGTGCAAGGGAAGCGAAAGCAAGATGAGATGGTCCTAGCACCACAAGAGGAGATGATCCTAGCACCACAAATTGGTTAGGTGATGATTTTCCATTCACGAGGGACTAGGGAATTTGTTTTTAATCGGAGCCCATAATTATCCAATCACTTTAGGTTGTAATTTCTTATTTATTGAATAGAGTACTTTATGTTGTTTCCAATTTATTGAATTTGGTAATTTATTCAATAAATTTGGTAAATTACGTGTCTGGTTCATATTCATCAATGGCATCATAATCGTACTCATCTTCCACAATCATGTTGTGAAGAATGATGCACGTCATCATGATGGATCGAAGCAACTCTAAATCAAACATTCTGGCAGCATCCCTGACAATCACCCAACGAGCTTGGGGGATACCAAAACAACGCTGCACATCTTTCCTACACCTATCTTAACAGCTTGCAAAGTGTTTTTCCTTTGTACTTCACAGACGTGGCACTGTTTTAACAAACGATGACCACCTTGGGTAAATGCCATCTGCTAGGTAGTCTGGCCCGTGGTACTTATGTTCGTTGACTCAGTACGTGACTCTTGGTGTTTTTCCTTGTAGGACATCGTTGAACACTAGGGATTGGGCAAAGACATTGAGGTCATTTTAAGCCCCCGGAACAACGAAAAAAGTGTGCCAAATCCATGTATCAAACTGATGCCACCGCCTCCAAAATGATACTTTTTGCTTTTCTATCCCCATAAGCTCCTTGCCATGCACTTAGACAGTTTTTCCAAGTTCAGTGCATACAGTCAATGCTTCCAATCATCCCAAGAAAACCTTGCATCTCGGCTTTCTTCAGAAGCCTTTGCAAGTCTATCTTAGTAGGTTTCCGAAGGTACTCTGCAGTGTAGAGAGATTCGATTGAATGGTTGATTTCCCCATCCTCGCTATCTTATCCACTTGCTCTGTAGATGCTCCATATGCAAGCATCCGCAAGGTAGCAATAATTTTTTGCTCAAGAAGTAGACCCATAACACCAAAAAAATCCTTCTTTTGCACAAAGTAAGAATCATGGTTGCAAACAGCAATCATGATTTTGTTGAACAAATGTTGTTTCATTCTAGAACGACGTCTAAAGTACGTATCAGGAATGCACTGTTACGGACAAAATAATCGTCCAAGAGATCCGTACCTCGTCGTTGCCTGCTTCTATCAAGGTTTGCTGAACGGCTGAGCCTGTATATCTGAGCCACAGCTTGGATGACTTGATGAGAATGTGAGGCTCTTTGGCTTCTTGCTTTGTCATCTCTCCTTCTATGCTCTTCATCCTCTTCATCTTCCATCTCATTTTGGGCCACCTGGAGATTGAACATTTCTTCCCCTTGCTTAAAAAATTCTTTCTCTTGCTCCTCGATTACCCACAACATCCTTGAAGAAGAAGACATTGTAAGAAGGAAGCAAAAACTATGAATAATGATAGAGATTTTGATTTTGGTGAAGAAGGAAGCAAAAACTATGAATAATGATAGAGATTTTGATTATGGTGTGTGATTTCTGGTTCTGGATGGTGGGTTATATGGAGGAAAAATAAAGGATTAGGTTGTAGATAATGCCACGTGGCATGTCGTCCTTTGTTAAAAATCTGATCAAAATCTATCCTCAAAGATTGTTTTCAGATTGTGACACATGACGCGACGTGATTGGTAAAAATCTTATCAAAAATCTATCCTTAACGATTCTGAAAAGGTAACGACACGTGATTACAAATAAAATTACTTTGTATTATTTTATAAAATAAAAAATACTAATATTTTATTACCTATTGCCATGGCTATTCAGTGTAGGGGTGGAGATGCAAAAGGCAGTTATTGTTCATTGGAGGCTATTCAATAGTGACTTGCCCTTGGGGGCCTTTGTAATGCTGGAGTTGCTCTTACTCCCTCACTCTTTCTCTATGTACCCATTCCCTTCAACCCCACCCCCCATACTTTTCCCCATCTCTCTCTTTGCAACCAACGTCAGCGGACAAAACCCACCCCTTTTCTAGCTCCTGCCCTTCCCATCAACCTTCTGTTCACCCCCAACCTTTCCCATCAACCCTCTGTCCACCCCAACCTTTCCCATCAACCCTCTTGCCTCTTATTGTGCAAACCCTAAACTCAATGTCACCCTCTGCCTCTCTGCACGATCTCCTTGACGAGATCGAAAACAACCTAACGGGTTGGGCCTTTGCTAACTAAAAATTTAAGCCTAGGGAACACATAATGGACGGCCCAAAACAACCCAACCCCAATTTCAGCCGCAATTTAATGGCTTCTTGTGATGGTGCCTCCTGGTAAATTTTATGCCCACAAGAGCAACATAAGTTGGTACAAATGAACCCCACCAACAATATAATTCACTGTAACTTCTCTAACTAACTATCATTGTGATAAAAATCCCCGCCTAGGCGCTTGACGGTTGGCCACTACCTTGGTTAATCTCTAGGTGTTGAAAATTAACGAAGGGCGCCTAGACTTACTTAGGCGCCCGCCTAATCCACCCAGACCTGCCTAAGTCACGGCTCACTTGGACAGAAAATAGATAACTTTTATTTTGCATGTTATTTTTTTAATAAATTGTACGAGTTTGTTTTTTTTATTTTTTTTTAATAGCAATTGTAAAAGACTTATTGAATACTTATGAACACACATTACATGTTTGTTTCCCATGTTTTCAATATATTTCAATACTTTATAATATATATATATATATCTCATTTTATTTTACAGTTTATGATGAAATTATATATATTTTTAAGTATAAGTAGACACTTATTATACAATATATAATAGATTTATTTAAATCCGCCTAGTCTGCTTAGGTCCCTGCCTAGCCACCTAGACTCCGCATAGGCGCTAGAGTCCGCATAGGTGCTAGACTCCAGTCCGCCACCCGACTATTGTCTAGCATCTTTCAGAACCTTGCTAACTATACAAACACTTCACAAGTTAAGTTGGACAAGAAAAACCTCAATATTCAATAGTATTTAGATAGCTAGCATCCATTTGACATTTTTCAGCTCGTAAAGTTTCTTATAAATATATTGTTTCATTTTTTCCTTTAGCAATATAGATATGATTACAAGAAAATAATGTGACCTCGCTAAACCTTTTTAGGTAAAACCTAAAGACCTCTTTTCGTATTTAGGACTGGATTGGAATAGATAACTTTCAAAATTCAACGTATATTAAAGGTAGAAGAGGATGATATTAAACACAAAGAAACTATCATGTCTGGGATGGGACAAATGCAAAAATATTCCTAGCTTATTGTCTAAAATTCGTCACTTTTCGGGACTTATTTTTAGTCACAAAAAATAGTACTCTTATCACATTTATCATACTACATTTGTATCACCTTTCTAACAGAAATGAGATCCACAAACTGAATTCAAATGACAGATAACAAAGAATAATGATAACCTCAATATGAATTTACTAACTCATTGAGTAGACAGATGCTTGCGGATGGCAATGTCCTTGAAACAGATTTTTACCTCTACTCAGTGCTTGTAGTTCGTTAGGTGTCCTCTTCACCAGGATTCAATTATCTAAATCAAAATCCCAACACTGGTACTTTGATTTTTGGCGAAAATCAATGTGGTTCTTAATAGGAAGACAAGTATGGAAGTCTGGGGCTGATGATTATTTTTCTATCATGCGATGGTGTGTTTATAGAAAACACGTTGAACCTAATGCCAACAGGTGTGAGCAGTTACAAATCGTTTCTCATCAGACTTATCCTTTTGGAAAGGATATGAATGAATTAAACCAAGTTTTAAGTGTACGAGAAACCTTTACTTCATCAACGTGGGATATATAAAATAAGTAAGAATTTCTACTTTAACATTCCAACAATACCCCACATTTGAGTTGAAATTTCATTCAAACACTAATAACACCCCACATTTGAATGCAAATCTAAATGCAAATGTAATGCAAGGCTGTTTTTCTTACTAAAGAAAGAATAGATATAGTACGCATCGAGAGAAGTGTCTTTTGGACTTTAACTTACTCTAGTGATAACATATCAAGTTTACTTGGTGACACAATGGATATGGAAGATCTTGAACTATTCAGCGCAGAAGTAAAGCAAGACATATGTCTCACACGTATTATATCTGCCACACGTCAATTCATACGTTTGTGTTCATTTTGATCCTGAACATATCCCAATTTTCATAGGAGCTTTAGAGAATTTAGCCATCTCAATTCTCATAAATGTGACCCCATTTACTCCTACATAGGTGACATTAATTAAGAATGGTTTGCCACATTCCTCTTGATAGTAAGATATTAACGTCACTAAATGTTTTAAAACATAACCTCTAACATCAACATACTACACACATCTTCGTGATAGGAATGGGTATGGTGTGTCTTCAGTTATTGGATCAAACCCAACTTGTTTGCCTATTGAACTTAGACCATGAGATCTCCAATCAACTAAGTTAGGTTTCCACCCGATTCGATTCATTGAATTGGCTTAAGACCCATTTCCCTCAATGTAACTAATATTTGCTCTTTTGGTAGGCCTTTCGTCAAAGGATCAACTATATTTTCCTTTAACTTTACATAATCAATGGATATAATTCTATTAGAGAGCAACTTCTTAAGAGTATTATGCCTACGCCTGATAGGTCTAGACTTTCCATTGTATACATGACTTTTGGCTCTTGCTTCCGCTGCCATGCTGTCACAATGTATATAGATTGCGGAAACAGACTTAAGCCACATCGGAATATCCTCTAGGAAGTTTTTAAGCCATTCAGCTTCTTCAATAGCTAACTCCAAAGCAATAAATTCCAACTCCATGGTAGACCGTGCTATACACGATTATTTAGAGGATTTCCATGATATTGCTACACCCCCCTGAGGTAAATACATATCCACTAGTAGATTTAGTTTCTGAAATATCAGAAATCCAATTGGAATCACTAAATCCTTCGATCACAAGTGGATGTTTAGTTTATTGCAATCTATAGTCAATTGTGTATTTCAAATATCTTAATACTCGCACTAATGCATTCCAACGCGCTTAACCAGGATTGCTTGTGTATCTACTTAGCCTATTTACTGAGTAAGCAATATCAGGCCTAGTAGAATTCATCAAATACATTAAGCTTCCAATTATTTAGGAACATTGCAGTTGAGATATGGCTTCACCATCATTCTTTTTTAATTTGCAACTGGCTTCTAAAGGAGTGAGAGCAGGTTTAGTGTCAAAATGACCAAACCTCCTTAATATCTTTTCAACATAATTGGACTGAGTTAAAATATAGCCTTTACTATTTCTCTTTAATTGAATTCCAAGAATGACATCGGAAAGACCTAAGTCTTTCGTATCAAAACTTGAATGTGACATTTTCTTTGTTTTGTTTATGACATATTTATTACTGCCCATTATCAGTATATCATCAACATACAAACATACAATAACACAAGAGTTATCATTACTTTTAATGTGTACACATTTATCGCATTCGTTAATTTTGAACCCCTATGTTAACATATTATGATCAAACTTTTCATGCCATTGTTTAGGTACTTGTTTGAGTCCATATAATGACATAACCAGTATACACACCTTATTTTCTTGTCCCTTAACCACAAAACCTTTAGGTTGCTCCATATATATTTCTTCATCTAATTCTCCATTTAAAATGCGGTTTTCACATCCATTTAGTGAATTTCTAAATTCTAAATAGCTGGAACAACAATTAACGTCCTAATAGATAATAGACATAATCCTCAAAACTGGAGAATATGTGTTGAAATAATCCAACCCTTTTTTTTGGTGATAACCTTTGGCAACTAATCGTGCCTTGTATTTATCTATTATTCCATCCGCCTTAAGCTTCTTTTTTGAATATCCATTTATGGCCAATTGGTTTACTACCAGGTGGTAGATCAACCAATTCCTATGTATTATTTTGCATAATGGATTCCATTTCGCTTTTGATTGCTTCCCTCCAAAGAGGAGCCTTAGTAGAAGCCATAGCTTCTCTATAAGTTTGTGGATCTTTTTCAGACAAATATGCAATGAAATCTGGTCCCCAATTTTTAGAAATTTTATTTCTTTGTCCTCTCATGATCTTGGATCCCTGAAGAAGAGGTTTCACCATGATTTTGATCATGCATTCTCTTATTTGTTGAACTAGACTCCTTTGCCTTTTCTTTTTCTTTACAAGGAAAAATATCCTCAAAGAATTATGCATTTGTTGATTGTAATATCGTATTAACATGTATGTCCGGGATTGCAAGCTTTACTACAAGAAATTTGTAGGCTGTACTATTATTTGCATATTCTATGAATGCACAATAGATATTTTAGGTCCAAGCTTTGTTCTTTTTGGCAACGGTACTTGGACTTTCGCTAGGCAACCCCACTCTTTGAGGGTTTTGTGTGTAGACATATGTCATTTGCATTCTTCATAAGGTGACTTGTTGGTCTTCTTATGAGGAATTTTATTTAATATGATGTTTGCAGTAAGTAATGCTTCACCCCACAAATTGTGTGGAAGTTCGGAGCTATTTAACATGGAATTAATCATGTCTTTGAATGTTCTATTTTTTCTTCCAGCTACACCATTTTGTTGTGGTGTATATGGATCTGTTGTCTGATATATAATTTCATGTTGTGCACAAAAATCTAAGAAGGTTAAAGACTTATACTCCCCTCCTTTATGGGATCTAAGTGCTTTGATTTTTCTTTCAAGTTGATTCTCGACTTCTGCTTTATGTCTTAAACATATCCAACGCTTCATCTTTGCTATGAATCAAATAAACATAACAATACTTACTAAAATCGTCTATGAATATAATAATTCTTTCCTCCACGAGTTGGAGTCGTTTTAAAGTCACAAAGATCACTATGAATTAGACCAAGCAATTCATTTGATCTTCCCAAAATTGACTTAAAAGTTTGCCTAGCAACTTTGGATTCCATACATGTTTCACAGTTATGATTAAAATTGATTTCAAATTTGGGTACTAATTCTAAGTTAACCATTCTATACATAGAACGAAAATTCACATGTTATAGTCTAGCATGCTAAATATTAGAGGACTTAACAATATGAGTAGAAGCCTTATTTATATTATTAATAACATCAACAACCAATACATTGAGTTTCACAAGGCCATCGGCTAAGTAGCCATTCCAACAAACATCCCTCCCTTAGTTAGGACAAATTTGTTGGATTCAAATACAAGCTTGAATCATTTAGCAATCAAAATAGGGCTAGAAACCAGGTTTCTTCTTATTTTAGGAACATGCAGCATGTCAAGCAAAGTTAGGCTTTTTCCAGAAGTGAGTTTGAGTACAACTTTGCCTCTGCCTTCAATTGCAAATGTTGTAGCATTTCCCATATATAATTTCTCTCTAGCAGCAACAGCACGATACTCCATGAACATTTTTTTGTCAGCACATATATGGCAAGTGGCACCCGTATCAATCATCCAGTCGCTAATATTTAAAACTATATTATTTTCGGATTCCAGGACAACAAATTCACCTTCTTTCGTAGTCATATTTGCATGGTTATTGTTGTTGTTATTGTTGTTTCCATTAGCATGAATTCCATCATTTTGATGGCAATATTCATGTGCTTTATGGCCCACTTTGACATCAAATCTTCATCAGACTGCGAAGCATCTTCCTTGACAACATATGCCAAGTTCATTGTTGTGAGATAGAAAAGCATCTTTTGATGCCATCTCTTAAAGTCAACTCCTTTAAATTTCTCTGGCTTCTCCAAGTGAGGATTTTTGGAGCCATTGACAGCATTCGCAGACACATTTTGTTGATCCATTAAGATCTATTTCAAGATTGCTACAAATAAATAAAATAGATTGTATTCTTCAAATATATTATATGAAATTAATCATATAAAATCACAATATAAACTAATATATATAAAAGATGTAAAGCACATCAAGTGTGTGTGCGTGTGTGCGTGTGTGTGTGTGTGTGTATAAAAGATGTAAAGCAAATCAAGTGTGCGTGCGTGCATGTGTGTGTGTGTGTGTATGTAATTCTAGAAATGGGACCGCGGCGATCCCATTTAGTGTGTGTGTATGTAATTCTAGAAATGGGACCGCGGCGATCCACGACACTAAATGTGATCCTAGGGGGAACAGCACCGCCACCACAAGGTTCCACCATGGGAACCACCGCAGGTGGCCACCCGTGGCGAGGTTTATGGCACCACTACCACGGCTTGAGCCTTGCCATCCATTCCATGTCATTTCAAGCCCAACACAAGCCCAACGTGTTGCCAAGCCGAGCCCTAGCCTCGCATCCACGTGTGCTACACACCGAGCAGCCCACTCCCGTGGCCCAACCTAATCTTGCCGAGCAACCTGCTCTCATGGCCCAACCTGCTCCCACTGAGCAGCCTGTTCTCATGGCCCAGCCTGCTTCCGTGGCCCAACCTGCTCCAGTGGGCCAGCATACTCTCATGGCCCAGTCTGCTCCTGTGGCCTTCCAAGTAGCCCAAATCGGTCCAAGACCAGTTTAACCATCCCAGCTCCAAATTTCTGGACTGATGATCAAACCAGGAGCATTTTCACCATATTTTTTTGCGGATTTGACATTTCCCAACTTAAATCTCATGCCCAGAGTCTACCACACTTCCATTGCTCAAGGAGAAACATTCTTTCCAAGCTCTTCCAATCCAAATGGCGAACAACACTTGTCTCGACAAGTCATAGTGTTGACGAGCGCCCTAGCATAGCAGACGACCTTGGTGAACCAACTCTTGCAGCACACCAAGATGCAATGTGTTCCAAACGAGGTGTTCCAAAGAAGGACAAGGGCAAATGAACAACCTCTCCAGCAGTGTCCCGACAAGTAGCTACTCGATCAGCCACGAACCGAGCGTTTGGGCAGAGTACACTCCCGATTGAGCCTCCAAGATAGCGTATACTCCCGTTTTAGCGCGTGGAGGAGCGGGCACTCTCGACTAAGCCCACGGATGAGCATACACTCACGATTAAGGCCACACTCCAATAATCAACATGGGCAGCCTTCCAAGCGAAGTGTTCATTCGCGGCTAAGCCCGCAAGAAGCATCATCCGCATCACATCGGAGTAGGTAGCACGACGGACGGAGAGAAGCAGTCACTTAATTCGGCTCATGTTCAACTGGCAGCCTGCGAAGAACTCGCTCGCCTGCTAGGAACGCACCACATGCACCGTATCCGCGGCATAGATGAGCTAAACACATGGAAGAACAGCCTAGAACAGCAAGTCACGATTGGGGGCAGTGAGAGCTCTGCTACCCCAACAAAGGAAAACTCAGGAAGAAGTAGAGAGACTCTTGACCAAGCGATTGTCTGATTTCCAACGCAACAAGGTCACCGACAAGGCACTACGGCGAAACATGACCAACATAAGCAGGTCACCCTTCACTGACGAGATCGAGCAAACAGAGCCTCCATGCGAGTTCAGCATGCCACATTTCACATCTTTCAAAGAGGATGAAGACCCGAAGAGACACTTAAAGCACTATCAAAGCGCAATGATCCTATATTGAAACAACGATGATCTCATGTGCAAGATATTCGCCACCACTCAACAAGGCAAGGCGCAAGATTGGTTTTACACCCTGCCGCCACAATCTATCTGAAGTTTTGACAAACTTTCTTTGGTTTTTACCAAAGAATATTCATCCTATCGCTCGATCAAAAAAAAGTCCGACCATTTGTTCAACGTCAAGAAGAACCCAAAAGAGTCGTTTTGTGACTATATGAAGAGGTTCAGAGCAGAGAAAGCAAGGATAATCGGATGCAATGACTCGATAACTAGAGCAACATTCCAAAAAGGACTTCCAGTAGACCACCCACTATTTAGAAAATTGATCATGAAAGAAGATTTAATTCTAGCATACTCTTTCATTCTGGCAGAGAAGCATGCACTTTAGGACGAGGCATGCCAATGCACATTCAAGGACTTGAAGAAGTACCCGACATCACCTCCCTACTATCCAAACCGAAGCAGATGAGGACTGATTCACATGTTTGACGGTATATGAAGCAACAATAAGCTCTACCATCATACGAGAAGAGCTGGGGGCTCGACTACCTGTATTCCACAGTTCAAAAGCTCTCATCGATGCTATCAGAAATTCAAAAGCTAACTTTGGTGATAGTTGTTGCAACCCGAAAACTTAAGTTTTACCTTCAAACACACACAGTCATCCTTATGACGCATTATTCCGCTCAATCCAAACGCGCGATGATAAAGGCGTAGACCATGGTAGATGCAAAGTTTTTTGACGAACGCAACAATTCAGTTCAAAAGACACGCCAAGGGCAAACGAACACTAGAAGGACACACTCGGAAGCAAGTTTTGTCCTCGTTGCCCCAAAAGATTCTACGTAAGAGCAACATGTACCGGCAGTTGAGCACTACCTCCTGCTACGCGTCACATGGCCCTAGCCGACCCTTACTCCATAATTTAGCTCTAGAATGGTCCAATATCGATAGTTGAGCATTTCCTGCTATGTGTAACATGGCCCCAGCTCCACGACTCCCTACTATGCACCAAGATGCTAAGAAGTTAGTACAAAAGTGCGACCGCTGCCAACGCTACAAGCCGATACAAGCACTGCCTGCCAGTGAGTTACACCCGCATACGAGTCCTTGGCCATTCATGTAGTGGGCAATCGACCTGGTAGGACTTATGCCACCTACTACTGGGGGCAGAGGCATGATGATCGTGGCAACTGACTACTTCACCAAATGGGTAGAAGCAGAGCCCAAGACGACCACGACTCAAACGGACATAGAGCACTTTATATGGAGGAACATCATTTGCCGATTTGGCATCCCACAATCCATCATCACTAATAACGGCCCACAATTCGTGGGCAAAGGTATAGCGAAGTTCTTCCAAAAGTATGGCATCAAGCAGCACGTGTCCACGCCGAGATATCCTCAAGGCAATAGGCGGGTTGAGGCATTCAACAAGATGATCCTCGACTGCCTCAAGAAATCCCTCACCAACAAGAAGGGAAAATGGCTAGACGAACTCCCCGGATGTCTATGGGCATATCGCACACCAAAAGATGAGCAACCGGTGAGACTCCTTTCTCTTTGGCATTTGGCTCAGAAGCAATCATTCATCCTAATGTCATCAAGTCAAGTATCACTGCTCTACTACCAAGCATTGAGCTGAATTGTAAGGAGATGGCCATAAGTTATCTGGTAAAGGAGAAGCACGATCATACCATCACCCGCATCGCAGCATACCAGCAACAGCTCATTTCCAACTACAACAAAAGGCCAAGATTCGGCAGTTCCAGCTCGAAGATCTAGTCCTAAGAAAAGCCTTCATTATTGCCTATAGAGAAGGCTCCAAAAAGATGGATCCCATCTAGGAAGGTCCATACAAGATTAACAGAGTAGGCGGCAAAAGTAATTACACCCTCGCCACCATGAAACGACAAAAACATCGAAAAGTAGTGGAGCACATACAATTTGAGGAAGTACCATGTGTGACCTCCCACTACATCAAAGCCCTGAAAACTCAAGCAGCACGATGGGGACCACCTCACAAGCTGAGGATTATCCAGTTGTTATGCAGTTCCTACCTTATAACTAAGTTCTCGTTTGCTTCACTCGTTTTTTAATGAGGAATTCAGAAGTAATCATAACTTGGCTCAACTGCATACTTACATAACTGGTCACTCCTACACTTAAAAAAAAGACCGCGCCCTTCTTAGGGAATCATTGCAGGAATTGCGCCCCTCGAGGGACAAAGTATGCTTTCTAGTGCGAGAGGGTAAACCAATTCCCCGACACCCACATGGGTCAACTCTTCAAGACGAGAGGATAAACTCTACACTCCGAATATCCAGACGTGGATGAGCCTGGCTGCCTTAGTATAACTAGATGCATGATGGCTTGCGCTGGGATTCCTAGAAGTAGCCACAATGGTCTTTTTCAAGGCTTAGCTAACTGAAGGATTTTGGGTCTCTTGGCTTAATCCGTAGGGAACCAGGCCCTAGAGACGGAGAAGGCACATTACGCAATACATCCAATAGACGGCTGCACTGAAACCCTAAAGCTGCTACCGAGTGCACTAAGGTAGCCTATAGTTTCCAAAAGATTGCTTACGGCTTACCCTTCGAGCAGTAAAGTCATGCTAAACTTATACAACCGCACATTCTTGTGAAAGGTTAAACAAGCTAGAATGTATATACAAAGCTTTATCCACTGCCGGTATGCTACGTAGTCGATAAGCTTCACCTCTGCCAAGTGCAAAACAACTTACACCAAGTCCTAAAGTGTTGTAATACTTGCTACGCAACCTACGGAATTGGAGAAAGCCAAGGTTAACAACTAGTGGTTACGCAGATTTGTCTGCTTCTGTAAGTAAGGCATCTGGCTGCTAACCCTATGGCTAACAACTTTGCAAAGTTCTATACCAACACCTACGGTTGCATAGACTACGCGGGCCTATCTGCTTATAGAAAAGTACCACGCCTGCCACTGGTCTATAAAGTCTAAAGGTTAGGGCATGAACAAAAGAAGCGAAGATGAAGAAAGCGAAGGAAGGATGTTTATAAATAACTTGAAAAGGCCAAAGGAGTTCAAGAAAACAAGAGCTACAAGGAAAAACAAAGAAAATCCTAAAGGCTACCTAGAAGACTACACTTCAGCAACTTGGACATCCCACAACTACCGATCATCACATATTCAGCAGCAGCGACGCTCTTAGCAGCGGCATCATCCAGCGCTTCACCCCTAACTGCCCTAGCCTGGGCACCAACTTCTTCAACTACTTCACCAATAGAAGCCTCAAAAGTAAAAGCAAGCAAGTCTTCCGGAGAAATAGAGAATGTCTCGAAACCTCGAGCCCATCATTCTCACATTTCAGCTGCTCATTCTCTTTGAGCAGACCAACACGAACACGCTGCAGCTCATCCATTTCTTTCTTCAAACTTCTGTTGATCTTCAGTACACCTTGAAGTTCCAACACTTGGGGTTCAAGCCTATTGATTATAAGCAGCAATTAACTCTTCATCCTTTGTATAAGCAGCGAAATGAGAAACTGCAAACTCAAGATCTTGAATCTGAGGTATGTAACATCCAATCTCTTTCTCTACACTTTCATACTTAACTTGGATCGCGTCAAGCCTGGTCTTCAAGTCAATGATCTCTTAGCGAACTGGTCTCAAGCTGCAGAGAAGTGAGGGCAAAAATATTAGACCCATTCAAAGCAACGAGCTCAAAGTCCAACCTCTTGATCTCCTCGATCGAGGAATAAGCTTCAGCTACCATAGTCTTCACCACCTCCTTGGCAGCCTTGCTATATATGCATCATAACAAGCAGAGCAGTCATTCTATATTGGGTCATATGCTTCACAAAGGAACTTGGGCAAACAAACATTTCTAATGCCATCAACAAACTTGGCACAAATGTCCATGTCCTTTAAGCAAATCTGGTTTCAAAAGCACACAGATCTCAGCAGCCTCCCTTGAAGCAGGCTTAGTGAATTTCTCACAGCTGCCCACGCGATCAGTCTTTTCCTTCCCAGTAGGCAAATTAGTTTCAGCAGCAGAGGAAATGGGCCTTAGCTGCCACTTTAGCAGCAGAGTCCACCTGATCGCTCTTTATAATAGCAAGGCCTTTCCAAATGAGAACCGGACTTAGCTCCCAACGGATGTTTTGGCGCAGACTTCGGCACTGGGGGCATGACAAAACCTCTACACTGAGCAATACTATCAACAATCGAATTACCCATTCTCGACATAGCAGGTGCCACAGGCTCAGATCTAGCAGCCTTATTTTTCTTCCTATTGGAAGAAGTCATGTCAATCACAGGCCTCACGACAGTAGGTGGACCCTCACGAGCAGCGGAAGAAGTCTTTAATTTTTTCTTAACCAGCATCTCTTGAGTAGACGGGGAAGATCTCTTCTTTCCACCTTCATTCACAATAGGCTCCACGATAGCGATCAGACGAGCCAAAGTATCCGCCTTGATCCTCTTTACCTTCTCTTGAGAGAGCAACCCACATTTCTCCCGTCGAAGAGAACTAAGCAGCCAACGCTATTCACGGTACTCAGTAGGGGAACTCAACCCCTACTAGCTTTTTCCTTATTTCTTTTTTCTCAAACCAGCAGGCAGGAGGCCTGTTTGCCCAACATTTTAGCAGCCCATGAGGCCTTCGAACTCCTCATCACTCTCAATCGCTGGCCTGGCCTGTGTCAGGTCCAAGAGCCCAAAGGACATGAGTCATACGATTATCCTAGCACTGCGCCCCAGCACCATAATCCGTGACCCTAGCCGCACAAGCTGCCCTTGGCTCTAGCCAAGCCAAGTAGCCTAAAGCAGTGGTCCCTGCCATAACACCTCCTTGGCCCATGCCGAGCTAACTTCTAGCCTCTGCCAGCCGACATGCCGCACCACCTCGACGGCTGCCCCACAACAGCACTATCCAAGAAGAAGACAAGAAAAATTAAAATTTTCTTACATTGGTGCGGCATAGAGAAGACGAAGAAAGCAACAAAAAATGGTCCTTTGCACGGGCAAGATGTAGAAGATTGTTAGATGAGGGGGAACAAATATCCTCTAAGCTCTCTTTCTCTTGTAGGGTTGAATAAATTGCTCTTCAAAGTTGATTTAATAACCCACTTAAGGTGGACTTAAATAGGTTTTGAGAGATTTATTTCCTTTTCCTAGAAGGATCTAATTTCCTATTAAAGAGGGAATCTACATCAAAATAGGAAGTAGTCTTAAGCAAGAAGATCTCTACACATGATGCCCTTTCCTGCGAGCAGCCCAATAGGTGTAGGGGCATTTGTGGAGCCAAAAATAATCACAAGGCGACACGTGGATTTTTGGATAAAAGAGGACAAAAATACCCTTGAGGCATATTAGGATTCCTACGCGCGAGCAGGGGGAAATTATCCCTCAACCAAGTCAAAAATGTCCAAAAAAAGGTAATAATTCAAAATTCATCTCATCAAATCCCTTTTACAAGGTAATTCCCAAAACCTATTTCATTCCATATACTTTTACCTCTTTTTCCTCTTTTAGCTAATCAATTAAGCTTTCATTCCATAACCTCCCAAAAAACATTCCTTT
Source organism: Pyrus x bretschneideri (assembly GCF_019419815.1). Taxonomy (NCBI): domain Eukaryota; kingdom Viridiplantae; phylum Streptophyta; class Magnoliopsida; order Rosales; family Rosaceae; genus Pyrus; species Pyrus x bretschneideri. The sequence goes on along the minus strand of NW_025999806.1, from coordinate 634,524 downwards.
TAATTAGCCAATTAATATATTTATTCCTAATCAATATATTAATTGCTAATTAAATCACCAAATAACACCCAAAAACACATAAAGGGCCGGCTACTCTTTCTCCAAAGAGGACTGGCCATGCCCTATAAATATGACCCACATTTCTTTAAAAACCTAGGTCTTCACTCTTACTAAAATTCTCTAAAATTCTCAAACACTTTCCCTCTAAATTCTAACTTTGGCATCGGAGGTTCTTCGGCCAAAGCCCCCTCCCCCCCCCCCCCAACCCAATTCATCGTGGGTGCGTGAGGCTCTTGGCCTTGACCAAAGGTGTTAATTGTTTTGTAGGTGCAATTTTGCCCAAGATCAAGGAGGAAGAAATTTGCATCCACAAATTGCACTATACCAAGCTCTTGGATCTTGTTTCAAACCATAGAGTGCCTTCATGAGTTTGTAGACCTTGTTTTCAGAACCTTCAATTTCAAAACCTTGTGGATGGTCCATGTACACTTCCTCTTCTAGAACACCATTTAGAAAAGCTGATTTTACATCCAACTAATACAATTTTAAGCCCTTTTTGTGCAGCCAATGCAATTAGTGGCCTTATGGTATCTAACCTTGCCACAATTGCAAGTGTTTCATTGAAGTCAATTTTAGGCTTTTGTGAGTAGCCTTTGGTCGGCAATCTTTATTTGCTCTTCTTCACAGACCCATCCAAATTCATCTTGATCTTATAGACCCATTTTAAGCCAATTACCAATTTGTCACTTGGTCCGTCAACCAATTCCCATGTTTCATTCTTTTCTATCATTGAAATCTCATACTTCATAGCTTTTTACCATGATATGTCTTTCTCTGCTTCCTCAAAATTCTTTGGTTCAAGCACATAGTAATTAGAAGTAGCAAAGATTTCATTAAGATTCTAGTCTTATTGGTTTTAAACTTGGAGTTGAGCTTTGTGGTTCTTCAATCTAAGGACTTGATCTTGTAGATTGAGAAGTTTGATGTGGTGTACTAATTCTCACATCTTCATGAACTTCTTGTTCCTTTCTTGTCAGCTTCTAGTTCACTGAGTTTAACTTACAGAGGAATTTTAGCTTGTTCTTTTGCATTAGTCTCCTAATTCCACAATGCCTCTTCATTAAAGATCACATCTGTGGAAAGATTGATCTTTTTTGTTTTCGGGTTGAATAATCTATAACATTTCTCATTGATTTCATACCCCACAAATATGCATGTATTGGTGGATTCCTACAACTTGTGTCTCAACTATCATGGCACATGAGCGTAACACACTGAGGCAAAGACTCTCAGGCCCTTTTTTTTACTGGCTTTCTAACATTGTACGCTACAAAAGAAGTCAGTTTGTCTAAAAGCTTTAGTGGGACATCTATTCAGGAAATAAATTACAATGTTAACAACTTCTACCCAAAATAAATAAGGCATTTTCCTGTCATGTAACATGAACTTAGCCATTTTTAACTAGTCTTGTGCAGTGCCCTTTTTTTTTTCTTTTTTTTTTTTTGGTGAATATGCAACTGTAAATTGTTTTTCTAAGCCCAAATTTTCACAAAATGCATTGAATTTTATTGAAGTATATTTACCTTCTCTGTCACTTTTTATCTTCTTAACTTGATGCTCACTTTGCAGCTGCCATTGGTTTGACGTTCTTGAAAATATTGAATACTTTTTACTTAAATCTCCTGAAATATACTCACTACATCTTGGAGTAGTGAATAAATGTCGGGTAGTATTTGTTCTCACTGAAGGTAGCAATTTGCATAGGACCACCCACATAAGTGCGAATCAATTCTAGTGGTTTTGAAGCGCTCCATGAGTTTCCTGCTTCAAATACATCTCTGTGATGTTTTTCAAATGCACACTCTTCAAAAACTTCATTGCAACCCTCTATTTGAGGAACACCTTGGACCATTCCAAACTTCTGTAGACTTTTTAAACTCTGCGTATTTAAATGACTAAAACATTTGTGCCCTAATTTGATAAACTCTACAACATTACCCTTCATTGCCATCTCATTAAAGTACTCCAGGAATAGTGGAAAACTTATGTTTTCCATCTCAACTTTTGTGACTAATTTTGACAGTGATTATCATCAAATATCTCAAGCATGTAATCACCTAGCAGAAAGTATCCATACTCCAGCATTTGACCAACATTGAGTAAATTCTCATATAATCTTGACACTAGTATTACCTCTCTTATATATCTCCTTCCTTTTTTCGTTTCAATAATAAGAGTACCTTTGCCAACTGCTTTCACAAGATTCTCAGTGCCCATTTTCATTTACCTGTGTAAGTAGTGTCAATGTTAGTAAGGTGTGACTCATGAGTTGTCATATGGTTACTACAACCACTGCCAATGTGCCAAACTTCTTTGTCATTCACAATAGTATTATTAAATGCGCAGAACACATTTAATGCCTCTTCCACTTGATTTGCACAATTCACTTGTTAAGTGACCTTTGAACAACAATCCTTTGACGGATGACCAGACTTAAAACATTTGTGACACTTTGCTTTTCTTTAAACCAACATTCTCCAACATGTAGCTTACCACAAATCATCTAGAGTGTTTTTATATTTCCATTTCCACTATTGTTTCCACTGTTGGCTTTCACACTTAAATTTCCATTTCCTTCCTATTTCTTGTAGTTTCCTTTCCACCCTTTCTTCTATTTGTAGTAGTTTGACTGACTACTAGACGGAAAATTGAGTGACTCAAATGCTCTCTATGGCTACATCAGCATGTCTCTCTAGTCTTATGCATGTACATTTTCAAAATCACGTCTAAGAGATTGAAGTTTTACTTTTCTTACGTTTTTATCACCTCTATATTCTTGTTGCAAAATAAAGCTTGTAACTTTTACAACATTTAAATCACAGATTATGAAATCACAAAACCCAAAAGGATTCACCAAACACTAGACTTAGGCTCCGATACCACTTGAAGGAAAAATTTGTCCACTTAAAAAATTTGAGCAACACATGCATAAAATTAACAATTAAAGATGGTATAAACTCAAAACAATTACAAATCCTATAAAATTCAAGGCCTAGTGTTGGTGAACCAAGACTCTTTACAAATTAAAGCGAAGAGAGATTTGAGCTTTCGTACCCTTGAAGCTCATCCTTGTTTACACAAAGGTTATCACCCAAGTGGAGAGGGCCTTTAAATTCATTCCATACTCCATGGATGCTTCCTTGTGTTTTGGATTTTCTCCTTGAAACTTTTCCTTTGCTTCTTCTTTGCTCCTTGAGTTTGATGAAAAAGTATCTCCAAAAGCCACCAAAGTAGGAGGCCTCTAAGTTCCGACACCAAGGAAGGATTGAAGAAGAAGATGAATGCTATAGGAGGAGGAAGATGCTAGTACCCTCCTCCTACACAGCTAGCCTCCAAGAGAGAAAGAGAAAGTTTGTTTCCTCTCATCTTTCCTTAAAAAAACCCCAATGAAGTTTTGGGCAATAATGCCCCTTATAAAGTCTCTTACTTTAAGTGACTTAAATGAAACAAAGCCTTTCCCTCTTATATGGCCGGCCTTGGGTTTTTATTTGGCCATTTAGGCCCTATGTAATTTAAATTGCCATACAACTTAAGTTAATGGGCTTTACTATTCAAAATCCATTCAACTTTAAGGCCCAAGATAATATAAAAATATTCAAAGGTTTCGTAGCAAAAGAGAGATAAAAGAACTTATTGATCTTATAGATAGTAAGTCTAAGTAAGTAGAACTTAAATCATTAGATATAGTTGAGCAATTAAAATTAGAATTTCAAAAAAAATCCAATTAGTGCAAAAAAAATTGAGTGAAGAAGTAGATGAGTTACATAATAAAATAGATAGATTATTAGTTTAATGACCGATTCTAGAACTATTAGAAAATATATTCAAGCTTTGAATGAAATTAGTAAGTTAGATAAAGAACCAGTTGTCTTAACATACTTCTCATCACAAGTACCTAGTTGTAATATCCCCATAGACAAAATAATTTGATTATCCAATTAGTTTTAAATTTAGCTGAGAAATTAGATCAAGTTGAAGAACAAATAGTAGAAATATATTAATCAAGTTTTACATAACACATCTTCATCACTTCCACCATCTTTGTTACAAAAATTAGAAAATTTAACTTTAAGTACAAATAACCATATTAGAAGACCTAAGCCTTTTGATAATAGAAAATGAAACTCTTTAGAGAAAAAAAGGAAAATAAATAGTTAGAGCCAAAAATATTTATTCTAATGAAGAAGAAGCACATAGTTTATTAGAAGAAGATTTGAAGGAACCCAAAAAAATAAAAATAATTTGGATAATTTAGATTTATTTGAAAATAGAAGTAGAATTGTAAGTAGCATTAGTCAACATGAAGTTAGTTGTATTGATAAAGAAGCTGCACTTAATTTACTCAGTAAAAAAACAGTTATTTGTTTGAGAAAATTACATTTTAGTCAAATTCATATAGGTACAATTTTCAATTAGAATTGCAGGATTAATTAGAGCACAAGAAAGCACAAAAGATTTAGTGTACGTATATGATGATAGATGGGATAATCACCAACATGCATCAATAACAAAAGCTGAAGTATACTTAAGTTCAAACTTAGCAGTTATAGGTTGCATCCAAAATTATGTAATGACAATTAATGAATTTAGTAAATATGTCAAAGTAAGCATAAGAACAAAAAATTATAATATGAAATGAGAATATAAAAATTTATGTATTAACTGCTTGAATCAACAATAACTAGAACTGGGAAAGGATAAATCTAAGAAGATTTAATCGAACCTGACAAATGGAATAAACTACTAGAACTTTGTCTGTCAAAGGAAAAAAGAAAGAATCATACCTTAGTTTAGGATCTCCCTACTCGTTGTAGGAGTAGCTACTGCTTTCCTTCCAATCGGTTCTAAGAGCAAAGGAAACGAGAAGGGTGAACTTGTGCATAGTTAAAGTGTCTAATAAATATAATCATAAGTTTAATTTAGAATTTTAAAATTTAGTTCAAACATTTGGTAGTCAGCAAGTAAATAAGATAGAAGCAAAACCCGTAGATAATAGTTTTCTTAGAAGGAACTCAATATACATTATCTAATTTATAAGTTGCAAAAAATAGACAGCTAGATAGTGTACAAATATATGAAACTATTCCATGAGAAGCAATAATTAGATTTAGTAACTATAAGCAATTGAAAATTTTAAAAGATGATGGAGTGAAAATGAAAGTATTCGTACGACTTTTGATAATTTAGATGTTAGTTAATTTAGTTGAACAAAATTTTGATTACGTTGTAGATAAGTTCATAGAAAATATTGATAATTTAAATGAAGAATAATATTTAGAAAATATCAGACATATGATTTAGGACTACATGGAATCTCAGATGATGAAATGAAAAAAATTAATTTTAAAAATATGAGTAGAACATATTTTACGAGCAAAAGAGTATAATAATTTATTAAAAGTAAAAATTGAATGTAATCTAGCATAAGAAAGTAGTACATCAGGAGTAGAAAATAATTTAGGATACACAACCAAAACAAATCAACAATTTTTAAGACAAACAAATGAGCAAATAATGAACAAGGAGGAGAAAATTACATGGATGAGAAAATGATGAGACCACCTAGAAGAAATAGGATCTCATATTTAAGAGGTATAGAACAAATTAATATAGCAGATAATATATTAAAGTTAGATAATGTAGATCCACAAGATTGGGAGAAACAATTGATAGATGGGAAAAAGGTTGTGTTCATTCATGACACACCTTAATCCCAATAACACAAGTTACGAGATCGTGATGTACTGGCCGACACTAACTTAACTATATGACCCTATCTGGATATGACGTCACAAGCCAATTCAATAATGAAGCCATAGTAAGATAATTATGATGTGTAAGAATTTGAACCAAAGATGTTCATTAAATAATAAATTCCAAAGATGCTACATAAGTACTTATCATCCTCCCCACTTAGGGACACAAATTATCTCAGGTTTAACCCCGTTATTAATCACATCACATCATAACAGCTAGAAGTTTCACATAACAATAAATACAACAAGGTGCAGTGTTATGCATAATCAAAAGTGCAATCATGCAAATATTATTACAACTACAATAAAACTGCAGTAAATGAGCCATCACCCAAAGTCTAGAAGATGAAAGCCTCACTGCCAAGCTCACTCGTCCCTACTGGTGTTCTTCTTAATCTCATTATGTCCTGAAGGGGTCGATAAAACAAAACGTGAGTGGACCAGTTTTAGCACAGTTATAAATTCATCGTTAACTATAATAACCCGGTTTTAAAAACATATATAGCAAAAAACTATATAATATAGTACTATCATAATAGTTAATCTCATTCATCAACATCAACAAAAAACCATCAAGTTCAAGTTCAGAAATCATACCTTCCATCAATCAAACATGCTACCATCCATTAACATAAATATAGCAAGCAGGAAATATACTTGCATCAACTAGTTAATCACAATACCGGTAATACTCATCAACCCTAGCATCCACTAGGACAAATATAACTTGCAAACAAATCTACGATCGAAGATAGCTATACAACTAATCATATGATGACCATGTGGTTAAAATAGATCACGAAATATCTAAAGATATTATTAATATCATCGCGAGTCTTATCCGAGACTAACACAACAATATGCATCCACATATTAAGCATTAAAGCATATATTGTTGACCCTAAAAATTACAAAGCCTACGTGGCGCGCAGGCCGAGTAACTAATAAGCTAACTACGTCCTTCAGTTGAATGCGAGGTGTGCCAACTTATCGGCCGAGCTCGCCCGAGGAGTAAAATTTGTTGATGTTGCGCTGAGCGCATTGCTGACTTCTTTATCTGGCGATTGTGGTCGAGGAAGGAACAAATCTCGACCTTTGGATTCTCGAGCCTAAAGACAAGCTTGCTAGTTCTACGAAGTTCACAAATCGTTGGCGCCGGATTCGGTCACAGTGATTATATTTGTGAGAGTATAAGCACGTCAAATCGACACCAGACTGTACGGACATAAATATTCAAAGGTGATGTATGTCTTGATGGTGAAACGGCCTTCAGAATGCCAAAGTCTGAAACTCACTTGTGAGTATCCAATCATAAAATCACTCGGCGTTCAATGCGTCGAATATCATAACTCGTAACACCTTACTTCGCCGAGAAGGCTGATAAAATGACCTCTGCCAATAAGGATTCGGAAACCCTTCTCAACCGAGACTTGGATAGGTAACCAGTCAGCCTCGACGCAGTGCTATTTATCCAAACTAAAGATGTTCGCCGGTTGCCTTCATAGTGCTATTTATCCAAACTGAAGATGTGTTGGCGGAAAAAAGAAAGTAAAAAATCTCAAGATGTTTGAGAGGTTTTGCGCAGGGCAGTTGTATATTGAATTGGAGGTCCCTGAATTGCACCCTCCTTTCTCTATTTATAGTAGCAAATCCTCCTTAAGATCGAGTCAAAATCGTATCTGGATTGGGACTTCTTGTTATGTTCCAACTCTACTTCGACCAATCCTACTCCTATTAGGACTTTGAACTCACCCTTTTTTTAGGCCATATTCATTGTTGGTTGAGAATCCCAATCGCACTAGGACTTCTTTGACCCCTTTGCTCATCCGAACTACTCCTTCTTGCGATAGGACTCGACCATCCTTGCTGAATGGCCCAGGACTGAAGGAAAATTTGTGAAAAACATGTTCATTTAAGCAACATCAATAGCATGCAATTAACAATTAAAGGCGGAATCATGCTTGTATGCACTTAAAACAAAACATTTACCCATGAAATTCAAAGCCTAGTAGATAGGTGAACCAAGACTCAACTCAAAACAAAGTGAGTTGAGAAATCAATACCTTTGTAGATTCCTCTTTGCATAAGCAAAGGCTAATCACCCAAAGAGAGGGTCTTCATTCCTTGCATCTTGGATCCATGGATTTGGATGGATGAAAAGGTTTCTCCAAGTTCCCAAAATTGAGAACCTCTAAGTCTCCACACCAAGGTATATTGAAGAAGAAATGAGTGACCTAGAGGAAGTAAGATTGCTAGATTTTCCCCTCTAGATTGGCCAAAATTTTTGAGAGAAAGGAGAGCTTGTGTTCTCATCCTTTCCCCAAAAATAACCCTTAGTAAATTTTAGGCTATAAAGTCCTTTATATAGTCCCTTCAAATAAGTGACCTAATGGACCAAAAGCTCTATTCTTTTACACATGGCTAGCCTATAGGTTTATTGGGCTTTCAAGCCCTTTGTTTTATTCAAGTTGTCATACAACTTGAGTTAATGGGCTTGACATTCAAATCCCATTGGACCTTGCGGCCCAAAACTAACCCGAGGTCTTTTAACGAACTTATTCGTTTGATTAATAATCATATTAATTAATCCTTGCCATAAATAATTAAACCATTTAATTATTCTTACTCATCTCTGTTGAATCTTCAAACTCTACCTTACACGGTGTACGATCCATTAGGTTCCTTTTAGCGAGGCAGTGGGCGATTCAAACTCTTTCAAATCGATTGTGAATTGAAACTTACTTTCAATTCTCCCGTTAGTGATAATACACTTTTAGGGCTTCCACAAACCATGAGTGACACCTAGCAGCATATCATGGTTACCCAAGCTAATCAGAAGAGGTGGAGAACCTATTCAGTTTAGGATTACAAATGCAATACGGTCTTTCTCTAATACAATACTCTTGACCACATTGTTTGGTTTGATAGTTTATTCATGTCTACTATCCAATGTGAATCTTTCTACTTATATGATTACCTTGAATGTGATCTGGAACGCATTCCAACATCTCATTCATACTCTGGCCAGAGATTCCAAATCATATCATAGAGTATTCTCCCTCAAACAGTTTGAAGGTTAGAGATCCCTTGTTGCGCATTCACTTGCCTCCATGGCTAAGTGGCTTAACCCCAACGATGCCGTGGACACCCTGATAGAGTGACGTTGACATAATCAAAGATTAAGGACCTAACCACAAGACAACTGTGATGCCTCAGGTCAAAAGACTAATTTGCATTATCCCAACCATGAGTTCTCATGTGACATGAATATGAGAACTCTTCGTTGATCGTGTTCAGTGAACTCATTCTCTATTGAGCACCTACGTACTTGTCTTGATGTCACACACACCAATGACTCGAGACTAGTCACTCTCCCTGAGAGAAGACATAGCACGTACTGATCTTAACGGACTGTCAATGCCCAATTGACAATCCTATGATCAGGAACGTTTAGGATGTGTCAACGAAAGAATGGTCTCATGAATCTAACTTCTTTAGATCGCATTCTTCCAATCACATATTCCTTGGACTTATCGTTTAAGCATATAACATTTATATGAGACGGCTCAAACAATAATGTTTGCCCTTTAAACTACATTAGTTTGAAATGTCCGTAAGTATCATCATATGATTGGTTTTAGGGCACATTTCCAACAATCTCCCACTTGCACTAGAGCCAATCAGCTTAGTCATCATTGATGATACCTCTTCTGTAATTCATTTCATAAATGGCTGAGTAGTAGGCCTAAACAATGGATATCTATATGTTATCCATAGAAGCAACCTTGAGAATAACGACGTCACCATTATACATGATTCTCAATCATGTGGTTCAGTCTCTCATTTGAGTTCGGACCTTGATGAGACCTTGATTCTCTGGCTTGAGCTATCGCCCCATTAGTGTCATACACTTTCTGGTTGGAACCGAATGAAGAGTTCATGAATGAACTTTCCCATCCAAACAACAATGTTGTAAGCTTCTATATGGCAATATATTTTGCATACATGATGGAACACATTAAAGTCATTTACTTTTAACGTTTCCACCCAAATATCTCTTTAGTCATAATAAAGAGATATCTCATTATCACTTTATTCATAATGAAGAGATATTCTATGATGGATTAGATTCATAATCTAATACATTTACGCTTCCATTACGTTATTCTAATTCTTCCTCATTCTTGAGGAATCCATCCTTAGTATTTCTCAAATACCTAAGGATTCACTTGACAGTTGCCATGGTTCTGATCCTGGGCTTGCACTGATATCATCTTGTACCGTTCTAGGTACGACTTATATCAATGTTTTCATACAATATGAAATACATAAATCACCTTTCTGCGTATGCATAAAGGATTCTATTTACGCATTATTTCTTTGGGAGTCAAAGGGTACATTCCCTTTGAGAAGAACAACTTCCTAGTCTCACTAGAATTGTCATTCTAATTGAAGTTTATCATCATATGAGAAACTTCCTAGCATCTCTTGTCTATTTTAGGGATTGATATAATCCAATTATATCTTGAAATCTATCATTATAGATTTCCATCCCATGTATATAGACCATGTCTCCCATATACATTCTATCATTATAGAATGTTTAAAGTCATAACTTTAACGATGAAGAAGTCCTTTCATTTTCAAAATTAATATATATCATGTATATATATATATTCAAATTTAAGAATATGATCAACTCCCACTAATCTTTTGTAAACCTAGTAAACAAAAGATTCATTTACATCTTTATGAGAAATCAAACAATTGATCTTTTCTCATAAGACGCTTATAGCTCCCACTAGCTTGCTAAGATCCATGATGGATGGATCTCTACAACTAACATGTCTTAGAAGTATATATCATATATATATGGGTAATTGATAATGTCCAACGAACTAAATCTTATTTATGTTCATTTTTCTCCTAATGGAGAAATTCATTATCTTATGATGCTACTTTCCTTGATATTTTTCAAGGAAATTAATCTAAAGTGTTACTTTTTCCTTGGATCAAATCTAAGGAGGTAAATACTTTAGACGTCTTACTCATCTACTTACATTTCTTGAATTCTTTGAAACCTTTTGCAAAGTATTCGGACTTGTGTTTATTCAAAATAAACTATAGTCCAACCGAGAGTGATCTTCGGTGAATGTCATACAACATGAGTAGTATTATGTTGTGGACAAGTGCCACTAACATCTAAGTGAATCAACCTCAACAACTTTGTGATTCTTTCTTCTTTCCAAAAAGAATAAAGATTCGAACATTTCGCCTCTATACAATTTTAACAAGAAAGTATTGGATCCGGATCTAACGATCCAAAGCATCCATCTATGACCAACTCGTAACTTATGTTTTAGAGGTATCACAACTCAGTTGGGATTAGTCACTACCTTACAACCTTTTGGGTTTTAAGCATCATCGTATTCTAAACAGTTAAACTACCACATCATCTCTACTATAGAGACAACCAATTAAATTACAATAATCTAATTATTGATTAATAAAGAACAATGTTTTTGTCAAACAAAACATTTATTCATCTCTACTATAGTGACGGATTTAAGTTCCTTAAAATTGGAATGTAAAGACAATCTTTAGTATTTTCCAATTTCTTTGGTAGTTCATTTGAGGAAGTAAGTACAATCCGCTTTCGCAGAGATCTATATTCGATTCACGTTTGGAATGTGAAGTACTTTCTCTTCTCTCATTTAATCTTCTACTTCTTATTAGCACACTTTTACAACAATTGTAAAACATAGTTACTAATACGGAATCAAGCATTCAAGTAGAAGAACCAACTGTTTTGAACTATTTCAAGAACATATTACAACACCTTCGAAAGGTGTGTTCTTGACACTTGCAAGACATTTCTTGCAAATACCCCTTCCAATGTCCATCCTTTCATAAAGAAAGTTTGTTCCCTTGGAGTTATTTTGCCTTCTTCATTTGACTTCCCTTTTGACTACAATAGTCATGGTCCCTAAACTCCCACTATCTCTCTTGAAACTCATTTCAAATGTGTTATACACATCAAACGATTTGGAGAGCGTGCGGTTATTGTTCACTATATAGTTTACAATAAACTTAGTGAACCATTAGGATAGGGACACAAAGGTGAAGTCCTTGCCTAGTTTCCGTCTCGTTAAGTGGTTTAACACTTCAACACTCAATGATTCAAAATCATCATAAGTCCATATAAATGGACTATTTTTGTCAACCAACCATTATGTTCTAATCATAATAACAAACTCTCAAGAGTTGTTCAAGGCAACTCTCATTTCTTCATACAACAATTTGTAAGTGAAGAATCATGGCACATAAAGTGTCCATGCCCTTGTGCTTACTTCTCAAGTTCCTTATTCGTGTAACAAAGAGACAAGCACTAAAGTTTGTGTTGATTAAGGGTTGTTCAAAGCAACTCTTATTTCTTCATACAACAATTTGTATTTGAAGAATTATGACATTAAAAGTGTTGTCCTTCTCATGTTAGACTTATCTAACATATTCTTCCAATGATACATTATCAATAGGAAGATTGTGAGGATGAGACTACTTAGTTACATCTACAAGCCATTAAAGACAATCTATGGGATTGTAGAACTAAGTCCGGAAATTAAAGCGTTTGGTTTTTCTTTGTCAAGTTTTGGATAGCGTTTGCAAATATATTGGTAATCAAATACATAACGAATATAAATTGATTGATTTTAAGCCATTTGATTCGGGTCTTTAAATCAAATAGCACCACCCACTATTTTTGGCAAATTCCATATCCCTCATCGGAATTCGAGAGTTTTGGAGGAAACTCTTAGTAGGGTATGGGAGGCTCACTATTACCAAGCCCACCTCACGATGATACGATATCGGCTAGCATTAATAATAATGAGAGAGTACGCTTACTCATTTGCATCTCATGCAAGTACCCATCTTATTTGACCTCTAGAGAATGTTGCCTCACAATGATATGATATCGGCGCCATTGCACTTAGTTAAGTTATTCCCACCATGCTTAGTTTATGAAGGGGTTCAAGAATAGCCTCACAATGATATGATATTGGCCATCCTCGTTGCCTACACTTACCTCATCATATGCGTATAGACTCCTCCTGAGTGTAAGCATGCACTTTGTACTCCCCCATGATAGGGTGAAGCCGGTGTACAAGTCACAAACGATTGGAGCCTACCACGGTGGAAGGCCACGAAGAGATATTCAAAGCATCTCTCGCTTATCAACTTAATATTGGTTTGTTGAGGGTTTTAGGTCTCATCACATATAAACATACATTTTAATCCAATTAAAACATTTTGGTCCTATTACAACTATTGGTCCATTTGATTGATTTAGTTGTATATAATACTCCCACTAAGCTTTTAAAACGGTTTTTAAAGCAAGAGTATATGATACTACTAACATAAGGTTTGCATTCATTGATGGACTATATAGTTGCCTTAGGGCCTTAGAATGACTATGAACCTTTGATTCGATTCAAACACGAGCCTAGTGTTGAATCTCGGTCTAGGGATGGTGATTGATTTTAGTTACGCGTTTAATCACATTAAGGCGTGTTGTCTTATTGGGCGTTGGACCCAACTACTCCAATTTCATGCATATCGAATAAAACAAGAAAGGAGTACTTCAAAGTAAATAAGAGCTTATGCTCTTTTACAACAATTGATCAAATCAAATTACTTTAAAGTAAAGAAGAGCTTATGCTCTTTTACAACAATTGATCATATCAAATTACAACCAAAATTTAATCTACACATTCCCATGGTTCAAACAAATTTGAAACGGCCTTTCACATAGCTCAATTATCGTAGGCTAAGGTTCATAATCACCCTTTCTTTAATTAATTAACGCTTTAACTAATTAAACTTGAATGCAACATTTTCATTTGGTTTTTGTATCCATAGAATTGATTTAAATGGAACTAAATATAATGAAAATCTAATTCTCATTAAAGAGACAAAACAATTTTTGTTCTCATTCTATTTGGGCCATTTTGCAAAAACACAAACTTTTGGGTCAAAATACAAATACACAAAAGTATCAAAACTTTATTTAATTGCACAAAAGCACCCCACTAGAGGGGTGGCCGGCCATAGGATAGTAACATAGAGATTTTTGATAAAAAGAATTTTGTAAGTGGATTTTGGTGGGTGAGATTAAAGATAGTGGGGATGGTTTGAAAAGAAAATATACCTTTGATATAATTAAAAACATTTAATCATTTCTTACCAACAAACATCATCCATCAACTAATATTCAAAATTATATCTTTGACATAATCATCACCCATTAACTAATATTCAAAATTATATCTTTGACATAATCATCACCCATCAATTAATAATCAAAACTTTATGTAAAACATAAAACTTTTGAATCAAAACTTCAAAACTTTTTGTTCTTGATAAGAACTTCAAGAAATATGAAGAACATACATGAAAACTCATAATAGCTCCATGGATGTTTTCTTTCATCAAAAACTCAAATTTTCACAACTCAAAAGAGGGTTAATATCCTAGGGTACTTAGGGGTTCCAAAAAGCACTTTAAAACCATTTTAACAAGCCTAACATGAACCCAAAAAATCACCCTTTGGATTTGGCCGAAAATCCCAAAACACTTGGCACCAACTTTTAGTTCCATTATTCATGCTCATATGAACTACATCTACAACATTTGAGATGGCAAATTTTCTAACAAAATTTACATTCAAAGAAGCAAGAATAAAGCTTGTAACAATTACAACATTCAAATCACAAACTATGAACTACAAAACCCAAAAGGATTCACCAACTACTAGACTTAGGCTCTTGATACCACTTGAAGGAAAATTTGTGAAAAACATGTTCATTTAAGCAACATCAATAGCATGCAATTAACAATTAAAGGCGGAATCATGCTTGTATGCACTTAAAACAAAACATTTACCCATGAAATTCAAAGCCTAGTAGATAGGTGAACCAAGACTCAACTCAAAACAAAGTGAGTTGAGAAATCAATACCTTTGTAGATTCCTCTTTGCATAAGCAAAGGCTAATCACCCAAAGAGAGGGTCTTCATTCCTTGCATCTTGGATCCATGGATTTGGATGGATGAAAAGGTTTCTCCAAGTTCCCAAAATTGAGAACCTCTAAGTCTCCACACCAAGGTATATTGAAGAAGAAATGAGTGACCTAGAGGAAGTAAGATTGCTAGATTTTCCCCTCTAGATTGGCCAAAATTTTTGAGAGAAAGGAGAGCTTGTGTTCTCATCCTTTCCCCAAAAATAACCCTTAGTAAATTTTAGGCTATAAAGTCCTTTATATAGTCCCTTCAAATAAGTGACCTAATGGACCAAAAGCTCTATTCTTTTACACATGGCTAGCCTATAGGTTTATTGGGCTTTCAAGCCCTTTGTTTTATTCAAGTTGTCATACAACTTGAGTTAATGGGCTTGACATTCAAATCCCATTGGACCTTGCGGCCCAAAACTAACCCGAGGTCTTTTAACGAACTTATTCGTTTGATTAATAATCATATTAATTAATCCTTGCCATAAATAATTAAACCATTTAATTATTCTTACTCATCTCTGTTGAATCTTCAAACTCTACCTTACACGGTGTACGATCCATTAGGTTCCTTTTAGCGAGGCAGTGGGCGATTCAAACTCTTTCAAATCGATTGTGAATTGAAACTTACTTTCAATTCTCCCGTTAGTGATAATACACTTTTAGGGCTTCCACAAACCATGAGTGACACCTAGCAGCATATCATGGTTACCCAAGCTAATCAGAAGAGGTGGAGAACCTATTCAGTTTAGGATTACAAATGCAATACGGTCTTTCTCTAATACAATACTCTTGACCACATTGTTTGGTTTGATAGTTTATTCATGTCTACTATCCAATGTGAATCTTTCTACTTATATGATTACCTTGAATGTGATCTGGAACGCATTCCAACATCTCATTCATACTCTGGCCAGAGATTCCAAATCATATCATAGAGTATTCTCCCTCAAACAGTTTGAAGGTTAGAGATCCCTTGTTGCGCATTCACTTGCCTCCATGGCTAAGTGGCTTAACCCCAACGATGCCGTGGACACCCTGATAGAGTGACGTTGACATAATCAAAGATTAAGGACCTAACCACAAGACAACTGTGATGCCTCAGGTCAAAAGACTAATTTGCATTATCCCAACCATGAGTTCTCATGTGACATGAATATGAGAACTCTTCGTTGATCGTGTTCAGTGAACTCATTCTCTATTGAGCACCTACGTACTTGTCTTGATGTCACACACACCAATGACTCGAGACTAGTCACTCTCCCTGAGAGAAGACATAGCACGTACTGATCTTAACGGACTGTCAATGCCCAATTGACAATCCTATGATCAGGAACGTTTAGGATGTGTCAACGAAAGAATGGTCTCATGAATCTAACTTCTTTAGATCGCATTCTTCCAATCACATATTCCTTGGACTTATCGTTTAAGCATATAACATTTATATGAGATGGCTCAAACAATAATGTTTGCCCTTTAAACTACATTAGTTTGAAATGTCCGTAAGTATCATCATATGATTGGTTTTAGGGCACATTTCCAACAAGGACCACCAGACAACCCATAGTGTATTTGAAAAAGCTTTGGGCCGAACATAAACTTACACTCAGCCCAACACTATTATTTTGGGCCCAAACATATACATAAATATATATATATATATATACACACACACGAAAAAATATTTGATTTTTCAAACGGGTCTACTCACTGGTAAGTAGCGCATCCCTCACAATCTGGCTCCTTGCTTGTATCTCTCCGTTCCTCAATCAACCTTGTGAATATTAATGTTAGCTAAGATAAGCTTAATCATCATTATAATGGAACATAGTCCAATTCAACCAATTAGGCTTTGAATTTGCATAAACGGAGGGCACCACATGATTTAGAACACCAAAAAATCTAGGGTTAGGTCTTAGGTCAGTCACACGTCGCCGTGGTAGTGTCACTCGTTGTCATGCGTTAGGAAATATGCGCCGTCATGGGTCGCTGTCATGGGCGAACACGTCGCCATGGTTCACTCGTTGTCACGCGTTAGGAAACATGCGCCGTCATGGGTCGCTGTCGTGGGCGAACACGTCGCCATGGTTCGACAAGTAGACGTCGCACTTGCCGTCGCCGGTGCCACACACCGGTGTGGTGAGGGTTTAAATAGGGATAATGGAATACACCTTCTCTGTTACCAAATTCCGTTAAAGTTAAAGGAATCTCAACCTTTGCCGTTAAAACTAACGGTGACCATCGTAGGTCACCGTCAACAGTCGCCGGTGTCTCACCAATCAAGGTTCCCCGAGCTCAAATTTAATGATTTCACTTTTCAATTTCAATTAAAACACAAATTAAGGCCTAGGGAATTACCCAAACTCAAATTCGAACCAATGAAGCTTGGATCCGTCTCAGATTCGAAGGAGGTTAGCTGGAGTCCCTTGCCGGATTTTGGAAAGTACGAAAACAGGGTGCATGCATGTCAAACCGGTTGATTCTCATCCAAAAATTCACATGCAACAAGGTAATTAATTACCTGAAGTTAATTCCAAGGAGATTCGAGCACCAACATTCACGAACTCGCTAGAGTTCGTCCGTTCGCACTCTCCGAGTACTGGAAAAGATATCTAAGTGCAAGCAGAGGTTAGGATTCAAATAAGTGACTCAAAACCTCATCCCAGTTATCACAGGGACAAAGGAAGAGATTGGCTGCACTAGGACACTCACCAACTTAGAACTCAACGGTATTTCGCCGGAGTTCATCGTTGGAGTTGAGTTTCTAGCACAGAGAAGAGCAGAGGTAAAAACCCTTGAGTTTTGACATAAAATCATAATCAGAGACCATAGAATACAATGACAAACCCAAAAATTCATAGTGTGGACACAAGTCTTACTTCGGTTCGAGGTTGAGGGCTTGAAGCTCTCGGCTTTAATGGCAGTTTACGCTGCGATTGTCCGATGGTGCATGCAAGAGCATCCTCAAGTTCCTCTCATCTCAGAGATGAAGATTTTAAGGTTTTTGGGTTCGATTTGTTATGGATTCGAAGAGAAAAAAAGATGGGAGCTCTTGGAGGTTAGAAAGAGAAGTTAGAGAGTTAGAGAGAGGGTTATGTTTCAGCTGAGGGAGAAAAGAGAGGGACCGCGAGTTATGCAATCCCACTTAAACCCATTCAGTGAAATTACAAAATTGCCTCTCACTAATTGTGAAAATTACAATTAGGCCCTCAAGGTCTCAATTCGTAATTCGATTTTGACGTAAAACTTACGTACGAAAAAATAATCTCTTGAAACTTAAGAAAGTACGAGGATATAACTCTCGAGTCGAGGCTCAATAAATTAATTAAGACATCCACTCAGGAGCAAAATAGTCATTTTACACATCTCGGGAATAAAATATAATATTTTAAAGTATGGGTTGTAACAATTCAGCATTAATGGTAGATTTTGGCAATTCACAAAATATGGTATATTATTTTGAACATAATTTAGATGGCTTAGTATTTGATTATTTTCAAGCATGGAAAGTTCAAAATCCAAAACAGCATCAAGTAGCTAAAACACATTTAATATAGATGGCTTTGTTACTTTAATCAAGCAAGAATCTTTAGACCATAATAAGTTAGATGGTAGAAGTGAACAATAACAAATAAGAGCTATAAGAAATTTAGAACATTACAAATTTGTGATTTACAGTACATAGCTTAATATATGTCAGAATTCTTTCAATATTTAGAAAGAACATATAGAATTAGTGATATTAATTTATTAGATACTTATATGACAAAAATAAAAAGGACCAATAAGAGATAAATTTCGAATGAATAGCAAAAGCATCAAAAGAAAAATGATATTACAACAAAATCTAGAATTTAACATGTATATGATATACTTAGACAAGAAATAGTCATATAAAACTTAAGAGACAAATTTAAAAAATAATTTTATATGAGTTGTAAAAATATCTATTTACCACAACAGTATGGTTGTCATAAGAAGAATAAGTATAAAAAATATATAGTAAAAGAAATATAAGTCATACAAACCATATAAACAACATAAAAATTTTAGCATAAGACCTTTGAGAGCATACAGAAAAAGAAAATATATTCCCAAACAATTTTGGAAAAGAAGTGGTAGACCTTTTGGATAAGAAAATATAAAGCACGAAAAGATAGAAGTAGTTGTAAATGTTATATATTTATGTAGAGAAATTGGACATATTAGACCAAAGTGTCCAAAACTAGGCAAACAACCAAGAGATAAAGTACATTAACAAAGTTGTTTAAATTAGAAGAAGCTGAAGATATTCAATCAATAATAGCTTAGATGATTTAAGTGATAATGAGAGTATTTATAGTATAGAGAGTATTAAAATGATAAATTCAGATTTAGAAGATTCCAATAATTCAGACAGTGATTTAGAAGAATATATGTGTGCATTTATAAAAAAATGAACATGAAAAAGAATATAAATACATTAATTTAGGTTATTCAAAGAAGTGTCATAAGTGTAGTAAGTTAGTAGCAAATAAATAATACATATTCAATATTGTGTGAAAAATGTTATAATAATAGGTTATTAGAAGTTAATTTAGAGAATCAGAGGTGAGTACTGAAATATTAGAAAACCAAAAAATAATTCTTTAATTACCATAAATGGTGAAATAGAATTAGCAAAAAATTACAAAATATAAACAACTGTATGTCACATCCCGGCCCAGGGCGCACCACTTCCCGGGCCCGCTCCACCACCGTAGCACGATATTGTCCGCTTTGGGCCCCGACCACGCCCTCACGGTTTTGTTTCTGGGAACTCACACGAGAACTTCCCGATGGGTCACCCATCCTGGGAGTGCTCTCGTGCGCTACTCGCTTAACTTCGGAGTTCCTACGGAACTTGAAGCCAGTGAGCTCCCAAAAGGCCTCGTGCTAGGTAGGGATGGGAATATACATTTAAGGATCACCCCTGGGCGATGTGGGATGTCACACTGTAAATTACTAAAAGTGTCATAAGAGAAGAATCAGTACTAGTACAATATAGACAGAAATTAGCAAAACCAGTTAGAATAACATAATTTGATGAGAGACCAATTTATTTAACACATTGTATTAATAACGAGTCCCTTAAAGTAGAGAAACAACAATTTAATTTACCACTAACATTTGTTTCACTAGTAGGATCATATTCATTTATTTTAGGTTTAAATTTTCTTAAAAGTTTGCAAGGTTTTTTGTTTATGAATCCTAACATAACATTTTTCAAGAAAGATATTACAATCACGGTTGAAAGCAATACTTTAGAAGCATATAAAAGCATAAGCATAGAAGAATCTAGTATTCAAAATAATTATCATTTAGAAAATTCAAAAGAAATTGATGAGCATAATAATAGAATTTGATGAAGAAATATTTGAACATAATTATCCAGTTTTAGAAGAAGGAACACATATAGAGATATTACAATTAGATAGACCAAAGATTTTGGTAGAATCCTTACAATTAGCAGAACAAACTAAAATTATAGGAAAAAACCCTCAATTACATTGGAGTAAAAATAAAATATTAGCATAATTAGATATTATTAATCTAGATTTAACCATTAAAACAATTGATATGCCTTGTAATTTACTTGACAAGCAAGAGTTTGAGCAACAAATTAAAGAGTTATTAAATTCAAAATTAATTAGACCTTCAAAATCTAGACATAGATCTGTAGCATTCATAGTGAGAAAACATTCAGAATTAAAAAGAGGTAAAGCTAGAATAGTTTACAATTACAAGATTAAATGATAATACATATGAAAATAGCTATAAGTTACCAAATGAAGACGAGCTTATAAATAAAATTCAAGAGAGTAATATTTTGGTAAACTTTGACTGTAAATCAGGATTTTGGTAAATACGATTACCAGAAGAATCAATTGAGTGGACAACTTTTACTTGTCCAGAAGGACATTTTGAATGGCTTGTTATGCCATTTGGACTTAAAAATGCACCGTCGATCTTTCAAAGAAAGATGGATCAAATTTTCAAGAAATATGATAATTTATGTACTGTTTATGTAGATGATATTTTAGTACATAGTAAAAATAGAAATGAACGTAGAAAGTATTTAGAAATAGTTTTACAAGAATTTATCAATAACAAAATTATGATAAGTAAAAATAAAATAACATTAGAAAAACAAAATATAGAATTTTTAAAAATGTATATTAAGTCAGGTACAATAAAATTACAAGATCATATAACTAAGAAAGTTTGAGAATTTCCAAACAAATTAGAAGATTAAAAAAAAAAAAAAACAGTTACAAGCATTCTTAGGGTTGTTAAATTATGTAAGGAATTTTATCCCTGATTTAGAAAGAAAAATTACAGTATTACATAGTAATACTAGCAAAACAAGACAAAAATATTTTAATAGTTGAAACAGATGCATTATTATTAGGATGGGTAAGAATACTATATCAAAAAAAGCATAAGGAATCACTAAAGTCTAATGAACTAGTATGTAGATATTCATCAGGAAAATATAGTGATGTATAGTCAAGATTACCAGCAACATATTTTAAAATTCTAGGAATAATTCATTCTCTTAAAGCATTTTCTTTACCTTTACATAATGAAGTATTTACAATAAGAATAGATTGTCAAACTATAGCTTCTCATCATAATAAGATACATACAAACAAACAAGCAGCCCAAAAAATAGGTTAATTTTATTGGTTTTCAACCAATTTTTTAACATATTAAAGGTCATGATAATACATTAGCTGAAATCTAATCAAGACTAATTCATTGGACATGAATGGAATATCGTGGATCATCATCCTCAAACAGCATAAGACCATAAGGTAGAAGAACACCTTTCAATAGTATAATGAAGCATCATAGACCTCCACTATTTAGTGGATTCCAAAATAGTATTACCAGACCAGCATCACTACCAGTACCCACCTTTAACTTTAATGACACTATAGGTGAAGGAATAAAAAACTCAACTTTGAGGGATAGGCCAAGGGTACTAGGTTCTCTTCAATAACTTCAACTATAGTGCTAAGTATGATAGGCAACATGTTCTCTTAGATAGCTTTTGATGGTTTTAATTTTAATTTACATCAAAGCTAGCACTATATTCATTCTCTTAAACATAGCCTCTAAGCCCTTTATAGAGATCATGAAGCATTGCTTAATCAGTTTACCAAAATGAATCAAGAACTCCAATCTCTTAGAATGCAACAGAAGGCAATCTAAAAAGAGAATTGTAAATAGGCATAGAAACTGATTAGCTTAAGAATAAAGAAAACGAGGTTATTGAACCCACAGAACAAAAGGTTAATGAGCCCATAAAAGAAAGAGGTTAAAATTGATATCTTAGAAGATGTTAAAATGGAGCAGCATTAGACAAATGAGTAGCATCAGATAGATGAACAAAAACAAGGGAGATGTGAAAGAAGATATCATAGGAATATACCATTAAACTTAATAAAAGATGAAGATCTTGTAAGAATATACCACTATACTTAATATAAGATGATATCTTATTAGAAGAGATTTCAAAAACAAAATAAAGAATAATGCCATGCAAAATGAGATCCTGAAAAGAGCATAACAGTCCATGAAGGAACTACAATTTTAATTATAATGTGCTTTGTACCAATCTATCTTTGATCCAAAATTAGAGATGAATCAACGATATATCCACCATGTCTGTGTGATAATACAAAGAATTATATTTGTAAACCAGAGATTAGCATAATTTTGGCCAAGACCAATATGAGGGATTTCAGATCATGGCATTTCAGTTATGAGTATAAGAACCAGCATAATGTAGTAGAAGTTACCCCAATCTTACTACTAGAGTTCGGCTATCTCGATAAAATATTATTTAACCATTGTTCACAATTAGAATCATGTCTTGAAAAGCTTAAGAAAGTAGCATAATGTTACTCAGAAGAATGGTAAAAGATTTATATAAGTTTTATTAATAGTCATCTAGATTGGTATATGAATATGTATAAGGAGAAAGTTAGGCATATAACCACGATTAATGAAGAGTCCTTTAGGTTATCCTCTATATTACCATACAGATAGACCCCTTCATACAAAAATATTTTGAGATACCGAGGAATCCAAATGTTAGCTTTAGATGAGTTGGAAGATTTGAAGTATGATATGATATTAGTAGTAGATGTAGAAGAAATATATATTTATAGCAAAACAAAAATCCGTCATCAACCTTACTAGAAGCCTCAAAATTTCAAAGGAGAGACATCAAATATGTATTATAAGATAAAAGAAGATAGAGCAAGATAGACAGAACTAGAAGAATGAGATGAACAATACTGGAACAATTTGATAGAAGAGGAGCAGCACAACATCAACAACATGATGGAAATATAAAAGAGTTGGCGATAGATAAGCAAAAGATGAACAGTAGCACAATAATGCAACAAGTGGAGTAATGCTCAGTAGCACCATGCAGATGTACAATAATTCAAGCACCAAACAAGAATGTCAATATCATTGTGGAACCTGTCATAAAGATTTTAATAATAACATAAGAGTAAATAAAATAAACTTGAATGTCCATAATGGTCATTTTGCAACAAGAATGTATCAATTTGAAATTTCCAAAAAACTGTCTTAAATCCTCCCTTAAGATTTGAACAATAGCATAAGAATAAATAAAATAAACTTGAATATCCAAAATGGTCATTTTGCGACAAGAATGTGTCAATTTTGAAATTTCCAAAAAACTGTCTTTTAAAGAAATCCTCCCTTATATTAATATGTAGTTTATATATGAACTACAAAAATAACAAAATAATTAATATATTTTTAGGATAATCTCTACTAATTAATAAAACATTCATTGTCAACCAAAATTCTATGAAATTACCAATTTAACCCTCTAATTAAAACAGAACATGAATAAGAAATATTGGGCAGAAATGTAATTTTACACAACCAAATTTTTTTTTTTTTTTTTTAAGTTTCACCTACATGTGATCCTAACATCTCTAATTAAAAAATAAAAATAAAAGAACGTCACACTCCCACATTCTCTATCACTCTCTTCATCTCTCCTTCTATTTCAAAAACAAAAATAAAAAAATTTCTCACACACTTTGCGTGTGCCCATATACTAGTTACTAATTAAGGTTATGTTCCAAAAATTATCAATAATGATACCATTAATTTGAATAAAAAATTATCTACTTAGTTAGCATATAAATATGTATTTTAGAATACGGTATTTTAATAATCATATTCAAATCTATTTCGATTCAAATGAATTAGTAAACAACTTATATTAACTCAGTTTCATTCTCACGATGAATCCATAACATTTAAGTAAACATTTTCTACAGAAATTCAATTCTAACTCCTTCTAAATTCAATTCACCATCAACCCAATTTCTTGTTGATTACGTTTGCATAAACGAGCCATAAAGTAATGTTAGGGAGATCATATTTTTATACCACATAGGTATACCATATGATGTGGTAGATGATGCATACAATCAATATCTAATAAGATAAATTTATTAATTAATATGATATATAACATTACTTGTCACATCACCTAGTATAGTAATGCGGTACAAATGTATGGTAGAAAATGTCACCTTCACTTTGTTAATCCACGCTAAATTATTACACGGAATCACCCTGCACCAACAATATAAAGTTATAACTTGTGCTGGGTCAACAAAAGAAATGGCTGCCAATTCAAAATAAATTAAATAAGTTGCGGGTGAATAAATAAAGTTGAGGTTTTATGATAAAATAATTAGTAATATTAGGAGTAACTTAATTAATTATGAGTACATAAAAAATTTATATTTTTTCAATATGATATTTATACTCTGGACACTTTTTTCACGTATAACAAATTTTCAAACCAAATACGTTGACAACACAAATCGGGTGACAAATTTTCAAACCAAATACGTTGACAACACAAATCGGGTGACATAGATCATGTGTGACCGTTGACCTTCTCAAGTGGAACAACTGACTTTGATACTATAATAAAGTTGAGATTTCATTATAAAATTAATTGGTCCAACTATTTATTTTTAAGCAAACGATATTATTTACATTAAGGGCCGGAGAGAGGGATGGACTTTACTTCACAATAGGTTAGCAACAATATGATTTAAATTTTTCTTTAACAAGAATCAAACTTAAAACCTCTCATTTAAATACATGTAAAAATCTCGTATTTTTCTGATACGAGATTCCTACTCTTAACCAAGACAAGGCAAAAAGCAATATAAGTTTGTAAGAGTGGACGTCTTAATCAGTTTTTAGGTTCAAAATTAAATGTGTTCTTTCAGACAAAAAGCAGCGATTACATGTTGTGTGCGCGTGCATATCATAATTAATTTGGACCGACAGTTGGATGTCTTAATCATTACTCAATGCCATAAGTTCCCAATTTTGTCAAAAGAAGGTGCTGGGTGCTTTCACTAGCTATCACTTACTTGAACGGACAAGGATTGTCTGTTCTTCCACTTTCGGCTTTCTCTCGTGCCTTTTTGTTTGTGTAGTCACAGTTAAGTCACGTCAACATTTTATATTACTATTCATTTTTGTCTTATTATCTCTATAAAAAAACAATATAAAATATTGACTTGGTTTAACCGTGACTATACAAAACAGGAGGGCACCGGAAGTGGGAGGGCAGACAATCCTTGTCCCACTTCCGGTGCCCTCCCGTGCCCTCCTATTTTGTGTGGTCACGGTTAAGCCATGTCAACATTTTATATTGTTTTTTTTTTTATAGAGATAATAAGACAAAAATGAATAGTAATACAAAAAGTTGACGTAGCTTAACCGTGATCATACAAATAGGAGGGCACGGGAGGGCACCGGAAGTGGGAGGGTAGACAATCCTTGTCCCCGAAAGTAGAAGGGCAGACAATCCTTGTCCTACTTGAACACCTTCATTTGATTTTTAAAGATCGAACTACTTGGACGGTTCTGGTCGCCTGTAAGCACGTTAACTGGAATACCCAGGGTATAGGCATACAGGGCACCACGAATCAATATATATGCAGATCTTCCAGATAATAACATATGAGGATCAATTCACTTTCATAATATGCTTAGCATACTTTATTAAGGATATTTTTCGTCCATGTTTTATAAGATATGTCACGAACTATCATTTGAACGTACGGATCAAGATTGTTCATTTAGTAATGAGTTTCATCGATCTCAGTCTAATGTTATTTCTCTTTTCAAAAGTGAAAAAAAGTATAAGTTCATTCCTCCCTTACTTGATAAAAAGAAAAAAAGAAATAAAAAAGTGTGATTGGCCATTATCCTATTTTTTTAATTAACCAAAAAAGAGTTGACTAAAAAAGAAAAAAAATACAAAGAAAGAAAAGGTCTCGAATTATTTGCAACATTGAAGTAGATAGTGCAACTATACACAAATTAACTTTGAAACAAAAAATTTCTTTATATCTTTTATAGCATATTCACTTCTGCATCGAAGATATCGAGAATATGCTTTTCCTGTGAATATGAACCATTACTTTCCTTTCTTACAATTGAAAGCTATGTTTTTATTTTATGTGATACAACTACACAAACTCAGGGAGCAAATTTATACTAATCACACCAAGGTTTTAAAAAAACTCTAGGTGTTAGTCGGATGGCTGCCTAGGGTCTAACAATTAGACGGTTAGGCAGGGACTAGGTGGAGGCTTAGGTAGACTAAGCGGATTTAAATAAATTTATTATATATTGTGTAAATAAGTGTCTATTTATATTTAAAAAAAAAAAAAAAACACAATTGTATTGTGACACACCTAATTGCAGAATAAGATGACATGAATTATAAAGTATTTGAACATATTAAAAACATAGGAAACAAACATATAATGAGTGTTCATTCAAGTATTTAACAAGTCTCTTACATTTTATGACAAAATAAAATGCAAAATGAAAGTTATTGATTTTCTGTTTTAAGTGAGAGTTGCGACCTAGACGGGTGCCCAAGCGGGCTAGATGGACGCCTAAACGGGCTAGACGGACACCTAACCAGGTTTAGGCATACTTTTTTAATTTTCAAACACCTAAGGACTGCTCGGGGTGGCAATTTTTAGAACAGTGATTCACTCAATGGGTTATCTATAACAAGGTATGAAACTTAACACAAATATATAATTATACTTAGTATTCATTTGAATTAAATCTAAGACTTCATACACGCGAAGAGAAATATCATTAGATTATAGTGTTGGTACGTTCATAGTTACCTATATTGTGCTTGATATAATGTTAGCTAGAGTTAGGTCATGGTCGAAAAATCAACAACCCCAAATAATTATGCTTGTCGTAAGGATGTAGAAGGATTATCCCACATTGGAAAACTAAAAAACAAGGGCTATAAGGCATTTGGTCATTCCTTGTTGCCATTCAGTTTTAGGATCGGAACCTCAAATCTCTTTGCGTTGATGCTCTGATCTCTGTTTTAATTAATAGTTACACACCGCTAAAATTTTGGACGTACAATCAGAATATTTACAGATGGATGAATATGCTCTCTTCTCAAACAGCAGCCAATGTTTTTTTTTTCCTTCAAATCTTTGAAACGATTTGGATAAGTTAACAAGCAAACCAAAGACTCTAGACCAAAAACAAAATAAAAAAACAAATGGAAAACATAATCGACGGCTTCAAGCTGTTAGGAACTACAAACGCAGCTCTTCCATGCATGTGTTTGTTCGCACGCATGTGGATGCTATCTCCTTTTGCCTA
Source organism: Pyrus x bretschneideri (assembly GCF_019419815.1). Taxonomy (NCBI): domain Eukaryota; kingdom Viridiplantae; phylum Streptophyta; class Magnoliopsida; order Rosales; family Rosaceae; genus Pyrus; species Pyrus x bretschneideri. Next base: position 606,884 of record NW_025999806.1, on the reverse strand, counting down.
AATGCATAGTTTGGTTTAGTGCGCTTTTAAGGTTAAGGTAAAACTGAAACCAATTTATTTGGTTTCGGTTTGGTTCAGTGTGATTTTGGAATAAGAACCGAAAAGGAACTAAATTATTTGGTTTCAGTTCGGTTCAGTTTCATTGGTTTTGGAGAAGTTTGATGCTGGTAAAATTCCTCCAATATGGCCAACCACTTTGCGGGGGGAGAGAGAGAGAGAGAGAGAGAGAGAGAGAGAGATAAAGTTTCATTCTTTGTCTCAAAGAAACCCTAATGAAGGAAATGCTATAAAGTCACTTTTATACCTCCTTTCATTTGAGTGGCAAACTTGAAAATAAGCCCACTCCCTTGCTATGCCCGGTCATCCTTGTCTAGTTGGGTTAATTGCCTATTTCATTTTAGTTATCATACAACTAAACTCAATATGCCTTGTGGACCACAACCCGTGTAGGTCGCGAAACCTAAAACTAACTTAATTGATTATCCAACTCATTGATATTTCTTCACGTTCATCCTTATTCGGTGTACGACTCACTAGGTTCAATTAGTGAGGCAGTGGGCGATTGTAACTGTTAAGAATCGATTGTGAAATGAGACTAACTTTCAATTCTCCTTTTGTTGAGGATTAGTGTTTGCTAATACTTAGGGCTTCCATAAACCATGAGTGACACCTACTAGTATATCATGGCTATCCAAACTAAGTAGAAATGGTTGGAGCACCTATTCAGTTAATTGCAACTACAATGCAAACGACCTTTCTCCAATTTAACACTCTTGACCACATTTTTTAAGGGATAGTTTGTTTCATGTCTACTCCAATGTGATAATAATTCTCTTGAATGTGATTTGGAACGTTCTTCATAAATCTCGTTCATATGATTTGGTCAAAGACTCTTCAGTTATATCTCAAAGTATTCTCCTTCGACCATGGAAGGTTAGGGATCCCTTATTGCACGTTAACATGTCTGCATGACTAGGTAGCTTAACCCGAACAATATCGTGGACATTCTCAATGGAATGCCCTTGACATAATCAAAGATCAAGGACCTAACCACTAGACAACCATAATATCCGTTGAAGCGCAAAAATGTCATGAGCAAGTCCAACCAAGTCTCAAGGCCTAATCTTCACACGAGCTCCAAGTCAAGCCCAAATACATGCAAAGGTATGGGATCAAGGAAGGAATATATTCACAACCATGCCATGCTACAGTGATTAAGCTAGATATTCATATAAATCACGCCATGCCCATGCCTAGCTATTCGTTATGCTAAAATAATACCAAGTCACATGCTCGGGGCTTGTCAAATGAATTATGATGTGGATGGTTACATAAGTTTATTGGGTCTATATGGAGGCAAGATTACAAAATACTTTGGGCTACTTGGGGGCCCAAAGATCTGAGCCCATAACCCTTGTAGTCCACATAGGCAAGCATGGAGAGAGAACATACTTAATTTACCCATTTCCTTAACAAGCTAACCAATCCAATTAGAAAGGAACCAAATCCTAGCTCTAAGCTCACATGAAAGCCCAATAGAACAGTTATTTAATGAACATAGGGGCTGACGTTCCTTTCCCAGGTCATGTAGAACTTCAATGCCTGAAAGCTATGAGGTGCCCTACCAAAAGTAATGCCTGTTGAAGGCAGACCCATGAAGGTAGAGCCTTGGGAAAGAGGCATGATATAGGTTTCACAGAGTGGCAACGCCTAGCCATCTTGCACCTAAATGGAGGGTAACAAAAGAACTTAGGAAAAAGGGCAGAAAGAACCAAGTCATAATTAGAGATTCCCTAGGGAAGGAATCATTCAACTACAAATATAGGTCAAGAACTTTAGAGGAAGGATATGATAACATAGAGAAAAAAAGCAACCTATGAGGCATCACTTTGAAACATTAGTATTTTCCATAACCTTCCCCTGAGTATTCCGGCCATCAGAAGCCTTGTTACCACCCTAGGACAGATTATCCAACAGAGAACACCACACAATAACCCAACCTTTCTCTCTTTCATGCAAAACTGATGAACTTCTAGCTTCCATACCATGCTTCACTTGAGTAAGCATTATTTGCTTAATCGTGCTAATCTTCGAGTCATTGATCTAACCAAGATATCTCCTAAGACGTGCTAATTCTTTTGAGATATTCAGGGAATTGGTATGAAACTGAACCAAGGGAGACAAGATGACGTTCTCAAAGCCCAAGTCCACCTTGACCTAAAAGTTCCCCAATAATGTCTCAAGTCAAACAACTACTTTGCATTGTTGCAACTTATGAGTTCTTACATGACATGTATGTTAGAAATCTCTATTGATCATTGTTCAGTGTACTCAATACCCTTTCGAGCACCTATGTGTTTGTCTTAGTGTCTTAACATTTAATAACTTAAGACTAGTCATACTTTTGCTTGAGTTAGCATATAATAAGCTTACGGGTTGTCATTGCCCAACTAGCAATCCTATGGCTAGGAAAGAACACAAGAGAAATGTCTCATTGATCTAACATACTTAGGTGACTTCTCTCTTAGGGTTAATACATTCCTTAGATTTTGTTATTGCTTAAACACTGGATACAATAAATAGTGATAATCAATAAGCTTTTCCCTTTCATTAAACAAATAATAGTTTAACATGATAAGTATTCCAAGAGCTATTACATCAAATAAGTGGCTTTATGGGCATACTTCCAACAGGTACTATTACAATCACTTAATGAATTAACACTTTCTTTAATTTTCTCAATCATTGAAGCCTATGTGGTTATTCATCAAGAGGGCCCACAAGTCATGAGTGAAATCTAGCCATGTGTTATGACTACCGAAGCCAATATAGAATAGTTTGGAGAACCTATCGGATTGCAATTGCAATGACAATTTGCGCGATGCGGGTGGTCTGTCGCCCAATTTTCTAGCACCAAACCAAAGCTTTTATTGTTTTTTCCCCATCATTGCGCAATGAAGGTACACCTTTGTTGCCCTAAACTGTTTTGCGTGACGGAGGTCTTTGTCGCGCAAAGTCCCATTGTGCAAAATTTCCTTGCGTGACGCTTAGTTGTCAACGTTGCGCAAAATGTCCTTGCACAACGTAATTTGCTCAGTCGTGCAAGTATGTTTTTGTACTAGCGATAAATTATTGAATTACATCGTAGAATATTCTCTTTCTCTTATTGAAGGTTAGATATCCCTTATTGTTCATGCATATGCCTTTATGAATAAGTCAAGGACCCTAACGATACGTGAAAACACACCCAAGATGAGGTATTGTCATGTTGCATCGGCAAATGATCATTGACTTATCCACAAGACAACCATGGTGTCTCAAGTCAGAGGATTACTTGCGTCATTGCAACTCCATATAAGTATTTGATTGCGTTTAGCAAACTCACTCTCGATTGGTACCTAAATACTTGTCTAAGTGTCTCCATACAAATTGCTTGACATTAGCCATCCTCCCAATTGAGCAGACATAGTGTGTACCAATCTTTCCGGATTATCAATGTTCATTTGATAATACTATGACTATGAACACTTTAGGATAAGATAGATGGTCAGAAGATCTCAGCAATCCAACATTTTTGGATTACTTCTTCCCCTATACATTATCATGTCATGTCAATTGTGTACGAAGTTCAGACAAAAGTACTTATATATTTCCATAGTATATAAAGTATTTGAAGTGCATTAGCAACACCCAAAATTACATTGATCTATTTTGCTGAACATTGTAAAATATACATCAGTTTCGTTTGGTGGGGCTAGATCAAACAAAACATGGCTCATCAAATTGGACATGAGTCTAAGTTACTGTTTGGTGGGGTTAAGGACTGCATACAAGATACTATTTTGAATTTGAGTCCAAAATAACGGGAACTTTCTAACCTATCGATCATACATGGGTTTCAAGTGCAACACACCGAGGTTCGCGTTTTCCTCCTCCTGATTCTTTCCTAAAAACCCTATTTAAAGGTGTGGGTAAGAATTTGGGTTTGTGTTTAAGTCTTTTTTTTTTTTTTTTTTTTTAAATTCTTTAACTTGAGATTAAATAGATATTGTTATTTGAAACTGCAATAAGGGGAGAGAAAATGTTTGAATCTGGTACACATAGGATTGAAAGGGAAGATCTTATCCACCAGGGCAATCCGCCACTTGCACTTTCTTTTTTACAATTTTACAAGCATTAGACAAAACTCTCATCCTATCCATTTCAATCCTAGCACAGCCCTATCCAAAATACCAAGTCCGATCGGGTTAAGTTTTGTAAATAACAGATTCGATATGTACATAGATAACAACGTTGAAGTAAAATTCGACTTTTGGGCCTGAAAATGACATTTTAGGCAAATCAGAATGTTTGGTTCAGTATGTACGAGAGAGAAAGCTGAAAAAAATAAGTTAGCGTGCTGGATGGGACTCTTTACCCTTGACCTTGAGGATCAAATTGTTGGCTCTTGTAGTTAATGGGTAACAACATCCATCCAGAGGTGCAACGCACTTACATTTTTCACTTTGCATTTTCAACCATTGGTTTCTCTGAAACTTCTTGTACTTCCACCGTACAGAACAAAGGGGCCCCAAACGTGTCGATGGACTTGAAATAATATTTTTAAAGAGAAATTATATTCATACATCTCAAATTATTTATCTTCTCTCTTTTTAATTTTTTAATATTTTCTACACACCATTGACATTTGATAAAAAAATATTAAAAAATTCAAAGGATGTGAGAGAAGTAATTTGGAATACGTGAATATAATCTCATTTTTTAAAATCTTCACTTATATTCTTTTTCCCTTATAAATAGCATACCTGTGGTGCGCCTCCGAATGCATCTCTCTCTCTCTCTCTCTCTCTCTCAGAGTTCGTGCAAAGCTGCTTGTTAGTCGTACATCATTCGTTCTGGCCGTAGTGATGGAGTCTGCAAGTCATGAGAAAGTAGGGTTATTAACTAGTTGGTGGCTGAAGCTCAAAGCCATGTCTGCCATGATTACTTGCAAAGTCTCCGAGCTTGCAAAGATGACAAAAGAGCTTGGGCAAGACGACCCCAGAAGAATCGTTCATTCTTTTAAAGTTGGATTTGCACTCACCTTGGTCTCATTATTCTACTACTATCAGCCACTTTACAACAACTTTGGTGTCTCTGCAATGTGGGCTGTCATGACTGTCGTTGTTGTCTTTGAGTTCTCAGTAGGTATGTTGATTATCTCCTTTATACGTACTCCATTAAATATTGCATGACAACTACATTATACATCTAATCGCATTATGTGACAGTTAATGCGTATGTTAAGAAAAAAACTTTATTAATCTCAGTGTTTTTTTTATTGACATGCATCTAGGAGCTACTCTTGGAAAGGGATTAAATAGAGCCATGGCAACACTAGTAGCTGGTGCTCTTGGTATTGGGGCTCATCACCTAGCTAGCCTATCTGGACAAATAGGCGAGCCCATAGTAATTGGCGTCTTCGTCTTCCTACAAGGTATATTGCTTACTCTTAAACAAACATCAATACTCTCTTTTTTCTCTCTTAACAAATCTTTGTGTTTTTGCAGCTGCGACATCAACATTTATACGATTTTTTCCCAAAATCAAGGCACGATATGACTACGGGTTGTTGATCTTTATATTGACATTCTCTTTGATATCTGTGTCCGGTTTTCGAGTTGATGAAATATGGGAGTTGGCCCACAAGAGGCTGTCAACCATCTTTATTGGTGGCTCTGCCTGTGTGATCATATCCATTGTGGTTTGCCCTGTATGGGCTGGTGAAGATCTTCATAACCTCATTGCTAACAACATAGAAGAGCTAGGAAATTTCTTAGAAGGTATATTAATATACACATATAACCTAAACATAAAGCATTTGGGATAATATATATATATATACACACTACGATATCAAATCTTTGCACTTACTTTAAATATTCTTATTTCAACATGGAAAGAACTTATAAGAGACTGCTATTAACACTCTAAAAAAGGTTATTATGTACTTTTTACATTTATAAAAAAATGTACTTAAAAGAATGTATGATAACTTTTTCGAAACGCAAATAACATCTCCCAACTTTGTAAGGGGTTATCATGGTTTTTGAGATATTTGTTGTGTTTTAATTGGGTTGGTACTGCAGTGGAGCAAAAACAATCCCATCAAGCTTGAATTTCTTTTGAAAGTTTGGTTAAAACTTAAAATAATCAACAATTTAATAACATAACATGTGGAATAGTGTGATAAGTACCTACCAAATTGGCAAAATTTAAATACAAAAATTTATGCTTTAACTCAAACAATAAAATAGTAGTTCTGGATGACAAACTACCATGCTATTTCAAGTAGTGATTGTCCTTTTCCATTTCTTAGTGTCATACTAATTATGAAACGTGATAAATTGAAAAAATTTACAGGATTTGGAGACGAGTACTTCAAAACATTAGAGGATGTAGAGTCTAAAGATGACAAGGCATTTCTCCAAGGATACAAAACTGTTCTCAATTCTAAAGCTAGTGAGGATTCCTTGGTGAGTAAAGTTCTCTCTCTAGATCTCTCTCTCTCTCTCTCTCTCTCTCTCTCTCTTTTTATCTTTCTCCCTGGATGATTATTCATAAGTGTTATTTCAGGCTAATTTTGCAAGATGGGAACCTGGTCACGGTCGTTTCCATTTTTGTCATCCATGGAAGCAATACCTTCAAGTTGGAACTTTAACTCGACAATGTGCCTACCGGATTGAAGCACTTCATAGCCGGCTCACTTCTGACAACCAAGTATTTATACAAAACCCCTATTAACATATAGTTTTTGTCTAAATACAAGGTTTAGTCGATCTAATTTAGCACCTACATATAAAACTATATATAACCAAAAAAAAAAAAAAAAAAACACAAGAGCATACTACAAGTTAGGGTTTGTATTGTTAATGGACATATATGTGAAAAGATAGTGCTTGCGCAATATGGCAACGTACATGCATGTACGGGAAAAATAATATAAAACTAATCAATTAAATAATGTTATATAATTATAATGCATGCTCAATTAATTTGACTGACCATTATGGTGTGTTTTAATTTGCAGGTATCGCCAGAAATTCTAATTAAAATTCAAGAATCATGCACAAAATTAAGCTTGGAAACTGGCAAGGCACTGAAGGAACTAGCATTAGGCTTCAAGGAAATGACCAAATCACCCTCTGTTAATATCCACATTGCCAAGGCAAAAGCTGCAGCCAAGTCCCTCAGATTACTTAAATCTGGGCTGTGGGAAGATGCAGCGCTTTTAGAAGTGATGCCAGCGGCCACAGTTGGCTCACTTCTGCTTGATGTTTTCAACTGCTCTGAGAAAATCATTGAGTCTGTTAATGAACTTGCACCTCTTGCAAATTTTGAGACTGTTGAAGCAACTGTGTCACCAGAGAAATCAGACATCAAGAAACAAAATAGTCCCAACCGGGATTGCCCCCATGTTGTTGTTACAATTACAGAGTTGCCCCAAGTTATACCAGAAACTGGGAAAAAAATTGGTAGTGTAAATATTTTATGTTGCTAGCTATTAACATATGGCAATGACATAATACCCAAGCTGCTGTATTATAAAGTTTGGGTTTATGAAGCTAAACACTACCGTAATATGAAATTATTGTAAAGGTTTATCCTTAACAAGTTTCTTATATATCCATCTAATAGCTATAAATAATTCATTTTCAGCTACTTATCAACTGGTCGTGGTTTACTTTCTGTAACTTTCATTTTTCACTTCTGTGAAGGATGTCCAGATTTGAATTCCCACTTTTGTTTTTTTGATAAATTAAGTTCTCATCCCTCATTTCTCCTTCTCATTAATTAAAACTTATTCATTTTTCATTTTTGATCAAGATCCCTTGACCTTACTTCATGTCATTATTTGAATATTAAATTATTTACAAGTCATTCTATGTCAATTTAAAACTGAAAAATTATTAATCATTTTCATATGAACCTATATTTTTAATTTAATTTGTACCAATATTTATGAACATACCCATGCTAATTATATGTACCCATAGTTTTGAATTTTAATACGTACCCATATTTTTAATTTAATTTGTACCAATATTTATGAACGTACCCATGCTAATTATATGAGTTTATTTTATGCTTTAAAATATATCAATAGTTATTACTTACACTATATTAATAATTACGTGGGTACATTTTTGTTTTTTTTTTGCTAGAACTATGCGAAGAACAAATTACTCTATTATTGATTTTTACATAACTGTTATATTTGTAACAATATTATTTGGATATGTTTAAATTTCATAACTTATGGGACATTGAATGCATTAATGCATGATTTAAATTCCTTAAATGATTCTAGAGACCTTAATCAAACTATTTAAACAAATAAAGTTCCGTTCTAACAACTAGATTGATTAGGAACCAGAACGAAAATAACCTTTTCTTTTCTTCTAAGATATGATTAGCACACATGCATGTCAGTTGAACTTTGAGAAATTAATTTATGGGATCAAACTCTTCAATTTCTTTGGTTGACAAATCAACCACCTACCCACCCGCCCCTTTTTTTATTTCTTTATCGAGTAAGAAAAACAACAGGCATTCAATGAATCATAATATAAGCAAGTGGTCCGCTCCCTACAGTGATCGAGATGAATGTTATCTTTGTACTACGACGTGAGTTTAAACTTTATCAGCTCCTTAATCTAACATTTAATTTAACAAATCTATTGTTTGAAAAAAAAAAAAAAGAATCATAATATAACAAAGACAATACATAATGCACACATATTTACCAGATCAAGTAAATATACTCTAGCTAAGTGCCCTAGGCATATAATAGAGTTAAGAAAACAGAAAACTTGGGGTTCTCTCCGGAGGCGGCTTTGACGGAGCGAATGGTGAAATCACTCAGGGTTTTAAGTCTGAAAGTCCCCTCAAAAGTTTTTGTTAGTACTTTAAAATCACATTATGCTTTCTTTATAAGTGTATATCTTTTCTTTCTATATATAAAAATTTGGAGTCCACAATGTGATATTTGAAACAACACCCTAAAAAGGATTTTATTTTATTTTTTCAATTTTATTATATAATAATGCTATATATTCAAGCGAAATTTTAAAGTTAGAGCTTTTGAAACTTTTTCATTGTTTGGTTGTTTAAGATTGTACTGCTTTAGATTATGTAGTCAAGGTTATATTTGTAGCTCTTTTTTTCTTATTATTCAATGACATTTGTAAACTTATAATCATTGAGTCCTAAAGTTTGTTTTGATTTAAGTTATTGTTTTCTAGCATTAATACATTGTCCAACTTTTTTGGAAAACTATCTTAAGGAGCGACCTTTTTATAAATTTGGCACATAGTCTCCGAAATCTCAAAGACGACCCTGGTTCTCACTTGAACTCATTTTCATACCTTCAACTAATCTTATGTATTTTACTTGGCTTAAATCTGATGACTCCAAGTAAGCAAATTTTTTCGCAAGTTTCTTTTTTTTTTTTTTTTTAAATTGTACATCAAAACCAAGCTCATACCACTCACAATAACTGAATACCTAAATTAACTTATAATCCTAAACCTTGATTGCCCCCACCAACCGAAGCTGCGTTGCCATAAAACTCAACGTATTTAGCCCTAAAGGACTGGAGAACATTATATGGATCTGGACTCAAACTTGCTATTGCCACGACCAACCGAAGCCGCGTCCTCATAGAACTCATGGTATTTAGCCATGAAGAACCTGTAGAACAATACGTATCTGGACTCAAATTTGGTATCAAACGATCCAAATGGGCATAAAAGCAAACAAAAACTTGATTTGACTTGTATAAAAGGCCAAAAACATATGAGCAGATTGCCATAGAGACTAGTAGCTCACTTGTTTGCTAAAGTAAAGTTCAAACATTAAAGTTATTGGAACACATAAAGGAACGTTACCAAAGGTTGAATTGAATAATTAATCAACACAGAGAAACCACTAGAAGCTGTCAAAGAAAACTAGCCGTCCAAACTTAAACGCAACTTCAGACTTTTTAAAATGCAACCCTGCCACATAATCTATTCATCTGCCACTCATCATAAATTGACCCAAATCCTCATTCGACTAAATATTCCCTGATTATAAAATAGAGGCATTAGTAGGAAAATGAGCAGAGCACATGCTGTTTTAATACCTTCATGGGGCAGTCTGTCCTATATATACTAGCTTTCTCAAACTTTATCATTGCCAAAGATAAGTAGGACTTCATTTGCTGGTAATAGATAAGTAGAAGGACTTAATTGGACTGGTAAGCGTTTCTAGCTACTTTTAATCTGCCATTTAATAAAAAAGTTACAATTTACCAATCCACGTGAGAACTTAGAACAATACAATTAGCAACTTTAAAACGAAGAGTAAATGGAGCGAGCTCTCATATCAGTAATAAATTTAGTAGTGCTTTTGGAAGATTTGATTACTGCAACTTGCAGATGTTTCTTAGTTAGATGTTTTGAAAAGTATAATTACTTTTAGACGCGGGATAATCTGTTGACATAGTTGTGAACACGAAAGTTTCCTTGAAACAAGAAACAAGAATAACGTGTACAAAATATTTTTAATGAATGATTTGGGTATGATCTCTTTGTAATTTGATCCTCTGATTCTATCTTCGTAAGATGTAGATTTGTTGATCCAAGGGTCGTCGATGCTTGATCTTGGATGAACAGTTGTAAGTTTCTTCAAGGGCCTTCGTGGCTTTGATCTTGAAGGTTGATGGAAGTTTCTTCAAGGGGCCTTTGGGGCTTGATCTTGAATGTTGATGGATGAGCGGATCTTCAAGAGCTTTTGGGCTTGATCTTGAAGAACGGTTGGATGTGTGAATTTGTTGATGTTGTTGATCCAAAGGGCTGTTGGGGCTTGATCTTAGGATGAACGGATGATGAATGATGAACACTTTCTTCAAGGGCCGTCGGGGCTTGATCTTGAAGGTTGATGGATTTCTTCAAGGGCTTTTGGGCTTGATCTTGAAGGTTGATGGATGAGCGGATCTTCAAGGGCTTTTGGGCTTAATCTTGAAGAACGATTGGATGTGTAGATTTGTTGAGGTTGTTGATCCAAAGGGCCGTTGGGGCTTGAGCTTAGGATGAACGGATGATGAATGATGAACGCTTTCTTCAAGGGCCGTTGGGGCTTGATCTTGAATAATGGTTGTGTGGATTTCTTCAAGGGCTTTTGGGCTTGATCTTAAAGGTTGATGGATGAGCGGATCTTCAAGGGCCGTTGGGGCTTAATCTTGAAGAACGATTGGATGTGTGGATTTCTTCAAGGGCTTTTGGGCTTGATCTTGAAGAATGGGTGTGTGGACTTCTTCAAGGGCTTTTGGGCTTAATCTTGAAGACCGATTGGATGTGTGGATTTGTTTGTTGATCCAAAGGGCCGTTGGGGCTTGATCTTAGGATGAACGGATGATGAACGATGAACACTTTCTTCAAGGGCCGTCGGGGCTTGATCTTGAATTGGTGGGAGTTCTTCAAGGGCCGTCGGGGGGCCGTCGGGGCTTGATCTTGAATTGGTGGGAGTTCTTCAAGGGCCGTTGGGGCTTGATCTTGAAGGAGGATTTAACGAAGAACGAAGAGAGCTTTCTTGATCCTTCGGAATTCTTGGGAATTTGGATGGTTGGAAGCTTTGGAGTTTCAAAGCTTCAAGGATTTGGGGAATTCTCTTCTAATTTTGGAGTAGAGAAATGTATTTGTGAATTCCTTGATGCTTGATACCTTGATGGAGAAGCCTATTTATAGGCTTTGAGAATGAATCACCACCACAAAAATATTTTTTTCCTTTCCAAGCACCATTGCCTAATTTTCCCACTTAATGCAATATTGAAATTGAAGTGGTGTAACTTATGGCCTAATTTCCCACTTAATACCATTTTAAACTTGAAGTGGTGTAACTTATGGCCTAATTTCCCACATAATACCATTTTAAACTTGAAGTGGTGTAACTTATGGCCTAATTTCCCACTTAACACCATTTTAAACTTGAAATGTGTATGCTTTGTCATTGCCCAAATGAGAAAAACTTGCTTTGATCCGTAATGGATTGAAGTGTGCTTGCCTTGTCATTGCCCAACATGAGAAGAAAAACTTGTTTTGATCCTCAATGGATTGAAATGTACTTGCCTTGTCATTGCCCAAAATGAGAAGAAAAACTTGTTTAATCCTTCAAGGGTATTTCTTCCTATTTTGTTGAGTCACACGCCATGTGTACAATTTGTACAACACGTGGCGTATGCCATGTATGCCTTGACACGTCAAAACTTTAATGCATTGGTGAACATTTGTTTTACTGAAATTTCGATGTCTACAAATAATGCATTTATATTTTCCTTATCTGAGGTTGGGTTTAGCTAGTTAAATCTCAGAGTATGTGGGAGCTTCTAGCAAGTGGTAGAGGCTAAAGCACTAATTTTTCATACGTAGATGCAGCTAAATTTCCATTTGTGTCCTCACGTAGCCTTAACTAAAATAAAAATTGAAAAATAAAAAGAATATTGAGTTCTATTTTCTTTCGAGTAATGAAATCTACTGTCATGTTGATTCTGGATTGCCCTATAATCTTTCTCAACATTGCATGTTTCTGGTTCAAGATGTCATCAACATGTCACTATGCGCAGTGTAACCATAATAAAGAATTCAAAATCAAGTGATCTAGTTCATGGTGGTTGTTTTTGTTATCACCATAAATATATATAATATAAGTATATTATATATATATATATATATATCACTATTCTAAAAATTTCTGTCTAATGCTGCCTAGGCGAGATGGTTGGTCACCGCCCCAATTAATGCTTAGGTGTTTAAACATTAAGAAAGGGTGCCTAGACCTGTTGAGGCGCCCGCCTAGACCACCTAGACCACCTAGGCACCCGCCTAGCCCATCTAGACCCGCCCAGGTCACAACTCACTTAGACATAAAATAAATAACTTTCATTTTGCATTTTATTTTTTTTACTAAATTGTAAGAAACTTGTTGCATACTTAAATGGACACACATTATATCATTGTTTCCCATATTTTAATTATGTTCCCATATTTTATAATATATATGTCGTTCTATTTTGTAATTTATGATGAAATTATATATATTTTATATATAAGTACACTTATTTACACGAAATATAATAGATTACTTAAATCTGCCTAATCCTCCTAAGCCCCACCTAGCCGCCTAGGCGCTAGGTTCTAGCTCGCCGTCCGACTAGCGCCTAATGTCTAACGTCTTTTAGAATCTTAATATATATATATATATATATATATCTCCCCGAGAGAAGAATACATAACAACAGATTTCTCATAAGCTCCAACTTTATGATTGAGTACAGTTTTTATTAGCATCAGTTTCCCTGTGCATGCAGGTTCAGTTTGACCATTGATAAGTAATAACTTGTTACTTTCAATTGCATCAACAGTTATAATTCACTCAGGTATCTGCAACCTCACCAAATTAAGCACTTCTTATTACTCAATTGATAGTTATAATTCACTCACGTATGTGCAACCTCACCAAATTAACCACTTCTTATTACACTCAATTTAGAGTAACAAGTTTGCCAATGGATGCAGGTGCGCTTATATAAAGTGGAGGTGGCCCCAAGCAAATTACCTACTTCCAAGTTGTTTACCTTTTCATTATTATAAGGCTCGGAGTTTCATAGTCCACGCTTACCACACAAAATGAACATGAGAAAGTGGCGATGAACAGAGAAAGCAGTGTAAAAAAGGCAAAGGTGGGATTTGAGTTGGTTTCCACCATGACCTTAATTTTCTGCTGATGGCTTAATAGAAAAGTACTGCTTATTAATTTTGTTTCTTAGCCAAGTGGTGGAGTGACTGATCAGGATCTGTGCGAGCATCTATCACTTTTTATACATTACTACTCTTATCATGCATGTTCGACCTACATATCCAACTTTTCTAGGTTTTGACTTCTTGTCCTACTTAGGAAATATCTATTTAATATGGCCACCCGAAACAACATCCCCTTTTTACATGTAATAAAAAGCAAAGCTCATCTTCTTCGTTCATCCCACATATCGTCACAAGTAAAAATTAACAAAAGGAATGAAACAAAAGCTCTGTCACGTCAAGAGAAATATTATAGGAAAAATGAGGGTTCTATGAAGAATACAAACGTTGCCCAAAAAAAGGAAGAATATAAAACATGCGTAGTTGAAATACAAAAATTAACATGAGTGACACGATGTGGTATCTTCACGGCAGAACAAGTGAAATGTCTATAATACCGTATACATATATGATTGAGACATTGTACAGATATTGTTGAAAAAATGTACACATATTGTTATTTAGGGTTCTTGAAACATAAATGGTCAATATGTGTTGGATATAATGTTTATATTTTCACACTATTACTGACTTGTCAATAGGGTTGTTATGGTCGGCCATTTGTTTTGGATGTGTCTTCTCCGTGCGACAGTGTTGATAGTGACAATATCCAAATCTCAAAATGGGGTTGTTATGATCGTTGACGTGTCGAAGATAATTTCCTTAAGTTCTCCTTCTAATTACCTTTGACATTTTTTTTAAGATAAATTATATAAAACTACCTCAATTATTGGGTCATTAACAGTTTCAGACCTCGTCTTTAAAAAGTTTTAATGTCATACCTTATCTTCGAATTTTGTTGCAATGTCATACCTTCTATCAGTTGTCTATCAATTTCTCTGTTAAATGCTGACGTGGCTTGTGATGTAGCACATTTTATATTAAAAAACTAATAAAATATTATTAAAAAATTAATTAAATATTAAAAAAATTAAAAAAAAATCATTTAAATTTTTTTTTTTTTGCACAGGGACCCACCCCATTCTTCCCCCTCCCTTTCCTCCCCCACTTCTCTCTCTTGCCGTGCCCCAGAACCCGATCCATCGTTCCCATTTGTCCCCCACCACCCCCCCCCCAAACTCGAGCCCAACCTGCAACCCAGAAATAAAATAAAATAAAATAAAACCTATCTTCATCCCCCCTTTCTCTGCAACCCAGATCTCGTCTTCTCCAACGAGTGTAGATTTAAGGAGTGGAGTGTGTAGAGGAGGGAAGAGGGTGGGTGCGCTTTTTTTTTTCTTTCTTTTTTTGGGTTGCAGGTTGGGCTTAGCGCCCCCGGGGGGGGGGGTGAGGGGACGAATTGGGTTTGCTTTTTTTTATTTTTTTTCTTCTCTTCTTCTTCTTATGGGTTGCGACGAACTGGGTTTGCTTTTGCTTTTGTTTTTTGTTTTTTGTTTTCTTTTCTTCTTCTTTACAGGTTGGGTGAGGGGGGGAACTGGGTTTGCTTCTTTCTTTTTCTTTTTTTTTTTTTTTTCTTTTCTTCTTCTTCTTCTTCTTCTTCTTCTTCTAGGTTGTAGGTTGGGTGGGGGAAAAGGGGATGGGGTTTCGGGGGGATGGGGTGGGGGGTGTTTAGGGTTGGGAGGGCGGGTGATGGGAAATGGGTTTTATTTATTTATTTATTTTTTAATTTAAATTTAAAATTTTTAATACTAGTTAATATATTTTTTAAGTTTTCAATAATTTTTTAATATAAAGTGTGCCATGTCATAAGCCACGTCAGCATTTAACAGAGGAATTGACAGACAACTGACGGAAGATATGACATTGCAACAAAATTCAAAGATAAGGTATGACATTGAAACTTTTTAAAGACAAGGTATAAAACTGTTAATGACCCAATAGTTAAGGTAGTTTTTTGTAATTTACTTTTTTATTTATTTATATAAACACTCATATCTGCAAGGAAGTAGAAGACCTAATAGAAATATGTACAAAATTTAATGTGTAGGAGAAGATTCAATTTTTAATCAAACAAAATAAATTGTATCACTAGTAGGAAAAACTGTTTGTGCAAAAATTTCATCGGTTAATGTGTCTTTACTCGACGAAATAAGGAACGATGTCACGAAAATGTTGAAAACCTTATGCAACAAAGGATTTTGTCATGAAAGGAATCTTTGCTCCACGAATCAAACACTTCGTCAGGCAAAGTCCGACAAGAAAATGCGGGTATGAAGTTTTCTGATGCCAAATAAGCGTGCGACGAAGAATTTTCCACATAAATTTTGTGCAAAATAGGTTTCGTCGCACAAAGAAACTCTAAAAAGGTCGGTGGGCATTGAAGTCGTCTGCAAGGTGTTGCAATGAAGTTTGCACGACTAAATCTTCGTCGCGCTAAGTCCCACAGGTTCTTTAAAAGCACTGTTTAAGTTTCACTTTTTCTCACATTGGTTTTCCTACAACCCTAAATTTCCCCACGTTTTCTTCTTCCCCAAATGCCCCTCATAACCCAAGTTCTTGTTTTAAGTTTCGAGACAATGGCCGATTTCGCTCCTCTTCCAATTGAAGGATACGAGAGAAAAGGCTCTCGGTAAGGTAATACTAAATTTTATGTGGAATTAGTTTTTTTATTTTTTATTTTTGAAAGCTGGGGTGCAGGTTTGAATGGAGGTTGATGGTTGCCGTAAACGAATCATGTATGATAATTTAACTAGATTTGGCGTGTCGGAGTTGCACACCATGCTTCGGCGCGATATTGGGGTGTGGACTAATTGTTTTGCTGAGTGGGCGTCTTGAAAAATAGTGTTGGAGGAGTTGAAGAAGTATATGGTGCAAGGGTTATCTGTAACTTCGAATTAGTGAATAATTGTTTTTGTTAAATAGCATATTAGAGTGATTACTAATTTATTACTTTTTGCATAACAGGGTTATTGGGATATTGATAAAACTAACCCAAAGTTGTTGAAGTTGATCGATAACATCTTCAAGGGACACTTTCGGGAGTGGAAGCATGACATGGGGTGAGATGCAGAACTACGAAAAAATCCTAAAGGACCAACAGAGTAAAAGTGTTATTATTTTATTTTTCAATAGTTATGGATGAATAATAAATTTTTTTTTTGGAATAATAAATTTTTTTAAGTAAATATATTGTGGACGATATTTTTAAATATTTGTTTAATTTGTATTTGGATTTAATTTTGAGTTTAATTATTTATTTGGTTAATATAATATGGTTTAAGTTTTCATTTGGATAAATTAAAGGAATACAAATTAAATTAAAAATTAATAAAAACTTGCATGACGAATTGCCGTTGCAAAAATATTTAGGGACGAAATTTGTGCAATGAATGAGGTAATCGTCGCGCAAGATTTTGAAGGGAAAAAAGGCATAAACTGTAGAAATTTGCAATAACTGCCTCTGCACCCTCCTCGCTCATTGACTTCCTCCAATCTGGCGTCCCTCTCTCATTTTCTCTCAATTTCATTCTCTAATCCTCCCTCCATCTCAATCTCCATCTTCTCTTCGTGTATCAATCTATCTCGGTGTATTTGGTAAGCGATTTCATTTTGTACTTGAAAGTATCACTGTGAATTCATACTAACGTCATTAAATTTGTTGTATATAATGCTATTGTATACGAGTAGCGATCAGTGGAGAACGACTTTGGAGCTATTTTCTTCCTTTTCTCTGTTTTTTATTATATAAATAAAAAAATTATATTTATATTATGTTGTCATTTAATTTATTTGTATGTAAACAAATTTGTGTGTCACGTACAAAAAAGTTTTGTGATGTACATAGTTAATAATAATTAACTTTGTACGTGCTTTTTAAGAAAAACTTAGTGTTCCGTTCAAGGATTAGTTGGATTTCACGCATGGATGTGAAAGTATGACTGCGGTCTAATTGATTCTTAAATTGCCCCATTATTTTGAAAGTTTGGGAATGCACAATAATTATGGGGCTTAGTTTACGGTTCATGGATTAGATTTCGAACGTCGAAATTTAGGTGTCATCTCTTTACGTTCTTCCGGTGCCAGATAGGTATTTTATATCTATGTCGTGCACTTGAAGAACTGTAGAGAGATATTGTCGAAATATTCCCACATCGAAATCTAATTTGATGTAGCCGTAATTATATGACATAATTTTACATTCCCAAATAGGATAGGGCCCTTCCTGGAGGCAGAAGGTGACAATACCTTGTTGAATTTGTTGTAATCATTGTACATTTTATTGTGCTTGCAGACAATATGGATAGACAATGGATACAAAATCCGAACAGATGTGTAGATGAATATTTGGATGAGATAAAATGATTTTATTGAGTTTGTAATTACATATAACTGAGGTGCAACTAGAATTCGGTGTTCGTGTAGGAGGTGTAACAACACTTTAAGGAGACATTTGAAAATGTTCAGTTTCATTTTGTAAGAAATGGGATGATAGAGACCTATACTACATAGAATCATCATGGGGAACAATTAGACCATGCTTTGTAACAACCCGTCCCAAATTTTATGATTTTATTAATTTTAAAAGAGTGAATTGATGAAAATGCCCCTAAAGGCGAGTTGTTGACTTTCGTTGACCGTACATTTTGTGACGTGTGTGAACTACTATTTTAGTGTATTTGTGTAGTATTTGACATTACGAATGCCTGGGCGCAAGCGAAATCGAATTCGAAGCTACGATGGAGATTTTATGGAACTACGAACATGAAGGTACTTTAATAATTTATGGAAGGATATTTTATTATTTAATAATTTTCCAGGCCCGTGGGGCTCACACCTCACCTAAGCTTTCCTCTCCATCTCTGCCACGTGTCTTTTTCTTTCCAAACTCTTGGGACTTTCCAGAACTCTCCTCCTTCAGCTTTTATCCATTTTTTTCTCTTTCATTGCAAACACAGAGAAGCCGACGACCACCACTCTCCGCTTCGGCGAGCTCCACCAACACCATCATCACAACTTCACCATCTCCATGAGTTCTACGAAACCCAGAAACTGGAAAAACCCAAACTCCCTCAATCTACCTCACTACACCGAGACTACCCAACCTTTCCATCTCTACCATGTGTCTTTTTCTTTCCAAACTCTTGGGACTCTCCGAAACTCTCCTCCTTCAGCTTTTATCCATTTTTTTCTCTTTCATTGCAAACTTAGTGAAGTCGACGACCACCATTCGCCGCTTCAGCGAGCTCCACCAACACCATGATCACAACTTCATAATCTCCATGAGTTCTACGAAACCCAGAAATGGGAAAAACCCAAACTCCCTCAATCTACCTCACTACACCGAGACTACCCAATAATCCTCTCTAGTGAGTTTGGCTTCGAAATCAACGAAATCGAGGTAAACTTCAATATAAATCTTATTATAGACTCTAGTGACTTTGGCTAACTATCTGGGTTGTTTTCAAACTAAAAATCGACGGATTTAACCTTACCTTTCATTTCCCGGGTTTGGCTTCAAATCAGACTTATTCTAGTCTCTAGTGACTTTCGCTAACTATCTGGGTTGTTTCCGAACTAAAAATTGACCGATTTAACCCTACCTTTCATTTTCCAGTTTTTCCTTTAAGAACCGTAGGTTTCAGACCATTTTTTCGGTCAGCTCTGGCCATGACGAGAGACCACAACGGTATAATCTCATTCCTTATCTCCCTAGCTTCAATTTGTCTATTTATATGCTAATTTTAGTTGAGATTCGAAGCTAAACAGGGCTCGAAAATTTTTCCGGCCAAAAAGCGTAGTCACGGCTTTCTCCTTCACTAGGTCAGGTGGGTGCAACCCGCGAGCCTAAACGGGTCAATCCAACCTGGAACGGAAAAAAAAAAAATTCCAAAACCCTGATCCAAACCCGGGATCTGGCCCGGCACATTTCCAAAATGGATCTAGAATATTCTTGGAATATTTCCTGGAATATTCTTTAGAATATTACTTGTGTTGACTTTTACGAAATTTTCTCGGAAACCCTTCTAAGCTAATTTCGACGGCCGTAGTTATATTTACAACTATGAATAGTATTATATTGACGTGAGTTATCGATCTACCGTTGCATGATTTTATTTACGTTATCTGCTTATCATATGCTACACTAGTGTTAGTCCTTGCCCGAGCCAGGGCCATGCTTTATGTGTATGTTCATATCACACTGCATGCTCACTTTGGATGCATTGTAGGTGCCAGTCCTATCCTAGATTGCTATAGGCAATTAGGACTCATATGTGATGCGCATAGTGCCAGTCTTCACGTAATTTTAGTTCTAGAGCGTAAATCATGATTACACCCAATCCTGTTCATGTCAGAATATCTCTGCATGAGTTCGTGTGTCAGCATATATCGAAGAATACCTAATATTATGTGTTTGTTATGCGAGATATTATGATCATCCGATGTTATACGTTTTATATGTGAAATATTGTGATTTACCGTATTTTTAAAATATTACTGATTATGGTAAGTGTTTTCATACTATACGTAGTATGCTATGTTTGGAAACTATACTTGTTTTACGGCGATGTGTTATTACATTTTTGAAAAAGGTTTTATAAAGCTTTATTTTTAGGACCCACTCACCCTTGTTTTTTGCCCTTCCAGGTCTTAGTTGTAGTGCTTTCTTGTCGACGAGGATTCTTAGCAAATCTTGGTGTAAGAGAGTACCTTCGATGGTATAATTCTTATCCTACTTTTAATGTACTTTACTTATGCTCTGACATCACGTGTGAATTAGGTTCAATCCCGCTCACATGTGCACTCTTACATTTAGGCACTTTTGGGCTTAAATTTACTCACATTTTCCACATCACTACACTTTATGGCTTCATCACATTTCTGGTGTCAGCCAGCACAGCTCGATTCGGAGTCCATGTGGACATTCCAGGTCTAGGTGTGTTATGTTTCATCTTCAAACATGACAAGAGTGGACATTGTTGAACCTAATGTGGATCATAACGAACAAGTTATGAGTATTCTAAATGATGTTTTTCCATTAGCCTCAACAAACATTAATCAAGAAGG
This sequence comes from Pyrus x bretschneideri, assembly GCF_019419815.1. NCBI lineage: Eukaryota > Viridiplantae > Streptophyta > Magnoliopsida > Rosales > Rosaceae > Pyrus > Pyrus x bretschneideri. The sequence goes on along the minus strand of NW_025999806.1, from coordinate 586,041 downwards.
GGAAGATGACGTGACTCCACCCATGGACAATGAAGATTTCGAACAATATTAAAAACTATTAAAAAGTGCCAACCAAGAATTATACCTAGGGTGCAAAGATTTTTTGGTGCTCACGACCATTGTGGAGTTGATGCATGGCAAAACAAAATATCGTATAGTCAAAACTAGTGTTTTGATTACTTTTTGGCAGTTTTCAAGAGAATGCTTCCAAAAGACAATAGTTTGCTGAAAGATCATAAAAGTGCGCAGAAGTTGTTGAATGGTCTCGGATTGGGTTATGAAAAAATTCATGCTTGCAAAATTAATTGTATATTGTTTTATAAGGAGAATAAAGCGTTAGATAAATGCACGTATGTAATGAGTCGAGGTTAAGAGGGTGGCAGCAATGGTGTGGTGGGGTGAAGGTGGTGGCTGCTGACACACCCTAACCTGGAATGTCCACTTGGACTCCGAATTGATTTGTGCTGGCCGACACCTGGATGGTGATGAAACCATAAGGTGTAATGTAGTGCGAAAAAGATGTGAATAAATTTAAACATAAAAGTGCCTAATCAAAAGAGTGTGCGGGTGAGCAGGATTAAACCAATTTCACACTTGATGTCAGAGCATAAGATAGTATAGTAAATAGGATGAGTGTTATACCACTGAAGATAACCATCTCCTAAGATTTGCCAAAATCCTCGTTTACACGTAAGCACAGCTACTAAACCTAAAGAGGTGAAAAATAAAGTTGAGTGGGTTTGCAAAACAACGTTTATAAGAAAACCTTTATTTTCGAACATAGTAACCCCTCGTTGTACAACAAGTATGGTTTCCAGGAAATCATACTACATGTAAGTATGAAAATCAAATGCATGTCAAATGTAAGTCCAAAAGTATGCCACATCATATATTCTTAACAACAATATAGATATGATTATATGTTGGAATCTATACTGACATGTCAGTCGGAGTCACCTAATGTGACTTGTACAACTGCACATATCGCTCATCCGTCTATGCTAACACATCGAATCGGAACTGCCTAGGGCAGTTTGTACGACAAACGAGGTGTGATAATAATGCTCTAGTGTTGCGATCACATGAAGCTTGCGCTACGCCCAGTCATCATCTAGTCGGAACCACCTATTGTGGTCTGTACGATAAGCTAACACCTACTTGGATCCAAGACAAGCGTGCGATGCCGGGAGGGGGAGTGAACATACATGTGAAGGCTAGCTTGGCCTCTGGCTGAGCACTTACCTGGGGTGTAGCAATGATGAGCCGACTATAGATATGCATGCCAATAAGTCTCAATCATTCACTCAATCACATAACCTTACCTAAACTTACCTGCACGTCCTGTTCCCACCTTAACATTTCAAACCATTCACAACAATCGTGTGCATGTAAAATGCATATGGGTGTGCCATGATATTGAGTAAAAACCCAAAACATAATATAACATTTTGAAATATAAAAGTCCTGGCATAACATGCGTAATTCATTTAAAACGTTTATGGAAACTATAGCTAAGTATAGGTATAAAAACAAACCGCTCACTCACAGATACACAGTAGAAACAAAGTCTCCGAGCCTTGCTTGATCTCGTACGTCCTCAGGATACGTTTCCCTTAAACGTGAAATTACTAGTTCAATTAGTTTAATAACACATACGGAAACTTAAATAAAACCTTCGTAGATTGCTCAAACATAGGGTTTGAATATACAAAATCGATCTACTTGATGTCATGGACCCACACATGTCGGCCACACGCTGGTCGGAGGCCGGATGTGCCGCCACAAGTGGCTGCATTGGTAGCCATGCGCCGCATGCGCCGATGACCCATGTGAGACCACGTGCACCCACGCGCCTACGAGTACAGCTGTACTCGCCTTTCTCACGAGTTCCTGCATTTTGCAGGTTGAAGGTCCAAGTTCCAGAGCTCCTAACGAGCTCAATTCTAAACAATTCTACAAAGACCAAATTAAAGCTAGGAATGTAATGAATCGATCCATATTCACAGAAAGTTCAAATGTGGTTCGTGTTGTCCAGGAATTTGGCCTGAAAGTGGCCAAATGGCCATGGTCAAAAATTTCGAGAAATCAAGATTTTTCATCCCAAATTTACTTCTCATATTACCAATTGGTATTATGGTAGAACCTTAACTTTCTTCATGGTAAATACGGTTAGCAAATTTGTTAGTATTTGGTTAGACTTGTTAGACTTTCTATTGTAAAAACAGAGTGTGTAATTTGAATGTAGTTGGCTAATAGGCTCTTGCCTATCACCTGTTCGATCCTATGCGTCAATGAAAGTTAGTATTAAAACAAGTGATCTTGGATGCCAAGTGTTCGAGATCAACTATTTAATGGATTGCTCAAGTCAGAGATTTAAGAAAGGTTTTGTTTTCAGTCCTCTGTGATATATTTAGAGTTTGGGTATGATTCGGTTCTGAATTCTTAGTTCAATTGATCTATGACCCCTTCTTGGCTCAGGTTCCTGCCACTCCAATGGAGGAGACTGCTGTTCTTGAAATTAACAGGTCGCGACTAGGTCCAAAGTTGTTGTAGTCATAGTCCATCAATGGCTTCCCATCCTCATCAAGGTATGGATTGTCTTCATATCACACCTTACTCATTTGGGTAGCTACTGCCATGTTGTTGGGTGAAATTGGAAGAGATTAGAGAGACATTGAGCTTCGGTGCCTTTGTCGGCTTCTTGGGTATATTTCTTCCTTGGTGTTGTTCGCATATCAGCTTTCTGAATTCTATTTTTTGTGACTTTGATCAGTGCTTTATTCTCTGGTGTGGAGGAAAGTTCAGAACTTTATGCAGTCCAAGTGTTTGACGAAATGCTCAGCTCAAGTTTGTTTGGTTTTTTTTTTTTTTTTTTTTTTTTTTTTTGTGTTGGTTATGTTTCCTCACTTTCTCTGAATTCTTTGAAGAATTGGAATGATTTCTTGCTGCAATTGTTTATGTGACTTGTGAATCATCTTTTCTAGGTTTCAAATTGTTTCTTCTGATATTGGAGTTCGATTTTGTGGTGAATTTTGGTATTGAATCATTCTTTTCAGTCAAGAATTCGTAAATGTCGAATTTTGGAAAATTGAAGGACTTTTAGGCATTTAATTGTGAAGCTCAACTATAAGAGTTCTACAAAATGGTTCTAATTGAATACCAAGATTTCTAAGGCAATATGTCGTGTTTGATATCTTTTCGGTGCTCATTGTCGTATGACTCAGAAAGTTTTGCAGTATCCAATTCTTGTTTCTCTGCTTCATTAATATTCTGCAATTCTGTTAAGGAGTTTGTGCAGTATTTTCTCCTTATCACAGCCTATAATGTCAAGTCTAACCAGCTCAGTTGTTAGTAGGTATCTACTGTAAGTCCGGTTATACGTGTCTTTGAAAGAGATGAAGTTTGAAGAAGTTGTTGACTTGATGGTAAATCCCACGAAGGGTAATCCCATGTTATGAGTAGGTAAATCCCACGAAGGGTAATCATACATAGATGTTGAATTTATGTTGTTGAAATTGTGAAGGCCGATACCATTGTTAGAGAAGTTGTTCCTGGTAAAATCGACAAAGTGCAATCCTGCGGTATCATAGTTAAGGCTGATGCCACACTATAGTTTGTTAATTTTCTGTTTTTGTAAACATTAAAGGCCGAAGCCAATGTTGAATGAGATTGTTGATAGTAAATCCCACGAAGGGTAATGCCGTAAAAAGTTGTTATACCGGCATGAGGGTGTGCTACGACTACTTTGTAGAAGGTTGTTCTTGTGTGAAACTCATGATAGAGGTAGAGGAATACATGGTGTCTATCTATAAGGCAATGGAAGAAATTTGGATTGTTTTCACATACGAAGGTTTTTGGTCAACAGCTACAAGAGGTCATGAGGTACACCTTGTTTGATTTAGGGCTTTAGGAAAGCTAGAAGCTTCGATGATATGGTTTTAGTATTTTTTGGCATTACAGATGATAGGCCTTGTGGATGCTTACTCTCTGTCGTATGGTCGTGTACAGAAACTAAGGATGAGGATAGGGTGCTTTCTTGTTTGTAGCAGGCTAATCCAAAGTTGGTAACTCTAGTCAAAGTGCTACATATGTACAGATGTATGGGTATCATTTCAATGGTGGTTTTCCAAGTCTACAGTTTTAGTGCTATCATGTCTCAATACTTCCAATCTCAAACTGGGTTTCTCTAGTTGAGATTGAGGGGGAGTATTAAGGGTACAAGTCAGCAATACAGTTAGCAAGTTTGTTAGTATTTGGTTAGAGTTGTTAGGATTTCTATTATAAAAAATAGTGTGTAATCATCATTCTTTCAAGTCAATATACAAGTCTCATATTTCTCTCTCTAAATTCTCTCTAGTTCATCTTTCTTAGTTACTCTTTCTTCTCCATTTTCTCTTCGATTCTCAAATATTTCAATGTAGTTAACAAGAATAAGGCCTATTTCGTTAATGTTCATGAAGTCTGAAAATCAACTAGCTAACAGATGTCTTAACTATAGCAGTCTCGAGCCGAGCATATCATAACTCACTAATCTTGTTTAGTGAAATTTCCTTCCCGTAGAAAAATCATGACAACAAATTATTTCTCATGAAGGATTATAAAAGCATAGTCTTGTGGACGACGAGTTCATATCATTTTATTGTAGTTGGTTCATTGCCTCATGTAGCAGCAAATCCATCACCACTTAAATTTAAAATATTATTGTATATCTCTAATATTTAGCAGAATTCTCTTTGTCGATCAAAAGAAGGTGAAAGACCATTCTAACCTATCAACAGAATTTAAAAATAAGAATCGAAATAAAAGTTATCACCAATATAGTGAATCACGCAGAGATATGGCTGGCGTGCCCAGATGATGAAGAGCTAGGGCTAGGGGTCCAAGAAGGGCGGTTAAGAGTTCAGAATCAGACTTATGGGCAGATGAAGGGCAAAATGAGTCAATGATCAAAAGCTGCAAGGGATTTGACACATTTCTCTCTCCCTCTCTCTCTTCTCTCTCTCTTGTTACCAAGGAGAAGGAAATGAAAATGGGGCTGATCCAATTATCATATGGCGCTACTAACTCTTTGTAATTTGGTTCCAATTCCCTTGTGTGGTTCTTGAACTTGTAGAGATGCTAGTCAATCCATCGTGATGACACGATGCGGTCCCACATTGCTGGAAGAGGTATTACTTGACTGCAATGTTTTTGGTTCTGCACTCTTGAACTGCACATGTGGAAAGGAGGCCAGTTCCTGAATGGACTTCTCAATTTGTTCGGTGTAAGCAACGACGTCGCTTAGCAGCGAAGCAACGGTCACAGCTGGCACCATGTCTAGGAGGCGAACTTGATCTCCACCCACTCCTGCCGCTGCCGCTGCACTAGTCCTAAACATGGATGTGAGGTTGTTGGCTGCAGCTCTTGATTTTGTGATGTGGGAGCTGGCAGCAGCGCATGGCACAGTCAATGTTTTGAGTGCCCATGCTAGCTCTTTCAGTGCTTTGCCTGATTCTGAACTCATCTTCATGCACAGCTCTTGAACTTTGTTGCTTTGGATGTTCAATGGTGTCTGTAAAAAGTTTTAACTTAATTAATGTCATCAAGCAAATTGATTAATTTGCACAATTTCATTTAATATATGTCGTGCAATAATATGAAAATTTGATTAGGTACAATGTATACCTGGATTTCAGAGTTGAGGTAGCCATTGAGAGTTTCAATCCGGTAGGCGCATTGCCGGGTTAAGTTTCCGATTTTGAGATAGTGCCTCCAAGGATGACGGTACCTAAACTTTCCATGTCTAGGCTCCCACCTTGCAAAATTGGCCTGCAAACATGAACGTATAGTTAGTATTGTTAGACATGATGTTTTACTAGACTGATTTAGAACCGTTGATTATGTAGACTCACTTAGTAGGATAAAGCTTTATTATTGTTGTAATGTTAGGTGTTTTAGGATACATACAGCCGACCCCACTTAGTATTATTAGGCATTCTAAGATTCATACACCCGACCAGTTAGTGGGATAAAGCTTTGTCGATGTTGTTGTTCATTATGTAGAATCACTTCTGAATGCGAGATTTTGGTTTAGTCTAAAAACATAACGTATCATATATATAATGAAGATCACTATTTAGAGACTGACCTGAGTTTCTTCACTCTGTTTTGAATTGAGAACACTAGTATATCCTTGCAAATGTGCCCTATTAGATTCTCCATTGCCAGCTACTTTGAAGTATTCATCCCCAAAACCTGCAAATTTTCAATTTTTTTCAACCTTGTGAGTTTTCGCGGCCACATTAATTAGAAATGAAAATTCCAGCAATGAAATATCGCATTCATCAAATAATGTACCTTCCAAGAAGCTCCCGAGCTTTTCAATGTTATTGGCAACTGAATTGTGCAGATCATCACCTGCCCATACCGGGCAAATGAAAATGCACACAAACACAGCTGTGAAGGCGCCTATGAGGATTGTCGACACCCTCTTGTGAGCCATTTCTAGTATCTCCTCTTCTCTGTATCCGGACACCGATATCAAACAGAATGTCAAGATAAAAATGAGCAGTCCATAGTCAAATCTCGCCTTCATCCGTGGAAAGAAGCGTATAAATGTCACCGATGCAGCTGCATACAATGTAACATTCCATAAATTCCCAATTCATAATTTTATGATATAATTTATCGAACGAATACCCTATTTCCTTTTTTCTTTTTGTATATAGAAAATGAATACATATGTTTTTGTGATCAAATTTAGTAATTTTACCTAGTAGAAAGACGAAGATGCCAATGAGAATCGGATGACCTATTTCTCCAGAAATATTTGCCAGGTGATGAACGCCAAATCCTAGAGCACCTGCTAGGAATGTAGCCAAGATCCTGTTTAAACCTCTTCCTAATGTTGCTCCTGCATTATCAATTACAATTGATTCGATTAGAATATCGAACGATTAGACTTCAGAATATCGCTCGAATAAGAAAAAAAGTTGCCCTATAAATTAGCATCTTCTTAATTGGAATTATGAATTAAACTCACAAACAAGAAATTAAATTCTTAGATAACTTAAAATGAAAGAAAAGTGATTTCCGCACTCTTCTTATGATTGAGGAAATCAAATGAGAATCATGCGACACAAACAAGGGAAGTGGTGTACAATGAGAAACTAGGAGTGTGAAAATTACTACCGGAACGAAATTTTCACAATGTGATAATGGTAAGCAAAAACGTACCTACTGAAAATTCGAAGACAACAACCACAGTTATAACAGCCCACATGGTAGTGTCACCAAGACCGTTATAGAAGGGCTGGACGTAATAGAGCAACGACACCAAAAGAACTGCTAATCCAACTTTAAGAGAATGAACAATCCTTCTGGGATCATCTTGTCCAAGCTTCTTTAATTTTATTGGAAATTCCACCACCTTATTCATTACCTTCCCACACAAACGCATCGACCTGACTGCCATTTTCTCCATCATTGCGATTGTTCCGATCACAAATTGCTGGAGATGCCATTTTTATATTTGTGTGCTTAGGAGGATGAAGCACAACACTTTTCTGAGAGAGATTGACTGATTTTCTTGCGCTTTGGAAGGAAGTAGCTAGTTGTTCATATATAGTGAAACAAGATACGTATAAAGTGAGGACGAAGCTGCCTGGAAACCGAGATCAAGTGCGTCTTAGTGAAAATACAGTTTGAAATAAATACACTTTTTTTGTTTTGTTTTTTACAGTATGATATTCTGAACTCTCCTAGGCCATATTTACATTAGCCAACTGGCCGACTAGCCTAACTATCATACTATTTCTATAACCAACTGACCTAACATAGTACGAATAGGTAGATAACTAATAAAAATAAGAAAAAAAATGTGCATAAAGAGATTGCTAACTACCTTTTCATTTTACCTTCTCGTATCTTTCTTATTTTCACAATGTTTATATGATAAGTAAAACTTATCATTCTTCAATTTCATGCCTTCAAAAAACATTTCAAATTAAAAATCGTTAGCATGCTATTGTCATCGACATTAAGATAATTTAGTGCTTAATTAATGTGTAGCTATTAAAACCACATTTGCTGACCCTCTTTCTAGTATTATCAATCGGTGAAGTTCGCATCTATTAAAAAGGTGGCAAGCAAAGTGGTCAACAAAAGCGGTCCAAATATCATTATTCTTTTTCCGATATAATGATATATTTACACTTAGGGGTTGAGACATTAAATTAGTATTGAACTTGTTATTCATGAGATCCCAAACATATAGAGTTTTTCTGATGAGTATCGTTTTGTATAAGGAAAAAACATATAGAGTTCTTCTATTTATTGGTTAATTGAGCAAATCGTGAGCATTCACATCTCGATCAAACGGAACTGTGCATGATTCTCTCGTAAATTGCCTTCAGCAAGGTATGGCATTCATGGTTTGAAGAAATATTTCTTCATAGATACAAGACATTCATTGCTAATCTAAAAAAGATATTATCCTGTGGACGTTAGCAGACGTTTTTCATTCTCCAACTGATCCTTAGTAGCGTTTCCAAAGTCAACCTAACCGGTTACCTTTGTGGACAGATGGTACTACTTGTGAAAGGAAGTACCGAATTTGTAAAAAGTTTGCACAGATAATATCCGTATTAAATAAGTATTGAATTGTTAGAGCTAGGTAAATGAACGTATTTGCAAGAGCTAGCTAAGCTAGTACACGAATAGGACTTCCAACATCACACGTCTCGATCTACATCCGTGAGACGAAAATATGTCCTGCTGTGACGGTGCTGTCTTTGCATGGACCACTAGTATACCAACCCAACACATGTTACAACCTGATTTGTTTTCACTCTGCAAACACGAGTAGCCCTACCTACTTTGTCATTTTCTTCTGTAATTTGCTTGAGGATGAGTGATTCGCAGCAGAAATCCTCATGGGGTCGATGAAAATCGGTGCACCACCTTTTGTTTGGGACCGTCGTTTTTCCAAGTACGAGACGTACTTAGATAGCTGGTCGGAAACAGATGGAGTTATTTATTACTAGCCTTCATGCATGTGCTTACACAAGTGCATAAGACATTTTTTGAATCACAATATGCTATGTGTGACTTACACGTTTTAAATGTATCAAATATTTGAAGTAAATAAATAATATTAGATTATGCTAGAAGAAACCCCTCATAAACCAATTAAAGTAGCTGAATTTACATAATAAAATCGATCTATATAGAATTTACAATAAGAATAGAGAAAATAATATTTAATGAACAATTTATTGAATCACATTACTACTAGCCCATTACGAGGCTAAGCCCACCCCTTCCTCCTTAGTGTAGATAATATCGTTTGTTAAAAAAAAAAAAAAAAAAAAAAAAAAACACCTTTTTTATAATCGGCATTACACATCTCTTAAAATGTTTTGAACGTGTTTAAAAATAGAGAAAATAATATTGAATGAACAACTGATTGAATCACATTATTGCCAGCCCATAGTGAGGCTAAGCCCACCCCTCCTCCCCATTAGTGTAAATAATATCGTTTGTTAAAAAAAAATTATTTGATAACTAATTTAATCACATTATTGCTAGCCTATTGTGAGATACTAATTATAAAAAAAACACAAAAAAATTAACTATAAGAAAAACACTGTTAAAATGACGAAAATACCCCTGCCTTCTTTGATCTGACGACCCGTCCCAAATTATTATATATTTTTCTCCCCGAGTGTGTAAAGTGACGAAATGCCCTTGTTGGCTTGGTGATGTGGATGCACATATGTAGTTTTAAATTATTTCCCCGCCTTTGTAATTAAATCATACTTGATGTCACAAGCGTGTCGACGCGAGTTAGGGTCGAATCGGATTTCTAACGAAAATGTTACGGCGTTTAAAGATCGAGATTGGGTAGAAATATAATTTTGGGTTGCCTATCACTTATTCACCAATCATTTTAGTCCCTATATTCTTAAGCCAATCAGATTTGGATTGTTTTGTTTTCCTTGGGCCAACTACAACCTAACTCTCTCTCTCTTCCTCATGGTAGCCCAATCAGGGCTTGTGATCATTTTCTTCTGACCAATCCCGTGCACACACACACACATACACCCACACATGTACGCATCCTTCTTCTCTTCCTCACCTTCTCGACCTTTCCTCATCCGTACACCATGGCACCCATAAACCCAACCATCATCAACTCGCATGGATCGAGCTTTTGAAGACCACCTTCATGTTCCTTGCAAGCTTAGGAACCTAACCGTACCCTTAGTTCGAAGAACGAATCACGGGAACTCGAGAAACCATAACCTCCGGCGAGGTGAAGTTTGCTCCGTCATGATCCTGATGTGATTTCAAGGTTTTAAGGCTTAATAAGGTACCCACTCAACTTCTCTAACATCTTGGAGCAATTTTGGAGTGGTTTGGACGTCGGAATAGTCGAGTTCTTGAAGTTCCAGTTTTGGTCGGTTTTTCCAAGGATAGTTCTAACCGTTTTGCGTTAGATTTTGGACCTCTAATAGGTATGGTTGTGTTCTACTCTTCAAGACTTCAAATTCATATAAGTTTCATGGATTTTGGTTGAGGATTGAAGAGGATATTAAACTTTGAAATTTTTCCAGAAACCGGCAACTGCAGACGGCGGCCGGCGGCGGATTCCAGCGAGTTACTGGAGAAGAAGAGGAATATTCCGTCAATTTGATGGAATATACTGACGGCGTCAGGTAACTCTGTTAGTATTTAACAGAATATTCTATTATTTTAACGAAATATTCCCTAACACAGTTAGGGATTCTGTCAGTGTGCCAGGCACGTGCCTTGCGCGTGGCCGGGGCGTGAAGGCTTATGTGACGTCCAAAAATTATTCTAAATATATGGGGGTGTTCGTGTTGTCGAGTAGATCATTTTGGTATATTCAAATACCCTATTTGAGCAACGTATGAGAAGTTATTCCTCGGGTTTATGTATATGCTTTAAAATTAACAAAAAATTAGTTATTTCGCATATAGGTGAAACGTACCCCGAGGATGAGCATGGAAAAGCAAGATTGGGGGGCTATAATCCTGCTACTTATCAGTGAGTGGGCATTTTCTTTATATATATATATATATATCATGATTTCTAGAACATTTTTTTAAATGCCATGTTGAAAATGAGTTACATTTTAAGTGTTTCATTATTATCAATCGTGAATTACATTGTTTGATGTTACGGAGGCTCAGCTAAGCTTCAAGTGAGTACGTTGTGATGGTATTGGTTGCATTGCACATTGTTATGCATGGATGCATTTAGAGCTCATCAGTGCTGCACCTCGGTGTTAATGCTCCTGCTCGAGGTTAGGGCACAGTCCTTCATGTGATGCCTACCTTTCACACCGCACGCTCACCTTGGATCCAAGTTTGGTGCTAGCCCTATCGTACGGACCACAATAGGTGGTTCTGACTCGTAGGTGACCCACGATTAATAGCACAGCCTTCATGCGATCGTAGTACTTGAGCGCACATATTTACACCTAGCCCTGTCATACAGACCATAATAGGTGGTTCCAACTCGTGTGCTAACATATACTAATGAGCTATGGGTCCAGTCGTACAGGCCACATTAGGTGATTCCGACTGGCATATTACTTTATATTGATTTCACCTGGCTTACATCTTTTAGTGCGGAAATGTTATGACATGGCATATTTCAGTTTTTATTGGCCTTGTGCATTGGTATTCGTAACATGATCGTAGCACTTGAGCATACATATTTACACCTAGCCCTATCATACAAACCATAATACGTGGTTTCGACTCATGTGCTAGCGTATACTGATGAGCTATGGGTCTAGTCGTACAGGTTACATTAGGTGATTCCGATTGGCATGTTACTTTATATTGATTTCACCTGGCTTACATCTTTTAATGCGGAAACGTTATAACATGGCATGTTTCAGTTTTTATTGGCCTTGTGCATTGGTATTCGTATGTGTATACGTAGTATTATTTTCTGGAAACTATACGGGTTTTATAGTGAGGGGTTATTATGTTCAGAAAAGATAAATTTGTTTTTAAACATTTTGTTTTGTTCACTCACCCTTCTGTTTTGCACCCTTCCAGGTACTAGGAAGCTATACATCATGGTGGCTCACAAGGACTTCTCGGCGGTTCTGACGATCTACTAAATAAGTGTAGGGATCTTCTCCTGTTTTGTATAATTAACACTTAGTTGGTTTGACTGCACTGTTGGATTGCCTATGCTCTGAATACTTGTATTTGGTACTTGATCCCTTTCACGCACTTATTTTTATCACTAGTTAAATACGCTTAGGTTAGTTTTTATTTATTCGCATTTACTTATTCTATTATCACTTCTATTGTGCACTTGGCTACGTCACCCTTACGTGATGGCTAGCACGTCTTGACTTCGGTCAGGGTGTGTCAGTTTGGTATTAGAGCGCTAGGTTGGGCAGTCCTTTATTTTTGTTTAAGCCCTAATTATTTTGATCTGTTATGTCAAAACCATGCCGCCTCGTAGAGAGCCACGTACTTCTTTTGAGTCTAATTTTCCAAATATTGGACAACTTGGTGAAGCTATTGCTAATGCTATTTAGTCCTCACTTTGTCCTCCCTAAAGGACCCCCTTGGAGATTGTATATAACTTGAAGCTAAATGATTTCTTTAGTAATGAGGTGCTCGAGAGAGGTGAGCTTTGGCTCGACCATGTTAAGAAAACCTTTCGGGTGATGCAACGACATGGAAATATTTCAAATGACAGATGGGTTGAGATAGCCACGTGGTTCTTGCGTGTGGAGGCTGCATCATGGTGGAGACAGGACTCTTTGCAGATGTCAACGGAAAATGTCACAAATTAGGAGATTTTTAAGCATCTATTTCAAAAGAGATTTATACCCCTGGAGTATTTGGATCGCAAGAGGGAATAATTCTCGAATATGAAGTAAGGGAAGAACTTTTCGAGGTTTTACTTCGGGTTAAGGACTCCGAGAATGCTCCGATGATAGTGATGAGGAGGAAGAAAAAGGTAATGTTCAGAAAAATAATAATAAAGATGAAGGGCAGTCATCTTACAGTCCTCGCAAAACACTGAACTTTAAACGAAGTGGTACTAGTTCTGGTTCATCCAGTGGTGGTTCAAGTTCTACTGTACCATGGAGGGGCGGTCAGTCTTCATGAGGTTCTCGATTTCAGAGATAGAGAGATTCTAACAGTTCTAGTGCTCCACTTTGTCGAAGATGAAATAATCGGCACTTTGAGGAGTGTAAACGAGGTAACAGTGGATGTTTCACTTATGGCCAGATAGGGCATCGGGCTAATCAGTGCCTGCAAAATCAGCAGAAACCCCAGCCTACTACTTTACCACCAGCGGTTCCCCTTCAGCAGATTCAAGGGCTTCGTGGTTATCCCCCGACGGGTTACAATGGTGTTTACCACTATCATGGGGATGTAGCTCCGTATTCTGGTAGAGCTTATCAGTATCCAGTTAATCTGTATTATCAAGGTGGTTATCCACCATATCAGGGGGTTATGCACCGTATGCGCCATATCAGGGTAGTGGATCATAATGGTATGCTGAATGACCATCCCAGAACCTTGATGTTACTTCTAGCAGTGCTAGTTCATCGAGGTAGCCTAATCTGCCTAGTCAGGAACGAGGTAATCAAGGAAATAGAGGTCGTGGAGGTCGGCAGCAGGCACAGGGTCGTGTTCATCATATCACTCTGCAAGATGCTTAGAGCAACCCTGATTTGATTATGGGTACGTTGAATATTCTTGGTCATTTTGCTAGAGTATTGATTGATTCAGGTTCTACACATTCTATTATTTCTCATATGTTTGCTCAGAAGATTCAACCTTACCTTGCACCCCTCGGTTACGAGTTAGAGTTTTCGATGCCTATAGGTGAGACATGTTAAGTTAGCTGGGAGTATCAAGGATGTCCTGTTTTTGTTGAGGATACCATCGTGCCAGCTAATCTTGTTCCTCTAGATATTGTCGATTTTGATGTTATTTTGGGTATGGATTGGTTACATTACAATCGTGCCAAGTTGGATTGTTATGAGAACGTTGTCACTTTTCATCGGCCGGGCTTGCCTATGGTCACTTTGGTTGGTGAGCGTTGCGGATTGAGACATGGTGTTATCTCGACCTTGAGAGCGAAGAGACTATTGAGGAAAGGATGTCAGAGCTACCTAACTCATATGGTGTTGAACGAGGATACTTTTACTCGAGTGGAGGCTGTTCGGGTAGTTAGACACTTCCCTGATGTTTTTCCTGATGATTTACTTGGGCTACCACCAGATCGTGAGGTGGAATGCACTATAGATTTAATTCCAGGTACTGATCCTATTTCTTTAACCCCTTATAAAATGGCTCCTGCTGAATTAAGAGAATTGAAAACCTAATTACAAGAACTTGTGGATAAAGGGTTTTATTCAGCCTAGTACTTCACCATGATGAGCTACAGTATTGTTCATGCAAAAGAAAAACACAGAACTCTGAGGTTGTGTATTGATTATCGACAGTTGAATTGGGTGATGATTAAAAACCGCTATCCGTTACCTCACATTGATGACCTTTTTGATCAGCTTCGGGGTGCCTGTGTGCTTTCAAAGATTGATTTGAGATCTGGGTATTATCAGTTGAAGATCAAGTGTAAGGATGTTCCGAAGACAGCATTTCAAACTCGATATGGTCATTACATTTAATGAATCGGGTATTTTGCCCATACCTCGACAGGTTTGTTATTGTCTTCATTGACAATATTTTGGTATATTTTAAATCTAAGGTAGAGCATACTAGACATCTCACTCTGGTTTTGAAGAAGTTGAGGGAGCATCAGCTGTATGCTAAATTTAGTAAATGTCAATTATGGTTGGATCAAGTGTCGCTCTTAGGACATGTGATTTCAGCTCAGGGTATTTTTGTGGACCCCAAAAGGTAGCTGCAATAGAGAATTGGGAACAGCCTTGTACTGTCACTGAAGTACGGAGTTTTTTTGGCTTAGTCGGTTATTATCGACGTTTTGTGAAAGATTTTTCATTTATAGCCTTGCCATTAACGAGGTTGACCAGGAAGGGAGTTAACTTTGAGATGGATGATGATTGCGAGCAAAGTTTTCAGCAGCTGAAGTATTGCCTCACATATGCACCTGTTTTAACACTTCCAGATGATAGTGGGAACATTGAGATTTATAGTGATGTTTCCTTGAATGGCTTGGGTTGTGTGTTAATGCAGCATGGCAGGGTGATTGCTTATGCCTCGTGACAATTAAAGCCCCACGAAATGAATTATCCTACTCATGATCTTGAGTTGGCGGCCATTGTTTTTGCTTTGAAGATATGGAGGCATTATCTTTATGGGGAAAAGTGTAAGATTTTTACGAATCATAAAAGCCTCAAATATATTTTCACATAGAAAGATCTTAATCTCCGACAACAGAGGTGGATAGAATCGCTTAGTGATTACGACTGCACGATTGAGTAATATCCCAGTCGTGCGAATGCATTGGCAGATGCACTTAGTAGGAAATCACATGGCTGAATTAATGCTCTACATGCATGTCATATTCCTTTCCACACTGAATTGAGATTTACTGGAGTTGATTTAGAAGTGGAAGATCAGGATGAAGCTCTACTTGCAAGTTTTCGAGTCAGACCAATCTTAATAGATTGTGTGCTCGAGGCTCAAATGAATGATGTGGAATCTTAGGAGTTAATTTAGGCAGTTTCAGATAGGAAAAAGAAAGATCTCAGGATTAGGAATTCCGATGGTATGTTGATGCAGGGTAACCGAATGTACGTGCCTAATATCGAAGAATTAAAGAAAGATATTCTTGATGAGGTGCATGTTTCAACATATGCAATGCATCCTAGAAGTACCAAGATGTATCACACTATTTGACCTTTCTATTATTGGCCTGGTATGAAAAGAGAGATTGTTGAATATATGAGTCGCTATGCTGTATGTAACAAGTTAAGGCAGAAAAGAAGAGACCTTTTGGGTTACTACAGCCACTTCTTGTACCACAGTGGAAATGGGAATATATTACTTCTTGTACGACAATGGAAATGAGAAGATATTACTATGGATTTCTTGTACAAGTTACCTCGTACGCGGAATGGTTATGATGATATTTGGGTGATAGTGGATCGGCTCACCAAGTCAACACATTTCATAACCTGTTCGAGAAAATTATTCGTTGAATCAGTTGGCGAAACAGATTATTTCAGAGATTGTCAAGTACCATGGTGTTCCAGTTAGTATAATCTCTTATCAGAATCCCAGGTTCACCTCTAAATTTTGGGTAGCTTTCCAAGAAACTTTCGGTTCGAGATTGCTTTACAACACAGCTTATCACCCTCATATGGATGGACAATCTGAGAGAACCATTCAGATGCTAGAAGATAGACTGAGATCCTCGGTTTTGCAAATCGGAGATGCTTGGCATAAGCATTTAACTTTGATTGAGTTTGCTTATAATACCAGTTATCATTCTAGCATTGGCATGTCACCTTTTGAGGCGCTTTAAGGTAAATCATGTCGTACTCCATTATGTTGGTTTGAAGTAGGCGAAAGAGTGCTAGTGGGCCTCGAGATTGTGGATGAGACTACACAGAATATTCAGGTGATTAAAGCTAACTTGAAATCGACCTATGATTGACAAACGAGTATCGCCGATAAATATGCCACTGACAGAGTATCTAAAGTTTGGAGATTGGGTATTTCTAAAGTTATCTCTGCGGAAAGGCATGGTACGGTTTGGTAAGAACGGTAAGTTAAGTCCTTGGTATATTGGACCATATTAGATCACCAAGCGAGTTGGTGAAGTTGCCTACAACTTGAACTACCTACAGAGTTATCAAAGGTACATGACGTTTTCCATGTGTCTA
Organism: Pyrus x bretschneideri; assembly: GCF_019419815.1. Classification (NCBI taxonomy): domain Eukaryota; kingdom Viridiplantae; phylum Streptophyta; class Magnoliopsida; order Rosales; family Rosaceae; genus Pyrus; species Pyrus x bretschneideri. The sequence goes on along the minus strand of NW_025999806.1, from coordinate 569,177 downwards.
TGCTTCGTCACTATGTCTCTGATCCATCGCACCTGATCCCTCCTCAACCACTAGAGATTAACCCAGATTTGACTTACGATGAGGAACCAGTGACGATCTTGGATTGGAAAGATAAGGTTCTTCGAAATAAGATTGTGTGCATGGTGAAAGTATTGTGGAGGAACCATTCGGTTGAGGAAGCCACCTGGGAAACTGAGGAGCGTATGCGAGACTTGTATCCACGTCTGTTTTATGATTATTATATGAGTTGTTGTGTAGAAATTTCAAGGACGAAATTTTCTTAAGGGACCAGACTGTAATGACCCATCCCAAATTATTATATATTTTTCTCCCTGAGTGTGTAAAGTGACGAATATGCCCACGTTGGCTTAGTGATGTGGATGCACATATGAAGTTTTAAATTATTTCCTCGCCATTGTAATTAAATCGTACATGACTTCACGAGCACGTCGATGCGAGTTAGGGTCGAATAAGATTTCTAATGAAAATGTTACAGCGATTAAAAATCGAGATTAGGTGGAAATATAATTTTGGGTTGCTTATCACTTATTCCCCAATCATTTTAGTCCCTATATTCTTGAGCCAATCAGATTTGGATCGTTTTGTTTTTCTTGGGCCAACTAGAACCTAACTCTCTCTCTTCCTCACAGCAGCCCAATCAGGGCTTGTGATCATTTTCTTCTAATCGATCCCATACACACACACATATACACACACATACACCCACACACGTATGCATCCTTCTTCTTTCCCTCACCTTCTCGACCTTTCCTCGTCAGTACACCATGGCACCTATACACCAAACCATCATCAACTTGCACGGATCGAGCTTTTGAATACCACCTTCATGTTCCTTGCAAGCTTAGGAGCCTAACTGTACCCTTAGTTCGGAGAACGGATCACAGGAACTCGAGCAACCATAACCTCTGGCGAGGTGAAGTTTGCTACATCACGATCCTAACGTGATTTCAAGGTTTTAAGGCTTAGTAAGGTACCCACTCAACTTATCTAACATCTTGGAGCAATTTTGGAGTGGTTTGGACATTGGAATAGTTGAGTTCTTGAAGTTCCAATTTTGGTCAGTTATTCCAAGGATAATTCTGACCATTTTGCATTAGATTTTGGACCTCTAATAGGTATGGTTGTGTTCTACTCTTCAAGACCTTCAAATCCATATAAGTTTCATGGATTTTGGTTGAGAATTGAAGAGCATATTAGACTTTGAAATTTTTCCAGAAACTGGCGAGTATAGACTGTGACCTGCAGCGGATTCCGGCTAGTCACCGAAGAAGAAGAAGAATATTCCATCAACTTTGACAGAATATACTGACGGTGTCAGGTAACTCCGTTAGGAATATTCTACTATTTTGACGAAATATTCCCTAACGCCGTTAGGGATTCTGTCAGTGTGCTAGGCACGTGCCTACACGTGTCTGTGGCTTGGCCGGCGCATGTAACGTTGAAAAATTATTCTAAAAATATGGGGGTGTTCGTATTGTCGAGTAGATCATTTTGGTATATTCAAACACCCCATTTGAGCAAAGTATGAGAAGTTATTCCTTGGATTTATATATGTGCTTTAAAATTAACGAAAAATTAGTTATTTCGCATATAGGTGAAACGTACCCGAAGGATGAGCATGGACAAGCAAGATTAGGGGGCTACGATCCTGCTACTTATCAGTGAGTGGGCATTTGCTTTCTATATATATATGGTTTCTAGAACATTTTTTAAAAATGATTTATGCTTTAAATGCCATGTCGATAATGAGTTACATTTTAAGATTTCATTATTATCAATCGTGAATTACATTGTTTGATGCTACGGAAGCTTAGGTAAGCTTCAGGTGAGTATATTGTGATGGTATTGGTTGCATTGCACATCGTTATGCATAGATACATTTAGAGCTCATTATTGCTACACCCCGGTGTTAGTGCTCCCGCCCGAGTTTAGGGCACAGTACTTAACGTGATGTTCACCTCCCGCACCGCACGCTCACCTTAGATCCAAGTTTGGTGCCAGCCTTGTCGTACAGATCACAATAAGTTGTTCCGACTCGTAGGTGACCCGCGATTATTCGCATAGCCTTCACGTGATCGTAGCACTTGAGCGTACATATTTACACCTAACCCTGTCGTACAAACCACAATAGGTGGTTTTAACTCGTGTACTAGCATATACTGATGAGCTATGGGTCCAATCGTATAGGTCACATTAGGTGACTCCAACTTGCATATTACTTTATATTGATTTCACCTGGCATACATCTTTAGTGCGAAAACGTTATGACATGGTATATTTCAATTTTTACTGGCATTACACGCCTTTTAAGATATTTTGAACGTGTTTAAAAATAGAGAAATTGAATCACATTATTGGTAATCTATTGTGAGACACTAATTTAAAAAAAAAATTGCACCAAAAAATAAATTATTAAAAAAAGCACTGTGAAAATGATGAAAATGCCCCTGCCTTATTTAATGCGTTATTTTGGGATGTCTTTGAAGTTTTTCGTCTTGTGGACATTTTTATGCAAATATTTTTGTTGAAGCTTGGTGACATCAAAAGCACTGTTTACCTTTTGTGTTGGCTTTATATATAAAATTTATTTATTGTATTGCGATAGTGACCCAGGCTGGTTATAGGATGCTACATATGCTCATAATTTTTTAATCCTATCTGTTATTCCAAACCCTAAAAAGTAATCGAATTGTTTTGTTTCTGTGGGTTAAATGTTGCACACCTGTTATTTGGGTAGGTGCTCATGGAGCGTACACCATCGATATTGTTGATAATTGATAGAGATGGAATGTGAGCTTTCGATTTTGTCCTCACATGTGTTTTCTTTTTTGGAAAAATATTCAGATAAAACAGGTCACAGACAAAAAGTTAAACATTATAGGTTAACAAACTCGTATGTGAGTTTATCTTCACATTATTATGTTTTATTAAATTGAAACATTATAGGTTAACAAACCCGTTTCAGGCAAGTTGTTCTTTCTTTTGATATTGTGGATTTTCAAAATTTCTCTTGTTCGAAGTTGTGTGCTTTTTTTTTTTAATGTCGATGCATATTGTTAACATTGTCAAGTAAATAGCACGATAGAAAACTCACCGGCCAATAAATTAGTCAAAAGTGATAACTAGCATACAACTACCCAAAGGTATATAACTAGCAATACGAAGTTAACTCACAATTCAATGGTCCACCGAAAAGTTAGAGGGTTTAAAGGGTGGAACTTCATAAGAATATCAATTTAACTTCATTACTGAATCATCACCAAAAAAGTTTTGGAACCTAAATCGCTTCTGGTTCCAAGGATCAAAGGCAGCAAGTGAAGCTTCAAGTAATGAGTTGCTGCATAATCAAAGAGAAATAAGAAGAACAAGGGTTTTGACTCTAACAGCTAGTTTTGGTTTAAAGTTTTTGCTTGTATAAATGAGGGACACATGTACACTCCAGATTAGATCACTTAAAAACCTCAATGAAGAGCTAGGATTAAATCTGGAGAAGGGTAGGTGTAATTCATAGTACATGTTTGTCTCCTAGCACATTTAGAGATAAGTTTGTGAGTTGGCAATGTACCAAAACCCTACAAACATTCCCTATATAAATCAAAACATGGCTGATGCATTTGCATAGCCTTGTAGCCCTCACAAACTTGCAACATTCCTTATCTCTCGTGTTCATTTCAGATCCCTAGAAAACTAATCAAATAGTGAATCAAAATATACAAAAGACAAATTTTATCATGGCCTTAGAGCCTAGTTGCTGATCTTTCTTATTTTTGGGCGTTTTTGAGCATTTTGATATCTTTGGGAACACTCAGATAGTGTTTGAAACCCTAAGAATCAAATATTAAGCCTACAAATGAAAGGATTCAGTAGCAATGAGCTAAAAGCTCCTATATTTGATGGGGAAAACTGTGATTTTTGGAGGATAAGGATGACTACTATCTTCAAGTCTTATTACCTTTGGGATATGGTCCAGTATGGGTATGAGCGATCTGAGGTGGAGGTTGATGCTTTAGAGAAGGACCTCACTGAAAAATTGAAGCAGAATCGAATGAATGATGGTAGAGCTCTTGGAATCATCTAATGAGTTGTCTCAGATGTCATCTTTCCAAGAATAGTAAATGCAGAAACTGCAAAAGATGCTTGGGAGGTTTTACAATGAGAATACAAAAGGGACACCAAAGTAAGAAAGGTAAAACTTCAATCCCTTAGAAGAGATTTCGTATATACAAGAATGAGGGAAAATAAACTGTTGAAATACTACTTCTTTAAGCTATTTGATGTTGTAAACCAAATGAAAACCTATGGTGAAGAACTACCAAATGAAAGAGTTGTTCAAAAGCTGTTGATTAGTTTAACTAAACCCCATGATTCAATAGTGAGTGTTATTGAAGAAATAAATGACAAAGACACTCCTAGAGTGTAAGATGTGACGGCATCCTTGAGAGTCTTTGACCAAAGACTTGAAAGGCATGCTGACACTGCCACTGAGAGAACTTTTCAATATGTCAATATTGGTTCTAGTAGTCAAGCTAGTGTAAGCAAACAGAAACCACAGTGGAAAGGCAACTTTAAGAAATAGGAAAGAAAGGGGTATCAAAACTCTAGACCTAACTATGGCAGCAACACCAGTGAGGGTTCTAAAATGAAACAGTTATGCAAGCATTGTGATAAATTCCATTTTGGGGAGTGTTGGTTCAAGGGTAAGCCTAAATGCCACAAATGCAACAAGTGTGGGCATCTTATGAAGGATTATAGATCAAACAATACGTAACAAGTAAACTGTGCAAATTAAGTGGAAGAAGAAGCAAATGTGTTATGTGCATTTAGTGCTAAAGTTGAGAAAAACATTGAAGTATTGTACATTTATAGTGGCTGGAACAACCATATGACTGCACAAGATTCACTACTTATTGATATTGACACTGGTTTCACAAGGAAAGTAAAAATGGGAACATTGTTAAAGCCATTGAAAGAGGAACTCTAATTATTGAAACCAAGAAAGGGAGAAGATACATAAGAGAAGTTATACTAGTGCCTGGATTGGATGAAAGTCTACTCAGTGTTAGTCAAATGATGGAGCATGGCTATTTCCTACTTTTTGGAGGAACTATGGTTGAGATATTTGATGACAGGTCCCTCTTAAACTTAGTAACTAGAGTGGAAGTGAAAAACAGAAGCTTCCCACGTGTTCTAAGATATTTGGAAGAAGTTGCAAGGAAAGTGTGACAAGTTCAATGAAACTATGGCACAAAAGACTTGGTCACTTAAACATGACAAGTCTTCAAAATCTGCAAAAACATGAAATGGTGCAGGTATACCAAAATTGGACGACTAGAGTGAAACCTATGAAAGGTGTATGCTTGGAAAACACCACAGAGATGCATTTGAAGCTGGTAAAGCTTGGAGAGCAATTAATTCACATTGATGTGTAAGGCAAACTACAACAATCAGTGAGAACATATATTTTCTAACCTTCATTGATGACTCCTCAATGATGTGTTGGGTGTATTTTATGAGGTTTAAATCAGAAGTGTTCACTATCTTCAAGAAGTTTAAAGCAATGGTGGAGTTGCAGAGTGGACATTAAATGAAGAAGATAAGGAGTGATAGGGGAGGAGAGTATACTTCACAAGAGTTCAATTCATTATGTTAAGATGTGGGAATGGAGAAGCAACCCACAGTGGCATACTCACCACAGCAAAATGGCATTGCAGAAAGAAAGAACATGACTATAGTTGAAAGGGCTAAGTTAATGATGCATGAAAAAAATATGCCCTACTCTTTCTGGGGTGAAGGAGTGAACACTGCAGTGTATCTGCTAAATAGATGCCCTACCAAAGCACTAGACAAGAAGACACCATTTGAGGTATTCAGTGGAAGAAAACCATTTGTGAAGCATTTGAGGGTATTTGGCTCAGTGTGCTATGCTTATATACCTTTACAGCCAAGGCAAAAGCTAGAGAAATCTAGTAACATATGTGTCTTTGTGGGTTATGGCACAAGTGAGAAAGGGTACATGATCTTTAACCTATCAACTCAAAAGATAAACCTATCTAGGGATATTATCTTTGATGAAGACTCTACATGGAATTGGGAAACAAGTGTAGAAGAGAAAGACAGTATCTCCGTACAACTTGATCTTAACAATAGGAAACAAGACAACCTATTAAGACCTCAACAAAAGAAGAAATCATTGAAAATAATGAGACACACATGACTCGACAACAAACAAACATGAGTCCACAATCCAACCATTCACATACTACAACACCAAGCTCAATTGTAACGAGATTGAGAAGCATGGAAGAAATACATACCACTTGAAATTATTGTGTAGTGAAACCAGAGACTTATGAGGAAGCTGACAAGGATAAGTCCCAGAAGAAAGCAATGAAAGAAGAATTGCAAATGATAGAAAAGAATGACACTTAGGAATGGGTGCATAGACCAAGTGACAAGCCTGTGATTGGAGTGAAATGGGTTTATAAAACCAAGTTGAATGTATATGGTTTTGTGCAAAAGAACAAAGCTAGATCAGTAGCTAAAAGCTACTCATAGAAACTTGGTGTAGACTTCAATGAAACATTTGCTCCAGTAGCAAGGTTAGACACTATAAGAACTTTGATTGCCTTAGCAGTTAAAAGGGGTTGGAAGCTACATCAACTAGATGTAAAATTTGCATTTCTAAATGGAGTACTAGAAGAGGAGGTGTTTGTGGAACAGCCTCAAGGGTTCACAAGTGAAGAGTTCCCAAGAAAGGTGTACAAGCTAAAGAAGGCACTTTATGGCCTAAAGCAAGCTCTAAGAGCTTGGTATAGTGAGATTGATTCTTACTTCACTAAGAAAGGTTTCCAAAAGAGTCCTAGTGAAGCTACACTCTACACTAAATCAGAAAACAACAACAAGACACTCATTGTATCAATCTATGTGGATGATGTTGTCTACACCAGAGATGATGAAGCTATGATTGCAAAATTCAAGGAAGAAATGATGAAGAGGTATGAGATGATTAACCGAAGCCTCTTACATCATTTCCTTGGCATTGGGGTAATTCAAGAAGCAAGCAGCATTTTCATTCACTAGAAGAAATATGCTCAAACCTTGCTTGAAAAAATTTGGTTTGAAAGGGTACAAACCTGTGGTATAGTGTTTATACCCTAATTGCAAATGAAAAGCTCAAGAAGGATGGTGGAAATGAATAAGTGGATTTAAACCTCTACAAAGGCATTGTTGGCAATTTATTATATCTAACTGCAACAAGGTCTGATTTGATGTTCTTAGCAAGTCTACTCTCAAGATTTATGCAAAGTCCTACTAAGATCCACATGGGAACTGCTAAGAGAGTGATGAGATATGTGCAAGGGACACTTGACTATGGAATCAAGTATGAAGTGGGGAAGTCAACTATCCTAATTGGATTTTGTGACAGTGACTGGGATGGCATTGAAGATGATTGCAGAAGTTCATAAGGTTATGCATTCACTTTTGCTTCAGGGATTTTCTCCTAGGCATCAGTGAAACAACAAAGTGTTGCACTGTCCACAGCTAAGGTAGAGTATGTGAGTGCCTCAGAGGCAACGTCCCAAGCCATCTGGCTAAGATTCATACTCAAAGATTTTGGGGAATTGCAGGTTGATGCCACACCACTTCTATGTGACAACACCTCAGCCATTGCTGTGACTAAAAACCTAGTTTTTCATCAGAGAATAAAGCACATAAAGAGAATATATCATTTCATTAGAGAAGCATTGCAAGAGAATACAATCAAGCTACATTATTGCAAGACAGAAGATTAGATCGCAGACATTTTCACAAAAGCTCTTCCAAAGGAAAGATTCAATTACCTGAGGGAATTGCTTGGCGTGACAACCAGAATCAATTTAGAGGGGAGTGTTGGAACCTAAATTGCTTCTGGTTCCAAGGATCGAATGCAGCAAGTGAAGCTCCAAGTAATGAGTTGCTGCACATCGAAGAAGAACAAGGGTTGTGACTCTAACGGCTAGTTTTGGTTTGTGTAAATGAGGGACATGTGCACACTCCAGATTAGATCACTTAAAAATCCCAATGAAGGGCTAGGATTAAATTTGGAGAAGGGTAGGTGTAATTCATAGTACATGTTTGTCTCCAAGCACATTTGGATAGCTTTCACAAACCTGCAACATTCCTCATCTCTCTTGTTCATTTCAAATCCCTAGAAAACTAATCAAACAGTGAATCAAAACATACGAAAGACACAAACTTTATCAAAAACTACATAATGACCTGGGTACGACTAGGTGACTGTATACATGTAATCCCCCCAAAAAAAAACCCAAGAAAATTTCAATATTAAGAGCAAATTACTAGGACACTGTGTAATAATAATAATAATAATAATAATAATAATAATAATAACCATCTAAGATTTCTACAAAGCATGAATAGTTTTAACAAATACGCTTTATAAAACTTGACCGTGATTTCTTCTTGGGTCTTCCGGAGCTCCCCCCTCATGTTGATTGGAAATGTGTGTGCTTCCCCAAAGATAAGGGTGGTCTATATAAGGTTGCGACCTGTTCTTCACTTTAATAAGGCAGTGTTGGATGAATGCAATCAAGATTAGTGTGATTAATCCATAATTAATCACAAGGGGCAAGATCAATATAGGAGAATTATTGATGTTATCTGGAAAGTTGATGAGTTGATATTACGCTATATATTACCTTAATCTTAGTTTATTTTGGTTATTATTTTGGAATAATTTTGATACTTTCAATTGTATTTTCAATATATGATTTCCGACTTGGGAAAAAATGTGATCAAATGGATGAATTTTGGAATAATTCTAATTGGAGGATGTTCGTGATTCACTTAGCTTGATCATATCAAAATATCAGATTTTTCCACCAAGCGGTTATTTTCTGGTGATAAAATAAAGAAACAGTGCGTGGTATTGGAAAGTGACTTTTTCGGGCTTAATTGTGATGTTTGGACACCAAGATGACTTCCGATGGGTTCGTGGCATTCTGGTGAAGCGTTCAGCATAGTCCAAACTTTAAATCCAGTTATTTTGGGCCGGTTTTGGAGCAAATATGGGTCCAAAATGTGGCTGTGCAGATTTATGGCAAATTCTCTTAGTTAATTTAGCATTATGTTTCCTAGTTTATTTTAATTTATTTGGTTTCCTAATTTTATTCTAAAACCTTTTCTAGGTAGGGTTTTATTTTGTGGTAGTATAAATAAGGCTTTTTAGCCATTAGGATTTTAGGAAGGAACGCTCTACTTTAGAGAGCCTTAAACAATTCAAGTTTATTTTCAAGATGTTGTCTTTCCATGTTCTTAATAATATTTTGTTTTATTATTGTTCATAACTAGTTTCTTTTGCTAGGGCAAGGCCACAAGCCTTAGCATGGATATGTAATATTTATTCAATTTCTTATGATATTATGCATGTTTACTTTGAATTATTAATCACTGTGCTTAAACTGTCTCTATATCTTAATGCTTAGCTACAATTACGATGTTTAGATAAGTAATTGGATGCAATTCGGTCGGAATATCACCGGAGGATTGAGTAATGCTTCTTCTGATTGATAATTGTAATTTCACCAAAAGCCAATGTCACGCTCTTAGGGGTTGCATAGTTTTTCAAAGGGTTTTCACAAAACTTAATGAGTCTTGCATGTTCATGTTTGATCTGAATATCACAGATGAATTGCATGTTAGATATACGTTCTTGCTTGAATATCACGAGGAGAATATGCATTAGAAAAACCTAACTTTCTGAGTTGCATGTGTAATTCATAAGTAATTGGTAAAATTACATAAGATTGTTAAGGTGACCCTAGGCTTTTACAATTTGGTTTTCAAAACGTTTCCTTTTGGTTTTTTTTTTTTTTTTTTATCTTGCTAATTTCTTTAATTGTTTTAATTTTAAATTCGTTTTTACTATTTTAGGTCATAAAATCAACATTTTCCCAAAACTTGTTTTAGATAATTAGTTAAGAATTAGTTTAAATACAAATTATTCATTCAATCCCTGTGGAAAACGACCTTACTTGAGCCGTTTATACTACAATTGTCTTGTTCTCTTGCAAGTATTTTTAAGTGTTTTTATCCATAATTTTGTAGGTGGTAAAAATCCTATCAAGAAATTGATGCTGTTGCCGGGGATTATTTTACATAATTTGTGACACACCCCAATCTAAAATCAAGGCGTGCTGACGGCCAGCACGCCTTGATTTTAGATCGGGGTGTGTCAATTTGTGTTTATCTTATTCTTAGTTTATTATTTTTGTACATAACTTTTTATTTACTTTTTTATTTTATTTTTATTTTGGCAACAGTGAGGCACGGTTGAATGGAAGCAGTGAGGAAATGAGAAAGGCACGGTTGAAACTAACAGTACCGAGAGTATTTCCTTAAAACTTTTTTTTATATAAAACTTGTTTGGATTCCCATCAGCACGTGTGGTCCGTGTGAAGAGGCTCAGGGCCTTATGTTGTTAGTTCTTTCTTTTTCATTGTTTTTCCAGAGCCTCTGTTTCTTGCACCATGTCGCCACTTTGAATCCGCCCCAGGTGCATTATTTTCCTTCTTTTTGTTTATTTTCTGTTTTGTTTTATTTCTTTCCTTTTTGTTTTATTTTATTTTCTGTTTCTAATTGTCTTTTATTTTCCTTTTCTTTCATAATATTAGCTATTTTATTTCTATTTTTTTTTGTCGGCCTAATTTGTTTCAGTTTATTTTTATCTTATTTTTCACACCTTGAGGACAAAGTGTGATCTAGGTTGGGGTGCGAAATAAGAATTTTTAGATTTTTAATTTTTGATTCAATAAAAAAATTTCATTGTTTTTGAGTTAATATGCATAGTTTATTTTAAATGTTAGAACATATGGACATGGTGAAGATTAATTTCACAGTAGAGTCTTTTTTATTTATCATTGCTTAAACACTAATTCATGAGTTATACTTCGAAAAATTGCACATTCACACCAACATGGTTTGTGGAGAGTGAGATTGAAGCAATTGCTTTTCGTCTAAGTGGATTTTAATTTTTGTTCCAAGTTAAGTAAAGTTTAGTTATTGCTATAAATAAAGTAATAATTGTTCCATCCTAGACTTTGCTTAGTAACGGGTCAGTCTTGCCTGATCACAAGTGATTCTCACGTCAAACGTACGGTAGAGTCTTGGCATAGGGCATGGTGGTTAGTTGGTTTCGTAACCTTTTTAGCTCGAGTTAATAAGTCCTAAGGGATGTTCTACACCTAGTGCCCTAAAGCCTTAGTGGTTTGGGAGTCATTGACCTAAAGCTCATTACATGGGTTGGATTGAAAGCTTAATGGAACTGACATTGCACGACCACCGCTATTACTAAAAAAAGAAATAATAAAAAAGAGAAAATTCAGAAAGAATAAAATATATATATATATATATATATATATAGACACACACACACACACACACACACACACACACATATATATCAAGTTAGTAAGTGTGAAGTATTAAATAAAAAGGATGAGTGGTAATAGTTTTAGTTGAATCGCTTAAACCATGTTGGTTCATTTTTACACCAAAGAAAGTTCATGAATTCTTTTCTAATTGATTCTAAATGGCTTAGACTTTGTGGTGGGATTAGTTGGAACTTTTGAAAAGATGCTTTAATTTTTAACGTTTTCTATGGCTAGCAACTTGAAGGTGACAATTTGTCTTAATTAAGTTTTGCTTAAGTTCGTAGTTTGTTAATCTTAATTTTTATTTTTGAGTTTTGTTTTGCTTGAGGACAAGCAAAAAGCTAAGTTTGGGGTATTTGATGAGTCAATATTATGCTATATATATTACTCTAATCTTAGTTTATTTTGGTTATTATTTTGGAAGAATTTTGATACTTTAAATTGTATTTTCAATATAGGATTTCCGAATTTCTCTGGGGAAAAACATGATCAAATGAATGAATTTTGGAGTAATTCCAATTGGAGGATGTTTGTGAGTCACTTAGCTTGATTGTATAAAAATATCAGATTTTTCCACCAAGCGGTTATTTTCTGGCGATGAAATAAAGAAGCAGTGCGCGGTGCTGGAAAGTGACTTTTTTGGGCTTAATTGCGATTTTTAGAGGCAAGATGACTTCTGATGAGTTCGTAGCCTTCTGAAGAAGTGTTCAGCATATTCAAAACTTTAAATCCAGCTATTTTGGGCCGGTTTTGGAGTAGATATGGGTCCAAAACATGGCTGTGCAGATTTATGGTGGATTCTCCTAGTTAACTTGGGATTATGTTTCCTGGTTTATTTTAATTTATTTGGTTTCCTAATTTTATTCTAAGACCTTTTCTAGGAAGGGTTTTATTTTGTAATAGTATAAATAAAGCTTTTTAGACAATAGGGTTTTAGGGAGGAACGCACTACTTTAGAGAGCCTTAGACAATTCAAGTTTATTTTCAAGGTGTTTTCTTTCCATGTTCTTAATAATATTTTGTTTTATGATTGTTCGTAACTAGTTTCTTTTGCTAGGGTGAGGCCACAAGTCTTAGGATGAATATGTAATCTTTATTTAAGTGCTTGTGATACTATGCATGTTTACTTTGAATTATTAATTACTGTGCCTAAACTGTCTTTATATCTTAATGCTTAGTTATTATTAGAATGTTTAGATAAGTAATTGGATGCGATTCGGTTAGAATATCACCGGAGGATTGAGTATTGCTTCTTATTATTGATAATTGTAATTTCACCTAAGGCGAATATCACGCTTTTAGGGGTTGCATGGTTTTTCAAAAGGTTTTCACAAAACTTAATGAGTCTTGCAAGTTCACATTTGATCTGATTATCACAGATGGGTTGCATGTTAGATATACGTTCTTGCTTGAATATCACGAGGAAAATATGCATTTGAAAAACCTAACATTCAAAGTTGCATGTGTAATTCATAAGTAATCGGTAAAATTACATAGGTTTATTAAGGTGACGGCGGAAGCCTAGGCTTTTACAATTTGGTTTTCAAAGAGTTTCCTTTTGGTTTTTTTAGTTTGCTAATTTCTTTAATTGTTTTAATTTTAAATTCGTTTTTAATATTTTAGGTCATAAAATCAACATTTTCCAAAACCTTGTTTTAGATAATTCATTAAGAATGAGTTTAAATACAAATTATTCATTCAATCTCTGTGGAAAACGACCTTGCTTGAGCCATTTATACTACAACTGCCTTATTCTCTTGCAAGTATTTTTAAGTGTTTTTATCCTTACTTTTGCAGGTGATAAAAATCCTATCAAGAAATTTAATACGTTAAGAGGAAACTTTAAGAATGGTTTTTTTGAGAATATAAGGTTAAAGAGTCCCTCATCATATGTGTTTATCCTAAACATTGTTCCTGAGCATTGATTATTTGAGTGGATATCCTAAAATCTGGTAAGACAGGTACACACTATGTATGCACAAAGTTAGTGATACAAAGTGCAGGGACAGTCTCAGACCATTAGCCGGGTTGGGTAAGACAATTGTGTAGTGCTTAATGGAGATTAATTTCACCGAACGCAAATGACCTAGAGTTGTTGCATGGAGTATTACATGTCAAGCAAGTAACTCTAAATTGCAATTATGCAAATTAATCCTTTGACTTGAGACATCATGATTGTCATATGTACAGGTTGGTGACTTAGTTATATGTATCATGCCCTAGGTCTATCAAGGTGCTATGTCTAGGTCATCCTCTTATCCGTAGTGGCATGTGAATGTAACAATGGATTTCTAGCTTTCTATGAATGAAAATAGAATACTCTACGACATGATCAAGGAATTCTTGGAAGGGTACCAAGTGTGATCGATAATAAATTCTTGATAGCTTAACGATAGTATCATGTATGTACAAAAGCTCCCTCCCACCCTTCATCCGTGCCAAGAATATTGTTGAAGTCTCCTATTAGCAACGAAGGTTGGTTAGTTGAGTTATTTATATTGAGCTCAAGTAGATAACTGCTTAATTGGGCTTCTCTACTTTTCTAGGGAACGTACTTAAATAACTAATACCGAACTTGATATCTTTGACAGGACACTGAATAAACCTTGAACTAAATGCAATAACCTTAATATTAATATTCAGGTCATTCCAAAAGAGGCATACCCCCACCAACCTGCGCCTCACCATATGCAAAAAAGACAATGTTACCACTTGCAAAAAATGGACTTTGAAATCCTCTTCAAACTAAACCTGGGTTCAGCTAAGCAAAAAACATCTTACTTAATTAAACTACTTAGAAATTTAGATTGTGAAGCAAAATCAGGCCTACCCCAGCCTCTGCAGTTCCGGACAAAGCACCTCATCAGCCTACATCTTCAATGTTGTAGCTTGTTCCGACACCTCGGTTACCATATTCTCTTATCATCTTCATGTTATTCACAAACTACACTAGAACACTAGTTTCACAATCTGTTTCCATGAAAATCTCCTCAGTACCTTTCACCTTATCTTCTTGCTCACAACCAGCTACAACACTAGCAACACCCGACCCTTTATCCACAATAGACCTCCATCTGGAGACCAAATTAGCCTTGGAAACCCACATTTTGTTTCCCTTCACAATGTTATCATAGCTCCTTTCATCCCTTCTTGCACTGCCTCTGCATCTGTTGGCATTCCTACTCCTTGGAACTACAGTAGTCCACCCCTCATTGTCCTTCACAGCTTGAGCACGCTCTTGTTCACCCACCTCAGGGATCTCACCTTCCCCTGACACAAAGTCATCAACCAGAGCAGGCTGAGAAAAGAATAGCATTACACCATCATGTAAGTTCCTCCTAGCTTCCTCACTAATAGCAATCTCAGAAGGACAAACCAGTGGCTCATCCTCAAAGATTCTGTCTACAAGAAAATATCCATCATTATCTTCATCAGCGGGGCATGGATGTCCCTCAACCCATCTTCTTCCATAGTAGACGTACACCTCAAATATCTTCTCATAACTTAGCAGAACATGACTATCTTCATCATTGTTGACAACAAGAATTCTCTTGAAAGGTAACCTTCTTTCAACCTCCAACAGGATTCTAACAAACAACCCATTTAAGCCTGACAGAGAGTTATCATCAACCCTAATAAATGTCCCCACGGGTTGAGTTATCGCCTCCAAAATTTCAACATCACAATACCGAATAGGCAACCTAGGGATCCTTGCCCAAACCCTCAAGTTAGATTCATATCCATATCCCTAAAGTGGGTACTCCATCTTTCCACTGAAAGATTTGACCCTTTAACATACCAAGGTCGATTATCCAAAAGAAACTCCAGCTCTTCTTGGTCAATGAACACCATAACATAACAGTGATGACCAAAGTGGTCAATATAGAAAAGGGTTCTTGACCCTAGACCCCTAAGTCTGGCCAAGCTTCCACTTAATAGTCCTAGCATCTAGTTGTTTACCCACTAGCTTACCCATTAAAACCCTACTTTTCATGTGCTCAACATTCAGGCTAGAGTAGAGACTGGTGGACACCCTAGTGACACCACTTTCTAAGGTAAGGTACTCCAAGCACCCTTGATAACCACAGAAGGCTGCCCAGGTTGAGAAGTAGCAAACCGGTTTGCATGCCAAAGAAGGTATCTTAGGGCAAATGGGAATTCTTGGTTGTCTGGAGAATGAGGCTTCAAGGTGAGAAATGGCAGTCATGGTTGAAGGAATGAAGAGAGTTTCTAAGACAGGCTTAGGATAAGATAACTAGGTTAATAATCCCCTTAACTTATAAATACTACTCCATAAGGCACACATCAGCAAGAAAAAAAGCACAGGAAAAAGAGAAAGGACAAAAGGGGGCCACTGCGGCGGCTAGGATTAGGGTTAGGGTTTCGATTTGGGGAAATGGATTCGGCCAATTCTATCTCAAATGAATTAACTAGTTGGATAATTAGTTTGATAATTTGGTTTTCGATAATGAAGAGTCGTGCTTTGGGGCCAAGTAGAGTAAATCTTGCTTTAATATGTATATGCACGGTTAATTAGTATGGAAAAATTTAATCTTCACCCAACTACCCTTTCAGGTAGCTCTTTCCACGTTGGAATGGAAAATTCTTACTGATGACTCTAATTGGTGGGTTAAATTGTTTCGTGCTAAGTATTTAATTATTCCAATTTTTTCTTCAGTAATGCTATTCTTACCCTATTTTTATACCACATGACATGGCATCTGATGTGTCATACGAGGAGTCTCTCCTATCTTCCCCGTTCAGTCTGCTCCTTCCCCCGTTTCTTCTTCCACGCCATTTTTTTTTCACCCTAGTTTTTTTCACATTAGTGTGGACTACCACAATCTCAATCAGATGTCAGTGCAATTTTCACCAATTCGTTGCGAATTTTCAAGCTTTATTAGATAATTAAGCAATCCAAACTTCCCAATTATGTCTCACAGAAAGATGTTTATTTGTTGGATAATCTACAGTAGGGGCAAAAGAAAGAGAATGGCTTCGAGGGCAGAGGTGGCGGAGAACTTGCTCGAATGATCTTCCATTTTTTTTCCTTGGTGAGATGATGTCTCTGCTCTATGAATAGCTCTGGTGTGGTAAGTCTGATTATTTACATATTTAGGTGAATAAGGATAGTATTTCTTACTGTTTTAGACACTTTGTACTGTTTGATTTGATCTTTTTGGCGCCAAGGTAACTTCTTTTCCGGTTACGTTAATGGAAGTAGAATACTTGTTGTAAAGTTTCAATCTTTGGTTAAAACAATGGAGATTGGATATATATATGCCTAAAGGGTTTGAAAGGTCAGAATTTTTAAATGTCATTTTGTTTCTGGTGTATCATGGTTTCTTTATTTGGGGGTTTAGTGAAAGCTTTTTGTGATGTTTAATGTTGTAAAGTTTGATCAGAAGAAGAACCAGGGAAATCGGAAAAGAAGCCAAGGAAATCGAAAACCCGAAACAGATATATTCAGAAGAAGAACCACAGAAGAAAGTTGAAATGAGGAGGAAAGGATAGAAGAAGAGTGATAGCAAGAGCTTGAAGGGCCTTCAGTTTGAAGAACTAAAAGGATTTATGGATCTTGGTTTTGTTTTCTTAGAGGAAGATAAAGATTCAAACTTGGTTTCAATCATTGCAAGTTCAGAGCTGATGAGATGGCCAAGGCGAATGAGTTCATAAGGAAGCAACGGCAAAGAGATTGGGAAGCTGCTCGGCTTTCTCTCATTGAGGTGGAAAAAAAATGTGGTGATTGATAACAAGTTCAGCACCGAGGGAGAATTTCACATATATGTTGATTTCTGGTGTCACTTTTCAATGACCATATATGTCATCCATTTAGGTACACTAGTTTCAAGTACATATATGCAATCAACTTTGTCATGTTTCCCAATTAAAATGTTGCCGAATAAGTATTTGTGCTTCGTAACATTGTTTGCAAAATAAGAAGACAACCGCTCCCATTCCCGAGTACAGTTCCCTTCCGGAACTGGAAAAATGGAGAGTTTGACTTCTATATGTGTAAGTTGCAAGTTGGCTTTTTAGCAACTAGCCAATTTATGAGACCATTTCAAGTTCACCATATCCAGCAGCATTACTATATGGACTGTGCACCTGATAAAAAGAGAGACATCACATTTAGATGAGGACTTAGTGAGAAATTTTTAACTAGTTGCCTGCTGAGTCTTTGTTTGAAGACTACAACTTGACTGCAAAGTGTAGAAGATATGGATCAGGCCAATCCTCTTTGACATTCTCATCTACCGGAACTTAACGATTTTATGATTCGAATCATATCGAAATTCTCACCGAGGTAGGTAATTTCTTACGGTTCGAGTCAGAATATATATTAAGATCAAGTTAATCAACCAAGTTTTTTGGTATGGAGATTAGAATATTTTACCTTTGGTAATCAACAATTTCAATATCTTGAGCCTTAACTAGTCATGTATATAAGATTCTATATGAAAAACACATCAATGAGATTGTTCAAGAAGTTATGAGTCGTGTATATAGTTCTTAGCCCCTTCAAAAATTGGCAATATCATACTTCTTTTGAAGCTTCAGCCAGGCACCGAAAAATGCATATATATGCATATGATATCATATATACCTCTGTTTGTGTTTATATATGTCATAAACATAGTAACACAAACTCAATGGCAGCAACAAAACCATTTAGTTTGTCAGTTATGTAGCGCAAGGAACATATGACATTGATGGTGACTAGAGTGGGGATAAGAACTTGATTAAACTCCGATTTCAGTATGTTGATACACAAAATCGGCGAGGACTTTGGTACAACAAAAAGTGTCAAGTTTGTGACCTTCGCTAGGTTGCTCTGGTCATTAGTGTGGATAAGTATGTAAATGAATAGAGATAGGGAAGCAAATAACACAAGATGTACATGGTTCACCCAGATTGGCTACGTCCACGGAGTAGAGGAGTTCTCATTAGTTGTGAAGGGTTTACACAAATATATAGGTTCAAGCTCTCTTTTTGTGAGTTCCAGTGAATAGTTTAGTACAAATGACATTCGGGATTATTGTGGGAGAATGATCCCCTTTTATAGAAGAGAGTTTCTAGTTTTGTTGTGACATTGACACGTGTCGTGTTGTGATTGGCCTCTGATATCGACACGTGTTGCACTGTGATTGGCCTCTGATACCGACATATGTCGCGTTGTGATTGGCCTCCTAGTTAGAGGAAAAGTCTTATGGGTCCTTGACGGTATGCTGTTGACCGGTGCTTAGTAGTTTCAGGATTGGTCAAGTATGGTACAAACAGTGCTCCCCTAAGTTCCTGAGTGAGGGAAGCTCCTCGGTTGGGGACTTGCAAGATCCAAGCCATTAAGTAATCACGAAACTTCCAAGTATCGAAGTGTGGTGTCGCCTTCACTTGCCTTCTCTGTCCTGTAAGTAGATGTGGCATCTTTTCTTGGAAGTACTTTTCCTTCATCCAGGAGTGGTATCTTTGGTTGGCGTTGACGCACAAGGTAATGTATCATTTTCATTTGAAGCTTACTTGTAGTTTCGGGTTTGGTCAAGTGCGATACAAACCATATAGTAGGAGTCCCCCAAGTCTCTAAGCGAGGAGATATGCCGAAGAAGGTGACAGACAAAGTAAGCAATCAAGGTTCCAAGCAATCAGTCTTAGATCGGTAGGTTGATCTTGGGTTTCGGCTGATTGTAATCATTCTTCCTGTCTTTCATTCAGCAATAAGGATAAAGAGAAGAAACAGGGAGAAGAGATGATATGAGGTACTCTTTTTTTTGGAGAAGACAGATAAATCGGCACGTGTTTTATTGTACTTGACTTTCCACAGGTGTATTCTTGAACTGGGCTGAAGGGTTTTCTGGTTTCTTCCAAAGGAGCGAGCTGACTCCAGAATTTGAGGGTCAAAACAAGTCCGTCAGACCTGGAGTATGTTCGATCCTGATGATATGGGATACTTTTGCTGTTTGATAAAGTAGTAGATGTGGTATGGCGAAGCTTTGTTCTTCGACAACGGTGTTGGCAAATGGCTATTGAGGCTTCTCAATCTCTTCAATTAGAGCAATGATGCCGAACCTGGATTTTTTATTTTGTTGAAGTTTGCATGTTGAAACTTCATGGGTAGACCCTGTAGGTTGAAGTAGTGCTCCATTAATTTCTTGAGTGAGGAAAACTTCTTGGTTGGGGACTTGAAAAATCCAAGGCACTGAGTTGTCGCGAAATTTCTGAGTACCAAGGTGTAGTGGTATATGGTAGAAGTCCCCCAAGTCTCTAGTCGAGAGAGTTGACGAGGGAGGTGTCTTGCTAGTAGGCAATTTTCCAAACAAAACTTCACCATTTTCCTTTCTAAGTGGTTGCCCAAAATTCCTCCTTCATATATATTTGGTATGAAAGTTTTTAAGCCCAAACAAGGGGAGGCTTAGGCTCATTTCTTTCTTTCTTTCTTTCTTTCTTTTTTTTTTTTTTTTTTTTTTTTTTTTTTTAAATGGGTGAAGCTTTTGTGTTGAAGCTTTTGTATTGAAGCTTTGTGGGTGAAGCTTTTGTGTTGAAGCTTGTAGGTGAAGCTTTTGTGTTAAGGATTTATAGGTGAAGCTTTTGTGTTGAAGCTTTGTAGGTGAAGCTTTTGTATTGAAGCTTTGTGGGTGAAGCTTTTGTGTTGAAGCTTGTAGGTGAAGCTTGTAGGTGAAGCTTTTGTGTTAAGGCTTTGTAGGTGAAGCTTTTGTGTTGAAGCTTTGTAGGTGAAGCTTTTGTGTTGAAGCTTTTGTATTGAAGCTTTGTTGGGCACCATAACTTGATTTTGCTTCACACTATCTTGATCAAGAGTGTGTGAAGCTTTTGAGAATTGTAGTTGCTCTCCATTAATGAAGCTTTGTAGGTGAAGCTTTTGTGTTGAGGCTTTGTAGGTGAAGCTTTTATGTTGAAGCTTTGTAGGTGAAGCTCTTATGTTGAAACTTTGTAGGTGAAGCTTTTGTGTTGAAGCTTTGTTGGGCACCATAAATTGATTTTGTTTCACACTATCTTGATCAAGAGTGTGTGAAGCTTTTGAGAATTGTTGTTGCTCTTCACTTGTTGAAGCTTTTGTTGGCACCATAAATTGATTTTGCTTCACACTAACTTGATCAAGAGTGTGTGAGGCTTTTGACATTTGTTGTTGCCCTCCATTAGTTGAAGCTCTTGTAGTGAAGCTTTTGTGTTGAAACTTTGTGGGTGAAGCTTTGAGGTTGAAGCTTTGTTGGGCACCATGAATTGATTTTGCTTCACATTGTCTTGATCAAGAGTGTGTGAGGCTTTTGACATTTGTTGTTGCCCTCCATTTGTTAAAGCACTTGTGGTGAAGCTTTTGTGTTGAAACTTTGTGGGTGAAGCTTTGAGGTTGAAGCTTTGTTGGGCACCATGAATTGATTTTGCTTCACACTATCTTGATCAAGAGTGTGTGAGGCTTTTGACATTTGTTGTTGCCTTCCATTTGTTAAAGCTCTTGTGGTGAAGCTTTTGTGTTGAAGTTTTGTAGGTGAAGCTTTGAGGTTGAAGCTTTGTTGGGCACCATGAATTGATTTTGCTTCACACTATTTTGATTAAGAGTGTGTGAAGCTTTTGAGAATTGTAGTTACCCTCCATTTGTTGAAGTTGTTGAATTTCCCAATTTCCTCTTTTTTCTTTTTTTCTTTTTTTTTTTTTTTTGGGGAAAATTAGAAATTTGAAAATGTGGGAGAGACAACATATACAAATTTTGTGGAAGAGAGACAACATATACAAATTTTGCTTCCACACTGTTAAGCAAGAGATTGTGATGCAAGCCACACCTTGTAGTAGTCGAAGGTTTGGATGAACCTTATAAATTGAATTTGCTTCGAACAGTCTTGATCAAGAGTGTGTGAAGCTTTCTACGAGCTGTAGTGTTTGCATTGTTACAGAGGAGAAATGTCTGAAGCAGATGTAAGAGGGCTGAAGAGCTTGATCTTCGTATACCATGCACTGAAGCCATTGTTGGCTTGCAATAAGACTTTGTTGGTAACTATAACTCTTGTTAGGCATAAGTGCTCCCCTAGTTGAGTTGTAAAGCTTGAGGGTTTTTGATTATTTATGAATGCTAGGAGTTCACATGTACAAGTTGTACCACTCGTCTTCTAGTTGGTGGAATGAATGGTGAGTTGCTTTCATCACTTGGTTAGTGGTACGAATGTGAGTTCCTTTATCACCTTTCATCACATTTCACCACCTGGTTGGTGGCACAAAGATGAGTTCCTTCTTCACTTGGTTGGTGGCATGAGTGGCTAGTTGCCAAATGATGTTAGAGTACGGGTTGTACATTTCATCACCTGGTTGGTGGCACGAAGATGAGTTCCTTCTTCACTTGGTTGGTGGCATGAGTGGCAAGTTGCCAAATGATATTAGAGTACGGATTGTACATTTCATCACCTGGTTGGTGGCATGAAGGAGAGTACGAGTTGTACATTTCATCACCTGTTTGGTGGCATGAAAATAAGTTCCTTCTTCACCTGGTTAGTGGCATGAGTGGCAAGTTGCCAAATGATATTAGAGTACAGGTTGTACATTTTATCACCTGGTTGGTGGCATGAAGGAGAGTACAGGTTGTACATTTCATCACCTCGTTGGTGACATGAAGATGAGTTCTTTCTTCACATTTCATCACTTGGTTGGTGAGAATAAAGGTGAGGTGTCGAGGCACATTGTAGCAAGTGTCGAATGACACAAAGTATGTTGAACCCTTTCGAAGCACAGTTGGCTTATGCATGGATGTGTTGGAATGTATGATGTTTATGTATGAATGTGTTGGAATGTATGATGTTCATGTTTATTGACATGAGTGATGCTTATGAATGTTTTGCTATGCATGAAGGGATCCATACTTTCGATCTGTGAACCATGTTGGTTGTAACACTTAGTATCACATACTTTGTGTCAAAGTATGCATGTTGAAGCTCTGAATTGGAGTATAGGGGTAGGTCAGCGTAGACCAAATGTTCTAGTGCTAGGAATGCAAAAAACTCAGAATAAGTTGTCTGAATTCCCTCTTCTTTAAATATTTGCCGAATGGCCTATGTGACAAAAGATCTCAAGTGGTTGAGAGTCAAAACATTTGAAATGTGTATGCCTTCTTATAATAGCATTTCCTTCAGTACCCAGTCCTCCACTTTGAAAAAGTGAGGCTTGGCCCCATAGTCATAATAGTCAACGGTACGTTCATCCCTAGTTGTCTTGATACTAACTTTTATCCCTCTTGTTGTAATAGGCTTGCTGAGAGTAAAAATTCTTCCTCTTACCAAGAGACAAATACATTTGGTGACTTAACGAGTAGCTAAATGAGGCAAGAGATGATGCACTAGGTGTCTGAATGGTCAAGATCTCCTCACTTGGTAGAACTTGACTTCCACTTCCCACTTGTTGATAGGGGTTAACCATATGGAGGTTCCCTTGGTATGTCCTTGCTTCGCCGGAGGCATGGTTGTAAGCATGTGCCATCACCCTAAAGTAAGTCTTCCAAGTGTTGGCATTGATCATGTACTTGAAGAAACAATCACGTAGGCCTGCCGTGAAGGCTTTGAGGGCGGTCTCATCATCTGCCTCAGCACAACGAGAATACTCATGGCTAAAGCGGCCGACATACTTTCGTAGTGACTTGTCCAGCTTCTGGCGAATAGTGTACAAGTCATCTGCGGAATGCAAGCGATCTATCTGGAAGATGTGTTAAAAGACAAACAGTTTCCTCAGTTCCTCAAATGAGTTTACTGTCTTAGGTGGAAGACGACAATACCAATTCAGAGCTCCGCCAGAGAGAGTAGAGGGGAAGAGAAGACATCGTTCTTCGTCGATGTGCATTCGGTATGCCATGGTAGACTTAAAGAGGTTAAGGTGTTCGACCGGGTCCTCCCTTCCAGTGTAGAGTTGTAAGCCAAGCTTTTGCTTTGTTTTTGCTTGGAGAGAGGTGTCAAGGATCCTCCTTGTAAGAGGGCCAGGCCTAGGTTGGTTCCAGTCAGGTATTTTGGCCTGAAGTTCGGCCTTCAACTTGTTTACTTCCTCAAAGAGTTGTAGGACAAGGGGGTCCTGAGTGAAGTCAGGTACTGCTGGATCCTTCTTCCGTAAGTTTTCATCTCCTCTTGGAAGTAGGAAAGCTTGGTCAACGGCATGGGATTTTTCTTTAGACTCATCGTACTGACTTCCAGGGCGAGCCTGTTGAAACGCCCCCGAGTCCCCCGCACCTTCATATTCTTCTAGGACATGTCGCTCATTCCCTAGATTGACAATTGGCTTGGGGCATGGGAGAGGACCGAACCTCTCAGAAACCCTTGGATCATTGACCTTCAAGCTTATGTGGATGGGGTTCTCTCGACGTTGCTCAGGAAGTCCTGACAGTTACGATAAACGGTTTTTTATCGTTCTACTCCTTCTGCAAAAAGGTGCCTTCTTCCATTAGGGATATCTATGTTGAAGCAGCTGGGTCGAGAGATGTCTCATGTTGAAGCAGCTGGGTCGAAAGAGGTCTCATGTTGATCAACATCTTGATGAGTAACTCGCTCCCCATTAGGGATACCCATGTTGAAGGCAGGTGATCCCCTATGTTAGGGGGCACCCAGGTGGTGGTTGACTTCCCCGGGGGCGATGAGTTCATGTGTTTGAGTATGCCTAGCTTCATGGAGCATTCCGAATAGCTTCTCATACTGTTCTTGGAGGGTCTCATTCTTTCTCGCTATCTTGTTGTTCTGAGCCTCTAGCTCATCGACTTTAGCCTGAAGAGCAAACCTCTTTCATTGCTTTGCACTAAGTACGAGGGGGTGTCGTTCTGCGTGTTGTGGCTCCCTTTACTCCCCATGTTGGAAAGGGCTGCCTGGTCGAAAGAAAGAGTGCGAATGGTGGAAACCAGCTTGACAAAGTGATAGGAGCATATTTATGCGACTTAATTGGCTTGTTCTCGTGCATTTATGTTGGGTTTCCTTAGTTATTTTAGTGTTTAAAGTCACTTTTGTGTGTTTTCAGATTATAAGGCCAAAGTGTGCAAGAAGATGCAAATTGGAGTCTTTTGGAGCAAAAGAGGAATGAAGGAGTTGAAGACTTGAAGAAATATGAATTCCTAATTGAAGATGGATTCCTACTCCAACAAGGATTCCTACTTGAAGTAGGAAAGTTAAGCCTAGGTTTCCCATTTTGGTAACCTTTCCTAGTCTTAAAAGTCCTTATTTTCCAGCCACTTTGACGGCCTTGTATGCACTTTCGGACACAAAACAAAGGCCCTAGACCACCACTAAACCTTTGCCGCACCTTTCCTCTTCTCCCCATCCCTTGCCGTGCAAGGGGGGGTAATTATGTCCTATTTTATGCACTTAAACACATGTCCCTTTCTAAATAAAACCCTAGCCGCACATTGCAGCCAATTCCTTTTTTAATTTCTGATTTAATTTCCTAATTCTAGAAGCCTTTGACTTAATTTTAGTTAACCAAAATAAGCTAGGGTTTTAATTTTTGAAACCCTATATATTCTAAGCCTAGCCGCACCCTAGCTTTATTCTATTAATCATTCAGCCACTTCCCACTCCCTTGCCGCAGCCACCATCACCTTAATACCTTCAATCCGCCACTTCTCCATCCATTCCAGCAACCTCCCATCTCTGCCGCAACCATTCCTCTACTCCAGCCACCATTCTACACCTCCATACACCACCCACACCCCTTGCCGCACCACCATATCATCCTAACTCCCTTCCTAAACCAAAATCACATCCAAAAACCCCCAAAAACCTCTCTGCCACAGCAAGGAGAAGAAGAAAAGGAGCTTGACGTGCAGAAATTCAAAGTGGAATTGTTGGGCGTTTTACGTGTAATCAATCTTTTGTTCTCTATGTTTAATTTCAATTTTGTTTCTCTTTCTGTGAACATGAGAGGCTAAATCCCTAGTTAGCTAGGGGGTGATTCAAAACCATGTTTATGCTTGCAATATAAATTGATTACCTTCAGTTGGAATTTCATGAGTTGTGGATTCAATTTGTTTAACTACTTGATTGATAACTTATTTGTGTATGTTTATTGAGAGTGCACGCTTAGTTTGCATGCATGAATATGATGCTAGAATATAAGTGAGTTTCACCTAATAGTTACAAACTTATATTCACAAGTAGTGGAGGTCGCTTATAAACGATCGCGTTAAATGAATTCTTGGCACTAGTTTCATGCTCATCATAGTAACAAATGCCTCGTCAACACTTATAGTTTTCATGTTGCTTAATGATTTTTGATTGTATCTTTATTGTGCTTTTCACGTAAAGGACTTTTGGAGAATGTTTTGAATTGTTGTATGCGCTGTCCCATCCAATTCATTAACTTAAAGGGAACTTGAAGGTTAATTTAAGCGAACCTAATTAACCCGAGGTGTTGAGTTTCATGATTCATCGAAAGACCAACTGAAAATCATCTTGTATGCAAGTGTGACATGTGTGGAGAAGAACCTTCTAGCTAGCATTCCATCCATATTTTCATCAAATTCGTATTTACAATCTGTTTTAATTACAATCTGTGCTCTTTGTTTTAATTTCATCAAAACTAAATCCCCCTTTACTTTAGTGTTCAATTTAGTTAGAAAGTGTCTTAGTTTGTGTTTCTAAGTGTTTTGATTCAAGTTATAACCCAAATTCGTCCAAATTAGGTTAGGTGTTCAAAACTGCCCAGATTGTGTTTTTAAGGCAGTTTTGAGTGTTTTGTTGCTGTTTTGAGTCTTTTGGTTTGTTTTAGTGTTTTAGTGGTTAGTTTTGCATTCTTTGAGTCTAGTTTAGTGTTTTTAACCTTTGTTTTACGTTTTTGAGTCAGTTTTCAAGTGATTTAGCAATCCCTC
Organism: Pyrus x bretschneideri; assembly: GCF_019419815.1. Taxonomy (NCBI): domain Eukaryota; kingdom Viridiplantae; phylum Streptophyta; class Magnoliopsida; order Rosales; family Rosaceae; genus Pyrus; species Pyrus x bretschneideri. The sequence continues at coordinate 542,894 of NW_025999806.1, read as the reverse complement.
CTCATCCCCGGTTTAGAACGATCCCTACTTATACATATACTACAATTGTCAAAAGAGGGTTTTAATTTGTGTGCTTATATATTTCGCATCACAAAGCTGGAGAGTGGGAATAAGTGCAATTCCCACAGACGCCGCCAAATGTTGATGCACAAAATCGGCGAGGACTTTGGTACAACAAAAAGTGTCAAGTTTGTGACCTTCGCTAGGTCGCTCTGGTCATTAGTGTGGATAAGTATGTAAATGAATAGAGACAGGGAAGCAAATAACACAAGATGTACGTGGTTCACCCAGATTGGCTACGTCCACAGAGTAGAGGAGTTCTTATTAGTTGCGAAGGGTTTAGACAAATACATAGGTTCAAGCTCTCTTTTTGTGAGTTCTAGTGAATAGTTTAGTACAAATGACATTCGGGATTATTGTGGGAGAATGATCCCCTTTTATGGAAGAGAGTTTCTAGTTTTGTTGTGACATTGACACGTGTCGTGTTGTGATTGGCCCCTAATATCAACACGTGTTGCGCTGTGATTGGCCTTTGATACCGACATGTGTCGCGTTGTGATTGGCCTCCTAGTCGGAGGAAAGTCTTTTGGGTCCTTGACGGTATGCTGTTGAGGTTTCGGGATTGGTCAAGTATGGTACAAACACAGTACAACAAGAATTAGAAGAGTAACACGTCTGCATACTGGCTGATGTTACGAAATATTTGAAATGCATTGAAATCTATGTTTAGAAGAAATAGGATCCAAATCCACAAAAACTCAAACTACGTAAAGAAATTGCTTTCATTTTTGCTTCCATTGCTTAGTTGAGCTCTTGGTTATCATTTCCTCTTGAAGTAGAGCTATGCATATTGTACATACTATAACCTCCATTCCAGTATGGATATTGTTGACCCTAAATAAATAGAAAAAAAAAACCATAAGAACTACATATAGAGCATTATACTATGTGATGTAAATAAATATTTAATTAATAACAACAAAAGAATTATATGCAACCTCTCAATGTTTACCTAGACATAATTTCCATGCATAATAGGATAACTTATATTTCTAATCTCAGACTCTTTGTACAACGGATTTGGATAACCACCTTGACTGAGTCCCAATAACAAAGCCATGTTTTCCTATAATAGGTTATATTTGTTCAATAGATAACACAAAAGCAACTCAAAATCACTATCAATAGGACAAAATGCACAACTTACATTAGTATGGGGGAAAATAGGATATTGGTTGGCATGCATGCAAATTTGAACTCCTTGTGTAAGATGAGAATGCTAAATCCCAAAGAATAAAAGTAATTACAATTACAAAGAGTAAGTATAGTAATTATAATGAAAATGATTATTAACTAAGGAAAAAGATAACAAGAAGATCAATATATTTATCACATACCTGCACAACGACATTACGCTCTTGTGTTGCAACTATGTTATCACTTCTACAAGGAGGTGGACCATCAATATGGCATATTGCATCACTTTCTATGGATTTCTACAAAAGTTGCAAGTGAAACATGTTATGATTTATCAACTTATTAGTTATATAAAGCAAATATGTTGTTACCTATGTTCTTTCCCCATCTGTATTGTCTTTACGAGATGTAATCTTTTTCTGTCGTTTTTGTCTTCTTTTGATAACTTCATCAATCTTGGATTGTTTCCTTTTAGATGGTGGACGACCTTTACCTCTAGCCGACAATGGCGTAAGTATACATTGACTTGGGTTAAGAAGAGGATCAAGGTTCATAGCAACGGGTGACTGTGGTGTTGGTTGAGTGCTACTAGCCGCTCCGTCATTTTTACATATTTGCTCCTTTAGTTTATGCAACCATCTCACCACAAGCATACACTTATCATCAGAATCATTGGCTAATTCCTTAATGTCATGAAAGGTTTTCTACATCTTATCAGATCTTTATGCTTCAGGTGTAGCAACCCAATTACTGTAACTTATCCTAACCCTTGTGTGGCATCTTTTCACATCCTTCCTCCATCTTCGAATGATATACTTATCTGGCATAAAGTCAATGTCATGATGAACTAAAACATAAAACGCATGTCTGCATAATATGCCTCTACACTCAAACTTGCAACAATTGCAATTAACTTCAATCTCATGCTCATTAAACTGGACCTTGAAAATAACAATCTTCTTTTTGTTCTCCTTGATCAGAATACGCTCCACTATTTGGTACTCCAAAATTGCATTATCAGTTTCAACTGAAACCCTGTCATAATACATATACTTGTCAATTCCTTTTGGAACTCCTTGAATTTTGAAATCGTGTAAACAACTTGACTTGCTTTTCGATGTCATAATGAGTTGCACAACGAACATTTGAAGAGAAAGAATCATAATCTGCAGAGGCCTCTTTTAGCACCTTACTCCTTAATGCATTCTCATATTGCTCTGTTTTAAAGTACTCTTGGAGTTCGCGTGGCCATCAAACAATGCATTCATGCTCTCACTCCTTTGTGTAGTTGACATTCCAGCCCAAAATTTATTTTTCACATACACAGGCACCCAATGATGTCTATCTGCATACAAGCTTCTTAACCATTTACGTGCTTGCTTTTTAAACTTATATTTTCCAATCATCTCAGCCCAACGCTCTTCAAAATCTTCAGAGGTCATTGAGTCATAAACAATGTTATCTAAAGAAGAGCTCATGGACTCATATTCCTTATAACTTTTGAGCTTATCAGGAACCTTTTTCATTATATGCCATAAGCACAACCGATGTAGGGTATTAGGAAAAACAACTTCAATCTCTTTTTTCATAGTTTTGTCTTGATCTGTAATTATTCCACTTGGAGCATGACCAGACATACAAGCAAGCCAGGTCTTAAACAACCAAATAAAGGAGTTGGTATCTTCCCTTGAAATCAATCCACATCCCAATAAAATTGATTACCCGTGATGATTAATCCCCACAAATGGAGCAAATGGCATATCGTACTTATTAGTTAAGTACGTTGTGTCAAATGTTATAACATCACCAAATTCTTCATATGTTGCCGTACTCCTCGCATCTGCCCAAAACACATTTCTTAAATGACCATTTTTGTCTAAATCAATTGCATAGAAGAAATTTGCATTTTGAGCTTGCATGCTTACAAAGTAGTTTTGAATTGCAGTGGCATCCCTTCTCCAAGTCGTAAGCGCCTTACCTTTTCAATATAATTTCTACAGTCTTTTTCTAAACACTTCATGTTCTTATGCCCCCCAACTTCAACCACCACTAAATTATAACTTTTGCTGACCCTTATTCCGGCTTTATCATTCACTTCAAGCTTCTTTTTTACAGAAGAACTAACTTCCCGAAAACACTTCCACTAACGAGTTTTTGTTGGACTCAACCCATGATTATGATCAAGCTTTACAGAATTCACTCGCCACTTCTCACCCAAGTATAAACCTGCCCTTAGTTGAGCCTTGCAATCATTCTTTATACTTGGATATGGCTTAAGAAGATTACTTGAAGTAATTTTTGATGTACCTGATCGAGCGCAACACATAATAATATACCTCAATTTTCCATCATCTCCCTTCGTTGATGATCTCTTTATCACTGGAAATCCTGATTGTCTCTCATATTCCCTGTAATATATAGCCACTTGATCCGCGTTGTCTAAGATCATTCCAACTTGAGGCTCTTGGACCTTTTCTTCCACATTCATTGTGTTCTCCATGTTAGTCCTATTATTTTCTACTGCATGAACCCCATTGCTTTCTTCTTCAATGGCATCAGAAGTTGCTTCAATTACATCATCTTCTTCAATAGTTTCATTAGAAGTTTCTATTGTATGAACCTCATCACTTTCTATTTCATTACAAGAACTCACTTCAACTACATCATCCTCTTCAGTAAATTCATTAGAAGAACTCCCTGTTCCAAAAACATAAAACATAATTATACAAGTTTATATATTACACCACACTATCAATGTAAATCTACACTGGCCATTTGTGCAAGTCTCTTAATTCTAGTGTATGCACTGCAATGGCTGAAAAAACAATACTCCCATTGCGGGTTGGAATCTTGGGAGGCTTACCAGGACTGGCTCTAGAAAATTCAGGTGAAGGGGAGCTCACTGGGACTAACTTAGAGAACCCACTGCTGGACTCAGCCGATGCTTTGGCGGGTGAGCCCACTTGGCTTTGCTTGGGAGCTGAATATTCTGAGCCTTTTGAGGGAGATCCTTTTGCTGCATTGATCTCTTCGCTTCGAACTTCCAATATAACTTCACCTTCATTGGAAGAAAGCTTCTCCGACATGCTTACTTCCCCGCCTTTCAAAAGCTTTTCTCTTTCTATGGCCTTCATTGAAACCCTACCACATCAAACATCACAAAAATCTTGCATTAAACCCCAACTAAACAAAACACCAAAATCGGAATGGCATTCACAACTGCGAATTTTTCATATCCTTTTGGTAGATAAATCCCAAGTTCCCTCTTTTCTTTCAAGATTAATCAAATCTTTATTTCCTAATTAAATATTGAAGATTTATATCGATGGCTTTCTAACAACACCATAATAAAATAGTTATAATCAAACTCTACAACATTAAACATCACAAAAAGCTTTCACTAAACCCCCAAATAAAGAAAACATGGTACACCAGAAACAAAAGCACATTTAAAAATTCTGCCTTTTCAAATCCTTTAGGCATCTATATCCAATCTCCATCGTTTTAACCAAAGATTGAAACTTTACAACAAGTAATCTACTTCTGTTAACGTAACTGGAAAAGAAGTTACCTTGGCGCCAAAAAAATCAAATCAAACAGTACAAAGTGTCTAAAACAGTAAGAAATACTATCCTTATTCACCTAAATATGTAAATAATCAGACTTACCACACCAGACCTATTCACAGAGCAGAGACAGCACCCCACCAAGGAAAAAAATGGAAGATCATTCCAGCAAGTTCTCCGCCACCTCCGCCCCCGAAGTTGTTCTCTTTCTTTTGCCCCTACTGCAGATTATCCAACAAATAAACAGCTTTCTGCGAGACATAATTGGGAAATTTGGATTGCTTAATTATCTGATAAAGCTTGAAAATTTGCAGTGAATTGGTGAAAATTGCACTGACATTTGATTGTGATTGTCAACGTCGATGAATCTTTGCCGTATGAGAGTTACTTGAGATTGTGGTAGTCCACACTAACGTGAAAAAAACTAGGGTGAAAAAAAATGGCGTGGAAGAAGAAACGGGGGAAGGAGCAGATTCAACGGGGAAGAAAGGAGAGACTCCTCGTATGAAACAATCACCATTTAATTCTATCCTTTTTTTTAATTATTGGTTTATTAAATGATTTTTAGTTTAAATTAAATTCTAATTCATTTTAATGATGTGGATGTCCACATCAGATGCCATGTCATGTGGTATAAAAATAGGGTAAGAATAGCATTACTGTTTTTCCTTAGCTAAACAGAGTGCACATCTTTCCATTCCTTTGAAAGGTATTCTCGATTGTAGAGAAATAGTTTTTAAGGGTATTCGGTGATTGTTGGGAACGTGAAGGGTATTAATTTCTTGGACAATACTTGAGTACTAACTAGTCAGTACCCGATTTACTCACTATAATAGGTGGCCTAGTAACATTATAACACCTGTCTATTTGATATTTTCCCAAACCTATTGCTATGTTCATAACCAAACACCTCTTTTCTCCTACCATTACGGGCTGGTTTGGTATTGCTGTGCTTTGATAAAAAACTGCTTCTGCTATGTTGTGAGAATAAGCTCATTTTTGCTGCTTCACGTTTTCAGCTTTTTTTCTCCCAAAACTGTGAAAATAAGTTGTTTTTAAGTGTTTACCAAACATCTTTTTGAGCTCAGCTTTTTGTATACCTATTTTTTATAAAAGCACCTCAGTACCAAACCAGTATAACCCCTGCCATGGCAAATCTGCAAACATGAAGCCCTTCATCGGTCCCATCAAAGCTTCTCCCTCATTGCCCTTTCTCAGAAAATCCGATGCCTTTGTGTGCAAATCCCGATCGAACCAGCACCTAACCCTCGATTTGCTACGGAGAGGGGCTGGTGTAAATATTCGGGCTATAATTGATGGAAAGCTTCGAGGAAGGAGTATGTGTGCGCTCATGAAGGAGAGAGGAAATGGAATCTGAGGTCTGTCACGTTGGCAGGTAAAGAGAAAGAAGAAAGGTTGTGTTCGGCCAGTTTAAGGGAAAAGTTTGTGTTTGATTACAGTGATTTGAGAAGGTATAAATACACAGGTGTTGCAATTTTATTTGGCCACATGTTATGGTGAGTAAATTGGTTACTGACTAATCAGTACCTTTTCCTAATTTCTTGGCCTTCAATTGGGTTCTTGGTAGTTGATAGACCTTTTGCATCCCTCTTACTGGATTCTGAAAGACAATGTATTTATTGCTCGCTTACCGTTAAAAGATGTTTGATAGGTGCTTTATTTCTCATATTTGTATGTTAATTATCCCTAGGTTTTGTTGAAGGAATTGATTTTCAAAGGGCCTTATTACTTTCTTTTCCTTAATTTCAGTTAATCTGCTCGCTTATGACATTTTTGGTGATAATTCAATTTTCTGGAGGAATTTTGATTCAAGGACAAATGGAGAAGAAAGCTAAGAGGCTGAGTATAGCAGTGTCCGAATATCATCCCTATATGAACGACGCAACAGTGGAAGAATGGCTATTTGAAGGCTTTCCCGATTTTTTCCTAGTGGTGTGCGATAGATGCCTAGAAACATAAGATACAGAGCTACATTTTTTCTATTTTTCCAGAATTTTTCAGAAGATAAATCAACCCCAAATCTTGCTTGCAAGATAGATGACGTGCTTCCCAAGCCTAGAAGGATTATTTCCTAGTTGGTATCATTAAATGTTTAGGAACTTTTATTTTTTAATTTTTATTTTATTTTTATTTTTAAATTTTAGGAGAGTTTTACCATATCTTTTAAGCGTTTTCTAGTATAAATAAGGTGCCCTAAGCTCTCTCTATATATCCCCACATCACGACATCACCATACCATCATATTAGACCATTCACCATTCATCACAATTCATGTTAGAGAGCTTAGGGTCGTGGGTTGCCATGGATTCCGGGTTTTATCTTTCTTTTATTTTTATTTATATGTTTGATTAAGTTATTTTCTAAGGTCTATGATGAAACCATGACATGAATATTTGTGAAGTACTTTGTTAATTACTATTCGATTATATGGCATGTTATATTCTTAAGCTTTGTGCTAAATTTATTCTAGATTCGAATTTTGAATGACTAATCACCTTCAGGAATTTTGCATCTAGATACTGGAATAAATCTAAGAGGATGACCAATCAATTAGGTTAGTGGAACTAAGATTAGGAAGAGTAGATAAACTAGTGAGGATGGCCAATGTCAAGCTAGTTCTACTTTGTTGACATGATTCTTCTACTCTTAACAGGGTTTTAAGTGATCGTATGCATAACCAATAGGATATAATTATCATGTAGAGATACACGAGTTGATGCCTGATCACGGATTAATTTATACTTTAGAAAAAACAATGTTTAATAATGGAATGGTAATTGGATAATAGTTGGCTATAGGAAAAAACAATAGGATTGTTGCTGGTGGATTCATAACCTTAGGCTTCACTGTCTCTCAAATCATTCTTGTGTCGTGTGTTTATTTTAATTAATTGTCTTTTACGTTTCTTGTTAATTTTAATTTTAATTACTTATTCAATTCAATATATCCTTTGTTTGGTAAATTAAGCCTAGCGTGATTAAACGATTAAATTGGTATTAAAGTAATCCCGGTGGGATCGACGTCGTATATGCATATCTTACTACAATTTATTTGTGTGCTTGCAAGTTTAATTTGTATTTTTTATTTTGTTTAGAGATGGATTAGGCGAGATTAACTCTTCGTTAACAGTTGTGTCCGAGGCACCAACCCTCTCTCCAAAGGGGAAAGGGCCGTTGCACCCAGAAACCCCCTACACATTCCCCCTCTACTAGATTTTATTAATACCATGAAGAAAAAAGGAAAAGGAAAACAGGAGGGGGGGGGGGGGGCTAGGCCAATACCTACTAAAAAAAAATTAACGAAAACGATACGTTCTAGTTTAAGAATTCTTCAACTTCAGTCACTTGAAATAGATTTTCCATAACTTTGTTGCTCATATTTCATTGTCAATATCCACCTCTACAACAACAATTTTGCTCCCCATGACTTCGAACATGATAATGGAAAAGCCCGACACAACCTCTTCATAACGTGTCAGCAAAATTATGTACCAATTCCCACCACGTAAAACTGCTATTCATTGCAATAAATTAGCAAAAGCATCTGCCAAACCATTCCCATGCCTGAAAATATGCGAAAAATGCAAGCGCAAGCGAGCAATATGCCATAAACAATTTGCCAAGGAAACTTTAAGAAACCATAGAACATCCATGGAGCGAGCTGATAGAAGGATGATGGCATGCATATAATCGGTCTCTAACCAAATGTTATGCCATTCTTTATCCCATGCAATCTGAATTGCCTTGATCCACCCAACATGAAGCAGACGCCAAAACACAAAAACAAAACTAAGAGCATCCAAAAAAAGGGATCAAATTCTTAACATGGAGAATATGGGAATCGATACACAACCAGTGAAAGAAGAAAAAGCAATGGAAGCTGATTCCCTCCAATGCTGTAAAAGATGACGTTGGGATGCGACAATACTAAAATTTTTGTTCTCAAACCTAATCTGGTTCCTTTCATGCCAAAGCCACCAAAAGAAATTGCAAATAACCAAGAACCAAAGTTTCCGAACAGACTTGGAGAAAGATGAGACCAAAGAACCATTAAAAATATCTTCAATGAATTGCTAAGGAGAATAAAGCTTGCCAAAAAGAATGAAAATCCATTTCCATAAAGCAACTGTTCGTTCGAGGACAATGCAGAAGATGGTCCGAAGATTCCGCAGCATTGTGACAAAAAGCGCAATAAGAAGCTAAAGCCACACCTTGGCATTACAACAAATCATCAGTCAACAATCTCCCTTGACAAGCTTTCCAAATTACATAATCCCAATATTCAGTCAAGAAGAAATTTATAGTCTCCTCATTAATATTTTCTAAATTAAAGCTTCTTTTAATCTCGACACTCGTCAAGAAGAACATTGCTGAAATTTGACCTTTGGTGACTCATTAGTCCTGCCATCTATGTGAGAAAACAATATTCAATTTTGAGCTGCTCCGTCATTAGATTCCTTTTCTGGGCCTTTATAGCACAAGTGATAATTGAAGATTCGAACTTACAATCTTGAGTATAAAAGTAGACGCTCTTAATCACCTAATGTATATGAATAATTTGAATTTGGGAGAACCACCCAGACCTTGTCATGTTATATATAAACGTCTAGAATGGTGATAACTTATTTTCTAAAGCACTGCTAGCATCCAAAATTTTAAGCCCCTTTTTGGGTTATATATAAACGTCTATGAATAATTTCTATAGGGTTTTGTTACTCTTCACCTATCTGTGAAGCTCTGTTTATTTCAAGCCCCTTTTTGGCTTCTCTTTTGCTAAAGCCACCATTTTATGGAACCTTTACTTTCACCCATTTGTTCTTCTGGCACGTCGAAATCTTGTCACTAGAGAAAGATGACTTCATTTCCTTTGATACAGTATTTTGTTTGTGGAACTTCCCTGACCCTTCCACTTTCAATTTTTTTTCTCAAATAACAGACACAGAGTGAGGAAAGAGAGAGAGGTTGGTTGGGTGGCGGCAAGAATGAGAGGTAGTTATGGTTCAAAAAGATGGTCTCCTTAAAAAAAATTTTTAGCTCAAAATTGAAGATAATGTTTTTGATAGGTAGTGTAACTGCACAGATATGTCATCAACAGATTTATTATTGGCTCGCCTAACAAGCTTTATCTTAAAAATAAAGGATTTTATTCAAAGCCTTGTTTTTGTTTTGGACAAGAATATTGTCCTTATTGTTGTCTTAAGACTAAGTGTTCTTTGGACAAATAGTTACACATTTCAAATTTCAAGGACATTGGAAGATAATGCTAACAAATACCAAACAATCAAACAAATAAAAAAATTTACAAGAGTGGGAATGAAATCAACACAATTGATATCAATTTCGATTAAAGCGGCATTTTGAACCTGAATTGGTAGTAGCCATTGTTCAACTTGATGCAGGTCCGGCGGGCTACTGTCTTCTTGGAGTAGTCATCATGGCAGGGTCCCAACCTGATAACAGGGAAGGGACTACTGCAAATATTGAAATCCTTATAAAAGTTTCATGTGGTCAGTCGAACATACAAAGAAGAAACCAGGGCGGAGAAAGTATAAAAGAAAAAGAAGGAGGACGTCTGCGCTAGAGCTCGCATTGGCAAGAGAAGGCAAGCGTCCTCAGACTCCAAACCATGTCTCACAACGGGTTACAATTCCGGTGTTCTTCTGGACTCAAGTCCAAAACCCGGATCACATTCATGTTATACTTTTACCTCATCAAACAACGACTTGAACTAGTGTCCAATTTAATTGTCATATCCATTCTAAGCTGGTTTACAAAACAGGCAATACTAGATAGACTAAATTTGTAGACTAAATTTGCAAATTAATTGATGTGTAACCAATAAGTGTTGATTAATGTGATTATTCCTTATTAGTGATACATCATTTAATTTGCAAATTTAGTCTACAAAATCAATCTCCCTAGCATTACCCTTTTTCTTTTGATAAGATCTATACCACTAAATGATGGGTAATGCTAGGGAGCTAAAATTTGAAAACAAAATTTACAAATTAAATGATGTATCACCAATAAAAAATGAGCATATTTATCAACGTTTAAGCAATAATCCAATTGTCAACTTCCACATCATTTATTTTACAAAACTTTGTCTACAAATTTAGTCTCCTTAACATTATCCCTAAATAATTAGGTACTCATTCTCAAGGTTCGAAGAAAATCTTCCATCCTCATATTTTTGGCACATTTCTCATGCCAACATATAAAATATTGTGTAAAAAATCTGAGGTGGTGGAGAGTTCATGGAGAGTCCCACCTTAAGAGTCTCCTTAGCATTTCTCTACGCAGTAATAGGCGGGTGAAAAAAAATTAACTTATTCATAATCTACTTTAGATTAATGTCATTTATCTTTAGTTATAAGGTGAGTGTAAAAATAGGACAAGTAGGTAGGCACATAAATACTCAATAAAAATCAAAAGATAGGTTACTTTTATGAGAAACATGCTTTATACTTCAAGTTCGAATCATTCTTCCATACATAATCGCAAAAAGAATGTATACTTTGTGGAGGCGAACTGCGTTGAATACTGGTTTTTTGAGTATTCATGTTTAATCTTGATTTTGTTCTTGACACAGCGTGAGTGTAGAGGGTTACAAACGTATGCACTCGAAGAATCAAGTTACTAGAGTCCACCAAAGTTTGAGAGAAAATCCAAAAGGATAATTGATTAATTCTGAAATGATGATTAGAATAACAGTCATAAGGCTTAAATAGACTTAACTCGACCCCTGAGAAGCTCAAGGGAGTCTTAGGGAATGTAAAAGAAGTCTTGGGAAATGCAAAGAAGTGAATTGGACGTTAAATGAAAAGTCTGATTTCTATTACAAACTTTAAAATGCGGTTTGAAAGTCTAAATGACCTCGGATGGCTAAAATCCATTATACCTCACAGCATAGTAGTGAGTTTGAAACGACACATCGCACTCTTTTCAGAAATGTATCAAGTGCCCAAAATGGAGCTCTACGCCAAATCTGTTGATTCCCGTTACGTCACTGTGTCTTCTTTTGTTCCATTTCGTCTTCAATCCAACTTGAATGTCTATTATACATCAGTCCCCTCCACTTCAGAAGAACTTGACCCCAAGTAATGGTCGGGATAGAAACCCTCGTCATCGCTGAATTCATGTAAATCATCAACATTGAAAATATTGGAGATTCCCATAGAAAGTCAGTAACATAAGCATTGCTATTGATCCTCCAAGAAATTTGAATGGACTATATTTCCGTGGCTTCAGCTCGTTGTACGCTTCAGCAGGAGAACACTAACTTACTAAGAAAACCATTACCTAATCTCCCTCTTGAAACACTTTAATTCGCCAGTGTTTATCGGTTGCAGTTTGTACTTGGCATTAATCTGCTCAAGCATTTGTTTAACATCGCCACAAACTTCCACCACATATTCAACCATTTTTTCTGCAGCAACACTTAGTCCAAGACCTCTAGGCAGTTTCACCAAATCCACTACATAATTAGCGACAGCAGTGTAAACGATAGAAAATGGTGACTTACTGCATCATCCTATTGTTTTGGTTTTTCTCCACAGATACTGCGAACATATTACCAAGAGTCCTATTGGTGTCCTTCGTCTTCTCATCTGTTTGTGGATGGGCAACAGTACTTCGGTTCAAGGTTGTCTTAAACAGTTGCCAAAAGATAATCCAGAAATGGCTCAAGGACTTGGTGTCTAGATCAGAAGTTATAGACTTAGGTACTCCATGCTATCAAACAATCTCCTTGAAAACAATATTCATATGTTCGATGCATCACCGGTCGTTTTGCAAGCAATGAATTAGGCTATCTTGGAAAACATGTCAACCACATTAAAACCCGAATCTACCCATCTTTGCATACAGGGTAACCCGAGCACAAAGTCCATAGAAATATTCTGCAAAATGTCGTCGGAACAAACAGAGGCATGTAGAGACTAGTGTTTTGGACTTGTCTTTTAGACACCTGACAAGCATAACATTTTCTCACAATTGCTCCAACGTCCCATTTTAATTGTGGCAAAAAATATTTTTCCTCCTGGCTTGCAATTGCTTTATCATGACCCAGGTGACCGCTTAAACCTGCTCTATGCAAATCCCAAATAAGCTTTGTTTGTACCATACTTGACCAATCCCGAAACTACTAAGCACCGGTCAACAGCATACCGTCAAGGACCCACAAGACTTTTCCTCCAACCAGGAGGCCAATCACAACACGACACATGTTGGTATCAGAGGCCAATCATAGCGCAACACGTGTCGATATCAGAGACCAATCACAACACTACACGTGTCAATGTCAGAACAAAGCTAGAAACTCTCTTCTATAAAAGGGGATCATTCTCCCATAATAATCCCTAATGTCATTTGTACTAAACTATTCACTAGAACTCACTAAAAGAGAGCTTGAACCTATGTATTTGTGTAAACCCTTCACAACTAATGAGAACTCCTCTACTCCGTGGACGTAGCCAATCTGGGTGAACCACATATATCTTGTGTTATTTGCTTCCCTGTCTCTATTCACTTACATACTTATCCACACTAATGATCAGAGCAATCTAGCGAAGGTCACAAACTTCACACTTTCTGTTGTACCAAAGTCCTCGCCGATTTTGTGCATCAACATTTGGCGCCATTTGTGGGAATCGCACTTATTCCTACTCTCTCCAGCTTTGTCAAGCTGGTTTCCACCATTCGCACACTTTCTTTCGACCAGACACCCCTCTCCAACATGGGGAGTGAAGGGAGCCACAGCACACAGAACGACACCCTCCTCGCACTTAATGCAAAGCAACGAAAGAAGGAACGAAAGAGGTTTGCTCTTCAGGCTAAAGTCGATGAGCTAGAGGCTCAGAACAACAAGATAGCGATCAAGAATGAGATCCTTCAGGAGCAGTATGAGAAGCTCTTCGGAATGCTCCATGAAGCTAGGCATACTCAAACACACGAACTCATCGCCCCCGGGGAAGTCAACCACCACCTGGGTGCCCCCCAACAAGGGGGATCACCTGCCATCAACATGGATATCCCTAATGGGGAGCGAGTTACTCATCAAGGTGTTGATCAACATGAGACCTCTCTTGACCCAATTGCTTCGACCCAAAGCAAGAGAAGTAGAGGAAGGCACCTTTTTGAAGAAGGAGTAGAAGGATCAAAAGCCGTTTATCGCGACTGTTAAGACTTCCTGAGGCAACGTCGAGAGAACCCCATCCACATAAGCTCGAAGGTCAATGATCCAAGGGTTTCTGAAAGGTTCGGTCCTCTCCCATGCCCCAAGCCAATTGCCAATCTAAGGAATGAGCGACATGTCCTAAAGGAATATGAAGGTATGGAGGACTCAGGGGCGTTTCGACAGGCTCGTCCTGGAAGTCAGTACGGTGAGTCCAAAGAAAAATCCCATGCCCTTGACCAAGCTTTCCTACTTCCAAGAGGAGATGGAGACTTACGGAAGAAGGATCCAGCAGTAGCTGACTCCACTCAGGACCCCCTTATCCTACAACTCCTTGAGGAAGTAAACAAGTTAAAGGCCAAACGTCAAGGCGAAATACCTGACTGGAACCAACCTAGGCCTGGCCCTCTTACAAGGAGGATCCTCGACACCCCCCTCTAAGCAAAGACAAAGCATAAGCTTGGCTTACAACTCTACATTAGAAGGGAGGACCCGATTGAACACCTTAACCTCTTTGAGTCCACCATGGCATACCGGATGCACACTGACGAAGAACGATGTCTTCTCTTCCCTTCTACCCTCTCTGGCGGAGCTCTGAATTGGTATTGCTGTCTTCCACCTGAGACAGTAGATTCATTTGAGGAACTAAGGAAACTATTTATCTCTCAACACATCTTCCAGACAGATCACTACAACACGACGCCCTTCTTGTGGAACCGTACAATCCAGACGGAAGAGTCTAAGTCAAATCCAAGCTCGGCATCATTACTCTAATTGAAGAGATTGAGAACCCTCAACAGCCTTTTTCTAGCACTGTTGTCGAAGAACAAAACTTCGCCATACCACATCTACTACTTTGTCAAACAGAAAAAGTATCCCATATCATCAGGATCGAACATACTCCAGGTTTGACGGACTTGTTTTGACCCTCAAATTCTGGAGTCGGCTTCCTCATTTGGAGGAAACCAGAAAACCCTCCAACCCAGTTCAAGAATACACCTGTGGAAAGTCAAGTACAATAAAGCGCGTGCCGATTCATCCGTCTTCTCCAAAAACAAGAATACCTCATATCATCACTCTCCCCTGTTTCTTCTCTTTATCCTTGTTGCTGAATGAGAGACAAGGAGAATGAGTACAATCAGCCGGAACCCAAGATCAACCTACCGATCTGAGACTGATTGCTTGGAACGCTGATTGCCTACCTTGTCTGTCACCTCCTTTGGCAGATCTCCTCGTTTAGAGACTTGGGGGACTCCTACTATATGGTTTGTATCGCACTTGACCAAACCCGAAACTACAAGTAAGCTTCTAATGAAAATGATACATTACCTTGTGCGTCAACGCCAACTAAAGATACCACTCATGGATGAAGGAAAAGTACTTCCAAGAGAAGATGCCACATCTACTTACAAGACAGAGAAGGCAAGTGAATGCGACACCACACTTCGGTACTTGGAAGTTTCGTGATTACTTAATGGTTTGGATCTTACAAGTCCCCAATCGAGGAGTTTCCCTCACTCGAGAACTTAGGGGAGCACTGTTTGTACCATACTTGACCAATCCCGAAACTACTAAGCACCGGTCAACAACATACCGTCAAGGACCCATAAGACTTTTCCTTCAACCAGGATGCCAATCACAACATGACACATGTCGGTATCAGAGGCCAATCATAGCTCGACACGTGTCGATATCAGAGGCCAATCACAACACGACAGGTGTCAATGTCAGAACAAAGCTAGAAACTCTCTTCTATAAAAGGGGATCATTCTCCCACAATAATCCTTAATGTCATTTGTATTAAACTATTCACTATAACTCACTAAAAGAGAGCTTGAACCTATGTATTTGTGTAAACCCTTCACAAATAAAGAGAACTCCTCTACTCCGTGGACGTAGCCAATCTGGGTGAACCACGTACATCTTGTGTTATTTGCTTCCTTGTCTCTATTCACTTACATACTTATCCACACTTATGACCAGAGCAATCTAGCGAAGGTCACAAACTTCACACTTTCTGTTGTACCAAAGTCCTCGGCGATTTTGTGCATCAACAAGCTTCTGCCGCAAGGAGGAGAAAGGAATACAAAATTGGTTGTCCTTGAACAGGAAACCTTCATTGAGGAAAAATAGTCTGCCATTGGCTTCAAGCAATTCCTTCAAGCCTTCCTCTAGATTCTTTGAAAGTCATTATCAGATTCATACAATTCCTTCAAGCATTTGAACCCCACAATTTCTTATGAAAAAAGTTATCAAAAAGGATGCTCGTCTAGTTAAGGCATTGACAACACGATTTTGAGCGTCAGATTTATGCTTGATAACAAACAATAAATTTATGCAATAAAGTTACCTGTCTGATATGGATTTTATTAACATGTTTTTTATTGTTAATAAACTTCAAATCTTGATGATCCATGAACAATACAAATTCCTTCTAGATAAGTTAGTTCTCCCATTGCTTCAAAGCTCGAATAACTGCATAAAACTCCTGATTGTAAGTGCTCCATTTCTAACAGGCTTCACTTAGTTTTTTAGAGAAGAAAGCTATAGGTTTTTTCTCCTAAGAAAAAACAGCACCTATTCTCACTCCACTAGCTTCGCATTCAACTTCGAATACCTTCTCAAAGTTCGAAATAGCCAATAGCTAAGAGGTACAAAGTTTCTTTTTAATAAGGGCAAAGCTCTGTTCTTGTTCCTTTGCCCAACTGAACTTTCCTTTCTTCAGGCATTATGTGATAGATGCGGTGATGGTGCTATGTCATACAAACCTCCGATAAAAATAGCTAGGACATGAAAACTTTTTATGTCGGAGACTGACTTTGGAGTTAACCAATCTAGGATGGCCTTGTTTTCTCGTCATCCACCTAAATTTCATCCTCACCAGCCATAAACCCCAAATTTAGCAATTTATTTGTACACAAAATGCATTTCTTCATATTCATATACAACTTATTTTCTTTCAACACACTCAAAACTTGCCTCAAATGCGTCAGATGTTCTTCTTGTATCCTTGCTATAGATTAAAATATCGTCAAAATAAACTACAAGAAAGAGACTAATATTAAAAGGATGAAGAGTCTGATTCATAAGTCTCATGAAGATACTCGGTGTGTTAGATGTTGGAAATGTGCCCTAAAACCAATCATATGATGACACTTTATGGACATTTCACATGTTAAACTAATCTAGTTTAATATAAAGGGCAAAAATTATTGTTTTAAGCTGTCTCATATAAATGTTATATGCTTAAATGATAAGTCCAAGGAATATGTAATTGGGAGAGTGTGATCTAAAGAAGTTAGATTCAAGAGACCATTCTCTTTCTTATACATATCCTAAACGTTCCTGATCATAGGACTGCCAATTGGGCATTGACAGTCCATCAAGATCAATACGTGCTATGTCTTTTCTTAGGGAAAGTGACTGGTCTCGAGTCATTGGTGTGACCGACACCAAGACAAGCATGTAGGCGCTCGATAGAGAATAAGTCCACTGAACACAATCAACGAGGAGTTCTCATACTCATACCATGAGAACTCATGGTTGGGATAATGCAAAGTCGTTCTTTGACTTGAGGCATCATAATTGTTTTGTGGTTAGGTCCTTGATCTTTGACTATATCAAGGTCCTTGATCCTTGATCTTTGACTATATCATAGTTGTTTTGTGGTTAAGCCACTTAGCCGCGGAGGCAAGTGAATGCACAATAAGGGATCTCTAGCCTTCAAACTGTTTGAGGGAGAATACTCTATAATATGATTAAGAATCTCTAGCCAGAGTATGAATGAGATTTAGGAAGTCGTTCCAAATCACATTCAAGGTAATTATACAAGTAAAAGAATCACATTGGATGGTAGACATGAATAAACTATCAAACCAAACAATGTGGTCAAGAGTATTGTATTAGAGAAAGACCGTATTGCATTGTAATCCTAAGCTGAATAGGTTCTCCACCACTTCTGATTAGCTTGGGTAGCCATGACATACTGCTATGTGTCACTCATGGTTTGTAGAAGCCCTAAAGGTGAGCAAAGTATGTTTCAATTCACAATCGATTTGAAGAGTTATAATCGCCCACTGCCTCGCTAAAAGGAACCTAATAGATCATACACCGAGTAAGGTAGAGATTGAAGAAACAACGGAGTTGAGTAAGGATAATTAAATGGTTTAATTATTTATGGCTAGGATTGATTAATATGTTAATTAATCAAACAAATAAGTTCGTTATAGACCTCGGGTTAGTTTTGGGCCTCAAGGCCCAATGGGATTTGAATGTCAAGTCTAATAACTCAAGTTGTATGATATATTGAAAACACAAAGGGCTTCAAAGCCCAATTAACCTACAATGGCCGGCCATATTGGTGAGGGTAGCAAACTTGTATTAATTTCAAGTTTGCCACTCCATTGTGAGGTGGTAAAAAGGAACTTTATAGCCATTTCATGATTAGGGTTTTCTTTGAGGAAATTGGAGAGAACACAAGCTATCATTTTCTCTCTAAGAGGCCAGCCACCCTAGGGGAAAATAGCTAGCAATCTTACTTCCTCTAGGTCACTCATCTCTTCATCAATGCTCTCCTTGGTGTGGAGACTTAGAGATTCTCTATTTTGGGAACTTGGAGAATTCATTCATCCATCCTCCTTCAAGAAATCCATGGAGCTAAGTAAGGAATGAAGGCCATCTCCCTTGGGTGATTAGCCTTTGCTTATGCAAAGAGGAATCAACAAAGGTATAAGATTGCTCAACTCACTTTGTTTTGAGTTGAGACTTGGTTCACCATAACTACTAGGCCTTGAATTTCATGGGTAAAGTTTTGTTTTTGAACGCATACAAGCATGATTCCACCTTTAATTGTTAATTGCATGTTGTAGATGTTGCTCAAACGAACTAGTTTTCACAAATATCTCCTTCAAGTGGTATCAAGAGCCTAGGTCTAGTAGTTGGTGAATCCTTTTGGGTTTTGTAGTTCATAGTCTTTGATTTGAATGTTGTAATTGTTACAAGCTTTATTCTTGCTTCTTTGAAGGTAAATTTTGTTAGAAAAGTGGTCATCTCAAATGTTGTAGATGTAGTTCATACGAGCATGAATTTTGGAGCTAAAATTTGGTGCCATGTTTATGGGGAGATTCGGCCAAATCCAAAGAGTGGATTTTTGGGTTCATGTTTGTCTTGTTAAAAGTGTTTTAAAGTGACATTAGGAACCCCTAAGTACCCTAGTATGGTAATACGTTATTTCCCTTAAGTTCGAGAGTTTTTGGGGTGCCTTTGGGTGAAAAATGTTCATGGAGCTCTTATGGGTTTTCATGGATGTTCTTCATTGTTCTTGTTATGTTCTTGCCCATAACAAAAAGGTTTGGTGTTTTGATTCAATGTGTTTGTTGTTTTTTATAAAGTTTTGGTTTGTTATTGATTGGTGATGGATGATTTGTGTTTTATTATTTGATAAATGCTACACCTTACCTATATCTTTCAACCCATACCAATCAAACTTTTCAACCATGCCAATCAACTTTTCAACCCATTTCACTTATTCAACACACCTTAAGATTTTGAATTTTCAACAAAACCCAACCACCACTCTCACCTGCCAAAACCAGCCACCCCTATAATGGGGGTACTTTTGGGGCTTTTATGCAAGTACATAAAGTTTTGATACTTTTGTGTATTTGTACTTTGACCTGAAAATTACGTTTTTATGTTAAGGCCTAAAATCACTAAAGGACAAATTGTTTTGCTCCTTTAATGAAGTTTTTGCATTTGTTGAAATTTTTGGGTTCTAGTTGTAATTACATGAAGTAGTGGACTTTTGTGTTTTTACAAAGTGACCTCAAAAGTTTGTGTTTTGCAATATAGCCCAAAAGTTGAGGTTATTGCATTTTGGCCCAAATTAGTTGAGAACAAAATAATTTTGCATCTTTAAATGAGAATTGGATTTTCATTTTATTTAGCTCCATCTAAATCAATTCTATGGATACAAAAACCAAATGACAATGTTGCATTCAAATTTAATTAGTTAAAGCTTTAATTAATTAAAGAAAGGGTGATTATGAACCTAAGCCTACGATAATTGAGCTATGTGAAAGGCCATCTCTCAAATTGTTTGAACCATGGGAATGTGTAGATTAGATTTTGGTTGTAATTTTATATGATCAAATGTTATAAAACAACATAAGCTCTTCTTTACTTTGAAGTACTCCTTTCTTGTTATATTTGATATGCATGAAATTGGAGTAGTAGGGTCCAACACCCGATAAGAAAACACGCCTTAATGTGATTAAACGTGTAACTAAAATCAATCATCATTCCTAGACCGAGATCCAACACTAGGCTCGTGTTGGATCAAATCAAAGGTTCATAGTCATCCTAAGGCCCTAAGGCAACTATATTGTCCATCAATGCATGCAAAGCTTATGTTAGTAGTACCATATATTCTTGCTTTAAAACCCGTTTAACAAGCATAGTGGGAGTATCATATACTACTAAATCAATCACATGGACCAATAGTTGTAATAGGACCCAATTGTTTTAATAAGATTAAAAAGAATGCTTATATGTGATGAGACCTAAAACCCTCAACCAAACCATTATTAAGTTGACAAGCGTGAAAGTGCTTTGAACACTTTTTCATGGCCTTCCACCGTGGTAGGCTCCAAGCGTACTCTCTCATTATTATTGATGATAGCCAACATCATATCATTGTGAGGTGGGCTTGGTAATAGTGAGCCTCCCATACCCTACTAAGAGTTTCCTCCAAAACTCTTCAAATTCGATGAGGGATATGGAATTTGCCAAAAATAGTGGGTGGTGCTATTTGATTTAAAGACCCAGATCAAATGGCTTAAAATCAATCAATTTATATTCGTTATGTATTTTTTAACTAATATATTTGTAAACGCTATCCAAAACTTGACAAAGAAAAGCCGAAGGCTTTAGTTTCCGAACTTGGTACTGCAATCCCATAAATTGTCTTGAATGGAATGTATATGTACCTAAGTAGTCTCATCCTTACAATCTTCCTATTGATAATGTATCATTGGAAGAACATGTTAGATAAGTCTATCATAAAGAGGACAACACAAACAACCAATGCTTATTCCTATGTTTGATGAACAAAGGAACTTATGAAGATAAGCACAAGGGCATGGACACTTTATGTGCCATGATTCTTCACTTACAAATTGTTGTATGAAGAAATAAGAGTTTCCTTGAACAATTCTTGAAAGTTTGTAATTATGTTTAGAACATAATGGTTGATTGACAAAAATAGTCCATCAACATGGACTTATGATGATTTTGAATCATTGAGTATTGAAGTGTTAAACCACTTCAAGAGACGAAAACTAGGCAAGGACTTCACCTTTGTGTCCCTATCCACATGGTTCACTAAGTTTATTGTAAACTATATAGTGAACATTAACCGCACACTCTCCAAATTGTTTGATGTGTATAAACACAATTGAAATAAGTTTCAAGAGAGATAGTAGGAGTTTAGGCACCATGACTATTTTAGTTAAAGGAGAAGACATATGCAGAAGGTGAAATAACTCTAAGGGAACAAACTTTCTTTATGAAAGGATGGACATTGGAAGGGGTATTTGCAAGAAATGCCTTGCAAGTGTCAAGAACACACCTTTTGAAGGTGTTGTAAATTGTTATTGAATAAGTTCAAAACAGTTGGTTCTTCTACTTGAATTCTTGATTATGTATTATTAACTATGTTTTACAATAGTTGTAAAAGTGTGGCTATTAAGAAGTAGAAGATTAATAAGAGAAGAGAAACTATTTCAATTTTGGAACGTGAATAAAATATAGATCTCTGCAAAAGCAGATAATACTTACTTCCTCATATGAACTACCAAAGAAATTGGAAAACCAAAGATTGTCTTTACATTCCAATTTAAATAAGGAACTTAATTCCGTCACTATAAGAGATGGATGAATGTTTTGTTTAACAAAAGGTTTCAAAGAATTCAAGAATGTAAGTTGATGAATAAACACAAGTCTGAATACTTTGCAAAAGGTTTCAAAGAATTCAAGAATGAAAGTTGATGAATAAGACGTCTAAAGTATTTATCTCCTTAGATTTGATCCAAGGAAAAAATAACATTGTAGAAGAGTTTCCTTGAAAGATATCAAGGAAAGTAGCATTATAAGATAATGGATTTCTCCATTGGGAGAAGAATGAACTCGAATAAGATTTAGTTCGTTGGATGTTATCAATCACCCATGTATAGGATATATACTTCTAAAACAAAATGATTGTCAATTAGAAGATCTTCCAAAATTTTCATGACTCAATAGGATGTAGTTAGAAAGAAAGACAAGTCTTAAGTGTGTGAAGATTTGAGGTTGTGTGCTAATAAGCAATATTTGTTTCAGAACAATCTTGTGTGATATCCTTATATTAACCTTTGGATATCACTTCTACAAACCAACTAACAAATGTTGTTTGTTGGGTAGTTCATTGTAATCCTACACTAGGATTTGCCTAAGATAGAGTAAATGAACGAGAGATAGAACTCAAAGAATGGGTTCTTTGAGAGACAAGATAATAATCAACAAATATAACAACCTAGTTCCTACACCACAAGCTCCAAGGTGGTCGAGAAGGATTTATAAACCGTCTCAGTTGAATGGTTTGAACTTTATGACTATTTCACAGAGTTACACCTCTTAATTCGAAAGAAATAAGAATGAAAATCCTTATGACTACATTGAGTGTATATATAACATATACTCAAATAAATGGTATAGTACCATTTGACCTGAAATAATGAAACATGCATAGCTAAATGGTAGCTTAAGGTGATTACAATCAACGAGATTGGTTGGCCTAGAAGAAACCATCGTTGATGTAGTCTTGGTTTCAATTAATTTGAAGATTGCTAGCTACAACTAAATGGTGATTCAATGTTTGGACATAATATGGGTTTCTGAAACCATTATCAAGATAGTCTTGATAATATATGTCTAAAACTAGGAATCACAAGATGTGTAAGTTGTAGAGATCCATCCATAATGAATCTTAGCAAGCTAGAGGGAGCCATAAGTGTCTTATGAGAGAAAGATCAAATCGTTTGATTTCTCATAAGGATGTAAATGAATCTTTTGTTTACTAGGCTTACAAAAGATTAGTGGGAGTTAACAATATTCCTATATTTGAACATATATATGATATATTAATTTTAGAAATGAAAGGAATTCTTCTTCGTTAAAGTTATGACTTTAAACATTCTATAATGATAGAATGTATATGGGAAACATAGTCTATATACAAGGGATGGAAATCTATAGTGATAGATTTCAAGATATAATTGGATCATCTCAATCCCTATTGATAGACGATAGATGTAGGAAGTTTCTCGAATGATAAACTTCAAATGAAAGGACAATTTCAGTCAAACTGGGAGTTATTCTTCTAAAAGGGAATGTACCTTTTTGACTCCCAAAGAAGCATAAAGCGTAAATAGAATCCTTTCTGCATACACAGAAAGGTGATTTACTTATTTCATATTGTATGAAAAACATTGATATGAGTTGTGCCAAGATCGGTACAAGATGATATTAGTGCAAGCCCAGGATCAGAACCATGGCAACTGTCAAGTGAGTCCTTAAGTATTTAAGAAATACGAAAGGATAGATTCCTCAAGAATGAGGAAGAATTAGAGTAAAGCAATGAAAGCGTAAATGTATCAGATTATGAATCTAATATCGTATCCATCATTGAATGTCTTTTCATTTTGAATGAAGAGATAATTGGATGCCTCTTTATTATCACTAAAGAGATATTTGGGTGGAAGCATTAAAAGTAATGATTTTAGTGTGTTCCATCGTGCGTGGAAAATATATCGCCATATAGAAGCTTACAACAATGTTGTTTGGATGGGAAAGTTCATTTATGAACTCTCTATTTGGTTCCAACCAGAATGTGTCTCTAGTGTACCGACACTACGACACTAATGGGGCGATAGCTCAAGCCAGGGAATCAAGGTCTCATCAAGATTTGAACTTAAATGAGAGACTGAACCACATGATTGAGAATCATGCATAATGGTGACGTCGTTATTCTCAAGCTTGCTTCTATGGATAACATATAGATATCCATTGTCTAGGCCTACTACTCAACCACTTTTGATATGAATTCAGAAGAGGTATCATCATAGATGACCAAGCTGATTGGGTCTAGTGCAAGTGGGAGATTGTTGGAAATGTGCCCTAAAACCAATCATATGATGATACTTTACGGACATTTCATATGTTAAACTAATCTAGTTTAATATAAAGGGCAAAGATTATTGTTTTAAGCCGTCTCATATAAATGTTATATGCTTAAACGATAAGTCCAAGAAATATGTAATTGGGAGGATGTGATCTAAAGAAGTTAGATTTAAGACACCATTCTCTTTCTTATACATATTCTAAACATTCCTGATCATAGGATTGCCAATTGGGCATTGACAGTCCATTAATATCAGTACATGCTATGTTTTCTGCGTTCAATTCTCTTTACTTCCTTTCCTGAACTCTTCAATTTTCTTAAAGGAATGAGGAGTGTATTCCTTGGGGTCGGCCTGGACTACCCGAGTCCCAATCGTAGTAGAGAGCAATATGCCTTCTGCTAGTTGGTTCACCCGAAACCCCTACTCCGCCGAGGCTAGCATATCAGCCTCTAAATGGTCAAATCATCGAAGGGGTTTCCCATTGATGAAAGATGAAGCTTGAACGTAATGGGTGAATGAGCTCGAGCCTATCTGGAAGAAGAAGTGGATGGATAATGGCATTTACGAGCTTATTATGCTCTCCAAAGTCACCGCCATTGCCAAGCCCGAGCTCTTGACCACGACTCTTCTCTTTTACAACAATAGGACCAACACATTCGATTTTAGAATGGGTCCCATGTCTCTTACTGTCCTTGACATGGCTCAAGTTTTCGAGCTAAGGCCCTTGGGAAAGAACATAGATATCACCCATGATTGGTCTTTACTCTCGTGCCCAACAGCTGAGATCTCGGGTGCTTCTAATTCTGTTACTCGGCTGGAGTACACCCCATCAACCTTTAAGAGTTATAGCAGGTCCTTTGTGAGCTTCATCCCTTTCATGAAGAAAACCTTCAGCCGGCCTTTAGCCACTGCAAATAGGGATAAGAAACACATGTACTTTCTCTTGTACTAGTTGAACAAGCATGTTTTCCTAAACAAATCCGAGAAAGTGAAATTGGAGTCGGTTCCTTTGGTGGAGGCCCTTCATTCATTTGATGATGTGGCCATGGGGCCTTTCCTCATTGTACACCTCTACCACCTGCTGTAGGAGATAACTCAAGGCGGGCCATTCGAAACCAATCTTAACGGGCCAACCTGGATGATCAAATTATGGCTCCAGTGGTATTTCCCCGAGTTTTGGGTGCCCAACCTGGAGTTCCCTGAAGAAGTAACTCTAGCCCACATGCTAGCCAAGGCGTCCCTCACTAACCACTTAACCCTTATTTTCCTATACTTCTTTAGAGTCTGTCAAACTCAGGCAGACTTAGAGTGGGGTACCTCTATGCTCAGAAGGTGCCCATGGTTCTTGGACCAGATTTTCCAAGATGCCTTTGGGGAAGACGCTAGCAGCTTCTGCAAGAAGAAGTTTGTAAGCTGCATCCAACAACGAGACTTGGCCTAGGGATTCGGAGTGACTGCACAGGCTGCGGACGAGGGCTGCATATTTGTCACTCAAACTTCTATGGTAGGCAGCTAGGCTTCAGGCAGGCCATCTTAATGCCATTCTTTAACTTCATGCACTGTGAAACCTCATTCCGTCTTCACTCCCCCGCTGATGTGACTTTTCGAGCAGCTCAACGCAGCTTGGAAGTGATGAGCCGTATTGCCCATAAGCTCGTAGTTCTCAACTTCGAGTGCATTCCATCTTTTGCCACTTGGTAGGAGGCCAAGTGGCAGAATAAGTATGAAGAAGACCTGATGGAAGCCCACAACCGTCTCTTCGGGCAACTCTTCTTCAAATCCTACCCCAAAAAGAGTGTGCTCGAGAATTGGAAGAAGCTGACCTACCAAAAGAATCAACTTCTCCTTATAGGTACATTTCATTGTCTTATCTTTTCTATTTTATTTCTCTTTGTGCTGCCTTCATAACTTGTCATTTACTAATTCTTATTTTGGTTTTGCAGCCCAAGGCAACATTGAAGAGGTGGATGTCGGGCAAAAAAAGAGGTTGCAGATATACTGGTTCTTTCAAAGGCCGCAGTCGAGGCTGCGAGGCAAGAGGCAGGGTCCAGTCAAGTTGGCGGAGATACTAAGGACATCTCCGAGCTATTTGAAGACTCAGAGGCCGAGGTTGGGCCTGAAGTGGAGACTCAGGCACCTCGGCGGACAAAGGCAACTATGGTAGAATCTTTGGAGTCTGAGACCGAGGAACGACCTCAGCCTCACCTTGCTCGGCTTGGCCTGAGGGCAACTCCCCTAAGGAAGAGGACCAGGTTCCAAACATCTCAATCTTCAAAGTCCTCCCCTGCCCATCTAACTGACGTGGACAGAAAGAAGCAAAAATCCTCCAGTAAGTACATTTAGCTTTGGTCTTCTTTTCTCAGTTTCAGTTTTCATTCTTCTTAAGGCATGAAATAATAACCATATTATTTTCTTATGACCAAGGCCTCTAGCAACGAAGAAACCTGCTCCTACTCCCAAAGAGGGGCAGTCAGGTGAAGAAGTTTGGCCTGAGGATAAGGCAATCCTTGACACAATTCTTGAAAAGTTGAAGGTATGGTTTTTGCTCTCTTGTGTTCTAAGTTAGTTTTGAAGTTCGTTTTCCTTAACACTCGTGCTTACACTTTATTTGTTTACTTGAAATAAGACACTAAAGGTGAAGGGACTACCCAACCCGAGCCTTCTTCTTCTCCAGCCCGAGCATAGCATCTTTCTTTTTGTCGGGCCAAGCCTTCAAAGGTATACCTTTTCCCCATTCTTAGTTAAATTGGGTTTTTCTCAACCTTGGAATTAACAAACATCTTTCTTCTTTTATAGGCAAAGGTTGAAGCACCTGCACCTACCATCGGGCAAAGCTCAGTTCCTTCTTTTATTCATCCTCCTCCCACGGTGGTGACTCAAACCTCCCAGTTCAATCTAAAGACTGGGGAGATGTTGCACTATGTCGAAGATGATAACACTTCAATAAGTGCCTCCCTTTCTAAGTCATTCTGAATTTGTTTTGATGTCTTACTTAACTGGTACTTATACTTTGTCATTTCAGTATTCTCCAATGCATGAGGCCGCCAAGGAACCATCCATAACCTTTGGGGAGCCAATAATCCCTGAGATCCCCGTGGTCTCAGAAGTGACTCGCCTGAGGGCTCCTTTGGCTGTTTCTCGAGCCAGCTAACCTTCTTCTCCCAAAACCGCTGCCACCATAGAGGTGCCTCATCCTTAAACTCAACGACCAGTTTAGGTATAAAGGTCTTCTTTATTCTGCTTCTTCTTTACCTTAAGTATGACTCTATTCTCTGATTAGCTTTACTTTCTTGGATTGTAATAGGCTTTTGGAAAGGGCTTGGGTAAGTCTCCATAGCCCACAGGACGTAAGGCAGTCATTCCTCGATCTTCTTAGGCTTCTGGGGTCACAGGGATTCCTATCCCTAGGTCAAAGAAGACCAACATTACTATTGCTCATGCCTTCTCTACTTCTGGTCCTCTTTCCCCACTTCCAAGCGAAGCTGCCTCCAGGGGTGTTGGAGTAATGCCCTCACCCCTTGCATTTCTTCCAGCCATAGCCTCCTTGCTCGACCTTGTCAAAGAGTTTGGGCAGATTCCGATAAGGCTGAGGTCCCCAAGGCATCCATCTGAGCCCCAACCTCTCTAAGATTTACGCTGGATTTTCAAAGAATGGAAGCAAAGGGACTCACAACCTCATTTAGCTTTAAAGCTCTCCAAGATGTTTAGAAAGCTTTGATTGAACTATACAAGGCTCAGTAAATGTCGAAGGTCTGGTATAAGTCATTCCTCAATTTCTTCGAGAATTTAAGAGTTTTGGCCAGAGAAGCAAACCAATAGGGTAAAGTGCTACAAAGAGAAGCAATCCAGAACTTCATCCACTCTGCAGCGATTGGTGGAAGAGGGCTCAGCCATGGAAGCCAGGATCATGGAGGTGACTTATGAGATTTAGAAGTTGAAGGAACACTTATCTGCACTGAAGGCCGAGTAGATGACCCTTTCAAGCCAACTTTACCAGAAAATTGAAGAAGTGAAGAAAGTTAATCTGCAAGTAAAAGATGCTGAAGCCTAATTAGTGAATAGTAACACTGCCTTAGAAGAGCCAGGTCAAATTTTCATGATCATGCAGACTTATCACTCTAGGATAGCTGCATTGGCTAAAAATGTAAAATTGTTAGGCTAGGACTTCGTAACTTCTCTCTTCGATGTAATAAAATGAAACTTCCTTCTTCACTTCCAATTTGTTTTATTTTTACTTAATTGCATCAAAACGAACAGACTTCAATACTTCACCCTGTGTTCAAACTTCACCTATGTAACAATCTCTGACATCCTACAAAGTTGGGTGATACCTTTTCAAAAACTTAGCATTGAGTGGATGCCTTTGTAAGTTTCCTTCTAAATCTGCCAAATAATATGCTCTTGTATCTAATACTTGGTTGATAATGAAAGGACCTTCCCAAGTAGAACTTCACTTCCCAAAGCCTCTAACTTGAGCTCCCTAAGGCAGAATTTCCTTCCACACTAACTCTCCTTCCTTGAAGGTTTTCAACTTCACTTTCTTATTATAAGCTCAAGCAACATCCCTCTTCCTTTCTTGGATTTTGTTCAAGGCTTCAATTCAGGCTACATCCAAATCTTCAACTCCTTGACACATTGCCTGAATGTATTCTTCACTGTGTAGACCAAACTGGTTTTGAAGCCTAACAAAACTCACATTGATTTCCAGAAGGAGTACAACATCTTGCCCTAAGGTGAAAGCATAAGGAGTGGTTCTAGTTCCTGCTTCCTTTGAGGTTCTGTAAGCCTACAGAGTATCTTTTAACCTCTCATGCCACTTCTCTGGGCTATCTGCTACTATTCTTTTAATAATATTTACCAAGATCTTATTGCTAGCTTCTGTTTGACCATTTGACTAGGGATAGTAGGGGCTAGACTGGATCATCTTTATTTTGAACTTGTCTGCAAACTCTTTTAGTTCTTGTGAGATTAAAAATGGCTCTCTGTCTGTGACAATTGTCTCGGGCACCCCATACTTACGTAAGCTCTTGGTTTCAATGAACTTCTTCACAGCAGCAGAAGTGATAGTTTTCACAGCTAAAGCTTCCACCCACTTAGTGAAGTAGTCTGTTACCACAATTATGAAGGTGTGCTCCTTGCTAGAGGCTGGATAAATTTGCCCGATGAAGTCCATTGCCCATCTTCTGAAAGGCCAAGGCTTTACTACTAGATTCAAGGGTACTGATGGCACATGTTGGAGAAGTCCATATCTTTCGCATTCTTCACAACCTCTGGCATAGGCTTTACAATATGTATCCATGTTGGGCCAAAAGTAGCCATACCTCCTCAACACCAACCTCATCTTGGTTCCAGCTTGATGTGTTCCACAGATGGCCTCATGTAATTCAACCTTCACTCTCATTGATTCTTCCAGGCCTAAGCATTTCAATATAAGTCCATCTAGAGTCTTTCTTAGTAGAGTTCTGTCCCGTATAACAAACTTAGTTGCTTGTTGCCTAATCTTCTTACTTGTGGGGAAAGAAAGGCCATTCAAGTACTGGATAATGCGTGTTCACCAGTCTTCTATCTCAGGCTCCTTGGTCATCATATCTAAGCTAAACCCTCTTTCAAAGATAAAAGGGAGATTTCTCCTTTGTACTTCCACATCCACCTCGAACCTTCTTTCTTGGATTTGTGCTCCAGAAGTCAACTGTGCCATCTCATTAGCAATTAAATTTTCTTATCTGGAAATATGAGTGACCGACACTTCAGTACCCCAATAACTCAACAGTTAAGTAGCTGCCAAGTAATAACCAACCATGGTAATGTGTCTACACTTGTAGTCTCCATTTAACTGATTAATCATTAACTCTGAATCACCAAATACCTCCATTTCTATTGCCCCCAACTCCATCAGGATTTCTAGGCCAATGGTTAATGCCTCATACTCTGCCGAATTGTTGGTAGTATCTTGATAATCTAGAAGGAATGAATAATAATGGTGAACACCTTTGGGGTCAATGATGACAATCCCAGCTCCAGCAGCATGTTAAGTGCAAGATCCATCCAAATACAACCTCCAATAAGTGATCAAAAGGCTAGCTATCCTTCATACTTCTTACTGAATCCATTTCTCTTTGCCCGAGTGATCTTTACTTGGTAGGATCCAAAGACTAGCTACTTCCAAAGTTCTTGGGATGTTGACAAGTTCATTATGTGATTTTTGGTGCTCAGTCAAGAATTCTACAATTGCTTGTCTCTTTATTGCTTTTTGAGGCACACAATGAAGACTGAACTCTGAAAGTGCTAGAATCCATTTCCCAATCCTTCTAGTTAGCATTGGTTTTGATAGCATATACTTGATCAATCGGTCTTGGCAATGATATGGATATGGCAAGGCAACATGTAATGTCTTAGCTTGTAGGCAGCGAAGTACAAAGCCAAACATAGATTCTCAATTAGGGAATATCTTGTCCCTACCTCAGTAAAGATTCTACTGAGGTAATATATTGCTTGCTCTTTCCCTCCTTCATTGTTCTAAGCTAGTATGCTTCCTATTGACTTTTTAGAGGTAGAAATATAGAGCTTTAAAGGTTTCCCACTCTGAGGTGGCATCAGCACTAGTGGAAAGGCTAGGTAAGCCTTTACTTTGTCAAAAGCCCGTTGGTGCGACGGGCCCTATCCAAACTCTTCTTAATTCTTAAGTCTTAATAGAGGAGTCAACGGCTAAATCTTGTCCGCCAGATTGGCAATGAATCTTCTCAAGAAGTTGATCTTCCCTAATAGCCTTTACAATTATACTTTGTTGGGGTGGGGTGGGTGACTTCATTATAGCTCTAGCCTTGTTTTTGTATACCTCCACTCCTCTTTAATAAACAAGGAATCCCAAAAAGTTGCCCAATCTTACCCCAAAAGCACATTTCTTAGGATTTATTTTTAATTTGTAGGTCTTCATTCTCACTAAGGCTTGTTTGAGGTCCTCTAAGTGTTGATCTTCAGTTTTAGACTTTATCACAATGTCATCAATATACACCTCCATGCTATGGCCAATTAAATCATGAAAAATGGCATAAATTGCTCTCTGATAGGTTGCACCAGCATTTTTTTAGTCTGAAAGGCATGACAATGTATTCATATGCTGCAATATGTCATGGGTACCTAAATGCTATCTTATGAATATCCTCTTTAGCCATTTTTATTTGGTTATATCCAGCATTACTGTCCATAAAAGATAGAACTTTATGTTTTGTGATTGCATCTATGGACAGATCAGCCATTAGCATAGGGTACTCATCTTTAGGTGTGGCTTCATTAATTTTCTATAGTCGACATAACATCGGATGGCATTAGTTATAGCTTTTAATACAGGTACAATGTTGGCCAACCACTCGACATACTTGGCAGGCCTAATAAATCCTACTTTCACTAGTTTTTCAATTTATTCTTTGACCTTTTTTCTATCTCATTTGACATTCTCCTTGGAGCTTACTTCATAGGTTTGTACCCTCTCTTGATAGGCATTATGTGCTCTACTAAACTGGGGTTCAATCCCGGCATCTCTGTGTAGTGCCATGCAAAACAGTCTTTAAATTTATACAGAAGGTCTACTTTCTTTGCCGATCACCAGCTTCTAATAAGCCACTGAGTTGTATTGGCCTTGGATCCTCCTTAGTCCCCAAATTAATGGTTTCCAAGGGGTCTTGTATTTCTGGTACTAGCTTATCAGGTTATGTAAACAAAAATTCAACTGACTTTGGATCCTCGGGCACATCATCTGGCCAGTCTAAGTCATACATACACTTAGTCATGTGAGTGGCTGCTTCTATCTCTTCTCCCGAAAACTCTTATTCTTCTCTACTCTTGGTACTTGAAATTTCTTCCTCCAACTCTGCTTCATCCTTGACTGAGCTCTCTCTCACTTCTTTTCTTTCTATTCCATACACCAGCAATCCCTTAATTAAGGACCTCATTGCAATTACTTGGTCATTCTTCCTTTGTTCTGACATCACTAGTGTTGGTGGGTTGGGACAATGTGAGGCATGTCTCATTCCTCCCTAGTGAGAAACAACCCTTGTTCGAGGAGCTTTGGGCCGTCACCTTAGTTGGGCGGTCATTTTCATCAGCTCCTAAGCACAATAAGATTCTAGTATTGGGGTTGTAGAAGTTTGCTTCTGCAACATTGGTTGTAAGGAGAAAAGGCCGTGATTCGGCCTCCACAATCTCCTAAAATCCTAGTTCTTCGGTTCTAGACTCGTGGTAGACAGCAACTTGTTGATGTAAAGTGGATGGCACAGACAAACTTTGGTGAATCTAATCTCTGCCTACCAATGCTCCATAAGTAGAGCTGTTATCCACCATAAAGAATGCCATCATAATTTGCTTGGACACCAAGTCAACTTCTAAAGGCAATATCCCATAAGTTCTAGTGATGGCTCTGAAGAAACTAGAAACTGTTAGAACATTGGGAATAAGATCTTCCTCACTTGTACACAACCTCTTCATTTGCTTGATTGGGAACACATTGATAGCCGCTTCATCATCTATCAAAACCTTCTTGAAGGGTACTCCCTTCAGATGAGCAGTTACATATATGGGCTTGAGATGGTTGGCTTGGGCTAGACTTGGTCTACTGAACACCATTTCGTCAGAATATACCCTATCGGGCTCCTTTCGTGTTGGTTCGGGTAAGTCTGCCACGCTTAGTCTCTTTTTCCTAGCTTCCTCAACACCAAAAAGTGCCATCATTGGTTATGGTGCCAAATAATCACCCTCCATTATGGCTAGTTGATCTGGTTTGGCCTAAAACATGGTTGATAAAACATAAGTCATGTTTATGTGGAAGTTGCTGGGTCCAAGTACTTCTTCTTTCTTTTATCCAATTTGACATACAAACTTATCCATTAATGCCTGTGCGTCTTCTGGTAGCATTAGCTCGAGCACCTTCTCATCTATTACTATATTAAAACTAAGCAACTCCTTCGAGACTTCACAGGGTGCATCTTCTAATATAGGTGAAGGCATCCCCCTCTCAGGGGAAATAGTGCCAAAACAGAGAGGTTCAGGTCTCCAACCTGGTGTAGGCATCATCACTACACTCTCCTAAGCTCTTCTCAACACTGGGGCCTTCACCCTTCATCTTGTTATTAGCTATTTCTATCTCATTTTTGCTCTTCCATTAGAGTTGTCTTCTTCCACCTTGTGTAACCTCCTCAAACTTAACATTGCCTGAAACTTCTAAAATGGTGGGAATTTTCAATGAGTTCATATGAGCTTTATGCTATCTTTGAACCCTTCTGATCATAGATGCCCTCATTTCTTTAACAGGTTTTCCATCTTTGCCAATCACATACCATTTTTGGCTGAGTCGGGCCGAATCTTTGTTAGTAACTGGGGGTACTAGGTTTATGGTTCTCTCTCTCTATCCTTACCTTGCACTACTGTGATAACTTAGCTGGGGAGGTTTCACTTCTATCCATCTTGGCACCTTAGCTTCTTTGTCCTCAGCTTCTTCAGAGGCCTCATAGTTCCTGAATACCTCAGAAAGACCTTTAGGTTTAGAATCCCTTCCTAATCTTTGGAACACATTCTTGGAAGTTTCCTTCTCTGCTGCCCGAATAACACTCCTGCGAGCCTCTTGTTCTTCTATTTCTTTTCTTCTAATCAACTTTTGATCAATAATGGCGCCTCATATTGGTGCCTCCAACTTACATTCACATTGGCACTTACTGCATAATACCACTCCCTTGATTACAGCCGCTTTGGGTTTGTCGGGCAACCCTTTAACTTTTTCTGTAGATTTGGCTGCTTGCTTTCTTTCTCCCTTCACCTCCCACGTAGCCTTTGCTTTTCTTTTCTCAACCCAATTAAGGTTGATCATGTTGATTGGGGCTTCTTGGAAATGATCTGTATCAATCACCATATTTACTTGGGGTTTCTCCAACAATAGCTTTCCTTTGACTATGAGGTCCTATATCCAGTCCCTAAACTATACACAACTGGCTATGGAATGATTAAAGATGTAGTGGAGTTTACAATACTTTTTTCCTTTTAACTCTTCTAGTTTGGGCATCTTTTTTGTGGTGTCGAGCAAGATCACCTTAGCCCTCACCAAGTTCTCATAAATGCCAGTTGCCTTGGTCAGATTAAAAGAATGGGTCTAGTACTTCGGGGGCTTCATAGGCACAAACCCTCCATCATTCATGACAACTTTCTGGTCCTTGACAGGCTGGACCAATCCTTTCACTATCAAAGGTTTGAAAGAAGTGGTCATTTCGGCTGTAAACAAGTCAATTGCTTTTCCTATATTGCTGTCATTTTCTCCCGACTCAGGACCTTTGAACTCCAACTGGTGTATTGCAGCTTTGTTCTTGTAGAAAGAGGGCACTTTCGATGAATGCTTTACTTGTTGCTCCTTAGTTAACAACTTCTTATAGTTGGTAGCAACTATTACCGGCTTTTACAACTCATTAAAGTGCACATCATAGAACTTCTTTCTCAATGGTAATCTCAAAGCTTTATGAGAAATAGATATAAGCTGAGCATGGTTGATAGGGAACTGGCATCTCATCCTTGTCTTCCTAAACCTCATCATGAAGTCTTTAGTCGACTCGTGCTCATATTGCTTCACTTCCACTAAATCATTAATAGTCATCTCGGTCTCTACCCTATAAAACTGCTTGTGAAAAGTCATCACCATTTGCCCCCAGTTGGCAATGGAATTAAGGGGTAACAGAGAGTACCGCTGAGATGCTAAGCGGACCAACGAATTCCTAAACGACCTAAACTTGTAATTAGGATTGTCTTCAAACGCCACACAGTAGTTAGAAAACTTGAAAATGTGGTCTATAAAGGACACATTATAGTCCTCCCTACTGAAGGTTGGGAATGTGGGCATCTTGAAGTTAAAGGGAAAGGAGTTCTACTCATCAATATACTCCAGGTAGGGCTTCTGGTAGGTGATCCTGAACATCGGGCAAACCTATGGTTGGGCATTTTAGATCACCATCCTTCTCAGCTTTACTAACTCATTTCTAAGTTGCTGGTTAGCTGCATTATTATGTGAGGTGTAAAGAAGTCCCCACTTCGGGCTACGCTCATTGCCCGAGAAAGCTTCATTCTGAGGTTCTAGCTATCTCCATTTGGCCTCCCCTCCCTTATTAGCCAACGGTGATGGCCTATAAGGAGGGGGCTTGCCCGCAACTGTGGGCACACCTTTTCCATTAGGCTATCCTACTTGCTGAGTCATTCCAAACTTCCTTCCATCTAACACAATCTCCCCCTACTATGTAGTGGGATTAATAAAGGGTCGGGCATACTTGTTTCCTGGATTTTTTCCACTTCAGGCTGACTAGTTCCAGGCTCATCTTTCTTCTTCCCCATATCTTTCTTTTCCTCGAGCAAACGAAATAAAGGAATCACTAGCTCTTTCTCAGGACTTGCCTCTCTCATCATTTCCCTAGCGCAACCATCCTTTGGGGTAGAGTACTCCAACTCCAGTCTCCTTTGCAGACTACCTGTTAACGAACAAAGTTTGCTAACCTTTCCTCTAGTCTCCAAAGAAATCTTCTCCATGTTTTTCAGTACTTGTACCAAAGTAGCTTGCAAGTCTTCATTTGTAACTTTTCCACTTGACTTCTCAGAAGAAGTTAGGCCCTCCAGAATTGCAGGGCCTCATAGGGAGGGAAAATCTTCCGGGCGATCTGCTATGTCTAATCTTGTTAGATAATAGGGTGGCCCATACTCTATGTTCCACCTGAAAGTTTGCTTCTTCTTCTTGGCATACAAGACTATCAAGGTCCCACCGAACGTGCCAAAACTATGTTCGAGGCAAGATTTCCCTCGCACAGCTCCCCAGGGGTTTGGCACTTTGGATGAATTATAGGGCTTGCTTTCACTTATTGATTTGTTGCAATGAGAGTTTTGTAGTTAGTTTGAAAGATGCCTTTGTGGGGCCTTAAGTATAGGACTTGAGGCTCACAATCAAAACTAACAAAGTGCTAGTTATCATTAACAATTTGCCCTTCAGTATAGGCCTTGAGGCGTTCCATTCCTTCTTCAGTTATGAACTCTGCCCCTGCATAGTCATCATCAACAACTTCCTCTTCTTATTCTTCATCATTATTCACGTCAGCCTCCACCAAGTTAGCTTGCCGGCATTTGGGACAGACGTTGGACCGAGCCCTGATTTGTTACACCGATAACAAATGTCTGCCTTTGGGTTTGGTTTCTATTATCCTCTCTATTGAAAGTTTTGATAATTCTTTCATTGGATGCTTGATAAGGAAAATTTGATATTTTTGATCGTCTAGAACTATGCGCCCCAAGTTTCCCCTTATCTACATATGAGACAATAGGGGCTTCAGAATATTTGGACACATTTCTTCGAAAAGAAGTCTGACGCCTCTCCTTTTCCATTAATTCTGCCCTCAAAGCCATGTTAATGGCTTCTTGCAAAGCCTACATATTCTGCAATCCAATCTTCTCCTGAATGGAGAATTTTAGCCCATTCACATACCTTGTAACCTTTTGGTTTTCTGTCTCCGTCAAATGATTATATTTAGCAAGTCGCATGAAATCATCTGTATAATCCATCAGGAGCTGCTTCATCTTTCTCCATGTTCGAACCCTATTCTTCATTTGCCTCTTGTGGATGTTCTGCAATTGGTCTCACCAAACAGCAGTTGTTACTTTGAGCAGAAGGCAACCATCTTCACCATTGTTGTCTTAGGAATTTCCATGACTTCAAAGAATCTCTCTACTTCTACTAGTCAATTTAAGAAATCTTTGATCTTCAAATTCTCCGTGAAATTCAGAATATTGTCTTTAATCCGAAAATAATCAAAGTAGTTGCGGTTTTGATTATTTGAATGAATAATGTTATTCATACTATGTTTTTGTATCACATTTTCATACCACCTTAGGTGGCATTTGATGTGGACAACCACATCATTTGAATTAATCAGATTTTTAAATTTAATTCACTATTTAATAAATTAACAATTAAGAAAAACTAATTAATTAAATGATGATTGTGGTATACGAGGAGTCTTTCTTATTCCTTTCTTCGGGTTTTGCAAATTTTTCAAATGATGTGGCTGTCCACATCAGATGCCACCTAAAATGATATAAAAATATGATATGAATAGCATGTCGACAACTTCTTTTTTGGACTCTGATTCGCTTTCTTGGATGCGAGGCCTCTGACCTCCCTAAATATTGCCTTGGTAACCCTTCGGTTATTTGGCCCAGGGGCTGAAAGCAACATCACACAAAGTTCCCCAAGTTGATTAGTCAAGTTTTCAATCTGCGCATTTTGAGTGTACATGTCCACTCTAGTGATGGGGGCAACAGGATCACGATCACCCGCAGATAGAATGAACGATGCCAAGATGGGAGAAGCCCACTCTGGTACCAATTGACACAACACGAGCGTAGAGGGTTAAAAACGTATGCCCTCAAAGAACCAAGTTTTCTAGAATCCACCAGAGTATGAGAGAAAATCCAAAAAGATAATTGACTAATTATGAATTGATGATTACAATAGTATCCATAAGGCTTAAATAGACTTAACTCAACCCTTGATAAGTTCGTGGGGTCTTAGGGAATGTAAAAGAAGTATTAGGAAATGTAAAGATGAAAATCATAAGTTAACCGAAAAGTCCGATTATTATTACAAACTTTAAATTGTGGTTCTGGAAGTCTAAAAGACCTCGGATGGCTAAAATCCATGTCACAAAGAAGCAAAGAGTTTGAACCAAGATGTTGTGCTCTTTTTGGTAAGGTATCATGGGCCCAAAACGGAGCTCAGATGCCAAATTTGTAAATTTCCGTTGCGTCCTTTTGCCTTCCTTCGATCCATTTCATCTTTAATCCACTCGGCCATCTATTCTACATCAGTTCATATATTTCTGGTTGAGTAAATTGTAGCATTAGTGTATGAATCAAAGGTGATCGAACTATCTAATCATATTTATAAACTAAACTAATTCCTGTATCCATCCAGTGGAGAATGATTCGAATTGTGAATTATGAAACAAGACAAGAGAGGCGTTTCTGTTTTGAGTAAGGCCATTCATTATTTGCAGCAAGTACAAATATAAACTGCTCAAACCTCTGAGCTTCAAGAGGAAGCTCTAGGTGAAAGGCAACACATGAACTCCCTAACAGTATATATGCATGCTAATGCCTAAAGGGGAGAAAAAAATACATATGACGAGTACAAGCACATCTATCAATTCATTTCTTGACAGAGAACTAAAAACTACTCATCCCAAAGTCTACAATTCAATTCTTGGAGCCAGTACTGGTGGGGACGAATTCTCACTTCCGGGTAAACTTTGAGACGAATTTATCGTTATAACATGATGTGCCGCATTGATGCCTGATACTTGCTTTACCGCTTCCTGTGAAGATAATTCTTGCTTCTCTGAGGTTACTCTAGGCTTAGCATTCTTAAAATGTGCTTGGGATGCTAGTTTTTGAGCAGCATCAGCAACTTCCTCTGTACATTTGACAACTTCAAACAGTAGAGAAGCTACTGCTCCTGCTTGTATTATCTCTAGGTAATCTCCATGTTTAGAAAAACTTGATCTGATTACAGATTTGAGTTTTTCAGCTGCTGCTTTTGAGTTCGAAATATGAGGTTCTGCTGCTGATGATTCAATCATTTTTCGGATCGCAGATGCTAGTTCCTTCAATGCTTTCCCACATTCTGAGCTAATAACTGTGCATTCTCCTTTAATTATATTTCGAACTTCTGGCGGTGACTGTAAGATTAACAAAGACAAGTTATAATAGGCCTAATAAATTTGTATTAAAATGCATACATACATTTATTGTCATACTTGGATCTCAGAGGTCAGGTAGTTGTTGAGAGATTCAATTTTGAAAGCGCATTGGCGAGTTACGTTCCCAACTTTCAGGTACTCATTCCATGGATGACGAAATCTGAACTTTCCGTGGCATGGTTCCCATCTTGCCAAATTGGCCTGGACAATAGAAATCAAACAACTCAGAGTGGAATTCAAGCATAATTTTCCAGGTAATAAAGTTATAGAAGACGAGAAAGATGTATAATTCTCACCATACTTTCTTCCTTGCTACCTGAAGTTAGAACAGATTTATATCGCTGAAGAGATGATGACTTGTTTATAGGCTGTCCATCCTCCGATATTTTAAAGTATTCATCTCCAAATCCTGCAAATAATTAGTTTTAACTGGTTAAGTTCTGATGGTTCGTGGTAGTAGTAATAAAAAGAAAAATCAAAGTACGTAAATTTTCACATGATAGGCAAATAGTAATCCAATTGTGCATGTGTTTGTCATAGATATTTGTTTTTCCTCATACTAGGATGCACAAAACTTGCCTATAAAAAGGGAACAAAATATATTTCTGCTAAGGTTCTTTACGGTTAAATTCCGTGTTACTAGGTTAGGTTCCAAGTGCAACTGTTATTTTTTTATTTTTATTTTTTGCAGTGAAATCACCTCCAATAACCTTTGCAGGAATTGATGACTTTTACATCTAGCTTATAAGAACATTAGTCTTCATACAGGCAGCATAATACCG
Source organism: Pyrus x bretschneideri (assembly GCF_019419815.1). Taxonomy (NCBI): domain Eukaryota; kingdom Viridiplantae; phylum Streptophyta; class Magnoliopsida; order Rosales; family Rosaceae; genus Pyrus; species Pyrus x bretschneideri. The sequence continues at coordinate 503,172 of NW_025999806.1, read as the reverse complement.
CTGTTATGTTTAAGTATATATATACATCCTAAAGTACGTACCCTCTAAGAAAATCCCAAGCTTTTCGATGTTGGTAGCAATCTGATTGTGAAGATCCACCCCAATCCATACCGGACGTATGAAAGTGCATACAACTACAGAAGCACAGCTTCCAAGGACTACCGTCGATAGCCTCTCAAATCCCATTTCTATCACCTCTTCATCCCGATAACCAGACACCGAAATCAAGCAGAATGTCAATATGAATATCAACATCCCATAATCATACCTTGCCTTAATTTGGGGAATGAATCTCAGGAATGTCACTATTCCAGCTGCAAAGAAATTACAATATGATATATTTAATATGTTGATTTACATAATTAGTAAGACAATTAATTTTCTAACTCTTGTTTCTGATCGTATTATATAATTACCTATTATAAAAACAAAGAGAGCAACTAGTATAGGCTCCCCTGTTTCTCCAGAAAGAGTTGCTAAGCGATGAGCCCCAATGCCAAGAGCACCAGCTGTTAAAGTTGCCAACATTCTATTCAAACCTCTTCCTAGTGTTGCTCCTGAAATTGTTTAAATAGCATAATTAGCAAATATTAGAAATTAGACGCAAATAAATTCATTAAATTTTGAGAGCTTACAGAAGTTGCTTACCAACAGAAAATTCAAACACAACCACAACAGTTAGAATAGCCCACATTGCAGCAAGACCAAAACCTTCATAGAGTGGTTTAAAATAGTAGAAGAGTGACACCAAAGTGAGAGCTAGTCCCACTTTAAAAGAATGAATAATCTTTCTTGGGTCATCCTTTCCTAGTTCCTTCAGCCTCAAGGCAAATCCAACTATTTTTCCCCTTTGTCTTTTGGGCAAGGCTGGGGATTGTTTAGCATTCTCATGATTTGAAGATACCATGTTTCAATATTTCTATGGAGGGAAAAAATACCAGGACGGGAGCTGCAGGAGAAAGAAGACGGTAAGCTAAGGAGCAAATTAATTGGATGGTGAGGATGTCTTGTGGAGTGAGTTCTGACAAAGCGAAGATGTTTATTTATAAGTAAACCATGTTGGACGGTGACTTAAAATATACTTATCAAATCATATTTTAAAGCATCAGTTGTGAGTCAAGTCAGTTAATTAAATTAGTGTGCTTCTCGTTTACATATGAATTTTCCTCATGTTGATTTTAAAATATCTCTTGTATATAAAAAAATAGGAAGAATTTAGCATTTATTTTCGACATTTGGATTTGACCGTTTATCTAAGTTTGCAACAATACTATGTTCCTCTCTTTGCCCTCAAGTTCGAGCGCAAAGCTTGAAGAAATGAATGGACGAAAATTGTTTCTCAAAAATGGAGATCGACTGTGCTTTTTTTCCAAATGTAATTATGAATAAATTTTTCTACGCTGTCTTATGAAGCCAATTTTGGAGCATTACAATATACATTAGCACAGTGCACGTGTCTGGCAACAAGAAAACCTGACGGCTTTATTTCTGTGGTTGAGACTGCAGAGGGCAAACGGTCAAACAAGGCTGGCTATGCATCTACGTGTTACAGCATGCATGCCCATATCTTTAGATCCCCTGTGAATTAGCTAGCTAGGTTAGTATGTTGTATTTTATTTTATTATTCGCAATGAATCGTTATGCAGAAGCTTGTAACTTTCTGCGATTGGGTTTCTGTACATTACTGATTGAAACTGTTGACCACCGTCAGCGAAACGGTGATATATCTATGGTACCTTCCAATACGTGCACTTGCGTATATGTATAATTAAAAACATTATTCATTAGGAAATATTTAATTTCATGAAAAACATAAGATATTAATAAAAACAAGTTTAATAAAAAAAAAACATCTGTTCAAAGAAGCTTAAAAAGAAAAAAAGAAAAAAAAACCTTTTATAAGGCTATTCTCTTACTACTTGGTAAGTGACTGAACAATATATAATTAAAATGCGTGCGTTCTGAAAATAGTAGCAATATTGATCTCTACTTTGCAGTGGCACTTGTAAAAAATAATTCCATAAATATGCTTTCTTCTTTTCTACTCCTCTTTATTTGGACAAACATTATATATGTTTTTCTAATTAACTAAAAGAAGGTAGAGGAAAAAGAGAGGTGTTCTGCTGGTAGTATTCAAGAATAATAATAATAGTATTCTAGAATAAAAATTATGAAAAAGGTTCGAGATACTTTGTCGTTCTTTATGTTTTTGTTCTTAAGCTTCCGTTTTCCATTTGAGCGTACACTGTACTAAGCTAAAAAGCCACACACACAAAAACACCGACTTCTCTATTATGTATAATATTTTTATGCATGGCTTTGTTCCATCTAAATTAGTACTCGACTTTCAACTTACTGGCTGTTTTATGCATGCTTCAAATCTATCTAGTATCTGCCCATGTGTGTTCTAAGACACAGCATGACAAAGAAAAAATAATTTGACATAATAATCGATCATGATTCAAGCTGTCATTTAGCTTAATTTCATAATATTTTGTTTAAAAACAAAAACAACAACAAAGTCTTATCTTACTAAGTGGGGTTGGCTATATGAATCCCATAACGTAATTACACTCAGTCTTTCGTTAGCTTCAAGTACTCCATGTCTTTTCTTAAAGTTTCTTTCCAAGTCTTCTTAGGTCTTCCTCTACCTCTTTTGTCTAATCATCTAATAATCGCATTTTCTAACCAGAACATCTGTACCTTTTCATTTCACATGTCCAAGCCACCTTAACTGATTAATTTTCTCTAATCTTATCTTCAATTGCGATCACTCTTACTTTACCTCAGATATCTTTGTTCCTAATCATGTCCTTTTTTTGTGTGCCTACACATCCAACGAAGTATTCTCATATCGAATACACTTATTTTTTGCACGTTTGATGCTTGGCCCCAACATTTTTTGCATGTGCTAAAGCATTATTGGCCTTATTGCCCTTCTATAAAAAATTTCCTTGAGCTGTAGTCGTATATGCAATTGCACAACACACCCAATGCACTATTCCACTTCATCCTTCAGCTTGTATATAATGGTTAAGATCTTCATCCAATTCTTCGTTATTTTGCATGATAGATCCAAGATAACAAAAACGTTCTCTCTTTAGTACTTCTTGATCTTCAATTCTCACCCCTATCTCATTAGGACCCCTATTCCCACTGGACTTGCACTCCATAGACTTTGTCTCTGACCTACTTAGACAAAGACCTTTAGATTTTAACACATTCTGCCAAAGGTTAATCTTCGCGTTACTCACTCATAAGTTTTATCTATCAACACTATATTATTTGTGAAACTTATACACCAAGAAAAATCATCTTAATTATGTCTCATTAACTCATCCATGACCAATGCAAAAGATAAGGACCTAAAGATGAGCCATGGTGCAACCCTATGGTTATGAGAAAGCTTTCGGTTTGTCCTTCATGAGGTCTTACTACAGTCCTCGCTCCATCATACATATTCTTTACTCCTTGGATTATGCTACTCATACTTCTTTCTTCTCTAGAATTCTAAAAGAATTTTCTCTTGGGACACTATCATATGCTTTTTTTCAAATCTTTAAAGACCAAGGGCAAATCCTTTTGCATATCTTTGTATCGTTTCATCAATCTCCGTAGATATGGATTGCCTCCATAGTCGAACACCCGAGAATTAATCCGAATAAATTGCCTCCATAGCTCTATATTTGTTTAAGATTCCTTATATTGACATCTTATGTCAACAGGTTCGTAGGGGGTATCCGGACTAGGTAAACCCCAAGAGGAATTTTATTCCAACGAAGCTTTGATACACGGAAATGGTTTGTTCAAGCCAACCATGGTAGTCTGATAAAAAACACTTAGGTCTGACGCATAGGGTCTAACAAAAGGATTCAAAAAGTATTTCCGATCACATGCTGATGACCATATTTCCAAAGAACTTTTGCTTAAGATTCACTGGAAATGAACACGCAATCCGGACCAGGAATAAACTTATCATGGCATCACGTTGCAAGTTGTTGACCCTAAAAATTACAAAGCCTACGTGGCGCGCAGGCCGAGTAACTAATAAGCTTACTACGTCCTTCGATTGAATGCGGGGCATGCCAACTCGTTGGCCGAGCTCGGCCGAGGAGTAAAATTTGTTGATGTTGTGTTAAGCAAGTTGCTGACTTCTTTATCTTGCGATTGTGGCCGAGGAAGGAACAAATCTTGGCTTTTGGATTCTCAAGCCTGAAGACAAGGTTGCTAGTTCTGCGAAGTTCACAAATCGTCGGTGCCAGATTCGGTCACAGTGATTATATTTGTGAGAGTATTAGCACGTCGAATTGATACCAGACTGTACGGACATAAGTATTCAAAGGTGATGTATGTCTTGATGGTGAATGTGATTCGGCCGTCGGAATGCCAAACTCTGGAACTCACTTGTGAGTATCCAAACATAAAATCACTCAGCGTTCAATACGCTGAATGTCGTAACTTGTAACACTTTACTTCGCTGAGAAGACTAATAAGATAACCTTTACCAATAAGGATTCGAAAACCCTTCTCGACCGAGACTTGGATAGGTAATCAGTCGGCCTCAACGCAATGCTATTTATCCAAACTGAAGGTGTTCCTCAGTCGGCTAATTCTACGACAACAGTGCTGTTTATCCAAACTGAAGGTGTTCGCAGGTTGCCTTCACAGTGCTGTTTATCCAAACTAAAGATGTGTCGGCAGGAAAAAGAAAATAAAAAATCTCAAGATGTTTGAGAGGTTTTGCGCAGGGCAATTGTGTGTTGAATTCGAGGGCCCTAATTGTTGCATGATGTCTTGTATTTATAGCACCAGATCCTCCTTGAGATCGAGTCAAACTCATATCTGGATTGGGACTTCTTGTTCTGTTCCAACTTTACTCCGACCAATCCTACCCCTATTAAGACTTTGAACTCACCCCCTTTTTGAGGCTATATTCATTGTTGGTCGAGAATCCAAATTGCACTAGGACTTTTTTGACCCCTTTGTTCATCCGAACTACATCTTCTTGCGATAGGACTCGACCATCCTTGCTGAATGGCCCGAGATCACCAGGCAGCCCATAGTATATTTGAAACAACTTTGGACCGAGCATAAACCTACACTCGACCCAACAATATTATTTTGGGCCTAAACACAAGTACTGAATTCCTTACCTCAAGAACAGGGGCAAAGTGCAAAGAAATCAACTTCCACTTGTACAATATTATCAAGTACTATTCAGAACTCTTATATCTGATAAAGGTGTTTCAATAAGTGCATGGGCAAAAATTTTCTCATAGGTTTAATGTCTAATTCCTGGTACCGGAGTAAGGTGGTATTCTGGGTATTGTGATGAGAATACTTTATGAATACTAAGTTTGGGAGGCACTGTCCCTCGAACCAATGTTGCCAAGGGAGCTAATAAGCTCTGTCCCAGGCCCACAAATTTACTCGTATTAAGATCATCACTCCTCCCTCTCAAGAAGAGAAAATAATGAAGGAAAAAGTCTAGAATTACGACAAAACGTTTGCGAAAGGGACATGCTACCTTCTTAGCTAGGGGCAAGTGCCAATTAATCTTCTTTCGAGACATCTTTTCCCCTAAATGTAGAAGAGGATTCACTAGGGGCATCAGGTGTCGGATTGCCTTCAAGATCGCGATCTTCTTGCTCCATCTCCAATTTTGAAATCTCATCCAATAGATGTTGTGGCGGAGGGAACTCCATATGTTTGATCTTTTCATAAATTCTGAAGGCACTCCAACCTTTAGGGTGGTCTCGCTGGGCATAACCAGTGAGGAATCCGATGTCGAACTCCTCCTCAAGTAGCTTCTCATGGTCTTCCCAAAGCGCCGACATCTTAGAGGAATGCCTGTCAATAAGTTGTTGAAGGTCCACAATAACGCTTGTTATCTTTATGATCGACCTCCTAGTGAAGATACTCGACCTTTTTTTGAAGAGTTTCCCGTTCCCTAGCCCAAGTACACTGCTTCGAAGATAACACACGCTCTGACTCTCTTTTCAAGACAACGAGAGCATGTCCGCCTCTGCCTTGGCCTGCCTCTCCAGCCTCATCTCATCTCTAACTTTCTCAAAACTTTCCTGGTAATCTTTGGCCTTTACCTCTTCAACAGTAGCCATATTATTGTATCAAATTATCTATGTCTCATAAGCGGTATCCGAAGCTTGCTGTCTGGCATACATACTCTTAAGTTCTTTCACTTGGGATAGCAATCGTCGTTTTGCCTCTATCTTTGCCATTGTTTCAAGGTCATCCATTCAAGCTCCTGGATCAGTTTTACTTCTCGAAACATAACGACCTCTGTCCACACATTAGCCTAATATACGAGGGACATTAGCAGGAATTGACGCACATCAACAAAGAGAGATGGAGGAAAGAAATTCATGTACCTTATAGTGACTCCCATAGCACCACATCATAACATCTCCAAGAAAAATGCAAGCTTCCCTTGAAATCTCCAGGAGCAATCATAGCCCCAAGTAGTACCTGAGCATAATATGTGATTTAAATATCACTAGCATCAAAGGGAAAAGCAAATTGATTAACTGAAGGTCCAATCATAAGTGGAGGACGAGTCATTCCTTCGGACCTCGATGGGGCAATCGATGGAAGACAATCATAGCATGAAAATTCATTTATAGGCACTTATAGCAGAAGGGCGGAAGTTGACATCGAGGCAGTGGAAGGTGCATCGACTTCGTCAAGACATTTAGAATGGATGTCCTAAATCAACAGTTGAGGCTAAGGAGTTGCAACCAATGAATGAGAAGAAGAACTGTCAGAATGCTTCTGCTTTTTTAAAATAGGTGACAAGGTCACTACGAGCATCAACCCACTTTGGCTTTTTTATAGGGAATCTTAAACAATGAAAGGTGTCTATATCTTTCCCACGGTTGTGGAAGCGCTCAGTGGAAAATAGCCACTTCTAGTCACAGTAAACGATCAGAATCTGCATTGCCTGATGAATCAAGTTTAGATGGCATACACCAATGTCAGACAAATCATCTTTGAAATCTAGATAGGTTGAAGGACGAGTGATATGAGCATATTTATGTGACTTAGTTAGCTTATTTTCTTGCATTTATATTGTTAGTTCCTAGTTATTTTAGTATTTTAAGCTATTTTCGTGTGTTTGTAGGTAGAAAGGGCTAAAGTAGCAAGAAAGTGCATTTTGGAGCATTTTGGAGCAGTTTTGGGCTTGGAATGGATAGTACATGCATGGATTGAAGTTCAAGAGAGGCTAGGAATGTGCTAAAGAGATGGAGGAATTAATTCAAGACAAAGAAGATTTGAATCTCAGTAAGAAATAAGGAAACAAGAGCCAAACTACCTTATTTTAACTTAGTCAATCCTAATTCTTCACTACTTAATTTCCAGCTGTTAAGGAGGGTCCTTAAATATATTAGGACACTTAATTACAAGGTTCTAGAAGGATAATCCCAGTCAAAGAAGATTGCCGCACCTATCCCTTTAAATTTCCTTCCTTGCCGCACAAGGAAGCACATTCCCTTTCCCTTTAGGAGCTATCGCATATCCTTTCCCTTTATCCCTAGGATTATGACATTTATTTCTCCTTTTCCTTGTGGATTTGGGATCAAACCTGTTTACCAAATTATGTTAGGCCTTGTTTTTCTTAAACCTATAAATAAAGGCCCTTCCCGTAGCCTTTGGGGGGATCCATTCATTACTATTCATACTTTCAGCCATTCTTTTATACAATTCATCACTCAAACCTTCACCCACACCTTGTGCCGCAGCAAAGAAGAAGAAGGAGGACCCTGGGACTTGCTTGCCATTCAAGCTTGGATTGTTGGAGCGTTTCTAGGTGTATTCAATGTTTTGTTTCCAATGTTTAAGTTTAATTATCTTTGTTTTGCGAACATGAGGAGCTAAACTTTCATAAATCGTGAATACAATTTACTTAACTATTTGATTAAGCACTTATTCTTGTGTGTTGATTAAGAGGGCCCGTTTAGTTTGCATGCATGAATTTGATGCTAGAATATAGAGGAGTTTCACATAATTGTTACGAACTTATATTCATAAGTAGTGGAGGTTGCTAGTCATGATCGTGTTAAGTTAAATTCCTGGCATGAGGATCATGATGTTCATAGTTACGAATGCCTTGTCAATGCTTATTATTTTCACAAAGCTTAATGATCTTTGATTGTATCTCTATTATGTTGTTCATGTAAGGAACTATTGAAGAATAATTTGTTGCCGATGCATATTCCATCCAATTCAATGACTTAAGGAAAATCTGAAGGTTAATTAGTGTTGTTCACGGTTAATCTGGGGCTTTGAGGTTCATGGTTTATTGGAAAAGCAACTGGAAATCAATTTGTATGCAAGTGTATCATGTGTGGAGAAGGAACATTTAGCTAGCTTATCAACCATTAATTCACCCAATTTCGTGCTAAAACTTGTTTAAGTCTTTAATTTACTTGTTTTTACTTTAAATTCGTCAAAAACCCAATCCCCTTTACTTTGTTGTGTCAAATTAGTTAGAATCTGTCCAAACTTGTGTTTTTAATTGTTTTGAGTCAAAGTTAAAATCAATTTTCATCCAAATCACTTTCTAGTGTCTAGTTTGAGTCTATTTGATTATTTTGTGTTGTTTGAATCTTTTTAGTTTGTTTTGAGTTCTTTGAGTCTAGTTAAGTGTTTTTAAGTTGAGTTTTGTGTTTTTAAGTCTGTTTAGAGTAAATTAGCAATCCCTCCTAATCATCAGCCTAAGGATTGGTTGTACAAATTGGCACCTGGAACCGTCACCTCTTGGGAAAGCATGAAGAGAGCATTCTTAGAGAAAATTTTCCCCCACATCAAGAGTCATCCTTTTGAGGAAGAAGATTAATGGCATTCAACAAAACCAAGAAGAATCTTTTCCAGCATATTATGAGCGTTTCAAGACTCTAGTTGCATCATGCCCTCAACACCAAATGAAAGAAGAGCTTCTAATTCAATATTTCTACGAATGACTTCTTCCAATTGAGAGCCAAATGCTAGATGCCTCGGCGGGAGGAGCTTTGGTTGACAAAACACCAATTGATGCCAAGACCTTAATTGGAAATCAATCCTTGAATGCACAACAATACGAGGGACTTAGACAAAGGGACACCCTACAGCAGCAACCACAAGTGAATGACGTAAGTGCAATTTCTGAAATTCAATCTCAATTGGCTAATCTCATTGTTCTTGTGTCATGGGTTGTTGATGGATCCAAAGTGCAAAAAACAAGTATATGTGGCGTGTGTACCATACAAGGACACCCATCTGAGCAATGTCCTTAATTGATAGAGAACGAAGGATGGGAAAGTGTCCATGCCGTGGCTTTCAAAGCCAAAATCAGCCAAGGCATGATCCATACGCAAACACTTACAATACGGGATGGAGAGATCATCCAAATATGAAGTGGAGAGAGCCTCAACAACCTCAACAACAAGGAGGATTTTGACAGCCACCCCCTGGGATTTTTCAAAGGCCATATGCACCAATGCAACCTCAACTACCTCCGGTTCAACCAAGCTCAAGTACATCTTTAGATAATGATAAAGTTATTCAATTACTCACATTTTTGATGCAGTGAGTACAAAATCAAGCCAAAGAGATGCAAAATCAAGCTAAAAAGGTGGATGAATTGGAGAAGCAAATGGGGCAAATGGCAGAATTCATGGGCCAATTTAGAGAGCAAGGAAAACTGCCTAGTTCAACCATTGTAAATCCAAGAGGAGGATTTGAAACCACCAATGCTATCATGTTAAGAAGTAGCAAAGAAGTTGGAACCACCCAACAACCACCCAAATCAAGCCACAAGAAGGATGAAAAACTGCTGCAAGAGAATGAGGACAAAGGCAAAGCCACGGTAAGGGTGGAGCAACCCTTCCCGCAGCCACTCAATGCCCCTAAGCCGTCCAACAAAGGTAAGGTAGGTTAAAATTCAATTGTTTCGAATGTTATTCCACCAAATGTGCCTTTCCCTTGCAGATTTTTGCAATCAAAGAAAGAAGAGAGTGACAAGGACATCCTTGAGACATTTAGAAAGGTGCATGTCAATATCCCTCTCCTTGATGCAATCAAACTGTAAACACAAAAATTCCTGATGACGAATGAGACATGAACACGTGTACAAAATATATTTTGTATTAATGATTTTGGGGTTACAATCTCTTTGTAATTTGGTCCTCTGATTCGATCTCCGTAAGGTGTAGATTTGTTGACGTGTTGTTGATCCAAGAGATGTCGAGGCTTGATCTTGGATGAACAGTTGGAAGTTACTTCGAGGGCCGTCGGGGCTTAATCTTGAAGAACAGGGATGAATAGATATTCGAGGGCTTTTGGGCTTGATCTTGAAGTTGTTGATCCAAAAGGCTGTTAGGGCTTGATCTTAGGATGAACAGGTGGGAGCTTCTTCAAGGGCCTTCAGGGCTTGATCTTTGAATAATGGTTCTATAGATTTCTTCAAGGGCTTTTGGGCTTGAACTTGAAGGTTGATGGTGTCCCTTTAAATTTCCTTGCCGCACAAGGAAGCACATTGCCTTTCCCTTTAGGAGCTGCCGCATATCCTTTCCCTTTATCCCTAGGATTCTGACATTTATTTCTCCTTTTCCTTGTGGATTTGGGATCAAACTTGTTTACCAAATTAAGTTAGGCCTTGTTTTTCTTAAACCTATAAATAAAGGCCCTTGCTGCAGCCTTTGGGGGGATCCATTCACTACTATTCATACTTTCAGCCATTCTTTAATACAATTCATCACTCAAACCTTCACCCACACCTTGTGCCCCAGCAAAGAAGAAGAAGGAGGACCTTGGGACGTGCTTGCCATTCAAGCTTGGATTGTTGGAGTGTTTCTAGGTATATTCAATCTTTTGTTTCCAATGTTTAAGTTTAATTATCTTTGTTTTGCGAACATGAGGAGCTAAACTTGTTTTAGCTAGGGGAGACTTCGAAACCATGATTATATTTGCAATATGAATTGATTACTTCCAGTTGTGATTTCATAAATCGTGAATGCAATTTACTTAACTGTTTGATTAAGAACTTATTCTTGTGTGTTGATTAAGAGAGTCTGCTTTGTTTGCATGCATGAATTTGATGCTAGAATATAAGGGAGTTTCACATAATAGTTACGAACTTATATTCATAAGTAGTGGAGGTTGTTGTTCACGATCGCGTTAAGTTAAATTCCTGGCATGAGTATCATGATGTTCATAGTTACGAATGCCTTGTCAATGCTTATTATTTTCACAAAGCTTAATGATCTTTGATTGTATCTCTATTATGTTGTTCATGTAGGGAACTATTGAAGAATAATTTGGTTACCGATGTGTATTCCATCCAATTCAATGACTTAAGGAAAATCTGAGGGTTAATTAGTGTTGTTCACGGTTAATCTGGGGCGTTGAGGTTCATGGTTTATTGGAAAAGCAACTGGAAATCAATTTGTATGCAAGTGTGTCATGTGTGGAGAAGGACCCTCTAGCTAGCTTATCACCCATCAATTCACCCAATTTCGTGCTAAAACTTGTTTAAGTCTTTAATTTACTTGTTTTTACTTTAAATTCGTCAAAAACCCAATCCCCTTTGTTGTGTCAAATTAGTTAGAATCTATCCAAACTAGTGTTTTTAAGTGTTTTGAGTCAAAGTTAAAATCAATTTTCATCCAAGTCACTTTCTAGTGTCTAGTTTGAGTCTATTTGATTATTTTGTGTTGTTTTGAGTCTTTTTAGTTTGTTTTGAGTTCTTTGAGTCTAGTTAAGTGTTTTTAAGTCTAGTTTTGTGTTTTTAAGTCAGTTTAAAGTAAATTAGCAATCCCTCCTAATCCCCAGCCTAGAACGATCCCTACTTACATCTTTACTACAATTGTCAACAAGAGGGTTTAATTTGTGTGCTATTATATATCATATCAACGAGACCAGATTCGAAGTCCGCTAATATCTCCCTCCCAAGCTCCGCCAACTACTAATATATCTTTGAACCAATCTTTATCGTGGTAGGGAATGTCCTGAATGTATGTCTCCCAAATGAGACTAGCTCTAGCCACAAAATAATAATGGACATCCAAACTCGGTTTGATGCTGTACACTGTTCTAAACTAGTGGATATCCAACTTTGCCCTGAACCTGATTTAGCAACTCGAAGCAAGTGAAAAGCCTAAAGGCAGTAGGAGAAAAGTTGTAGATAGCTATATCATAGCACAACAAAATGCCTTTCATGAAAGCAGAAAAAGGAAAATGAAAACCCAGGTCTAAGAACCAGGGGTAGATTCTAGTACAAAGACGACGAGGTCGGATGACGGCGGCAAATCGATGTTGATATCATGACCAGGTTCCCACCAGACATTACAGTCGTTCAAAATATCATGATTCTCTTCAACAAAAGATTCACCATCCTTTCGATTACGATCTCTCGTCAGGAAGATTATAAAGGGAAACCTGATTCGATTTGGACTTCTTACTTGAAAACGCCATGAGGGAAGATTCGAAAGGGACAAAAGATTTTGAAATAAGTACAGATAAAAATTTGGAGCTTTTTTTCGATGATGAACAACTTAGAACTCTGTGGTAAAGCGAAGCAGTAAAACACAAGAATATATAGGCATTTGTTTGGTGGAATCATCTAGCTGTTGAATTCAGGTTGACTTGTCTTGGGATCAACCAATGTGACAGCTGGGATAAACAAAGAATATCGAAGAAGATTTCTCGTGTCTCATGGTCAAGCATTGCACATGACACTTCATCATTATGAACTTTATGGCATGATACACGAAGGTACATGTCTAAATATGAAAGGCTGCCACATCAGTATTAAAGGTCACCCACATTGATGAAGATTAAATGGTATGTATTCCGGCTTACTCCAAAATGCATAGCCTTTATAACAATCCATCCTCAAGGGTTGCCTCTCAAACGGATAGTTAGGGGAAATTGTGGGATGATAATTTTCCAGGGTTGGAGTAAGTCTGATCCAAATACTGTTACCTCAGAAGTTCGATCATGAACTCATTAGCTTCGTGTGAAGCTGTATCAGACGGAGCAGGGTGCCACCAGCACTTTACTCCAGGGCATTGGGTGGAGTCCTAGCTACTCCGTTGGATGAATATGCTTGTTCCACAATACGTGAGATCTGATCTACGTATGGACTCAATTAGATCCTATAAGTCTTGGAATCCTTACAATCTAGGGATAGGTGTGCTCCGCAAGTAATCACAACTTCTAAGAGGATACAATATCTACTTACTAGATATCCTCTAGGATCCTCCCAGCTTAGAACGAGGATTCTATCTAAAAGATTCTTCTTCCATGGTATAAATACACTCACCTAGGGTTCATCTACAGTAATGCAATCCATACACTTCAATTCTCTTGGCCACTGCTTGAGTCTAAAATCATTCACTAACTTGACTGGCGGAGAGCCTTTGGCCATCACACTTCTTGGGTTTAAAGCTTGCTCATGATTGTGTTTACTATTTTGTAGCTTGCTCAGCTTTACCAGGATTTGTGTTCAACCCCTACTCACAGAGGTGTGCCAATTTGGTTTCAACAATGTTCTTGCCAAATATAATTTGTAAAAATTGGAAAAAAAAATTGCTTAACATTTTGTCACTTTAACCAATGCCAAGTTTTGATAGGATTTTGTATCTTATTGTTGCCTAGTCTGTTGCGTTTGATCCTACCATAAACACACATCACCATCTAAACAAGAAGATACCATATTCACCATCCTCCTTCACGAAATTGGTTGTGTCTTGAAAAGTTTCTCTACATCCTCAACTCACAAGAGAAAATCTTAAATGACATAACTTCCCTAGAAAATAGGAATATCTTCAACATCAACTTGATGAGGTTGGCTATGGGTTCTAGTACCAATTGGTGTAGCACGAGCATAGAAGGGGTACAAACATAAACCCTTGAAGAACAAAGTTTTCTTGAGTCCACCAGAGTTTGGAGAAAACCGAAAAGTTTCTTTAATAATTCTTGAATGATATATATGGGAGCCAAAGAATTAAATAAACTTAATCATAGACCCTGGGGAAAACTCATGGCTCTTAGGAAATTAAACAACATGAATTCAAACAGAAATTGAAAAGTCCATATTTCTTACGAACTTTATTTTGCAGTTTTGGAAGTCTAAACGATCATTTTGGCCCTAAACATGACGAGCTATTAGTAAAATCATGAATCTTATTCTACTTGCCATTCCCTTCAAAACGATACATGATAGGAGCATATTCATGCGACTTAAATAGCTTGTTCTCGTGCATTTACGTTATGTTTCTTTAGTTATTTTAGTACTTTTAGCTATTTTCGTGTGTTTGTAGGTCCAAAGGGCTAAAGGAGCAAAAAGATGCATTTTGGAGACTTTTGGAGCACTTTTGGGCTAAGGATGGATAGCTTATGCTTGGATCCAAAGTGTTGGACGAAATTGAAGACCTAATTGAAGACCAAAGTGTTGGAACCTTGTTCCCTTTAGTTTTAGGACATTTAAACCTTTCCTATATCCTTAGCCGTGCATAACATTCCAACATTCCACTCCTTCATTTCAGCCACACTCCCACATATCATTACTTATCATCACCACTTATCACTTATCATAATCACATATCATTACTTATCATCACCACTTATCACTTATCATAATCACATATCATACACTTATCATCACCACTTATCACTTATCATAAACCATTAGCAACATACCTTTAATCATCCACCACATATTCCAGCCCATTTCTTCCCCCCTTTGCCGTGCACAATCACTCACCATAAACAAGTCACATGCATTCATCAACATATCTAGCTGTTATTCACATGCATTTCATTCATCATTTCCACCCCCACATGTCCCTTTAATCATTCAAACATGCACTCCCTTTAATCACGTGCATAAATCAGCCACATGCATCTCCCATCATCATTCCACTTTAACCCACATGCATTTCCAGCCAACACATGCTTGCACATGCATTTCCAACCCACATGCATCCTTTAATCATTCAAACATGCAGCCACATTCCCTCCTAGCTGTCATGTTCCCCCCCATTTCGCCTATAAATAAGCATTCATTCCCACTCATTCTCATTCATTCTTCCATTTTCAGAAATTCACCAAAGAGAGCCCTTTGTAACGTGAGTCTCCCTACCAATCCAAACACCACCAGAAATCATCCCATTGCCGTGGCCTCCTCCTTCCATTTTCACCACTCCCCAAACCATTCACACCATCAAACTATCCTTAGACCTTGTGCTACAACGAAGAGGAAGATAAGAGGGCCTAAACGTTCATACAATTCAAGTTTGAGTTGTTGGAATGTTTAGGTGTTTCTTTGATTTCAATGTTTAATTTCAATACCCTTTGTTTTGTACGAATGAGGAATGGAAGAGAAGAGGGCCTAAACGTTCATACAATTCAAGTTTGAGTTGTTGGAATGTTTAGGCGTTTCTTTGATTCTCTTTGTTCTGTATCATGAGGAACTAAAACCCCCCTTGGCTAGGGGGGGATTCGAAATATATGTTTATGCTTGCATTTTGATTTGATTACTTCTAATTGCGTTTCATAAGTTGTGAATTCAATTTGTTTAACTATTTGATTGATAACCTATTTATGTATGCTTATTGAGAGTTCACGCTTAATTTTCATGCATGAATTTGACGCTAGAATATAAGTGAGTTTCACGTAATAGTTATGAACTTATATTCACAAGTAGTGGAGGTTGCTTATAAACAATCGCGTTAAACATATTCTTGGCATAAGTTTCATGCAATCATAGTAACGAATGCCTCGTCAACACTTATAGTTTTCATGTTGCTTAATGATTCTTGCTTGTATCTCTATTATGCAATTCATGTAGGGAACTTGTGAGGAATGCTTTGGGTTGTCGTATGCAATCATCCAATTCATTAACTTAAGGAAAACTTGACGGTTAATTTAAGCGGACCTAATTAACCCGGGGCGTTGAGAATTCATGGTTTATTGAAATGCAATTGGAAATCTTTTTATTATGCAAGTGTAACATGTGTGGAGATGAACCCCTTAGCTAGTCATCCCATCCATTCAAATCCATCACATTCATATTTACATTCTGTTTTTAATTAGAATCTGTGCAATTAGTTTAATTTCGTCCAAAACCCAATCCCCCCTTACTTTAATGTCCAAATTAGTTAGAAATCAATTTAGTTTGTGTTTTTAAGAGTCTTGAGTCAAGTTACAACTTAATTTCGTCCAAATTTGGGTTTAAGGTCAGAAACTGCCTAGTTAGTGTTTTTAGGCAGTTTTGAGTCTTTTGAACTTGTTTTGAGTCCTTTGAGTCTTTGTATTGTTCAAATTAGTTAGAAAGTGTTTTGGTTTGTGTTTATAAGTGTTTTGATTCAATTTGTTACCCAAATTCGTCCAAAGTACTCAAAGTGCTCAAAACTGCCCAGAAAGTGTTTTTAAGGCAGTTTTGAGTGTTTTGGTGCTATTTTGAGTCTTTTGGTTTGTTTTAGTGTTTTAAAGTTTAGTTTTGCATTCTTTGAGTCGAGTTTAGTGTTTTAAACTTTGTTTTTGAGTTTTTAAGTCAGTTTCCAAGTGTTTAGCAATCCCTCCTAATCCCCGGTCTAGAACGATCCCTACTTACATCTTTACTACAATTTGACAAAAGAGGGTTTAATTTGTGTGCGTATAATTCTCGCATCAAATTTTGGCGCCGTTGCCGGGGATTAGCAACTTTGCTAATCTCTTGGATTGTTTTATTTTCGTTTGTGTGTATATATTTTTAGTTTTATTTTGTTGATTTTAGAAGCAAGACATGGCACTTGATAGTGCTTCTCTTTTGTCACAGCTTATGGAAGAGTACCAAACGCAAAGAGTTGGTACATTTGATCATAATCAATCAAGGAACGACGTGTTTTCCAATACTTACAATTCGGATTGGAGTGATCATTCAAACTCTATGTGGTGGGAACCTCAACATATTCAACAAGAAGGATATTGGCAGCCTTATGAGGAGTTCTATTCAACGTCTATGCATCCACCACAACCTCATATTCAATATGCCCAACCAAACTCAAGTTCGTCAATAGATTATAATCAAAAGCTTAATGAATTACTTTGTTTGGTGCAGGGCTCACAAAATCAAGACAATGAGGCTCAACAAGAAGGTTATTGGCATCCATATGAGGAGTTCTATACAACACCTATGCAGCCACCACAACCTGCCCAAACAAATTCAAGTGAGTCTTTGTATAATGATACGGTTAGTACGTTACTCACCAATTTGTCTCAGGGGCAAGAAGATCAAAACAAAGCAAGGCAAAATCAAGACAAAAGGTTGGACAACTTGGAGGAGCAAATTGGGCAGATTATGGAGTTCATGAAACAAATTCAAGAGCAAAGTGAACTCTCCAACTCAACTATTGAAAACTCGAAGGAAGATTTTGAAATCCATAATGCTATCACTTTGGGAAGTGCTATGGAGGTTGGAGCTGACCTAAAAATGTCCAAACATAGCCTAGAAGTGGATGAGGAGCTGCTAATTGAGGAAGAGGAAACACCTTTGCCGCAGGCACCTATTGCTCCTACGCCATCCAATTCAGGTAAGGTTATTCCAAAGTTAATTATTTCTAACCCCGTTCCACTGAATGTCCCTATTCCTTGCAGGATCATGCAATCCAAGGAAGAAGAGGGTGAGAAAGGCATCTTCGAATCCTTTCCAAAGAATCAAGAGCAAGATGTGACGGGGGAATATCAAGAATTCGTCAAAGAAGACATATTTGAAACCACAAAACCCAAAGAAGTTGAATTTGACGACATTGGACAAGTCATAACCATCACATGCAATCTGGCCAAGTCCAATATCCCTGAAACTTTCAAGGGAGTGGTGTTTGTCATTGAGTTCTTGTCGGAGCACACAGGTAAGCCGCCTCCCCGAATTTCAATTTTGTTTTATACTGATATGCTGTTAATGATCCAGGCACCCATTCTAGAATTTAAACCATTACCGGATCATCTCAAGTATCACCCCCCATTCAAAGATAAATTCCATGCCGTGGGTTCCAATTGAGCCTAAGAAGGCTTCGTCCGGCTGCAAGACGTAAAAGAAAGCGCTACTTGGGAGGCAACCCAATGCACTGAATAAAACAAAGCTTGTTCATTAATTTTCGAGAAATTACAAATGTATCTAACAAAGAAAGAGAAAGGTGGAGCCTTCACAAGGGTTGTGTACGTGAGGCCCCACTACGTGGCAACACTCTCGGAGCAGGAGGCATCGGAGCAGGAGGCATCGGAGCAGAAGGCATCGGAGCAAGAGGCATAGGAGCGGGAGGCACCGAAGATAGATCATTCAAGGCCCCAATCCTTGGTGGAACGCTGGATGACCCAGGGAAAAGGTGCCTCTGGAAGAAAGCCGCAAGCCTTTGACGGTCATCAAGCTCATCAAGCTTCCTCTTCATGCCTGTCGAATAATTGTTGGCAAGCACGTGCAAACTTCGGTTCTCGTACTTAAGCTGTTTGATCTCCTGCTTAAGACTCTCCACCTCCGCCATCAAGGATTCGACCTGACGGGAGCGAGCAAGTAGGCGTTGGCCCATGTTGGACACAGAGCCAGCGCACTGAACACTAAGAGCCAGGGACTCTTGAACGGCCAACTCATCGGACCGTCCTGAAAGCAGCTGACTATCTTTGGGAGTGAGGAGGTTCCGAGCTACTATCGTAGCCGTTGTTGCATCCGTCATCACAGAGTCCTCATCTGTAAGAGGGCCATGAGAAGATAAGAAAGACGGGCACCATACCTTATCCTGACGCGGTGCAACAGGATCATTGCTTAGACTCAAATCTAAGCAAATGTTCGATGGGTTAGATGAGCTAGTCATTTTTTCAAGAAGTTAAAAGAGAAGGGTTGGATGGAGTGAAATCTCGACGGGCCGGAGACGAATTCTGGGCAATTTTCAAGTGTGCATGCTAGAGGTGATCGATCACCTCTATTAAAGGAGAGGCGTTCACCGATTCAGAAATGAAAAGACACCACTCTTCAAAACCGGAATTTCCGGCGTAAAGATCGCCAGCTCGTCAGACGCAATCCTGACTTTTCAGAAAGCGTGTGTAACTTTGTCAAAAGTTCCCAGCTTTTCAGAAGACGCGTGGAAGGTGAGAAATCAGCTACACACTTTTGCCGACAAGCGTGGGAGACAAAGCCGAAAGCTCCCGGCTTTTCAGAAAGCGTGTGCCACTTTGTCGAAAGCTCCCGGCTTTTCAGAAAACGCGTGCCATTTTGTCAAAAGCTCTCTGACAAAGCTGAAGACGCGTGGAGGTAATTTCCGCATCTGCATTGCCACTTGCCATTACAATTCCTATATACATCAACATTCATGGCAGGGCATACACCCAGAAGCGCATGACTTTCCTTCTCGGCCGAGAATGTAAATGCAACCAACCCTCTCAAACATGCTCAGTTTTCTCCTTCTGTTGAGAACACACTTTCAACCATGGATGTATCCCCCAAAGAAGATACCAAATGCCTGGAGTACAAGGAGGCAAGAGGAAACGGTGGATCGAAGCATGTGGATTCATTCGCTGCCTCTTCGAAAGCAAAGGTATCTCATATCATCAAGGGCGAAAGCAAAGGTATCTCATATCATGCTCTTTCCCTGTCTTTTCCTTTGTCCTTGATATTACTTGCATGGCAAAGTGAAAGAAGCAATCAGCCGGCACTTGGAGTCTATCTGGACTCTATTCCCTGGTTGCTTACCTAGCGTTGCTCTCGAGTAGTCATCTTCAACGGTTGATACACTTCCAGAGAAGGGACCACTTCTGCAAAGGGGAGCAAGTAAGGCAAAGGAAAAAGATACATTGAAGCATGAGGAGACAAGCATATGCTGAGCTATCCTCTAACCCTCTTCAATACGAATTGGAGAGATTGAACAAAGAAACAGATAAAAGGAGTAAGCTCAGACCTTCGGGGGAGACCAAAAGAATCCTGCTGCCCAGTTCAAGAGTAGCACAAAGGAAAATCAACGATCGGAGGAAACCAAAAGAATCTCCAGCTCAGTTCAAGAGTAGCCTGTGGAAAAACTCACGATGAAGCCTCACTGCAATCACCAAGGAGAATATGGAATTTACACTCCATAACCAGATTTGCATCCCTAAACTCTTCTCTTTGTTAGATACATTCTGCCATGTTTAGTATGTTTAGTTGCTGTTTATGTGTTTACTTTTGTTTGGTGTGTTTTATGCTTAAAACATTGAGGACAATGTGTGATTTAAGTGTGGGGGGGTAACTAAGTATATTTGGTGCAAATTCGCGGGATTTTATCACCCATAACTTCAAATGTTGTTCCTTGCTGTTTTAAAATGTTTTTAAACTGATTTGGAGTGTTTTAGTGTGTTTTGTGTTATAACTCCGAAAATCACATAAAAATTTGAAAAACATGTTTTGAAAAGCCTAAAAAGAGTGTTTTGAGTCGTTTTTGTGTCGTAGGTACCTTCCAACACTTGCCTCAGGATTTGGTTTTTAATTGCATGACTGTTAAAAAGAGTTATAAACATAGAGAAAAGTTTGATTTACTCTTGGTATATGCTTGGTTATGGTTATAATGTATGACTTCACATGCAATCATAAAAGAAAAATTAGTTTTTGTAACATGCCTGAAGGAAGGAACTCAAACAAACGCTACAACCCTGAGAGACTTGAGCCTATAACGTTCTTTGGAGAGTATAATATGTGATTTCTTGTTTTCTAAAGTCGTTGCATGATCTCATTATTCTTTGCTTGGTTACTACTTAGAAGGCGTTTCATCATATAGTTCCAAATGCTAGAACTCATGCCCATTTCATTCAAAGCATGTTATTGATTTGCATAACACATATTCAAGAAGAAGTTGTGTAGTGACCACCACCATAGCCAAATAGCCTTACTTCCCATATTTCGTATATGTTGTAAGTTTTAACCCCGTTGAGCCTTGTTTAGCCTTTATTCTTTGTTTACCCACATTTTCCTCACCTAGCCTAGTTTAGGACAATCCCCACCCTTGTTCTTAAAAGATAGTGAGCATGACTTAATTGAATTCCTTTTGAGTTACATTATGAAAGAAAATAAGTGTGGGGGAGAGAATGTTTAAGTGTTTATGTATGTTTTGAGATTCAAAAGAAAAAAAAAAAAAAAAAAAAAAAAAAAAAGAAAAGAAAGAAAGAAAGAAAAAAAAAAGAGCTTGAAAAAAATGAAAGAATGAGTGATTGAAGAAAGGGTCCAAAACACCAATTCTGGCCGTAAATTGTCTAAATTCTCCCTTTTTGTTCAAAAGTTGAGTTTTTATTCAAAAGTGAATTCTAAGTTGATTCAAGTGCTTTGCTCACTATTTCTTTAAGAACCTTTGTTTTCCATATCCCTTCTTTGTTATCCACACGCCCCGAACCCCATTACAACCCGTGACTTCAATCTTGAGTGTTATGTGTTTCAATTTGTGGAGTTTGAACTTGGTATGAGCATATGGTGTCACTGGTTCTCGCGTCTAAGTAGTAGCATTCCATTCATGAGATCATATCTAAACATGCTTATTAACTCCAGAAATTGCGTTCTTTGTTATAACATATGTGAGATACTAGTCTTTCATGTTTACATCAATCTCTCACATATAACTAGTGTAGGGTGTGTAGTCAGAAAATCTGTGTGAAAATAGAGTGCATTCTAGTAAGGAATTAAGGAAATTCTCTAAGGCATGTTACTACATTCAAATCATGGTTTTAAATGCTAAATTGTGAACTAGTACGTGGTGACTATGATTAAGAATGTACTTAAGTGTAAAGATGGCTAAAATCTGTGGGAATAATGATTTTTAACTTGTCATGTGCATTGGAAATCCCTGAGACGATTGTTGGAAGGTTTAGGTTGTGTTTTTCTTGTTCAGTGTCGTTTTGTTTTTGGTTTCTTTTGTTTTGTTTTGCTCGAGGACTAGCAAAAGCTAAGTGTGAGGGTATTTGATAGGAGCATATTCATGCGACTTAAATGGCTTGTTCTCGTGCATTTACGTTATGTTTCTTTAGTTATTTTAGTACTTTTAGCTATTTTCGTGTGTTTGTAGGTCCAAAGGGCTAAAGGAGCAAAAAGATGCATTTTGGAGACTTTTGGAGCACTTTTGGGCTAAGGATGGATAGCTTATGCTTGGATCCAAAGTGTTGGACGAAATTGAAGACCTAATTGAAGACCAAAGTGTTGGAACCTTGTTCCCTTTAGTTTTAGGACATTTAAACCTTTCCTATATCCTTAGCCGCGCATAACATTCCAACATTCCACTCCTTCATTTCAGCCACACTCCCACATATCATTACTTATCATCACCACTTATCACTTATCATAATCACATATCATTACTTATCATCACCACTTATCACTTATCATAATCATATATCATACACTTATCATCACCACTTATCACTTATCATAAACCATTAGCAACATACCTTTAATCATCCACCATATATTCCAGCCCATTTCTTCCCCCCTTTGCCGTGCACAATCACTCACCACAAACAAGTCACATGCATTCATCAACATATCTAGTTGTCATTCACATGCATTTCATTCATCATTTCCACCCCCACATGTCCCTTTAATCATTCAAACATGCACTCCCTTTAATCACATGCATAAATCAGCCACATGCATCTCCCATCATCATTCCACTTTAACCCACATGCATTTCCAGCCAACACATGCTTGCACATGCATTTCCAACCCACATGCATCCTTTAATCATTCAAACATGCAGCCACATTCCCTCCTAGCTGTCATGTTCCCCCCCATTTCGCCTATAAATAAGCATTCATTCCCACTCATTCTCATTCATTCTTCCATTTTCAGAAATTCACCAAAGAGAGCCCTTTGTAACGTGAGTCTCCCTACCAATCCAAACACCACCAGAAATCATCCCATTGCCGTGGCCTCCTCCTTCCATTTTCACCACTCCCCAAACCATTCACACCATCAAACTATCCTTAGACCTTGTGCTACAGCGAAGAGGAAGATAAGAGGGCCTAAACGTTCATACAATTCAAGTTTGAGTTGTTGGAATGTTTAGGCGTTTCTTTGATTCTCTTTGTTCTGTATCATGAGGAACTAAAACCCCCCCCTTGGCTGGGGGGGGATTCGAAATATATGTTTATGCTTGCATTTTGATTTGATTACTTCTAATTGCGTTTCATAAGTTGTGAATTCAATTTGTTTAACTATTTGATTGATAACCTATTTATGTATGCTTATTGAGAGCTCACGCTTAATTTTCATGCATGAATTTGACGCTAGAATATAAGTGAGTTTCACGTAATAGTTATGAACTTATATTCACAAGTAGTGGAGGTTGCTTATAAACAATCGCGTTAAACATATTCTTGGCATAAGTTTCATGCAATCATAGTAACGAATGCCTCGTCAACACTTATAGTTTTCATGTTGCTTAATGATTCTTGCTTGTATCTCTATTATGCAATTCATGTAGGGAACTTGTGAGGAATGCTTTGGGTTGTCGTATGCAATCATCCAATTCATTAACTTAAGGAAAACTTGACGGTTAATTTAAGCGGACCTAATTAACCCGGGGCGTTGAGAATTCATGGTTTATTGAAATGCAATTGGAAATCTTTTTATTATGCAAGTGTAACATGTGTGGAGATGAACCCCTTAGCTAGTCATCCCATCCATTCAAATCCATCACATTCATATTTACATTCTGTTTTTAATTAGAATCTGTGCAATTAGTTTAATTTCGTCCAAAACCCAATCCCCCCTTACTTTAATGTCCAAATTAGTTAGAAATCAATTTAGTTTGTGTTTTTAAGAGTCTTGAGTCAAGTTACAACTTAATTTCGTCCAAATTTGGGTTTAAGGTCAGAAACTGCCTAGTTAGTGTTTTTAGGCAGTTTTGAGTCTTTTGAACTTGTTTTGAGTCCTTTGAGTCTTTGTATTGTTCAAATTAGTTAGAAAGTGTTTTGGTTTGTGTTTATAAGTGTTTTGATTCAATTTGTTACCCAAATTCGTCCAAAGTACTCAAAGTGCTCAAAACTGCCCAGAAAGTGTTTTTAAGGCAGTTTTGAGTGTTTTGGTGCTATTTTGAGTCTTTTGGTTTGTTTTAGTGTTTTAAAGTTTAGTTTTGCATTCTTTGAGTCGAGTTTAGTGTTTTAAACTTTGTTTTTGAGTTTTTAAGTCAGTTTCCAAATGTTTAGCAATCCCTCCTAATCCCCGGTCTAGAACGATCCCTACTTACATCTTTACTACAATTTGACAAAAAGAGGGTTTAATTTGTGTGCGTATAATTCTCGCATCAATACATTATACATCCAATTCTAACACCATAATATCTCTTCTTTTCCAGAATTTGAAACCTTTTATTTTCTTTATTTTCTTTGTCAGAATTGACTCATACTTTGTCCTAAATCAAACTCTTCCATTGAAAGGAACTTGACCTCGAGTCTTTCTTAAAACAACCTTGATAGCTAGTAGACAACTCCCTTGTTAACCAAATAAATTACTCAACTCGAGGACGTGTGTATTTAGGTGGAATAATCATGAAATTAATTTCGTAAACAAGATTAAATTATGCCAATCAATAATCAAAATATTTTTCCTTCCCAAATTTTCTTGTTTCGTCAATAATGAAATTTAACTCCAATTTATTAGATTGTAGATTTTTCAAAGTCATAACAATTTCTGAATCACTTATACCTTGAATTTGTTGAGTCTCCACTTGTGAGTTGTCATGTTTCGAGAGATCTTCAACAAGCAAAACCATTTGTTATTTTTTCTCCACCTTGACCTCCACCATTTCTTGGTGTAATGAAGAACCAGTCACCATCAATTTAGCTTCTTTTCTAATGATTGCTTGACATATCCTTGCTTGATACAATTTGTAGAAAACAGAAGAGAACTGGTTAATTGTTAGCTGCTTCAACCAATGCCAAGTTTGATAGGATGTTTACCTTGTTGTAGCCTAAACTCTTGCATTTGATCCCACCATAAGCGCACATCTCCATCTAAACAAGAAGATACCATTTTCACCATATTCCTTTCCGGAATTGGTTGTACCTTAAAAAGTTTTGCTACATCCTCAACCCACAAGAGAAAACCTTCAATGGAATCAATTCCCAAGAAAATAGGAATATCTTCAACATCAACTTGATGAAGTTGGCTATGAGCTGTAATACAAACTGACACAACATGAGCGTAGAGGGGATACAAACATAAACCTTTGAAGAACAATGTTTTCTGGAATCTACCAGCGTTAGGAGAAAACTAAAAAGTTTATTGAATAATTCTTGAATGATACATTACATTCAAGGTTTAAAAGGCACTAAGTGATAATCGAGCGGCCAGCTGAGGTTTAGCGCCTAGGCATCTAGGGGCTAGGTGGGGGCCTAGGCAATTTATTTAATACTAATTAAATTTATTTATATGTTATATAAATAAATGCCTACATATACTTAAAAAAATACATAATTGTATTGGGATACATAAATTGCAAAATAGAATAACATATAGATTATAAAATATTAGAACATACTGAAAATATGGCGAACAAGCATATAATAAGTGTTCTAAATATTCAATTAGTCTCGTACAATTTATTAAAAAATAAAATGCAAAATGAACATTATCAATTTTTTGTCTAAGTGAGAGGTGCGACCTAGGGGATCTAAGTGGGCTAGGCAATGCTATGCGAGAATTTTTAGAACAATGATTACATTGGGAGCCAATCGGCTTAATCACCTAGGGAAGCTCAGGGATCTTAGAAAATTAAACAACATGAATTCGAACAAAAGTGATGAGGTGCAGTTGACAGGAGTAATGAGGTTGGTTGACGGGATGGCAAGGTGGGGGGACTGGGTGGGCGCCATTGTTTTAGGAAATATTTCAATTTGTTTTCAAAAACATTAGAAATCGAAATAGTAGAAATTTGTAAGAAATATCATAAAATTAAGGAGATAATAGAATTTCTGGATATGGTATAAATTTGTAGGAAATATTAAAAAGTTTTAGGAAATATTAGAATTTTTTGATATATTAGAAAATTTTAGGTAATATTGAAACTTTTGAAAATTGTTTGTAATTTTTTCATAAATATCGTCATCATGCGCGCTTACTGTCCACATAAGGTAAATCAAGATTAGGATTGCTTACAACCCACAGAATATGTTGCGGACCCTGCAGTCAACATGAGGTTGACTGTCAAGATCGGAGACATCATCCTCCGCATAATATGCCCCATAAAAAGCCTCTAAATGGAAGAATATCTCCCTTGACGTGAAGGAGGCGATAATGGCAACGCCCTCAACAAGTGTGTGTGTGTTTTTTTTTTTTTTAATTTATTATTTTTAATAATTTAACTTATTTAGTGTCTTTTTTTATTTTATTTTTATTTTTTTTTAAACTAACACTTGCCTTTTTGTCTATTTTAGAACAACTTTGAGATTGATCTGGAAGAGCAGGATATGTCCGACTACATACCTTGCCTGTGGACTTAGTTGTTCAAGGAGTGGATGCACGTGCTCTGTAGGCATTACAAGATTTTTGAAGCTCACGATGAAGCTCTGACCCATCCATCGCAGGATTTTGAGCATAGGATGGACGAATGGCACTAACTCAACAGTTATTTTCAGAACTTAAAATTTCTAAACATGGACATCTTTCAAAGTGAACTAGTTGGACATTTACTTAGAGACATGCCATCGAGAATAACATTGTTTTTCAATTTTACTACAATTATACAAACATTTCATTTTTAATAACTAAATAAGTTTTTTATATTGTAATATTATTTGAAATTAATAAAATAAAATTAATTATTTAAATTAAATATAATTTCTATTATTTAAAAATAAAATAAAATAGTTTGGCCAATGAAAAAGGTCATCGAACAAGGTATTTTATATTTTTAATTCTTTTTTCCTTATAAAGCTTGGCCAGCGAAAATTTCATCGGTCTAAATATATATATTTTTTCATAAAATATTAATTTGCCCGATGAATGGGCATGTCATGTTTGTCAAGCAAAGTTGGTGAACGCACCTTTACTCGACGAAAGTTTCATTGGAATACTGGTCGAGCATGCTCTTGGGCAACAAATCTTATTTTGCCCGATCAAATTATTTTGTCTAGAAAGTTTTTTTTCCTTTTTTTTTTTTTTTTTTTGTTAGTGATCGAACACTTGTTCTATGGTATCATATCGCTTATACATTTCGCAAAAGCCACTAGATAAGTAATAGAATAACAGAAGTAAATAATTGAAAGAATGTTTTGCTGTATATCTTATCTTTCTAAGATAATAAAAAAAAAAACTTGATTATTTTATATGAACTTCCATCATGTGGTTTCTTCTTTATAATATTTGTTTTTAAATTGCCACTTGCAAGCCTTCTAATTTTCCGTTTTATATTGTAATTTCTGAATCTGTATAAAATTCTTTCCGTCTTTCTGGGAGTTGCAAAATTACTAGTTAAAGCTCGAATTTTGTCATGTTTTTAAGCCTGAAGTAAGTTGAATAAGAAAGCGTAACTTCACCATTTTTTAAATTAATTGATGATTATTTTATTGCATTATCTGACTGAAATTTGATTTCTTATTCTGGGTTTGGATGCATTTTACATAGTGAATGTGGTATTATATATTCGTTCACTTGTCTTGCAGTGCTCACAAGAGAATCGAAAAATCAATGATTGTACTTTTTGTGAAATATAATTGTATTTTGTAATTCTAAAATTCCGATACACGTAAAGTTTGCGTGTTGTTCACCACTAGATCCACCAACAACCAGAAAATAAAATCACGTTAGGTCAAAGGTATGCTACTTTGATGTCAGATAGTCTCATCACTTCGAGAAGCATATAAAAGTATTAAGAGTAGGAGAGATTCTTTCTTGTGCTTTGAATATGGTCCGTTACCAGGCCTAACAAACGAGTCATTTTTGTGTAACACATATTATCTTAACGAATCGTATTGTGTCACTCACTATCTTAACGGGTTCTTAACAGGTCGGGTCATTTTAAAATAACCTGATCCGTTATGACCGTGAAGAAAAATATTTTTTTTTTTCTAAATTTGCACATACCACATTGCCAAATAATATCACTTCGAAAACAGATTTGAAATGAAATACCTCAATTTTCACAAACCCTAGAAACAAAAAAGGGAAGTGTTATTGGCACTCCAAAAATCTCATTCCACACTCCTCACAAGTGTATTTTTCTTTCCAAATATAGAAAGTTTGGAGTGTAGAATGAGATTTTAGGAGTGCCAATAACAATTCCCAATAAAAAAATCCCAAATTGAAGAAACAAAACAAATCTTAATTCGAAAACTAATTTGAAGCAAAAACTTATATTTTGAAAGTAATTCAAAAGAATCAACAATTACCTCGATTAGGGCTCGAGATTCGCTAGACCCAGAGAGAGAGAATCGAAGACAAAAATAGAAGATCGATTGGTGGTGGGTTAATAGGTCGTATGTGGTGACAATGGGGTAGTGGAGGGAGACTGGAAAGGGTGGTCTTGATCAATTCGAGGAGAAAGAGAGCGGCTGCTTTGATTCAAGCCTTCGAGAATGAGAGAAAGTCTGATTTAGGGTTGAGAAAAACATTAGACAGTTGACATTAAATCTAATCATCCAACGGTCATCAATTTTCTAAAGTTAATTTAAAATATATATATATATATATATATTTTTTTTAACTTTCAATTCAGTTCAGGATTAAACCCTACTATTGTTAATTATAGTATTTCATTTTAGTGGTATAAAAGTATTAAACTAATGTTTTTCTTATCGTATAATAGGTTACCTACGTGTGTATCTGGACGAACCCGTTATCTTAACATGTGCTTATCCGGTTACCCAATAATGACCCAATTCGTTATCGTGTCGACCCAAAAACCTGTTAATTTTTTGTCATTTCCAACGGGTCATGTCAAAAATTGCCGAGCCTATCCATTATGCCAACTGTAATAATATAATTAGTTGAAAACATTTATTTTGTAAGTTTCCAACTAATTATATTATAACATTTAATGTACCAGGCCGGTTACCCGCACACCGAAGTTTTTTTCTCATATAGTAGCAAGGCTATTAATTAACTTTATTCAACATTTAATTTGGAGAGAGAGAGAGAGAGAGAGAGAGAGAGAGAGAGAGAGAGAGAGGTTAATTGCTATTATGATAATTCAGCCCATTAGTGTAATGAAGAAAAAACATTAACATTATACTATTAAAATTAAGAATAAACTTGATATAAGTTTGATTTTATGAAAAAATTATTAGGTATGATCTAGTTCTACTTGATTATTGAGTTAGGTCGGCTACTCATCGTCCACAACATTTTATTTTCATTTTTTCTGTCAAATTTACCTCTTAATTAATATTTTCGCTTAAT
The DNA here is from genome assembly GCF_019419815.1 of Pyrus x bretschneideri. Taxonomy (NCBI): domain Eukaryota; kingdom Viridiplantae; phylum Streptophyta; class Magnoliopsida; order Rosales; family Rosaceae; genus Pyrus; species Pyrus x bretschneideri. Next base: position 473,795 of record NW_025999806.1, on the reverse strand, counting down.
TCTATGATTAATTGTATTGTAAAATTAATTGTAATTGATTATTTATCATTAAAAATACCTGCATTGTAGGATTGGTTCTAAACAATATTATCTTTTCTTCCTCATACCCCTATAGATCCAGCATTCGTGTCGCATTTTTCGTGTTCGTGTCATTTTCGTGTCATACTTAATATCTTAACAAGTCGTGTCGTGTAACATCCGTTAAAACAAACGAGTAAAATAACTCGACCCAAAATCAACCCACTTGATATTAATAGGTAATATACATACTTCATTGTGACATTCAAAACATAAAAACACAGTTGTCTTTTAAGTATTACATACCCAAAGTACGAGTGATTGTAAATTTTCTTTACATTTTTACACTTCTAAAATAATTATTATGAATTTTATTAATTTTTCACTCAAATAAAAAACACTATTCATGAAGGTTTGGAGGGTTTTAAAAATCTAAACGACGATGTAAGTGTAATCATTATCTACTCCGGGAGGATTGATAATAAGAAACTTTCATAATACAATAATACATATTTAATATACAATGTATGCACTATGGTTATTGATAGGAGCATATTTATACGACTTAGTTATGTTATTTCCTGACATTTAGTGAGCTAATTACTACTTATTATAGTGTTTTAAGCTATTTTCATTTGTTTGTAGGTCCTAATGACAAAGTTGGCAAGAAAAGGCAATTTTGAGCCTTTTAGAGTAGTTTTGGGCTTATTATGGATAGCCTGTATATATGGAGCAAGGTGGATGGACGAATTTGGAGTCAAAAGAGGCTAGGAACATGCTACAAATCAGAAAAGGAAAGTTCAAGACAAAGAAGATAAGGAAAGAGCAAGAAATATGGAAACTTATCCTAACAATCTTATCTTATCCAAACCTTATCCTATCTTATCATAACCTAATCTTGTTCCACCTTAATCCTAGCTGCAAGTGGACCTAAAAACCTAATTTCTAGAAGCCTTATCTGACCCTAAAAGGGTGCCACACCTTTCCCCCTTTTATGCCTTCTAGAACACCCAAAATCAGCCATAAAACACTTAGTTTCTAGAAGGCCCAATTTTGGACGAAATTCCTAAACCTTTTTCTGATTGGATTCTGATTTAATTTGGCCTTTTTCCTCTTGGATTTGGATTGTATAAGTCCATATCTGAAACCAATTGGGCTAAGACTTAATTTCCAAGCAATGTGCCGCACCCTAGGGGCCCTAAGCACTTGTATCTGCTAGGTTTAACCCTAATTCTGATTGCTAGGGTTTTGCCATGCTATATATATATATATATATATATTAAACTAGAAGTTGCCGCACCCCCTTACACACCCTATGTAGCCATTCATCATTCAATTCATTCATTCATTCACACCATCCACTCAGAAACATAACCTTGTGCTGCAACCCCTAGGGAGAAGAAGTAGTGCCGTGGCTTCCATAGGAGAAGGAGACCCTTGTGCCGCAAGAATCTGCATCCATTGGAGACTTTGGGAGTTCTTTCTTCCCTCATTTTGTTTCCATCTTTATTTTAATTTGCTTTTCAATTGTTATGAACATGTGTAACTAAGTTTTTCTTAGTTAGAGGTGAATTCAAAGCCATGGACATATGTTTTATATGAATTGATTTCCTCCAGATTTTGTTTCTTGAATTGTGAATGTGATTTACTTAATTGATTTATTGAGAACTTGTTCTTGTGTGTTGATTAAGAATCCATACTTAGTTTTCATGCATGAATTTGCTAAGATATAAAGGAATTTCACCTAATCGTTATGAACTTATATTCACAAGTAGTGAAAATCACTAGTCATGATTGTATTAAGTAAATTCTAGGCAAGAGTATCATGCAATTCATAGTTACGAATGTCTAGTCAATGCTTAGGGTTTTCAAAAAGCTTAATGATCTCTAATTTTATCTCTATTAAGCAGTTCATGTAGGGAATTTGATAAGAATAATTTGATTGTCGATGCGTATTCCATCCAATTCAATGAAACTAGGAAAATCTGAAAGTTAATTTTGTGCTTTTCACAATTAATTTGGGGGATTGTCATTCATGGTTTAAGGGGATAAAATCTGGAAATCAATTTGTGTTGCATATGTGCATGTGTGGAGAATGACCCTCTAACTAGCATTTTTCCCATTCAATTCACCTAATTTAGTGCCTAATTTGTTTAATTTACAATTTGTCCAATTTAATTAATTTCGTCCAAATCAATTCCCCCTTTTATTCAGTGTGTTAGATTAGATAGAAAAGTGTTTGAATCTGTCCAAATTAGTGTTTTGAGTCTAAGTTAGTTAAATTTCGTCCAAATCACCCTTTAGAGTCTAGTTTGAGTCTATTTGAGTGTTTTGTGTTGTTTTGAGTCTTTTTAATTTGTTTTGAATCATATAGGTCTAGTTAAGTGTTTTTAAGTTTAGTTTTGTGTTTTTAAGTCACTTTAGAGTAGATTAGCATCCCTAGTTAATCCCCGGTTAGAACGATCCCTACTTGCATATATACTACAATTGTCATAAATAGGGTTTAATTTGTGTGTTAAGATAATTTTCACATCAGTTATTGTATTTTATAATAAGTTTTTTTAGCAATAAACTTTAAAATTATGAAAACATTTTTTTCTTAACATGTTGAAACGGATCACCCACATATTACCCGCGTGTATATCCATTAAGAACCCGTTATTAATGGGTCACCCGATCACGGCTTGATTAGTTATCCTGTAAGAAATTGCCAGATCTATAGCCTCATACATTTTTTAAAGCAATATTATTTCTTTGTCGTCTTTTTCTTCCATCTGTTTTCTTAACGGGTCCCCCCAAGTAAGGACTCGATTAGTTATCGTGTTCACCTGAAATCTATTATTTTTGTGTTGTTTACGTGTTATGTTACTGCATGATGTAAGAAATTACTAGGTCTATAGCCCATACATTATTTTAAAGCAATATTATTTCTTCGTCATCTTTTTCTTCCATCTCTTTTCTTCCGTCATATTCTTCTTTTTTTGTTCCATCTTTTTTTTTTTTTTTTTTGGTTCTTCCTACTCCTTCTTCACAAAATCTTCTTTCTTTCACGAATTGTAGACTCATGATTCTTAGGGCTGGCTCAGTATTGGATACTGAGCAAAAAATGACATACTAAATTCTGAACTGAAAATTTTCGAGATGGGAATAAGACAACCGATCTCGAATCGAAATTTCAAAATTCCTGAATTTTGGTATTCCCAAAATATTTTCGGTATTTCGGGATTTCCCGAAACAAAAATCCAAATCAACTAGTTGATTGAAATCGAAAACATTCGAACCTGCATGAAAAACCCAAAATGAAATCAGAGAAGTGACAGTGAATTAGTGAAGATTGATGGAAGACAGAAAGACAGAGTGAAGAGATAGTTCGTCCTAGAGCCCCCAATTCGAAACCTAACCTTATTTGAAACCCCACATAGAGAATCACTGGAGAGAATCCGTGAGGTGTGGTGGTGATCGGAGCGGAGAGAGTTTGTCGGAGTGAGACTGTGAGAGGGTGGTGGCTCCTGCGCTTCGAATTTGAGAAGGAGAGAAGGAAAGATAGAGAGAATCTGAGATTGAGTGAAGGGCCAAAGATGAGAATTGAGAGACAGTGAATAGGGATGTGTTGGCTTGGGTTTTGATTTAGTTGAAGAAAGGTTTAGGTGGCTTCACCTTTCTGGGTTGCATTGCAAATAGAGATAATGAGACAGAGAGAGAGAGTGAATTTTGTTCTGTGGATAGCACAACACCCATGCGCTTCTCTTATCCCCACACTTAAGTTATTAATAATATAATAGGCCATATACTGATGTACATATTCCAACATATATTTAAAGTTCGGTTCAGGATGAGAATACCGAACAATTCTAAAGTGTGAGACCGAATCCTATACCGAACAATTCGAGATCGGTTTGGTTTCGATACCAAAATTTTCGAGATTTTCAGTTTCAGTTAGTTTCGGTTCTGTTTCGATATGGTTTGGGATTTTCGGTTTTTTTTTTTTTACACCCTTAATGATTCTGGTGTACACTCATCGTTTTTTAAGAAACTTTTTCCTAGTTCTAATAGAATTTTCAGCTTAATTTTCACGTTTTCATAATTCTCAATATATGTACATACAATCCTTGTTACATAAGGAAACAACAAAGAACACAAATATATCCTTCCGAAAATATGACTCTAATAATTACACAATATTTACATTCCTTTTCCTTAAATATTGACTCACGCCATTACTCCCCCTCAAGTTGGTGCATAAATACCACACATGCCCAACTTGATAAGTGAGTCATCAAAACTCCTACTACACACGGCATGAGTAAGAATATATGCAAGTTGTTCTTCCGAGCTCACTTGGTGAGTGCATAAACAGACTCACGACACTCACTACATAGGCAATATCTGGACGAGTGTGGGGCAAATAAATTAGTCTCCCTACCAGTCTTTGATATTTGCCTTTGTCAACTGGTTTCTGATCTAGATAAATCCCTTAATAATGCTTTTTAACAATAGGAGTGTATACGAGTTTACATCCAAGCATACTTGTCTCCTTCAATAAATCCAGAACATATTTACGTTGAGACAAGAAAATACCTTTAGACAAACAAGCCACTTCTACTCCAAGGAAATATTTTAAATCTCCCAAATTTTTCATCTCAAATTTAGTGGCAAAACTCTCTTCTAGTTTTACCATCCCTTTTGAATCATCACTTGTTATTATTGACACACCTCGACTGAAATCAAGGCATACTGGCCGTCACGTGAGGGTGACGTAGCCATGTGCACAGTGCGGAAGCAAAATAATAAAAACAATTACGAATAAATAAAAACCAAACTACTAGATAAACTAGTTAAAGTAATACGCAAGTGTATGACGTGTGATAAGCATAATCAAAGCATAAAAAGCCTAAGTGCAGTCCAGTAGGATGAATACTAATTACACCACACCCAAAGGTGATCCTACATTTGTGATGTTCTGTCAGAACCATCATCAAGTCCTCGTGAGCCACCAAAGCGCTTCCACTTAAAACCTTGAGGGGTGCAAAACAGAAAGTCTGAGTGGGCAAAAACAAAGCTTTTCAAAATCATTTCATTTCTCAAAAGTTCTAACCCCTCGCCGTAAAACCTGTATAATTTCCCAGAAAATAGAATATATAAATATATCGAAATCATGCTCAGAACAACAACATTCATAAATATGCCATGACAAATTTCTCAGCATAAAATATAAGTAAACCAGGTGATATCAATCAATGCAAATGATATATTAGCCAGAGTCACCTAATGTGACCTGTACGACTGAATCTAGAGCTCGAATCCATATCTCAACAACTATACCTGCACACGAGTCGGAACCACCTAACGTGGTCTGTACGATAAGACTGGGTGTAAATAAATGCGCTCAAGTGCTACGATCATGTAAAGACTGTGCGAATAATTGTGGGTCACCTACGAGTCGGAACCACCTATAATGGTCTGTATGACAAGACTGTGCATCTAACTTGGATCCAAGATGAGCATGTGGTGCGGGCGGTGAACATCACGTGAAAGACTGTGCCTTAACTCTGGGCGGGAGCACTAACACCAGGGTGCAGGTTTATGAGCTCTTAATGCATCTCACATAACCACTAATTCACAACCATAAACTATAACTTACATGGCACTTACCTGTGCGTTCGCAGCACCAAACATACATATATGCAACTACTAATGCATAAACAAATAGGTAGACACTTTGTATGGCATTTTAAAACATATAAACATTCAATTTCATTTTCTGGGAAAACTCTCAAGTATATAAGTATATATGGAAAACTAAAAACCGACTCACTGGTATGTGGAAGGGTCGTAACCCCCGAGCCTTGAGTGACTACACTCGTCCTTAGGATAGGTCTCACATAATGCGAAACAACTATAAAAACGTCAATTTAAAGCACATAACCAAAACTAGGTAATAACTTCTCATACAATGCTCAAATAGGATGTTTGAATATACCAATGTGATCTACTCAACCCCACGAACATCCCCATATTTTTAAAATAATTTTCTGACCACCCATGCGCCGCCACGCGCAGGCACGTGCCTGGCACACATGTGGAAACCCTAACGGCGTTAGGGAATATTCCGTCCAAAAGCAAGCATATTTCGTTAAAACTAACCTGACGCCGTTAACTTCCGTTATGAATATCCCATTAATCTTAATGGAATATTCGCCTTTCTTCTCCGGCTAGTTGCCGGAAACTGGGAAAAACTTTAAACCTTTATATCTCAGTCGTTTTTCATCCAAATTTCATGAAATTTGTACCAAAATGAAGCTTACAATGAGTAGAACAAAACCTTACTACATTCGAGCCCTTAAATTCACGAAATCTCCTCAGAGAAACCTAGATATTCCGGCCAAACCTGTAACTCACTGAAACTAGACTTCCCGACGTCCAATTTCTTCCAAAATGCTTCTCCGAGCTTCATGAGAGTGTCTTAAAGCTCACTATAACCTTATAATCCTTTGAAACCTTCGTATTTACGTATGCATGAACAGTACCTTGAACTGGGATCTTGGGTTCTCGAGGGTCTCGCGTCCAACCACCACCACCAATCGACTCTTGAGCTCGAAATGAGTCCAAAAACACCTACACTGATCACGATCCATGCCAGAAATAGGTGGATGGGAATTTATCCGTACATTTGCAAGGGAAATGGAAGAAAATCCAAGAGAGGAGAGAGAGAGAGAAAGGTCTACGGGTGTGTGTGTGGGTGTGTGGTCCTAGATGAGTCAACAACCAAAAAGAAACAACTAAACAACACCCCACAACGGCAACTAACATCCAAGGGTAATTTAGTCTTTTCACACCTATGGTACAAATAATTCGGGACAGGCTGTCACAATTATCATGTCATCCATATAGATAATTAAAGCTGTCACTTTACCACTTCTCTGTTTTACAAACAACGTATGGTCGGAGTGATTATGGTAATATCCATTCCTTCTCATGACTTGAGTAAATCTACCAAACCATGCACGAGGCGATTGCTTACGCCCATAAAGCAACTTTTGCAACCTACACACTCTGGTTTTCCCTCCGGCATTATATCCCGGAGGAAAATCCATATATACTTCTTCTTCCAAATGCCCATGAAGGAAAGCATTTTTTACATCAAACTGCTTCAGTGGCCAATTCAAATTTGCAGCTAATGAAATAAGAACACGTACCATATTCATCTTGGCTATTGGGGAAAAAGTTTCTTAGTAATCAACACCATACGATTGAGTATAACCTTTTGCTACTAACCTTGCTTTATACTTGTCTATTGATCCGTCAGCCTTATATTTAGTTGTAAAGACTCATCTACACCCAATTGGTTTTTTCCTTTCGATATTTCCATTACTTCCCATGTATCATTCTTATGAGTGCCATCATCTCTTCATCCATTGCAACAACCCATTTAGGATCCTTCAAGGCCTCTTCAACTTGGGTTGGTACTTGGATTGCTTTCACATTATTCACCCATGTTTGGCGTTTAGGCACAAGGTTCTTGCATGACAAATAATTTTCTATTGGATACTTTACTTTTCCTTTGGGAGAAAGCCTATTAGGAGGAACACCACGATTTTGCCTTGGTGGCAACTTATATGTACTTACACCATTATTTGGATTAGTTACATAAGCATTTGTAGTACTCACCTCAGGGATATTCAAAGAAGACACATTGGATGGCACTATCGAACTAGAGAAAGAGGGTGATGAGGGTTTCGCAGGTAACACTTCTTCCATTGATGTACTTAGTTCGGCAGGTAGCACTTCTTCCCCTGATGTACTTGGTTCGGCAGCAACTAGCTACTGGACTGTTGTAGCTTATTCGGCAGGACCTTGTCGATGGCCTGCACCTGCCTTAGCAGGTAGCAACTGAAGGCCCGTATCACTCTTGGTAGTTTCTTGCTGAGAGATTGGTGTCCCATTTTCATCCTTGTCATCAACACATGCTCCTCCTAAACTACATATCACATCCTTTGGTACTTCTAACCACCCAGGATCACCCTAATCACCACTAGTGTTCTCCCCTAGTGATCTGAAGGTGATGGGATTGAAGAATAAAAATACTCTGATTTAGAAAAAGTAACATCCATAGTCACATACATATGTTGAGTTTCAGGGAGATAACACTTATACCCTTTATGTTGCGGCATAAACCAAACAAAAACGCACTGAAGGGAATACGGATCCAACTTACTATGATGAATCTTGTGAATATGAACATATGCTACACATCCAAACACACAAGGAGTAAGAGTATTGGTGGATACTACAGGAACATGTTCCATCAATACTTAAAGAGGTATACGGAATTCTACAACCCAAGATGGCATACGGTTAATCACATACACGGCATAGGTAACAACTTCAAGCGAAAACCGTTTAGGTACGAATTCGCCAATAAACAAGGTACAAGTAGTTTCCAAGATATGACGATTCTTTCTCTTAGCAACCCCATTTTGTTGCTGAGTATGGGGACAAGTAGTTTCACAGAGAATTCCTTGATCTTGAAGAAAACCAGACAATTCATAAGTCATATATTCCCCTCCATTATCAGAGTGGAGAACTTTAATAACGGAGGAATATTGTGTTGTAACCATCTGAGAGAAAGATCGAAACACCATACTAATATCACTTTTATTTTTCATCACATATATCCAAGTCATACGGGTGCAATCATCAACAAAGGTAACAAACCATTTAATTCCGGAAAGAGTACTAATAGGAGAGGGACCCCAAATATTAGAGTGCATAAGATCAAATTGAAACAATCTTTTATTCATACTAGGAGGAAATGAAGCGCGATGACTCTTCGCGAGAATACATACCTCAGAATGTAAGTTTGATTCTTTTATTTTATGAACTAAACTAGGCAACATACACCATAAATAACCAAACAAGGCATGTCCTAACCAATGATGTAATAACCAAACTTCTTGTAAATTATTGGCATGAGATGCTCGAACTGCATTAGCTATACCAGGAATGACATCATCCACATAATACAACCCCCTCTTTTTTAGTGCCACACCCAATTATCTCCTCGGTCTAAATATCCTAGAGTAAACAAAAGAGTGGATACATAAGTACAACACAATCTAATTGCTCAGTAACTTGGGGAATATATAACAAATTATGAGACAACAGCAGAACAAGCAAGCAATTATGAAGGGAGAGGACCGGTGTAAGGTCCACAGTACCGGCCCCAATAATTGGTGCAATGGTGCCATTCGCCGTTGCTATATACTTCGGAGGAGTCGTTGTCACACAAGTAAACAAATTTTTATCAAAGGTCATATGATTTGTTGCACCAGAGTCTAAAAATCCAACTTGTATTCGTCATTGTTATAACACATGAAAGTTGAAACAGTAACACACTACAATACCAATACCCAAGACTACAGCACACACGGAGACCTTGCAGCAGAGTTACTCCTACAATTGCTCAAGCACAGTAATTGGAGATATGCAGCAATCGCACCAATACACGAAAAATTGCAGTACCAAACAAATCTGCAATCCTCTTGCACAATAATTAACCACTCCTCACACAGTATTTCACACTGCAATCCAAGGCAGCAGCGGAAAAATCCACACTTACAGGGACAATTGCAAAACCACAACAATTGTATGTTACAAATAAAACACAAGCAGCGGCATTTACAAGACAGAAGAAAAAGAAAATGGATTCACGTTGCAATTCCAGCAGCCAATCCTTTTTTCTTTTATCGAATCCTTTTTTTTTCCATTGTTTTTGGAAGACAACCCTCTTACACCGCCAAATGGTCACAGCAAGCAGATTGGAGCAGCAGCAGAGCAATATTACCACGAGGCACAATACGATACCTAATACACGGCACACTTGCTGCAATGAGTACAGCAGCAAAGACACTATATGCTACAATCAGTGCAACAGTTAATCCACGGTATACTTGCAAAAAACACAGCAATTGTACACGATTTACTGTATAGAATTCAGATTGGAACCAAGCTCTTGTTGCCAAATAGAATTTTACGTCTTCATTTTCACGTTTCTATAATTCTCAATATAAGTACATACAATCCTTGAGGACACAAATATATCCTTCCTAAAACATGACTCCAATAATTACAAAATATTTACATTCATTTTCCTTAAATATTGACTCACGCCAATAGATCTATCATCATATTACGTTTATTTTGTTTGGTTATATATGTATATATGTGTGTGTGTCTATATATACATATATATATATATATATATTTCTCTTTTTATTTGTTTATGTATATATAATTGTAGGTTTTCACTATTAATTTATTCCTCGATTTTTTGTTTGTTTATACGTACTTTTTCAATATATAAATAAAAATAGAAAATGCATTTTCTTCATTATTTTGTTTATATACATATGTATTAGGTAGATGTATGTTACAATAGGTAGAGGTCGACAATACTTTAGGTATATTGTAAGTAGAGTATACAAGCTTCATAGTTATAAAGTATCTGTCTTCCTATATAGTAGATATATCTGGAGGTAGGCAATACCTTTGTTAATCTACCCATAACATAGGTTTTTGTTCCTAGTCTATATCACATGTTTTGTTTGGTTTTTTTTATGTGCCTCTATTACATATTAATTACATTATCTACATCACAGATTTTTAAACTTTTTATCTACTTCTGACAATGTTTTTTTTTTATTTATACTTTTGATAAACTTATCCTATTTGTTGTATGGGGACTTTTAAATGTTTTTTATTCGAAAGAAGATTAAAATGAAACGTCACGTAACGATAAACTCGTTTCATACAAATTGTTTTTCAAGAGCTAATGTTTCAATGCGTTTGTATTTGGAATATTCTTGAAAGTTGTTCACTCTCTCCCTCGTTTCACTATCAATATTTTGAACTGATGAATGTCTTAGTGTTTATTTTTATTTACAAATAATAAGATAATTGACGTGAAACTTCTTTGTGCTTCTCTCTCGAATATATATACTGTTTGGGCCCAAAATAATATTGTTGGGCCGAGCATAGGGTTGTGCTCGGCCCAAAGCTGTGTCAAATACTATGGGCTGCCTGATGGATTCCGGGCCAGTTACCAGCGTCGGTCGAGTCCTATCCTAAGAAGGAGTAGTCCAGATAAATAAGAAGGGTCGAGGAAGTCTTGGTGCAACGAGGATTCTCGGCCAGCGAGGAATAAAGCCTCGAAGGGGGGTAAGTTCAAAGTCCTAATGGGAGTAGGGTTGTTCGAAGTAAAGTTGGAACGAGACAAGGACTCCCAATCCAGATAGGGGTTTAATTCGTTCTCAAGGAGTGGGTGCTATAAATACAAGAAATCATGTAACAAAATGGGGACCTTCAATTCAACATACAATTGCGCTGCGCAAAACCTCTCAAACACCTTGAGATTTTACCTTTTCTTTTTCTGCCAACACACCTTCAATTTGGATAAACAGCACTGTGAAGGCGACCGGCGAACATCTTTAGTTTGGATAAACAGCATTGTCACTGTAGAATCAGCCAGCCAAGGAGCATCTTTAGTTTGGATAAACAGCATTGTCACTGTCGAATCCTTATTGGCAGGGGTCATCTTATCAGCCTTCTCGGCGAAGTAGGGTGTCACGAGCTACGACATTCGACGTATCGGACGCCAAGTGATTTTATGATTGGGTATTCACAAGTAAGTTTCAGAGTTCGGCATTCTGACGGCTGAACCAACGTACATCACCTTTGAGTATTTATGTTCGTATAGTTTAGTGTCGATTTGACGTGCTTATACTCTTACGAACATAATCATGGTGACCGAATCAGGCACTGACAATTTGTGAACTTCGCAAAACTAGCAGTCTCGTCTTTAGGCTCTAGAACCTAAAGACCAAGAGTGTTCCTTCCTGGGTCGCAGTCGCAAGATTAAGAAGTCAGCAACGCGCTCAACACGACAACAACGAATTTTACTCCTTGGCCGAGCTCGACCGACGAGTTGGCACGCCCCGCATTTAACCAAAGGACTTAGTTAGCCTATTAGTTACTCGGCTTGTGCGCCACGTAGGTTTTGTATTTTTAGGGACAACATTTTGGCACGCCCAGTGGGACCATTGTGCTAGACCTTCAGAGTTCATGACCATTGAGACACGGTCCATAAAGAAGAAAACAATCATGGGAAAGTCAATAACTGACTTACCAGTGCAAGGCCTTGGGTAGGATTTGCATCCGGCGAAAAATCCGATCATTCTTGTGCCGCCCGAGGCTGCAAGTGCGACGCGCCGAGAAAATGAAATCTGTCTCGGCGGATAACCTCGCAATCCAGAAGTCCCTAACCAAACAGCAGGCATATTCGTTGAAGGAATAGTGGAAGATTGCGATGAAGATGGTGGGGAGAGTTATGATCCACCAACTAGGTCGTTTCTTCGGAGACGACTCGATGAACAATATCGACAGGTCGAGCAGTCGATTGGTCAAAAGATGAATGATTTACTAGACGCAATACAACAACGACACACAGACCAGGATGCTTGAACTATTGGTTAGTAAAGCCTTTGAAGATAGCCAGGTCAGCCAACCTCGGCAGCCTTCTGCTACAAATGTTCCAGTACAAGCCGAAAAAGGTTCCGCCCGGCTACAACCAATCAACTTAGAAAAAAAAGGCGGACCAGGCAATAGATTTGACGGACCAAGCCAGGGAGAAGAAGCAGCTTCATTCAACATGATCGAGGTCGAAAGAATGATTGACTCGGCCCTAAAGAAGGGACCGAAGTTTCAAAAATTCATCCATCCATACCTGGCTTATGTAGAGAGGTTCGAATACCCACGAGGCTTCAAGGTCCCCGATTTCAGTCTGTTCGCCGGAGAATCGTCCTTATCCTCGTTAGAACATGTGGCTCGTTTCACGGCGCAATGTGGAGACGTCAATAGTGACTTCCATAAATTGTGGCTGTTTAATTTTTCACTGACAGGCTCAGCTTTCGCTTGGTACATTAATCTCCCATCGAACTCCGTACAGAGTTGGGAGGAATTGGTTGAGAAATTCCTTGAACAATTCTATCGGCCGGGGATGGAAATGTCTGTATCATCGTTGGCTAGGATGGCTCAAGAGTCTGACGAATCTCCAATGGAATATTTAACAAGGTTTAAGTCGGCCAGGAATTGGTGCCGAGTACCTCTCCCTGAAGTTGAATTCGTCAGGATCGCCCTAAACGGTTTGGACGTGGAATACAAAAAGAAGTTCCTGGGGGCAAATATTCAAGATATGTACGAACTTGCTCAACACGTTGAGCAGTATGATTATTTGCTCCGAGAAGAGAAGATGTCGAAGTCACCATCCCGGGTAACATTGTATAAGAATCCCACGGTTAGCTATGCATTGGCCGAAAGCGAGGATACTCAGTATGCCAGTGCGGACGCGGCCGAGATAGTAATAGATAAACCTTATGTCTGCAAGGCATTAGCTCAAGTTAGTTCCAAAGACACCAAGACCCGTTCGGCCGCCGAAGAGATGAGTAAAACATCAAAAGTGTACACTTTCGATATCACCAAGGCCGATGCAATTTTCGATCAAATATTGGTAGCAAAAATCATCAAACTTCGACCGGGGCACAATATCCCTAAGGCCGACGAATTGAAGGGCAAAATATATTGCAAGTATCATAATTCTAATAAGCACGCAACCAATAATTGTGTTGTATTCTAAGACACGATTCAAAGTTGGATCGAGAAAGGAAAGCTAAAATTCCCACAGAAACAGATGGCGGTCGACGTCAATCCCTTCCCCTCAATAACAATTGGTATGGTGGATGCTCATCTCCCTAAAAACAAAGGAAAAGGGAAGGCCGAATACGGCCCGGTGCAGCATGTCCGTAAGCAGAATGGTCAACCAAGACTGAAGATTGATTTGTTTTCAAATGCACCACCTACGGAGCGCTCGGGGCCAACCATTGATGAGCCTATGACGGGGTCGAGTTCCGAGGAAACTCATGAATCAATGGTCTTATGCAACCATTGTAAAACACAAGTCGAACCTAGAAAGAGGACATCTTCGGCACCAACCTCAGGCCCACCATCCACGACCTTTACAAAATCACCAAGGGAACTTAGTAATGGTCCACGACGCAAAGTGTTTGAGAGACTCGGCCCACAAGTACGAACAAAAAACCTGGCCCCAGTCAGGTGGCGTCTTGACTTTGATGTACCTTACTCGCGCAATGCCAGCAGTTCGGGCTCGCCAGTCGATCGAAAAACTTTCAAACCACCCAGGACACCAGATCAACGCTGGTACAGTTACAATTCTCCAACTAGCCTATATACGGCGTTGTCTAAATCTCAAAACATCATCGCCAATGGATAGATTGCATGGCTCGGCAACGAGAAACGTAGGCCAACCCTGCCAACCGGTGGCAGCCAAAAGAGGCCGTGGGAAGCATTGATGATCGGCCAACCCTGACTATCATGACCATATTACTCGAAGGAAAAGAGGTAGCGGCTTGTGACTTTCAGACCACCATTGAAGAGTTTGAGAAACGCATCAAGCTCCTTCTCCGGCCTGGGGAGATGAGAGCTCGTCTCGAGCATTTTAGATAAGAGGCCGAAAGGAAACTTTCTCCGTTACCACCGCTAGAACCATTCATCAAAATACGACGCAATTTACACCCTTTATTCCTCGGTGACTCCTTAGAGTGCATGCGAGAGTTTCATGAGAATTATTCTGCCAATGACTTGTACGAACTACCCAAGGCGTGTCAGGAAGCCCTCGACCTAGCACTAACTTGCCCTGATGCCGAGCAAATTATCCAGAAAACTTCCGACCCAGCAATGAAAGCTAGATTCTAACATATACAGGAGGCTCGGGTCCTCGACTTTGAGGTCGATCCCTACACGGATATCGACACTGCCGAATTACCTTTTTCACTCGAAGACCTTCAGAATTTGCGATATCATTTTTAAGTTTTCTCAGCTATATCTCTCTTCGGCCTTACGGCCGATGAGGAAAAAAGGGTGGTGCGTTTGGATGCGTATCTGGACACAAAGAACGCCCGCATCGCCTACGAAGAACGAGCCCGTAAAGTACATAACCAAAATAAATCTTCGACAGTAAACATGGTCGAGGAAGACAGACAGAATAAGATAGACTCAGTCAAAACGCCTCAAGAGCCGGTTCTCGCTGAGGCACTCAAAAGTCCGATTGAGGATGCTCCAACGACTGATACTATGGTTACTTTTGTGGAAGATGACGACCACGATCCGATGGGTCCCTTGGTCCTTGAACATATGGAGATCAATATGGTCCACGTCCTACCGGTTGAGTTCCAACCAAGTACCCATTAGTTAAATTTCTTGGATGGGGACGTAGTTGATGAAGAAGCAACACAAGTGGATTTCGTCATAAACGATGACGATGGGGAAGTCCGAAACAGCAACAACCTTAAGGCAGCGTTGGCCGAACTATTCCCCCATTCCCCCTCGGTTAATCTCCAATATCTAAAGCTGTTAAACGTCACGGCTCATATTGAAGGATTTCCCATTTCTAAAGTGTTTGTCGACTACGAAGCCACAGTCAACATTATGCCGATGTCCGTCATGAAGGCCTTACGCCGTTCTGATAACGAGCTTATCCCATCAGGAATAACTATGAACAACTTCATCAGCGACAAGTCTCAAACCAAAGGAGTTCTCCCGTTGGAAGTCAGCGTTGCCGGTCGTCACCACATGGCGGCGTTCTTTATAATTGATTCCAAGACCGACTATAATGCATTACTCGGCCGCAATTGGATCCACCAAACCAGTTGCATTCCTTCATCACTATACCAAGTTCTCATTTTTTGGGACGGCAAATCGATCGTAGTACACCCAGCTGATAATCAGCCATTTGAAACCAACATGATTCAGGCTCGCTATTACGACGATCACGTCGGCTATATCACCCTCCAGGGTTTTAACAAGGATGGATGGCCGACAAGAATTTCGATACAGAAAGCTATTGAGATAGGCGCCGAGACTGTCCAACAGGATTCGGCGAGACTCGGCTTGGCTGATTTAATCACCAATGCCGATGATTGACGCCATCAAGCAAGAAAGGTGTCAGGCCGCGGTTTCATCGACAATGGAATGTCTGCTGGCCCATTGGTACGCCATTGCCAAGCAACCATATTCTGGCATAAACTTAATCGAATTTTTGGCCGAAGTAGATAACGGCCCCGTTCTATCTTTTGACAAAGTTCAGGCCGCACCAGCCAAACTCGAAGACAATCGACCCCAGGTTAAGAACCCATTGGAAGAGATCAATGTTGGCACAGCCGATGATCCTCGAACATTGTTTATCAGCGCGTTACTACCACCTTCTATGAAGCTCGAGCTTTGTAAATTGCTTCATGAGTTTAGAGATTGTTTCGCATGGAATTATCATGAGATGCCAGGCCTCGACCGAAACCTTGTAAAACATAAGTTACGTATCAAGGACGGGTGCAAGCCTTTTCGACAACCCCCACGCCGGTTCTCGACCGAAGTACAACTTGGCATCAAGGACGAATTAGTTCAGCTTCTAAAAGTCGGGTTTATTAAGACCGCTCGGTACATCGAATGGTTGGCCAATATCATCTCGGTGTTAAAGAAAAGTGGAGCCCTCCGCGTTTGCATCGATTTCCATAATCTAAATCTGGCCACTCCCAAGGATGAATCCACAATGCCAATCTTAGACTTGCTAATTAATGATGCAGCCAATCATGAATTGCTATCTTTCATGGACGGCCATGCCGGTTACAACCAGATCTTTATCGCTGAAACCGACGTCGACAAGACCGCCTTCCGCTGCCTAAGGGCACTCGGTACCTACGAATGGGTAGTCATGCCATTCGGCCTCAAGAACGCCGGAGCCACATACCAATGAGCCATGAATACGATATTCCACGACTTAATCGGTACAATCGTTAAAGTTTATATCGATGATGTGGTGGTAAAATCAAAGCGCTGCCAAACGCACCTGGATGATCTGCGACAAGCGTTCCTTCGCATGCGCAAGAATAATCTCAAAATGAACCCAGCCAAGTGTGCATTTGGTGTATCGGCCGGCAATTTCTTAGGGTTTTTGGTGCACCATCGCGGCATTGAGGTGGACAAAAATAAAGCCCGCACAATCATTAGCGCCCCACCCCCCACAACAAAGAAGCAGCTCCAGTCATTGCTCAGGAAGATAAATTTTCTTCACTGCTTCATCGCCAATTCGGCCAACAAGATGAAGGCATTCTCTACGCTCCTCCAACTTAAGGATTCCGACAAGTTCAAATGGCTCGAAGAACATCAAACGACATTTACGCAAATCAAGGTGTCCCTTTCCACACCACCCGTACTAGTTCCACCTTGTCTCAGCGAACCTCTTAAACTGTATATATCGGCAGCCGTTGAGTCCATTGGTTGTCTCCTCGCGCAAGATAACAATGTGGGGCGTGAACAAACTTTTTTTTATCTTAGCCGTAATCTGAGTTTACCAGAGCTAAATTATTTACCCGTCGAAAAACTGTGCTTAGCTTTGTTTTTTGCCGCATCAAAACTTCGGCACTACATGCTCCCATTTGTTACGCAGGTCATTGCCCAAACAGATGTGATTTGTTACATGCTCACTCGGCCTATCATCAAAGGCCGAATTGGGAAATGGACACTCGCATTATCCGAGTTCAGTTTCCAGTACGTCCCCCAAAAGGCCGTCAAAGGCCAAGTTCTTGCCGATTTTTTGGCCCAACACCCCTCTCCTTATGGTTTTAGGGGCAGCGACGTTGACATCGGTTTAGTCACAACTCACGATAACCATTGGACTATGCATTTTGATGGTTCTAGTACTTCGACCGCGGCTAGTGTTGGTATTGCCATTTAGTCACCTGACCACTACCGTTGGTGTTTTTCTCTCAAGTTAGATTTCAGCTGTACAAATAATCAGGCCGAGTATGAAGCTCTCATCATCGGCCTCCACGTTTTACACGATTCACAACCATCCTGCATTATCGTCCTCGGTGATTCTAAACTCGTGATTAACCAACTCAACGACATATTTTGTTGCATGAGTTGAACTTTAGTGCCGTATCACATGGTCGCCACCTATCTGGCTGAGTCGTTTGAACGGATCACATTTGAGCATATTTTGCGTATTCACAACATGGACGCCGACGAACTTGCCCAAATCGCCTCCGGAGCATAACTCACGAGGGGCAAGCTAAGCCGGGTAACACCCACAGTTCTGCGATCGTACCCAGCCTTGGTCAATCAGCAAACTTTCCAGCGCAATCACGTAATATGAACAAGGGTGATGTCGCTACCATCCTCGGGGGGACCCCGTAGAAGTATGTGTCGTCGAGGTACAACCAGACGATTGGAGAAAGACGATGCTACGATACCTCGATAACCCCGATGGGAAACAGACCAGAGAACGAAGGTCCTCGCCACGAATTACGTGTCATACCAAAATGAATTATACTGAAAGGGCGAGGACGGGTTACTACTATTGTGCCTCGGCCCACACTAAGCTGCCCAAGTGATGGCCGAGGTACATGAAGGAATTTGTGGGGCTCATCAATCAGGACGAAAAATGCGTTGGTCGCTTCGACGACACGGTTACTTTTGGCCCAGTATATTAAAAGATTGCATCGAATATGCACGGAGATGCATACCGTGCCAAATTCATGGACCCGTGCAGAGAGCCTCGGCCGAGTTACTCCACTCGGTTACTAAACCATGGCCGTTTAGGGGATGGGCAATAGACATAATTGGCAAAATCATGCCATCATCGAGGGCGGCAAAACATGCGTGGATAATAGTGGCAACTGACTACTTCACTAAATGGGTCGAGGCAAGGTCATACGCCGAACTGACGGCCAAAGAAGTATGCAATTTCGTAGAGGAAAATATTGTGACCAGATTCGGCGTGCCAGAAACGATCATAACCGACAATGGCACCATATTCACGGCCGATAGGTTTAGGGAATACGCAGCAAATCTGAATATCCGACTTGAGCAATCTACGCCGTATTACCCACAGGCAAACGGGCAGGCTGAGGTAAGTAATAAAGTGTTGATCGACATTCTCGAAAAAACGGTAAGAGAGAGGCCTGGGCTGTGGCATTTAAAGTTAAACGAAGCATTATGGGCATACCGAACTTTACCCCAATCGGCCACCGGAACGACTCCTTACGCATTAACTTACGGACACGACACTATGTTACCAGTCGAGTTAAGTATAAACTCATTACGAGTGATCGAGCAGAGTAGTTTGTTTAGTGCCGAATATAGTCAAGCTATGTGACAAGAATTAGAAGACTTGGAAGAAAATCGGATCGACGCGGGTAACTTATTAGTAGCACAGAAGAAAATTGCTGAGCGAGCGTATAACCAGCGTGTCAGACAAAAAACGTTCGACGAAGGAGAATTAGTTTGGCAAATGGTGTTGACTGTTGGGATTAAAGACCTCAGGTTTGGCAAATGGTCGCCAAATTGGGAAGGGCCTTTCATTGTTCACAAAGTTCTCGGCAATGGGGCATATCATCTCAGAGATCGGACTGGTTTAATTCACAAATTGCCGATTAATGGAAATTTTTTGAAAAAGTACTATCCAGTCACATGGGAAATGCAAGAATAAATACCATTATATTAATTCGTAGAAAAAGGTGAATAGATACATTCGAGAGGCTCCTAAAATAAAATAAAAAAAACAATTTTCTAGGGGGTCGTAGGGAGGAAAGTCTCGAGGGTAGCTTTCAACTCCAGCCACTTCACTTCGCTCAAAATTATCTCAGCTTGCCTCGTCTTCTTGTTAAGCTGCAATTGCTGGATATGCCGCACGCCGGCAGCGAAGGCCGTAAGCCGAGCTCTATTCGCCTCATAGTCCTTCTCTAGCTCTGAAGCAGCAGCGGACCTTTGCCGTTGAAGCTCAACAATCTGACGCTGAAGATCGGAGATCTTGCGATCAAACTCGGTCAATTGCGCTTTCTTTGTTTTTATCGCTTCCACCTCTGCCCGGCCAGCCTTATGCGCAACCTTGGCCGCCTTCAAGTCGTCCTCGGCCTGTAGAGCTTTTATTCAGGTAACCGCCGCTGGCAAGGTCGTTTAAGCACTCCCCAACGAAGTCAAGACCCTTGCATTGGAGGACTTGGGAGGCAGAGAGGGACAGGAGCTCGTGTAGCTTAACAAAAGCTTGGGCCTCAGGCACGGCCTCCACTGGGTCAGCAGGGGCAGCAGAGGAGCCGGCTACACCAGTCGTACTTTGAAGAAGAGCTTCGAGCTCTACTTCCCACGAAGGCTGCACATAAAGGAAAATTCGTAAAGGAAAATAAGATGCTAAATGCATGGAGTGCATGACAAAGGGATTGTTTTTAGACCTGCCGGGAGGAAACTTTGGCCATGCCCTCTGGTTCGTTGCTCAAACCCAGGGAACTTAATGGCCGAGCCCAGTGCCTAAGACCGCTTCTCAATTTACGCGGCCGGTGGAGGTTATCTACATTTGATGGCCACGACGGTGGCCAGGAAATATAGACAATGCCTGTCGGCGCATAAAATTTTCGGTGAAATGAACGTTCGGGCACCTAACATTTAATATTTCTTTAAGAATGGGGAGGTCTTCATCCTGTGGATGGAACTGCGTTTCAGCCGTCGCCTCAGGATCGGCCAGGGGCCTCTTCCCACAATCCGCCGTAGGGGGATCCGGTTGGACGGCTACCTCGACCACAGAAGGAGGATGGATGGGAGGAGAGTTGGCTGGTTAAGGGTGACACTCCAACGGGATCTCCTCGCTTTCATCGTCCTGAGAAAACTTTTGTTACGACTAGAAGGTTAAATAAACAAAGGATAGCGGTGGAATCATATCTCTTCCAGAATGACCGTCGGTCGTTGGATAGGGGATGCCTCGACAGGTGCGGCCGTTTCCCCCAAAGTAGGAGCAATGGCTGGCTCCGAAGCTGCAGCTGGTACAGCGGCTGGATCGGCCATAACCCCAGTCGTGGGAACAGCTAGAGGAAGGGGGTCTGCCGAGGCCGGGGCAGCTGAGATGGAAGGCGAGATGGCAGGAGTAGTCATCCCTGTGGTGTCGCTAGGAATAACATGAATCTGCCGGTCGCCTTTCTTCGCCAACTTCTTGACGCGTTTGGAAGGGCGAGGAGCGTCATCCCCCATGTTGGCGTCTTGGTGAGGGCGTTTGGCTGATAATGTCCTCCCAGTAGTAACAGTCTTCATAGGGACTAATTTTTTCTTGGCCACCGCCGCGGCGACCACCTCCGCCTTCCTCAACAAACGACTACCTGAGATAGCGAAGTAATCAGTAACAGGGGGCGAGAAATTGAAGTACAAAGGAACGAAAGGACAATGTACCTTGGGTCGATTCCTTGGGTTGGGCCGCAGGGGCTTGTCTGGGTCAGTCGTCGAAGATTCTGCTTACCACGTCTTCGACTGAGACGTCGAAAAAGTCACGGGTGTATTCGTCCCACCAGTCCCCAAAGGTGTCGGTACCCAAAGATTCAGGAACGGTTGGTCAAAGCCGAAATTTTCTACACTTGTCTTGAAACTCTTGTTCCGTCGTCTTACACTCCCTCTCGAATGAACCAAAGAGGCGTCCTCGACTTAAGAGGGAGCGAGAAGCGAGCAGGGGTACGGGGTAACCTTGGAGGTAGCCGAGCTGCTGGGCAACAAAATGGGGATAATAGACCTCCCAGCTAGCTCGGCGGGCATCGCAACCGAGGGGAAGGTCGCGGGCCAGTACGAATGACCCCCAATGTTGACGAAGATCAGCATCTTCGGTCCCGGCCCACGCTGCCATCGGAAGCCTAATCGAGGCTGGGTATTCTTGACACCAGCACACCAGGAACTCGTCGTCAGAGATGACGTCTAGGTCGAAGAAGTGTTTAAGGACTTCGTCGGCCCGGTGAGGAGGTGCTGGTCGAGAGGCTAGTTGAGGGCTGAGCGCTGCAGTACGTTGGAAAACGGGAACCTCAGGCCGAAGTGTGGAGAAGTAAACCTGCAACCAGAGTTGGAATACCAGAGGGGTCCATTTTGGTGCGGGTCAATTTTGTTGATGGTCGTCTCAGCCAAATAGAGGAAGAGATTGGTGAGGATGGTCTGACTGAACGCCAAGAAGTGACCACTAGCTAGGGCCTGAGCCACCGGCATATTCTTGACCAAACATTTGTTCGACCTGGTACAACATTTGTTCTCTCTTCCTAAGGCTCTCCTCGCCTTGGCCGGCGAAGTGGAGGATAAGAGTGTTGTAGTTGAAGAAGTCCTTAGGATAGCCGAGAGGGTCGAAAGGAAGGATCATGGTGTTGGTAGCCGAACACCATAAACTTAGGGCCGCCATGAGCAGTTCTTTATCCATGGTGATCTCCATGGTTGAGAGCATGATGGCATCATAAATGTCGAGAGCTTTCCACTCTTTGCTGAAGAATGCGCTCATTCGGTCGACCCAGGCGGCCCAGGCTACAATAGTCGAGGGCCAAGCTCCTTGGGGCCGTGCCAAGCACCATTTCAACCAATCAAACCCCTGCAGCAAGGGTGTTAAGCACTGTTCCTTGAGAAGGTTGGTGATGCACAACGACACTGCATCTTTGAATAGTGGACCCAGAATTTGGTGAGTGGTGGCTAAATCATTCTCGAAGCGTAGCGTTTTGATGGCGTTTCGGTCGATGAAGTCCTTGCATTTATTGCACTCGTCGGAAAACTTGGAGATGAAGGAGGCCATTGGTAAGGAATAGTGTGAACACGAAAAATTCCTTGAAACACAAGAGACAGGAATACGTGTACAAAATAATATTTTTGTGTTTAATGATTTTGGGGTTACGATCTCTCAAATTTGGTCCTCTGATTCGATCTCCGTAAGATGTAGATTTGTTGATCTAAGGGCCGTCGAGGCTTGATCTTGGATGAACAGTTGTAAGTTTCTTCAAGGGCCTTCGTGGCTTTGATCTTGAAGGTTGATGGAAGTTTCTTCAAGGGCCTTCAGGGCTTGATCTTGAAGGTTGATAGATGAGTTGATCTTCAAGGGCTTTTGGGCTTGATCTTGAAGAATGGTTGGTTTTCTTCAAGGGCCGTCGAGGCTTGATCTTGAATGAACAATTGGTTTTCTTCAAGGGCTTTTGGGCTTGATCTTGAAGAATAGATGTGTGGATTTTTTTGTTGATCCAAGGGCCGTCGGGGCTTGATCTTGAATAATGGTTGTGTGGATTTCTTCAAGGGCTTTTGGGCTTGATCTTGAAGGATGATGGATGAGCGGATCTTCAAGGGCTTTTGAGCTTAATCTTGAAGAACGATTGGATGTGTGGATTTGTTTATGCTGTTGATCCAAAGGGCCGTTGGGGCTTGATCTTAGGATGAATGATGAACACTTTCTTCAAGGGCCGTTGGGGCTTGATCTTGAGTTGGTGGAAGTTCTTCAAGGGCCGTCGGGGCTTGATCTTGAAGGAGAATTTGACGAAGAATGAAGAGTGCTTTCTCCATTCTTCGGGATTCTTGGGAATTTGGGGGTTGGATGCTTGAGAGCTTTAGAGTTTCAAAGCTTCAAGGATTTTGGATGTGTGGGGAGTATTCTCTTCCATTTTGGGAGTAGAGAAATGTATTTGTGAATTGGTTTTTGTGTGTGTTGGTGTTGGTGTGTTGTGAATTGGTCTTGGTTTGTGAATTGGTGTTTGTTGTGTTGTTGATCCAAAGGGCCGTTGGGGCTTGATCTTAGGATGAACGGATGATGAATGAATCTTCAAGGGGCGTTGGGCTTGATCTTGAAGAATGGGTGTATGGGTTTGTTGAGGTTGTTGATCCAAAGGGCCGTTGGGGCTTGATCTTAGGATGAACGGATGATGAATGATGAACACTTTCTTCAAAGGGCCGTCGGGGCTTGATCTTGAGTTGGTGAGAGTTCTTTAAGGGCCGTTGGGGCTTGATCTTGAAGGAGGATTTGACGAAGAACGAAGAATGCTTTCTTGATCCTTCGGGATTTTCTTGAAAGCTTTAGAACTTTAAGGCTTCAAGGTTTTGGTGTGTGGGTTTGTTGAGGTTGTTGATCCAAAGGGCCGTTGGGGCTTGATCTTAGGATGAATGGATGATGAATGATGAATACTTTCTTCAAGGGCCGTCGGGCTTGATCTTGAATAATGGTTGTGTGGATTTCTTCAAGGGCTTTTGGGCTTGATCTTGAAGGATGATGGATGAGCGGATCTTCAAGGGCTTTTGAGCTTAATCTTGAAGAACGATTGGATGTGTGGATTTGTTTGTGCTGTTGATCCAAAGGGCCGTTGGGGCTTGATCTTAGGATGAACGATGAACACTTTCTTCAAGGGCCGTCGGGGCTTGATCTTGAAGGAGGATTTGACGAAGAATGAAGAATGCTTTCTCCATTCTTCGGGATTCTTGGGAATTTGGGGGTAGGGTGAAGTAAATAGAGTTGGTAGGGTGAAGTAAGTGTGTGAGGTTGATGAAGTAAATGGAGTTGGTAGGGTGAAGTAAATGGAGTTGGTGGGTGAAGTAAATGGAGTTGGTAGGGTGAAGTAAATAAAT
Organism: Pyrus x bretschneideri; assembly: GCF_019419815.1. Lineage (NCBI taxonomy): Eukaryota > Viridiplantae > Streptophyta > Magnoliopsida > Rosales > Rosaceae > Pyrus > Pyrus x bretschneideri. The sequence goes on along the minus strand of NW_025999806.1, from coordinate 449,267 downwards.
GTTGTAATTTTAATACCTTGGTTAACATTTATTTCACTGAAATTTCGATGTCTACAAATAGAGTAGTGCTTAGGTTTAAAAATGGGGTTTCAAAGAAATGAGCTTGAAGGCGCGTAGTTTGAGCAAGCAGGAATGGCGAAGGGGAGATTTCAAAATTTCTGAAAGCGTGGGATACGAATGGTAGAAATTTGGGTATTTATAGGCGTTTTAGAAAGAAAATCAAACGTTTGGTATTCGAAAGCACTAGTTTGAATTGGGGGGAAATTTAACCGGGAAATGGCCCCAATCATTTCGGATATTTTGGGAACCTGCAAGGATAGGATCAGGGTTTTCAAGGATCCAGGACGCACGATTGCATGCGGCGGCGATTTTAATGCATTAATGAGGAAGAGACGCTTCGGTGGGTGCACGTTTTCGAGGGCCATGATTGAAAATTGTTAGGATTGGCAGAGAGTCGACATGTAGCTGTACGTCGGGAGTAACGAGGATAGTGCAATCATATCCCATAAATATGCATAGTAATGGTTATCAAGAACAGCGAAGTCTAAAAAGCAAAAGATGGTTCCGCTTCTTCAAGGTCGAAACCCGACCAAAGGTTGACAGTCAGTGACCTCAGAAGCGAGGGGGCAATGTTTGAGCCCGAAATAATATTGTTGGGCCGAGCATAGGGTTGTGCTCGGCCCAAAGTTGTGTCAAATACTATGGGCTGCCTAATGGATTCCGGGCCAGTTACCAGCGTCGGTCGAGTCCTATCCTAAGAAGGAGTAGTCCAGATAAATAAAAAGGGTCGAGGAAGTCCTGGTGCAACAAGGATTCTCGGCCAGCGAGGAATAAAGCCTCGAAGGGGGGTAAGTTCAAAGTCCTAATGGGAGTAGGGTTGTTCGAAGTAAAGTTGGAACGGGACAAGGACTCCCAATCCAAATAGGGGTTTGATTCAGTCTCAAGGAGTGGGTGCTATAAATACAAGAAATCGTGCAACAAAATGGGGACCTTCAATTCAACATACAATTGCCCTGCACAAAACCTCTCAAACACCTTGAGATTTTTCCTTTTCTTTTTCTGCCAACACACCTTCAGTTTGGATAAACAACACTGTGAAGGCGACCGGCGAACATCTTCAATTTGGATAAACAGCACTGTCACCGTAGAATCAGCCGACCAAGGAGCATCTTCAGTTTGGATAAACAGCACTGCATCGAGGCCGACTGGTTACCTATCCAAGTCTCGGCCGAGACGGGTTTTCGAATCTTTATTGGCAGGGGTCATCTTATCAGCCTTCTCGGCGAAGTAGGGTGTCATGAGCTACGACATTCGGCGTATCGGAGGCCGAGTGATTTTATGATTGGGTATTCACAAGTAAGTTTCAGAGTTCGGCATTCTGACGGCCGAACCATGTTCACCATCAAGATGTACATCACCTTTGAGTATTTGTGTCCGTATAGTTTAGTGTCGATTCGACGTGCTTATACTCTTACGAACATAATCACGGTGACCGAATCAGGCACTGACAATTTGTGAACTTCGCAAAACTAGCAGCCTCGTCTTCAGGCTCTAGAACCTAAAGATCGAGAGTGTTCCTTCCTCGGTCACAGTCGCAAGATTAAGAAGTCAGCAATGCGCTCAACGCGACAACAACGAATTTTACTCCTCGGCCGAGCTCGGTCGACGAGTTAGCACGCCCGGCATTTAACCGAAGGACTTAGTTAGCCTATTAGTTACTCGGCCTGTGCGCCACGTAGGTTTTGTAATTTTTAAGGACAACATATACATATATATATATATATATATATGGGATCGGATCAAGGGACAAATATTTTTACACTTCCTTTTAGCTTTTAGATTTTATATCATCCAAATGTCCTAATTAAAAGTGATGTGGAGGATTTGAATCAATAAATAACATGAATGATGACATGGAATATAAATAATCATAAATAAATAAAATCTGCAAAACATAGGAAGGAGGGATGAAGACCTCCATTGATTTCTTGATTGCCCAGAACAACCAAATTTGGTCTTTCTTCATGACAATTTGACCAAAGGAATAAAGACTGATAATTACAACTTATGAACTTTCTAAAATTGAAGATATCAAAGTTTTACCATAATCCAATTCTCACCCAAAGATACTAAGAATGAAGACTTAATTTGGGGTTTAATTTTGTTTATTTAACACAAGATTCAAGAGATCGAGTGATAGCTTGATATGCTTTGTGTGCTTCGGAATATTGTGTGAATCGAACTAAAGTAGTATTTAGTGAAGGTGTTGGAAAATTGTTTATCATGACATTGGGATTAGGTTTTGATGAACAAGTTATATCCTCAATAATTTTTGGACGGTGCTCTTGCAATTCAAGAGTTAACACCATAAGCACTTCTATAATTAAATTCTACTCTTACACTTTTCTTAAGAAAAATCTATTGGCTTCATTGCGCATATATATATATATATATATTATAAACTCCAGCATATGCGGTTTTAAAAATATGGAAATTGAAAGAAGAAGAGGAAGAAGAAGGATTGTTGAGTTTTTTCTCTTTACATGATTCATTTTCTTTTTTTGGTAAAAAATAAAATTACTTAAATTAGTTTATTTATCTATTTCCATGTCATTGCCATGTCAACGAGAACAATTTAAGTTTTACTTAGGGACCGCTAGATTAAACTAGATCTAAATGTTGGGAAGAAGTATAACAATATTTGTCAAAATCTATGTCCCTTGATCCTATCCCTATATATATATATATATATATATATATATATATATATATATATATATATATATATATATATCAGACCTCAAATCTAGAATTCATTAAAGACAAATGATTCTCTCAAATCTAGAATTTGGAACCTTAGAGATCTAGGGACATCTTCCAGCTATTCTGAAGAAAAGAAGAACATAAAAGAAAAGGATTAGGTAGACCAACCAATGTTTAAACCAGCTCCTAAACTTAAGGACTACAAAGTAGGAAATAATGATAATTTTATTGATGCTTTGGCAAAAAGATTAAGTTCAACAAAACTATCGAAGCCAAATGTCTCAGTCAGTACTGAAATCCAAATTGTTGATTTGGGAGAGCAATTTGCCGATTCAACCCTAGATCCATAGGTGAATAGGATAAGACAAGGACATAAGGTTACGAGAACGCCTATCCTGAAGAATTAGTATCGTAGGCCAACCCCAGTAGATCTTCAATTTGAAGATAATGATATGAGTGAAAAGGTACAATATGATGGAAGATCAATTGTTGAATGGAACATTGATGGACAAGCCGAGTGTCAGGTGGTTAATACCATGAGACATATATGATGTTTTCATCATCTAGTAAATTACAAAGAAATTCTAATAGAGCCATTGCACATGTAATAGTAGCAAGATTTATAGGACAACTTCACAGATGGTGGGATTTTCTTCTAGACGAAGAAATAAAAGGACAAATCCTTAATGCCACTAAGATAGTTGAAATTAATGGGCAACGGGTAGTGCAAGAAGACGCATTGAATACGCTAATTTATACCATTACCCTACATTTTGTTGGATCTACTGAACTCCAGCTTCATCGGTTTAGAGAACTCTTAATGAACCTAAAATGTTCGACTTTGTCTCATTTTAGGTGGTATAAAGATGCTTTCTACGCTAAGGTCTTCCTTAGACCTAATTGTAATGCTGATTTCTAGAAAGAAAAGTTTCTTTCTGGATTACCTCATTTGTTTGCTGAAAAGGTACGAAGTCGAATAAGAACAAAATTTGGAGGAGTCATACCTTATGACCTGTATACTTATGGAGAGCTTACCTCTGAAATATCTATTGAAGGTTTAGCACTTTGTAATGATATGAAGCTAAAACGACAACTTGATAAGCAGAGAGCCTTAGGATCAAAAGAAATGGGAGATTTTTGCGAACAATTTGGATTTGAGCCTAAAGGTCAATCTTCTTCAAGGAAACCCTTTAGGAAAAAAAGATTTCCTGTAAAAACTCAAAAGATAGGCCACATAAATCATCTAAACCTTATAGGTTCTTTCTCAAGTGCAAGTTGCAATTTCGCAAGCAAAAAAGAGGGAGAGAAGAGGCAGATAAAAAACCTTTTGTTTGCTACAAGTATGAAAAAGTTGGACATATAAGACCTCAATGGCGAATGAAAGAAAAGATTAACAATCTCAATCTAAATGAGAGTCTAAAGAAGCAATTATGCCAGCTAGTGTTAAATTCATCTGATCTTGAAGAAAGTGAGAACGAAGTTGCAATTCTTGAAGATGAAGAAATGTTTACATCATCAATAGGATGAAGTCAGAATATGAGTGTGCCTACAAATTAAATCTATGTGTTATCACCAAAGAAGAAAGTTTGATTTTAGACTTAATCAATAGGCTAGAAGATCATTTACAAAAAAAAGAAAAGAATTGGAAAAATATTTAGATTTGGCAAAAGAAAAGGAAAAGCCTAAGCCTAGCGAGAGACAACCACTTAAAGCTTATAGCTTCAAAACAATCATTGATAGAATAGCTGGAAAAAAAAAACAGCTAAGAAAGAACCCACATTATCTAAAATGCATCATGAAATTAATGTACAAAAGAAAAAAAATTAAGGGATTAAGGCATAGAATTCAAGTCCTCGAACTCCATCATTTCTTGCCTGAAGAAGAGGTTCGGAGTAAGAGCAATAGAATTGAAATTGAAAACGGTTTCAGCATCTGATGGATGACTTCACAAAAATGAAGAAAAATAAGCATGCCAAAATATGAACCAGTATTACAGCTTGCTGATCTAAACAACAGTATCTCGACCCTAAAATATGTTAGTAGCATCGACAAGGTAATTTCTCAAAAATTGGTATTCTATAATTACCTTTGTTATTAACAAAACTTTCAGGTTTTCTATCGAAACACTCATTGATTCAGGAGCGGATCTAAATTGTATAAAAGGAGTTGTACCCACAAAGTACTTCTCAAAGACGTCTTAAGGTCTGGTAGTGCAACTGATCAACCCATGAAAATCCAATATAAGGTGTTGGATGTCGTGGTTGTTCAAGATGAGTTTTGTTTCAAAACCCCTTTTGTTACGGTAAAAGGACTAAGCCATACTGTGATTTTAGGTACTCACTTTATCAACATGCTTTACCCATTCAAAGTTTCAAAAGAAGGTATTGAAACTAAAGTTGAAGGAACAAAGGTAAAGTTCACATTCTCTAGGAAACCTCAAATGCAGTACATAAATGCCATACAAAAGAATATTCAAAACAAAGAAAATTTTCTTTGTTCTCTAAAAGAAGAAATGCATATTAAAAGGGCTGAAGAACAACTCACTACAAAAATAGTGAAAGAAAAGGTTGAGTCCATACAAAGGGAATTTGAAAAACAAGTCTATGTTGAAATCCCAAGTGCTTTTTGGGATCGTAAAAGGCATATTGTCGAATTACCATATGAGCCTGATTTTGATGAAAAGAAAATTCCCACTAAGGCTCGACCCAATTAGATGAATAGTAGACTGATAGAGATTTGCAAGAAAGAAATCAATGAACTTCTTGAAAAGAAGTTAATCCAAAAGAGCTACTCTCCTTGGAGCTGTTCAACATTCTATGTAGAAAATGCCACTGAACTTGAACAAAGAGCACCCATGTTAGTTATTAATTACAAACCTTTGAATAAAGCTCTTAGATGGATTAGATACCCTATTCCAAATAAGAAAAATTTGTTAGATAGGCTGAATCATGTTGTAATATTTTCTAAATTCGAAATGAAGTCTGGCTATTGGCAAATTCAAATTGCTGAAAATGACAGGTATAAAATTACATTCAATGTCTCATTCGAACATTACGAATGGAACATAATGCCATTTGGATGAAAGAATGCTCATTCTGAATTTCTAAACATGATGAATGACATCTTTAATCCTTACTCTAATTTTACTATTGTCTGACTCTATATTGATGATGTTTTAGTCTATTCTAATTTGTTAGAACAACACTTTAAGCATCTAAATATTTTCTTGAAAGTGGTGAAGAATGCAAGTTTGGTTGTCTCAGCACGAAATATGAAACTCTTTCAAACCAAGGTTCAATTTTAAGGGCATAATATTCATAAAGGAATAATTTTGCCTATTGATCGAGCTATTGACTTTTCTAATAAATTTTCGGATGAAATTCTGGATAAAAAACAACTGCAAAGATTTTTGGGTAGTTTAAATTATGTAACTGACTTTTACAAAGACTTCGCCAAGGACAGCAAGCTGCTTTATCAAAGGTTGAAGAAGAATCATGTTCCTTGGACAAAGGAACAAACCCGAGCAGTTTGACTTTTGAAAAGAAAATTCAAAGAACTCTCATGTTTAGCTTTGGAAAATCCAGAAGCATTCAAAATTGTAGAAACAGACGCCTGATGAAGGCTATGGAGGAGTTTTGAAGCAAAAAACTAAAGATTGCAAGGAGTCTTTAGTTTGCTTCACTTCTGGTGTCTGAAAACCAACCCAAAAAAATTATGCAACTGTTAAGAAGGAACTATTATCAATAGTTCATGTAGCTACTAAATTTGAAAGTGACCTTCTTAATAAACGGTTCCTGACTAGGGTAGACTGTAAGGCTGCTAAACATATATTGTTGGAAAGATGTTAAAAATTAAGCATCAAACCAAATTTTTGCCAGATGGCAAGGGATATTGTCAGCATTTGATTTTGATATAGAATGCATTAAGGGTCAATTTAACTCATAGCTTGATTTCTTGACTTTTGAACTTTTGTAGGGCATACCAAAGGAAGAAGGAGCAAAATCTAGCTCTCGCTAGAAGAGGCTCTATCTCGATCCAAAGAGGATCTCCCTTGACCTCTTAACAAAATCCAAATCCAATCTCATCTGCTCTCCCTTATGACAAAGGCAAGGAGAAGGTTGTAGCTGACAATCTCTTCAAACAGACAATGGTGATTCCTCTGTAGAATATGGAGGATTTCGATTTATTGTTATCTCCACGACAAGTTGGTGAAAAATACTGTCGATATCATATTCGTCCTTTCCTAAAGCCAAGATATTGGTACAAAAGGCTTCTAATAGAAACCAAATTAGTTGATATTGTTCACCGATATAGAAGTGAAACAAACAACATGATTGCATTTTCAAAAATCACGATACTAAAATTTATCTCTTTAGAAGAATGACGAAATAGCCTCTATCATCTATGTCTACACTCTAGCCTTGATATGAGTCCAAGAGGGTATAATTACTAGGATTACTAGAAAGCATGGGATGTAATTTTATGCTTCCTACGCTATTCCCACACTTGGTTCATCCAGTTTCGTATGAGATCTCCAAAAGAGATTCCTGACTGGTTTAGAACATGGTTTATTGTTTGGGGTCCTCATTTGGATTATTTACCCCAAATAATTGTTGATTCTTTTCCAGATAATTTTAGCAAAGAAAATGTTGATTATCTTGAAAAAAGGAAGATGTTTCTATGGTTCAGGATAATATATGAACTCATTTGGATCCTGAAATGGGATTATGGTTTTATTGACAACAATCATGGTGTTTGGGATTATGGTTTTGTTGACGACGATTGATAAGCTAATATTTATATATATTTTACATCAAATTCACTTGTCTTTTCTTAGTTAATTCCTTATATTTTTGAGCTATTTACTTTGTTTTTGTGTTTTGTGGGATTTGTCAAGCAAAGAAAAGAAAAATAGCACAAGTGGAATTTTAAGTAACAAGTTCATCAAAACTGTCTGTGCAAATCAGCTGACTTTGGAAGCAAGTTGCGGATAGCTTAGAATGAATTAGAGAATAAGCCTTATATGCTTGGAAAGCTACGGATGTCTATTTGCTGGATCATTTCACGGATTGTTAATATCATGTTTTTAGAAAAAGTTATGGCCATTTTAACACTAAAAGGTTCCTAAGAGGCTGAGCAGTTTGTAATTGACAAGAAAGCATTGAAAGCAATAAATCCAATAAATCTAGCAGCCAAAACTGATGTAACCAAGAACAAGCCAACTGACACCTATTCAAATATAAGAGAAAATGGAAAATTAAGTGGGACTAATGGGCATAAAGGCTACCTAAAGAGTTACAATTGTTTTACCATTTCCTCGCACTTATTGTCATCACTAAATGGCTGTTAGTGGGGTGAGTTATGGAGAAGAAACTGGGGCAGCAAGCAAGAACAAAAGGACTGCAGGTTGCAGTGGCAAAGGTGGAAGAGAAAAGCAAAAAAAAAATAGAAAAAAAAAGAAGGCTGCAGGTTGCAGTGGAAAGGAAGGAAAAAAGACAAGGTAGCAACGTTGGGGAAGGAAGGAGAGGAAGGAGGAAATCTTGGCATTCTCTTCTTTCCGTTTTATCTTCTCAAACTCATGTCTTTCTTTTGGTTTTATTTAAGGATTAAGTGTAACTAATTTTTAGTAGTTAGGGGTTGTTTTGAAGCCCCGAATATGATTGCAAGTTTGTTATGACATTTCGTTTGAATTCGTTTTATGAATGGATGAAAATTGGTTCACTACTTGTCTCATTGATGAATTCTTTATGTTTTTTCTATGGATGCATACTTAGTAAGCATATCTAGGATTCTAATGCTATGAATATGTGTGTGCCTGCCCTTGTTGAATGAGGACCTACATATGTTCTAGTAGTAGTTGTTAATTGCGATTAACATGTGAACCAATTTCTAGGATAAGTAAGACAACACTAGTACTTACGATGCCGTGTGATGACTCAAACTCTTTTCGTTCTTAATGATTTCTACTTGTTAAATCTATGAACACGCAGTTCTAGATTGCATGCTAGGGACTAAGTTAAGTTGAAAACGCCATTCTCTTAACATACTACATAAGAAAGAGTAATAGGTTGAGTTCTAACATTGAGCCAACTTGAGCATCTTCATCCGGAAATAAAAGGAATTTGAATGAAACATAACACGTTTTTCTTAATTTGTGAACTACTTAAAATCTATTTTTGTTCTGTTTTTGTTCGATTTAATTTAAATAGCAAATCAGCTCCAAAAATCCCAAAAATTTATGTGAGTGTCTCTATGTGTCTAGTGTCTACATAAAATTTCGTAGACTTTAGATAAGTATAAGTTGGTCTATTAATTATTTTTCGATTGCTGGTCAGTAGGGACAGTAACCCAGTTTTTGTGACATTTTAAGTAGTTGGATAAAAGAATCTTCTGCGGGAAAGACCCTTATTTTCATATGCTACAATTGACAAATCTTAATGTTAATAAGGAAAATCAATAGGACATTTATGTGCTGCTTTGTGGTGTGCTTTTAATCCTATCAACAATTATGGTTTTGAATCATCTCAAGCTAGACGTTTTTAAAGCTAGAAGAATCTTGCCTGATAGGCAGAGTGCAGTTGAACCTTCCCGTTCAACCCCCAAATGATCATCTTCATCACAGACTGAAAAACTTAAATCGTTAATCGAGTCCAGCCCATCTTGACGGTCTAGATGACGATGAGATGGAATTTGAAGCTGCGTCATCTCAACATAATATGGACGAAGACTATGGTGATGACAATGAGGACAACTGCTATGGAATATGTCCTCCTATCCGTCCAAAGAAATAAAGCATGAAATGATTTTTTTCTCTGATTAAAGAGAAAATAATGATAAGATCCTGTCTGATATTTAGATGACACAATTATTCCTTTTTTGAATAATTGTCCTCTGGTTCCTATAGCGGTTTGTTGGTGTGTGTTTTCCAAGAATATTTCAACAATCCCATGTGAAGCTGAGTCAGTGCCATGCATAAAGTGAAGATGCCGCTCATTATTGTAGGTTGCTTTATGATGCTCCCCTGCCTCTTCGACACCTGGCTTTTGAGTTTGCTTTTAGTTTTCTATTTAAAGAGCCTCCAAGCTTAGTTGTTTGTGTGCTTAAGACTTTCACATTGTAAAATATACTATTGAGTGTTCTTCTTTGAGTGTTGTCTCTCTTTTCAACTTTAGTGTCATCCTGTAACATTGAAGATTAATAAATTAATGTGAGTTTGTGTCCCTACTTTATGCCTATTTTATTATTTTTTATTGCTGTCTTTACTTATCCTTTACTTCATCTTTGTGTATTTCAATTCATAAGTATTGTATAGTTATCTTTATACATATATTATCTACCTATTTATAGACTTAATTATAAATTAAAGCAAGATTAGACGTTTTTAATTACTCTAACGTCTCTGGGCTACACACACACACACATATACAGACCCTTTATGCAAAGGGATCCCCATTTTTTTCAAAAAATGGGGATTAGGTGTGGGGCCCACTCCACATTGAACTTCAATGATCCGAACCGTCTATTTTGTAAGTCTCGATTCATAGATCATCCTTGCAAAAATTTAATTCTATCCGAAACTATTTGCCTATTTAATTGTCAAAATAAAATTTCGTTGTTTCTTATATAACAAAGTATTCATTAATTTCTTTGAACTCAATTAGATGTTTTAAACATTTCCGATTTGGCTAATATTTTGCAAGAATGATCTATGAGATGCAACTTGAAAAATAAATAGTTCAGATTATTAAAGTTCGATGTGATGTGAACCTTACAACTGATCCCTATTTTTATAAAAAAAAAAGTGAGAATCCCTTTCCTTAAAGGTTATATATATATATATATATATATATATGAATGTGGTTGCAACTGACGTGAAAAATAGCAGAGATGCAACTGTTTTATTCACACCTCGCAATTAGTTTTTGGATTAACCTCGAAGACACCAAAAGAGTGTGTGAATAACCTTTCAACGGACTTATAAAAACATAGTATATACGCAGGTTTCCTAGCAGTGTGTAGAAATTTTTTTTTTAAATTATTATTATCAAGGGGATGGGGGAAGTTTTGAAATTATTATAATAATAATTTAAAAGATTAGAGCTTCAAAATGAGGACGTATAGGTAGAAACCAAACACTTTATTTACTAGGATACTGTGTAGACCACACCCAACATACTTAATCAACCCCCCCCATTTATTTTTTGAATTAAATATTATCGTAATGCATCTCACATACTAACAACCCTCACACCTCACACTCTCTACATACACCCATCACCCGAACTCTTTGTCGGTTTCCACGAACCAAATTTGTGTGCCCTTCCCACTAGATCGTCTTCTTCACCATGTACAAAATACCGGGAAGAAGCGGAGGAAATAATATTCATATCAATAGCCTAAATAACATTTCAATTTTTCTGCACATTTAGGTTTATGTCCATTTGATTGTTTCGTTTACTATCAATTGGGGGTTTCTGTCAATTAGGGATTTCAGATTTCGTATTTGAAGAAATTGGATCAGAAACATGGAATGCAAGCCAAGCCGTGCAAAAAATAGAATAGGATATTTGCAAGATGCAGTCTTAGCAAGTAAATTCAAAAGGTTGTTTGAGTGAATTTCGAAAGCTGGCCGTCATGATTAAGCCATCTCATTGAAGATGATTACTTCTATTGACTCGAGTAGAAATAGTGTGAGAAATAGGACAAGTTGCCCTAAATTGCATCATGAAACAAACAAGTTGCCCCAAAAACATATTCCTCCAAGTCAAAAAACAAGCAAGTTTAATTTGTCTGAAGAAATTTTAGCTTGTCAAATGAATATTATAAATTGTTGTAAATAGTGTGAATGCCATTGTAAATGTGAGCAATGAAGTATTGACCCTACCTTTATAACATTGTCAAAAAAATGTATTGGTAGGTTTGTTAGTTGAAAGGCTGTTCGCCTATAAAACAATCATCCAAGTAAGAGAGGAGAAGATATAATAAAAGAGGAAGAAAGAAAGAAAATGAGCGGAAGGAAGAAAAGATAGAAGAGAGATGTAGAAGAAATATATATACGAGAGAGGAAAGAAAATAGTGAGAGTAATCTTTGTGCTTCTCTCATTTCAGATGATGAAATAAGGTACTATTGTTGCCTTGAGGATGTAAGCACACTTACCGAACCTCGTAACTATTATGTCTTATTTACTTTATTATCCACTGCACATATATACTCAATTTCACAACACATTATCAACACAAGAAGCTCTCGTATCAGTGGAAAGCACAACGCTATAAATCCAGTGAAGTACTACCTACCTCTCACCTATGTCGATTGGAATCTCACAGATAAGAAATCCTTTTATTTTATCCTCGTACCTTTGTACGACTAGTTTTCCTAAAGCAAGTATATATCTTGTTGTAAGACTGTATATCATTATTTGCAGAAGCGAAAAAGTACAAACTTGAAATTCGCAAAAAAACCAACAATCGTATTACAAGCTTTGAAACTCTGACTTCTTGTGCTTGAGCAAAAATATTTCCTTCATAAAAGTTGTTCCTTATCCTCTCTCCATGACATATCAAACTCCTAAAAAGATTCAACGATGAATTCATTCCAAATCTTAGAAATATTTTAGACCCGAAATCCATAGAAAAACTGGCATCCATGTTAGCAGCTTTTAAACTCCAACTTTCTGACCTCGGATGCAAACACTTTCTTCATTAAACTTGTTTATTATCCTCTCATCCATTCCATAGTAGAGTCAGATCCAATAGTTTGATCTTCCTATAATTGTTTAACACTATCCAAGATGCATGACCACGGTTAAAAAGAAAAAAGAGAGTATAGTAAGTTAACGTTTACTTTTTCCTTATTATGGTTTAATTTTGTTATTAATGTGATTGGTATGGTATAATCTCTCATCCTATACATTATCTATATATAAAAGGGAGCACCCTAAAATGGTGAAACATTCAAAATATCATAAATTGCCCCTCAAGAATTTTAAAATGGCAAATTGAATTAAAGGGAGTTAAAATAATTCAACAAATATTAATTTTAATGAATTTAAAATTTAAAACATCAAATTTTTAAACTTTAGAGAAAAAAATAACAAAACTCCACGTTAGTGGGTGGTTTATGTTTAACTTCTAATTTATTTTAAAAATATATAATATTAAAAAAAAACTTGAATTTGTTAATTTATTTTGTAAAGAATTGTAAAAGAAAACTATAAGTTAAAATACAAAGGCCAATTGTCACACGCGTGACAAGAGGGTAGTATATATTATAATATGAATGATATAGATTGATCATCCTCATCCTTCCTATCTATATATATGATAAATTAGGTTCTCATTAATTGAAACTTTACCTTTTTAAAATTTTTTTATCGAAGTTCCTTGACTTCTCTCCATGTCATTAGTTGAATACTACGTTATTTAATAGTTATCATATGTCAATTCTAAAAATGAAAAACTTATTAATCATTTCTAAATATATCTTTTTAGTTTTTTTTTTTTTCATATATTTCTATTTATAATTTGCACCCTTTTTTCTTACTTGTACCTATATTCTTTTGAGTTTCAACTTGTACCCATAATTTTGAATTTTAATATGTATCCATATTTTTTGTTTAATCTGTGCCCTTTTTTATTTTTTTGTGACTGTATCTATGCTAATTATGTGTATTTATTTTATATTTAACTATATCAGTAGTTATTCCCTAAAATTTATTAATAATTAAGTGGGTACATTATTTTTTTGCTAGAGCTATGTGAAAAATAATATTACTCTATTATTGATTTGTGGGATATTAAATGCATAAATGTAAGAGTTAAATCCATTAAATGATACTAAGGACTTTGATCAAACTATTTAAACAAATAAGGTTCATTCTAACAATTAGGTTGACTAGGGATATGAACCAAAATAACCCATATATATGCATGTGGGTGTGTGTGTGTGCACGTGTGCGTGTGTAATGGCGCAGCATTGTCGCCCTTCTTATAATAACAATTATTATCTTTAAGTTGTGATTTTTATGTGAATGGTGCTAAATTAAAACCTTGTCACAATCTTTACTTATTCAAAAGCAATTTATTTATAATGGCAGGAATTACCGCCCTTTGCTTTAATTTATTTATTGTACTACATTTTGTCAAGATTATATACCAGGACCCGAAGTTCCTTGATCAAATTAGAATTTGAAGTTCCTTGATCCTCATTGTATATAAATATTGAACTTGAAGTTTCATTATATAAAAGATTGGACCTGAAGTTTCTTGATTCTCATCTTGTAAAAAGATTAGACCTGAAGTTCCTTGATCTTCATCTTATAAAAAGATCAGACCCGGAGTTCCTTGATCAAAATTAAAACCTGAGGTTTTTTAATCAATTGAGAGAACATCGTTTCCTCAACTAAATTAAAATTGTCACATCCCAGACCGGCTCCGCAGTAGCACGATATTGTCCGTTTTGGGCCTCGGCCATGCCCTCATGGTTTTGTTTCTGGGAACTCACACGAGAACTTCCCAGTGGGTCACCCATCCTAAGACTGCTCTCGCCCAAACTCACTTAACTTTAGACTTCCGATGGAATCCGAAGCCAATGAGTTCCCAAAATGCCTCATGCTATCTGGAGGTAGGCATGTACATATAAGGCACATCACCTCCTCTCTGTTGGTTGATGTGGGATGTTACAAAAATGATGGCCATAAGCACCGTAGTTCGCATACTAATAAAGGAGGGCTAGAAGGTCCTTGATTCATGTAAATCAAGACCATAAGTTTTCTTAATCCATTTACATATTAGATATGGGCATGAATTCCAAAAAAAATATGAACATAAAGGTTATGATAATGTGGATATCGAGAATAAATTTTGGGTACATATGTTTAATATTTAGACCTAAAGTTCAAAATATAAATAATGTCAAGAACTTGAAGTTCTAACACTTCATGTAGACATGTGTTTATATGGTATGAATTAATGATCGAAAGTTTCCCCATACCTCTTTTTATTTTCTTTCCTTTTTGGGAGTAAGAAAATGATAAACTTAGAAAAACTCGATTTAGTTACTATTGACATCTTAGGCAAGAAATACTTTACGGGGATGCTTGAGAACTCATGTGGAAGCATATGATATTAGGGAATGTCATTGATTCATATTAATGGAATCAGAAGTTTCCACAGTTTCCTATATCTAGCAAGCTAAACTAGAAGTTTCATGCATGCATAAAAGAGAGAATTTTTCTATATATACATATACACATGAGTTACAACTACAACGAAAAAATTGAGCCTTCACAAAGGTTGATCATGTGAAGTCCCAATACTTGGCAAAACTCCAAGAGGGAGAAGCACTAAATTCATTTGGAATATAACCACGAACCTCTACTGGTCAATTTGAATCCGACTTTCGAATACCTGTAGCTGGTGAAGCTTTGTTCTCATCTTTGTCGAGTAATTATTCGCAAATTTGTGCAACTCTTAACTTTCATACTCGAGTCCTCTAATCTCTTGTCTAAGACATGCCACCTCAGCCATTAATGATTCGACTTGGCTAGTTCGAGCAAGTAGACATTGGCCCTATGTTGGATATAGAGCTTGCACACTTAACACTGAAAGTCGAAAAGTCTTGAACAATCAATTCATCAAACATTTTTGGAAGTATTCTTTTATCTTTGGGGGTGAGAAGGTTCCTAACTATTACTGTGGCAATTATATCATTCTTTAACACTGAGTTTGCAACTGTAAGAGAACTATTAGAAGATAACAATGAAAGGCACAAGATATTGTCATGATGAGGCACATGTGCATCTTCCACAAATTTCAAATCAAAACAACATTCAGATGGGCAAGCCATTTTTAGAAATAATGAAAGAAAAACAAGTCAAATAAATTGAAATCTTAGAAATGCAACAGAGCCAATTTCAACAAACGGTCAACTAAAAACAAGTCAAATAAAATGAAATCTTAGAAATGCAACAGAGCCAATTTCAACAAACGGTCAACTTTCCAAATGTGCATTTTGGGTATAATTGATGCTCTATAAAAGGAGAGGCAATGGTCATTTGCCAAAAAATCGAAGGGACACCCTTCCCCGATTTTCAAAAGTCCGGATTTTTCTAAATAAAGTTCATTGGCATTTCTCAAACGCAATCTCAGCTTTCTAGATATCATGGGTAACTTGTCTAAATATCTCTGACAGTGTTGAAACACTTGAATTTTATTGTTCCAACAATACTACTGTTGCCAACAAGCGTGGATAATACGGTCCCAACTACACCATTATTTGCTATTAGGAAATTACCTATATATGTTGACCTTCGTCCGCCATGGCAAGGAAGACCTCAAAAAATGCATAACTCTTTTTCCTTGTCGAGAATGCATCTTTAACCAAGCTTCTCAAAATATTCAGTATTCCTCCTCTTTGAGAATACCTCTTTAACCAAATCCCTCAAGGTGCCCAACTTTCCTCAGCAAGAAAATATTATTGATCGAGAAGTTTTACATCAGCATCAAATTATTCTACTGTTTTTCTTCAAGAACAAAACTATCACATATCATCAGAGTCGAGAGTAAAAGTATCTCATATCATGCTTTTTTCCAGTCTTTTCCTTTGCCTTTGCTCTTACGTGCAAGATAAAGGAAAAGAGAGTAATCAGTTAGAACCTGAAATCAAATTTCTGGTCCAGAACTGATTGTTTGAAACCTTGCCCAATTGCTAACTTTACATTGCTCTTGAGTAATCATCTTCAACTATTATTGATGCGAGATTTTAAGTCACCAACACCTCAGAACAGTTGATACAATGTTGGCTCTTTACATTGAAGTTGTTAAGCTTGAATGAGTCATTAAAAACTGATGTTTTGAAGGATCATTGAAAGGCAAAAGGTTGCACACAACTTTTGTTGTGCAGGAGGCTGGAGCAAAAGGACCAACGATGAACCCATAAGACTTTAAAGGGAGAAAATGAGTGGCTAACTAAGTGAATGGAAGACCAAAGTTCAATGATGGGAATCGTACTCATTGCCCCAACAAACTCTACCTGAGTTAATGACAACCAAAGGACAAGAACGATTTCAATTATTATTTTGTCTCGTCAGTTTATATCATACAAATGATGTACAAAAAGGTTTTGAAAATTACTAATTAATTACCAAATGCATTAACATTTTACAAAGATACGGCATGGGTTAAAGACTCAATAAGACAACCATAGACTTGACACTACTAAATTGTTGCATGCCCAAAGCATGGCAATCGCCACATAGATTTAAGCTCCAAAGGGCAATCCACGAACATGGCAATTTTAATATGTTCCATGTTTGAATCATGGTAGACATGTAGGTTCCAATGAGTCAACTCCCTAAAGTGGAGATTAAAAATCCGAGCTCTATAACAGGCGTTATGATCCAAATTCTTCAACCAATTCATCTAATCCAAATTCCCACGACATGACATAAGGTTCTTAATTGAAATCTGAAATTGTAATACACTCATGTAAACATGAATTCTCATTGTGAAACTTGTTCATTTCAATGGAGAACTATATATTATGTGCCCGAAACATATGTCCATAAGTAAGTTCCTCAAGTATACACAGAAGCAAAGTGCTCTGTATAAATTTAAAAGGAGAATGTGTATGAAGTATAGTAAATCCCCAAAGAATTCAAATTGCTTAAAGTAAGCCCTAGAAGGGTAAAGCACAAATTACATGTACTCAATGTCAATAGATGGTATAAATTGCCTTATTGAATACTTTCATTACAATATTGTTGCAACATACTAAATCTCTTGGAAAAGTTGATATTAGATTGGGTCCTGAACAGTTTAGAATGATTATAAAGTGTTGAAAGGAATATTGTTTTGAGCTGCATATCGAACAATATGTCAATACGTTTCTTATCCATCAAAAGAATTATGGTATTAAAGAGCCATTTGTATTGAGGATCATGGGTTGAACACTCAAAATGATAATCAATATTTAAACATTAAGAAAGATCATTCATTCTTGTGAGGGAAATGTTGAGTTCATACTTGGTCCTAAAGTAGCATATCTTAGTGAAGTATGTGCCTTACTCTATTTAGCACAATACACTAGAGCAAATGTTACATTTTACATGAAACACAATGCCAATATATGGGTATTGGAATAAAATAAAGTTTATATATTGTTATCTCCAGGAAATATAGACATGCACTTGTTCTATTCCAAAGAACTCACTAATAGCGATGGTCTTATTGGGCAACCAAAATTTGAATATCTCTCTGGCCTGCATATAGACCGTCACACAGCAAATTTGTATTTATATATGGAATTAGATTGATCCTACATCACTCCAAATCTCTACCAAAGTGTACATTCCAAAAGTTGGTGCATGGTATTAGATTACGTCAACTTAGTAATCAGTTAGATTGAAGAATGCAAAACCAAGGGGAGATAATCATTAGGGGAGCACCCAAGACATGTGTGTTGTACTTTTTTTCCTTCAACTAGGATTTTTCATACTATGTTTTTCCTAGCAAGGTTATAACAAGACAATTGATATTGATACATGGGCATCCAAGGGGAGTATTCTAAATGGTGTTAATGCTCATTATAAATGTGTGTAACCAAAGTATGACCATACCTTTATAACATTTCAAAAAAAGTGCCTTTGTAGGTTTGTTAGGTTGAAAGACACTTTGCCTATAAACAATCATCAAAGCAAGAGAGGAGAAGACATAGCAAGAGGGGGGGAAAGAAACAAAAGGAATGAAAGAAAGAAAAGACATAAGAGGGATGTAGAAGAAAAATATCAATGAACTATACCAATGCTAGAGAGGAGAGAAAATAGTGAGAGTTATCTTTGTACTCCTATTATTTTAGATAATGAAAGAAAGTACTACTGCTGCCCCGAGGACGTAGGTACACTTGCTGAACCTCGTAACTATTGTGTCTTATTTACCTTATACTCCACTGCACACATATCATCAAATTCACAAATAAAGAGATATTTGATAAATTATTGTAATGAATTGTGTCGTTCACTATAATGGAGGGTGAAAGTGGCTTTGAGAGCTTGAAGAGAATAATGCAACCCTACAAATAATTTTAGTTGTATTCATAAGTTAGATGTTTTTGGGGAGGATTTCTTTAAGGGACAAAACTTTTGTACATTTGGTTTTGTGACAATTTTGATGCAAAATTATTATAACGGGGAAAGATTTATATTTTATTTACTCTTTTACCATTGTTCTCTCCATAATAGCGAGTCTCACAATGATGCTTACATTTGTGTCTAATGCTTAAATTATCGTACAAAGCTTTTCATTATGGCACTGTAAGATATCCTCCTCTTGCTACATAATTATGCTATTTTCATCTTTTGCTTATTTTCTGCCAATTGCTCTAGGCTTCCATCATGTTTCCGATGTTGTGCAGTTCTACTTCTGTCATATTATTCCAATATTGTTTATCTCTTTCTTCCAGCTCTGCTTGTCTGTCACCATCTTCCTTTATCTTATAATAATGTTGCAATTTTTTCTTTGATGTCTTGTGATTTCCAATAAGATTGATTGCAGATCTTCACTTTGTTGTAAATATGCATCACTATCTTCTGCTACTAATGAAACATCATAATTGAAATCTTAAAACTCTTCTAATGCTAAAAATTGGCTCCCGCGCTATCTTAAGATGTGTCGTTGTTTAGAAGTCCATCTATGGGCTGATATAAAGAATAATTTGAAAGATTTTTCATTTATTGTAGCTATATGTCTCGCCTCCTCTTTATGCATGTGTTTATACCTGGCACACTACTAATGAAGTTGATACATAGTTAATTTTATTTCTCTAAATAATTTTCTTCTACTTGATTAAGCTTTGCTGAGAAACTTTCTACTTGATTAAGCATTGCTGAGAAACTTTCTAACTATGAACTATGATTAATAAACATTTTTTCAAGATAACTTAAATCTAGTAATAAGTTTGGTGTGACTTCTACTTCATTATTCTCTCCCTTATGCTTTATAACTAAAATGCCAATTTTGGAAATTTCTCATATTGATCCTAGCTAAGGCCATGCTTGTTGAGGTAAAAATAATACTAAAAATCAAGAAGACAACACGTGGACTTTTTTCGGAAGAAGACAAGATTATCCTTATTAAATGGGCAATGCCCATAAATATTCTCACATGTAGTTCAACATCCCTTGAGGCTTGAACAGCTGCCTACGATATCACCAACCTCCCATGCTTGTGGCATGAAAAAGTCAAAGGCATTAAAGGTAGGATTAATCACCAAATCTTATCTTTAATACATTCCTGATTGAAGATCAAATCAAACAAGTAAAGAATCTTCATCACAATCAATCAAGGATACTTGCTTGATAATTCCATCCCACGGATAGCTCACCTGGCCAATCGGAAACCACCATGGGTAGGGCAGAACCGTACCATGGTCGGCCACCTCTCTATAAATACCTCATCTCCACCATTTATTGGTAAGCTTTTGCTACACATTTAAACCCTAAAACACTCACTATTGTTAGAGTTACTAACTTAGGCATTGGATACCCATTGGCTAAGCCCCCTCCAACTCTTGGGCACGCATGTGGCTTTGTCCTTGATCAAATGTGCCTATTGTTTTGTAGATACAAATCTATCAAGGCTGAAGACAACAGATCTTTACCACCACAATGCAAACTTCTAGTCTATAATCACAACTCTTTGTATTATTATAAAGAAGTGGTAGATATATCGTCGTAATAACATCCATCGCTGGTTTGTTTTTGGGTTGAAGATGGATTGATACAAAGCTATTTCAAACTGTAATTGTAGTGTTTTCAAGAGCTGTGAAACCTTGTTCAAGATCTCATAATGCACATCCATAAGCAGTAATCTTAATTTAGCTCTTAAAATTTCTTCTAGCAGGATTGTATTAGTTATTATATTTAATGGTACAATACTAAAAGAATTTGCAAATTGTTGTTGTATTGTGCTACTTTTAATTACCTTAGTCTAACGGTGCTCCATATTCGTATCTTCTACAAGCTCAGAGTAACCTCACGCTCTCTTATGAGCTCTTTAAGTTCCTGTTCTTCATTAGTGGACTCAGTAACCTCTTTTTTCTTATTCTTATACTAATTATATTCCATACCAATTCGAGTTCCTGCTTCAAGGTATTACTAACGTTTTGCTATATTCTAAAAGTCTGGAGTTCTTGGTTTATTTTGGTAAATTGGACAACTAATGCATCATGGCCCTTTGAAAGTGTGTGGAAACTATTTTGAAGTGAATGGATCTGATGTTGACTTTGGTGGAAATTAAAATCAAAATTATCAAACTCTTACTTTAGAACCCTAATGATCTTCACATGACCTAACCTCATGCTTGGTGCCTTAATCTATATATT
The DNA here is from genome assembly GCF_019419815.1 of Pyrus x bretschneideri. Classification (NCBI taxonomy): domain Eukaryota; kingdom Viridiplantae; phylum Streptophyta; class Magnoliopsida; order Rosales; family Rosaceae; genus Pyrus; species Pyrus x bretschneideri. The sequence goes on along the minus strand of NW_025999806.1, from coordinate 428,125 downwards.
TCAAAAATTATACAAAAGTACTTGTTCCCTATCGGTACGTCCTGGTACTCATGGTCTGTATCTCAAAATGACCTTTTTTTATTCCTTCTGCTATTGTACTCCTAAAGTTGAAAGTGGGTACTTGTGTTACTAGTCTATTCATGCTATTTTGGAATCTATATAATGGTGGAATTTTATTATGCATCGTCATACTATTGTAAGGTGCTCTACTGTTTTGTGGCCTTTTGCTATTTGAGAATGATGTTCCTTGATACTCCATTCTTATTCAATGAATAAAATTTGATAAGATATTTGCCAATGTATTATCACTAACTTTAATATGCTACAAAATTGGTTTAAAACCATTTCTTGTAATTGAATCAACAAAATTAACCTATCTTCGGACAGCTTGCTTATTTGTATGAATTTTATTATAATGAAAAACTATATTTTTCAATCAATCCTAATTGTGAAAACTTCATTCTGTCAAAATAAAAAAAATACTTAGAGTGAAATAATAATTCTTAAATCTCTAAATTTGTTGCTAGTAACCTAGACTGTATGTCAGTAAACTTTCATGATGAATATTTACAAACTTGTTCATCAGGCTTAGGTGATTCCTTATGGTTTTTTCCAGTACAAAATTCATGCCCTCCCCCACTTTCTCGTACTCCGCCGACGACCTTAACCATGAACAACGGCATAGGTAATTCATTTTTCCCTGGTTTTTGCTTCTCAGGTTCTTTATGAGTCTTTTTTTCTTCATGAAGAAACCTCTCTCGCCTGCCCCACCTTCTCATACTCCGCTGGCAACTTGGAACATGAACATCCGCACAAGTAAAACCCATCTTCCATTTTCCCTGGTTTTTGCTTCTTAGGATCTTTATGACTCTTTTTTTCTTCATCTTCTTTTATGTTTGGCTTAAATTCTGCAAATTGTAGTATTTTTGTAATGAAATTTGATGCTTTGATTTGTAGAAATTGGCTTGCGTTTACTGTGATTTCTTGTTTTGTTGCACTTTTGAAGAAGTAATTTTGTTAGAGGAAAGTTCATTTTAGTTGATATGTTGAATTGAATTCTAGGTCATTAGAATTTGGGAATAATTTTAGTAACTTTGGTGGAGTTGTGTGAATTGAAACTTGTTTATACAGTTTGTTATGATTTCTATTTTTCAAAATTCTATCTTGGTATTGATTGATAGTTGGGATGATTCTTTGCAACATATATATAGCTTCTTTAATCTTGAGATTCACATTAGATTATAAAAATGTTCAAAGCTTTTGATCTGAGAATGATTTTGAAGGATATACAATATAGTTGTTAAAGTTTTTTTTTAACTTTTTCTATACTTTTTTTCCATAGTATTGTTAAATTGGTCAGCTTGGAGTATCTTTTAGAGAAACTTCTGCTTACAGTATTTCATTTAGTTTGTGGTTCTTTCCCTTTCTTGGCACAAAATTCCGATGACCGAGCGAATGAGAGCTAGTTTTTTCATTTTGGCATGATGATGTCCTCATAGTAACACATGAGAAACGCTCAATACAGAAACATTTGTGTACCTATGGTTCATAAATGTGAGATATGGTGTTTAACAAGCACAAAGTTATTATCTTATGCTGAGCAGCAATCATGTTTGAGGTAGTGGAGTGAAAACTGTTATGTTTGCTTAGTTTAGTTGTTTCTGTTTAGGCTACAATTTCTTTTCTTTCTGTCAATGTGATTTCCCTTATAATTTGCCTCATTTCATTGGAGGGCCATTGTACTCCTCCACTTTATTGTACGCTTTCAGTTGCTAGTTTCTAGTTTGAAATGATAATCGAAAGAAAAATCATTTTTATATAATCAATGGTAATTGTTGTTTATGGATAAGGAACTGGTGAGATTTATATTCATGAATTTGGTTTTTGGGAAGTGGGTGCTCTCCTAATTTGATTACTTACCATGCTTCACTTGATGCTTAGATAAGATAACCTTCTATTGGCAATGCTTATGCAGTCTCAAGGTTAATGATGCTTTCAACTTCTTCAGAAGGATGAGCAAGAAAGGTTTGGGTCCAGTGGATAATATTGCAAGCTTCAATGCTCTTATTGATGACCTTTGTAATGCTTCTAAGCTTAAGGAATCATGTTTATTATTGTACAAGATGAATTTGTTATTTAAGTTCTGATGATAATTTTTGACAAATTTATGGAAATATTGTTGACAATTTGAATGTTTTAGCCTCTGTTGAAGGTTCTTGTAAAAGGCAAACTGAAGAAACTTAGAATAGTCTATATCCAAATGAATGTTTTCGTTTATTTTCTTACATCGTTTGTAAATTTGTTACTCGATTCTTTTATGCGGTGTTCTTGTCCATTTCAATTTCTTGTATTTCTTTTGTAGCTCCTATGACTGCTTTACTAATGAGGAATGCTGCCAGGATAAGTGATATTTCGAAGTTTGTTTTTTTTTTTTTCTGTACATTTCAAATGTGCATATTGTGAGCATCCAGTGAGCATGGTGTGTACATGCTATGTGCGTATTATGTGCATGGCTCGATCACGTTTTTTGCATTAAAGGAGGTCAAATTTGGGTTTGTGCTCAATTATTGTAGTCTAATTTTGATATAACATGATTAACAATGACACGTAATCCCACCCAATACGACGAACCTACAACATCAGGTTTTTGAGACTTAAGCGTGCTTTGTTCATGATTTGTGTTGTGCATCTTTTCATTTAAGAAAGAAAACATTGTTAATGTTACCAAAAACTTCTCCCTTTTCCATTTACTAACAAAAAGTTCATGACAACTAAATTTGAAGAAAAGTAAAGGAAAAGAAACAAATCTAGTCCCTATTAAAACCATTTAACATTTCACAAAAAATGTTCATCTCTTGATGCCATCTGCACAAATTGCAGCTATTGAATTTGTCATGGCACCATAAATCCCAATTGGGTCAAACTATGAAAGGACCTTGTGCACTTCCATAGTCACCGTATGCTTTGATGGCAGCACTGTACCCGTACCTTTAACTTCCCTGTCCACTCTAATTGTCCAAAAAATTGGTCATTTGTTTCTCTAGACTCCATTATGCTTACCAATTTTTGATGGTTGAGAGAATGTAGAAGGCTGAGGCCTCTCTCTTTTTCATCCCCACACTGGCACACCAAGATTGCACCGTAGACGTACGTTGATGCTTGATGACCTTTGGATATCGTCGTCTTCAGAGACTCAATTCCAAGTTCAAAGTTATTGTATCAGAAGTACCATCGCATCCTTCTGGTGTATAGAGCCTTGGGATTGTTGCACTCAATGCACCATTCCAAGAACTTGTACACTTCTTCATGTCTCCTCCATGAAGTTAGCGGGTCAACCCTTTCAAATCTCCAAATGTTGACTTGTTCAAAGATGCGGTCAAGTTAGGAGAGTTGGTTAAACTTCTTGCAAACCATTTTTGCTGAATATAAGGAACGAAATGAGCGGGAAGGAACCTTGGTAAGTATTTCCAAAAAAGACCTCGTCCAGAAGAGTTTGTATGAAAGTTGGGGTCATTTTGCCTTTCTTCATCGTTCTGCAACTGGATGATGTGGTTTGTGCTTGTACAAGCATGAATAAATACACCACCTCTCATGCAACCCAAAAGTTATTCATGCACAATTTCGTAATTAATTATAACAATTTCCTAATTATGCCTACTTTTTTAAGCTTTTTTGTTTGTGTATAACCAACTAGATGAGGTGGTTGAGACTTTACAACCCAACCATGCATGCACAATAACCAACCATCATCACTCTTAATTCAAACAACCTTCGAGAACCCAGCCTCACACCAAACCTATGGGACCTGTCATTGACTATTATTTGTACATTTTGGGTTCGTTTAAGGGACATGAAGATGTCATGTGCATATACTGTGCAATACATGTGCATGTTCTGTGCATAGAATGTGCATTTTCTTTGCAAGGTAATCATTCATGCACAATATCCAAAGAAAATAATAAAAAGATAGACAAACATTGATCAGTGGGAAAAAATGGCAGCAAGTTAGATCGATGACATGGTAATGTGACACCTTGGGCTGGTTTTTTGTAATTATGCTTAGTTTTTAAAGCTTGTTGTTTATGTATCTGTACATAGAAAAATTTAAAAGTACAAAGTCCATGGAATTATGAATTTAGTAGTACATGAGAGACAACAAAATTACAAGCTAGAATTTAAACGTTGCGATTACAACAAAATTAAACAAACAAAAAACAAACTTAGTGCCTATCTTTACGACATAGTATATCACAAAATATATTCACTTCTTGGTGCCATCTACAGGCATTACAAGTAGTGAATTTTTCATGGTCATATGCATCCCAATAAGTTCGGAGTGTGACCAGACCCTATGGACTTCCACAGTCACTGCAAAGTTTGATGGCAATATTGTCGTGTTACAGTTTTAAGATTCGGGCCCTTACTTCCCTATGCACCCAAAAACCTGATAAACACAACCGAAACCTCTCTCGGCATTCCATTACACTTAATTGTCCCAAGTTGTGATGGTTGAGAGAATGGAGAAGTTTGAGCCATTCGTGCTTGGAATCCCACCCGTGGCACACCAAGATCGCACTGTACACATACGTTGCTACTTGATGGCCCTCCAAGATTGCACTCTTATGCCACTGAATTCTGGCTTCTGCCTTATTGTCTCGAAAGAAGTATTGCATCCTTACCATTTAGAGGGCCTCGGGGTTATGACACTGGATGCAGCGATTGATGAAGGTTAAGACTTTGTGTGACACGCCCCATGATTTAAGCAGGTTGACGGTCTCAAAGTTCGTAATATTGATGTGTTGGTAGATTCGACAATCTTCGGCTATTTCCTTCAACTTCTTCGAGGCCATCTCCACTGAAAGAGGTCCATTAATGAGTGAGAAGCAATGCTGATGAGAATTTTGAGTAGAACGTCATAAAAAACAGATTGCATAGAAGAATAGGTGGTGCGGCCTTTCTTCATCATTTTCAACTTCTAGCTTTTTCTTTTTTTTTTTTGGAGGATGAAATTGAACTTGTGGTTTTGTAATAAAACAAAAACCCACAAGACAACTTAAATAGATGGAGAATAAGGGACATGCAAACAGTGCAACTTCCCATCACAAAAAGAATCATTCAAACGGTACAACTTCCCATGACAAAAAGTTAACTTCTTATGAACGTAATAATTCAAAAACAAAACGAGCCAATACCACTGCAGAAGTAAATTAAAGATAACCTTCCTCTGTATACAATGCATGGGCATTATATGCACAATGTATGCGCACTATATCCACATACTATGCACGCACTAAGCACACTGAATGATCTCTTATGGTCATGATATGCACAATTCACGCTACATCTTGAATATTGAAAACATATAATCTGGAATTAGTAAAATTAATATTTTGCAAAACCCTTTTGGGTCAAATTAAGTACCCAAATAAAACATTAATTAAAACCTGCTACTTTTGTCATATATTATTATTAAACATTGGGAAATTTATGAGTTGACATGAGGAAAAAGAAGATCGTACACATATTGAAAGCAATGCACATCTCAAGTAGGTTAGGACAAGACATGAGGATCATGTACACCACATCTACACCGCATCTACCTTGTCTTGTCAATTTGCTAACTAGTTTGCCAACCAATCTATTTAGAAACAAAGCATGGAAGGCGAAATTTGCTATCTAGTTTGCACTTTATTGTTTGGGATTTCACTAATATGAGGATGGTGCATTTTCGATAATATGAAACCCTAAAATAATGGGGTAAGTTTCATCCCTTTTGGCGCCTAGTCTTAAAGAAAATCCCAAGGCCAACATGCTAATGCCGACTGGGTTTACAGTAATGTGTGGAAAAAATTTGATTCTTGACGGGGTACAATACTGGGTATGTTCCAATTTGTGTTTCAGTTCAATTGTAGAAATTTCACAAAATTTTCTTGATGTATGCATACAACGTGGATATGATGTGCAGGCTGCATACATAAGGTGTGCATGTCTTGCGCACGGCATTTTATGTGCATATGACATTATAAGGTAATATGCGTATTATGTACATTATGTGTGCATGGTATGTGCATGTTATGTGCATATGACAAGGATACATAGTACGCATGTTTATTATCATAAAATACTTAGCTAATACATTGCACAACAATAAAATGTCATATAATCCCATTATGGTTGACGCGGTTCCTTTCCCTTCCCTAGTCAACGAGAATCCTCAAATCCCTTATTGCATTCCTCCTCTATTTCGGTCTTTCCTTCCCAAGAACACTCATACGACTTAATATGGCCTCGGTGCTTCTTGAACAATTCAAAATTTTGGAATGTGATCCTTTCTCCATACGTGTCAGCCTTCATTTCTTGCTTGCTTATACGATAAAGCACTTCGTTGCCTTCACCATTGAGGTCCACAAGCTCTTTTTCTACCTTCATTAGTTCATGGTTCCAATACTCAGCGATGCCCGTCTCATAGTTAAGTCTACCGCATACCTGATCTATACTTTTCAGTGGCATCAGTCCACTTAGCTAAACGATTATGTAGGATTTGCCTTCAGCGACCCCGGAAGTTAAGCATGTTCCATGTTGTACCACCCTTGGAACTCCGTGTTAAAGCCCTTAGTTTCATGTGGGAACTTGGACATGTTTGTGTTCTCAATTGTTTTGGCTATCTAAGACGTCTAATTTTTTAGGAGGGTTAATGGTTATTGCAACTTTGTGTGAGAAGCATATTTATACAAAAGTCTACCATTATGAGGATGAAATCAGTTGGGTAAAAGAGAGAATGTGTTGAAGGTGTTTATGTGGTGAGGATGTGATGCATATGACATTCAAAAGTTGGAAGAATCCCCACCACTACTTTTTTATCCCCCAACTTGAAAGATGCTTCCAAATGTTGTTACTTAGTGTTTTATCAAATCTCACACCCCCTACATCATGTTTTGCATGGGTTGTTCCAGGCATATCGTACTATTTTGTAATGGTGGGGACTATACATTCATAGTTTCAACAAGACATGGGTTCTAAACTTGGAGGTTTTTAAATCTTTTAATGCAATTTCTTTCATATTGAACTAAGACTTATAATAGACAAAAAATTTCAGACAAACACCCATTCCAGATCGAATTCACAAAAATTTGCAAGTTCATAACAAAATTAACAAATATTGAGCATTCTGTAGCAAATCCACAACACAACTCCGTGAATCTTCAATACCCTAAACAAAAATTAAAAAGCAAAAATCTTAAGATTGAAACCCAGAAATCTAAAATAACAAAACCCATAAACAAATAAAGATTTCCAGAACACATATCGAGCCCTCTTTTTCCTATCCCTCTTTTGTTCTACTTCCCATCTCTGCAAATCCAAAAAACCTAATTGAACAAACAAGTAATTAGTTTCAAAAATGGAGACAATGACTGAGTTAGAAAGAGAAAGAAATGAGAGAGAGAGAGAGAGAGAGAGAGAGAGAGAGAGAGAGAGAGAGACGAGCCTGATGGCAGTGGAAATATGGCTGTTGAAGCTTCATTGGCTGGAAAAAATGGAACTTTTCGGCCAAAATGTAAAATTTGGTACAAAAGTCATATCTTTAAGGATGGAACATTGATGCAAACAAGAAACCCTCACTTAGAAGCTTCACTCTCGACTTCCCTATCTTGGAAATTGTGGTCAGAGATTTAAGCTCAACTTAGAAACTCAGAGCTCACATAGTTCTCTCGGCAAAAATGATGAAATGAGTTGAGGGTTTTTAGTAGTTATAATTTCGGTTTTTTGCATGGTGTGCATAGCTTATGCACTGCCGGTTTGTCCTATTTATGTCCCAAGATTAAGAAATTGTCCCATTTTGGGGTATTTCCTGAAAAAAAAAAATTTGAGTAGTTTTTTTATACAAGTAGGTTTGGGCACTTTAGTGGGGTTACCAACCAACCTAAGGTTGGGTTGCGTTGGATTGGGTTGCTAACTTTAAAATTTTAATTTTCGGGGAATAACTAGACCGCCCATTCAATAGGTGTATTCGGTTAAGTTCAAGTATTATTAACTTGAATGAATTGACCTACCCGAATATCAACAATTCTTAAACATACATGTATATTACCTCGAAATTAGAATATACATAAACTTAATAATTATCAAACACACATTTTGTTATACTTTAGTTAAGCAATGCAATTTAAACATTATGTAACAATATGATTTTACAACACCAAATTCACATGATTTAAGCCTGATATGACATTTATTTTGAATTATTTGTCATTTATATTCACTTTAGGAATAAGAAAATAAATAATCCCAACTCATAAAATTTGCCTAGCCAAACCTTCCTTAAAATGGTTTGGGTGGGTTACTTTGCCCATTTTTTTGGGTGGAAATATATTTCAATAGTACCAAACCAAACCTATTGGCCTGGCTAACGAGTTAAAATCCATTTTGATCAACCCACCCAATACCCACTCCTCAATACAAGATATATTCTACAGGAAATTTATCTAAACTAAAGACTTAGGGTGTGACACTCGGCTAAGCCCAAGCCCAAAAAAATATCAAATCAAATCGGATAATACTTAGGTCACTTGGAAGTACCGAAAGAACTAACTCTTCAAAGTAGCCCAATTAAATTTTTACAATTGGCATGTCCAAACACTCCCAAACACTAGATATGCTCACACACAAACAACCCTCTTCTTCCTCACTGTCAACCCCTTTTCTTCGTCCACTTTGATCATTTCTTTGACGACCCCAACCTAATTCCTTTTATTTTCCAACGACCAAAGGCGGAGCCACATAGAGGCATGGGCCTATCTTGGAATTTGCCCTTTATATGTATTACCTGCCAACCATTACAATAGTTATCATGTGCCTCGCTGGTTTTTGGGGTTTTGCGGTTATCAGTGATCCTGGGGTCGAGACTTGCTGTATACCGAGTACCAACATCATTCAGATTTCTTAAAATAAGAGTAAAAAAAAACCTTATAATTTGTCTTATTTTTTAAGCATATAAGAACCAACCCCCATTTTTTTATTGTTATAATTTGCCTTTTGTGTTACCATATAAAAACAAAGTTGTTATAAACTTTGTATTTAAGTGTGATTGTGTAAATCCTAAATTAGATTTAATATTAGTTATTCTTCCTTATTAAGACTTGTATTACTTGGAAGAGAAGGATTCTTCCCTCCCTTAATACTATAAATAACGGAACTACGTAGGGGGAATAACACATCCTCTACACAACCCTACAAACACATCTCTCTCCCTACTCTCTCTCAACCCTACAAACACATCTCTCTCCCTACTCTCTCTCTCTCTCTCTCTCTCTCTCTCTCTCTATCGTGCCCCTTATCTTCCTTGTCAGATTACAATAAGCCACAATACGTTATCAGTACCCTCCCACCGTTGCGCTTAGGAATCTAACGTGGAAGTTTTTTGCATCAAACTAGTTCATCAATATTATCACGCAATCAGGCTCTTCTAAAACAATGGTTTTTATCTCGATATTTTTGCAGCCCTAATAGCATGAACATTCACCATAATGCATGACACAACTTTACGTTTTTTGAATTTTAGATTCTACATAAATTGTGTATGCATTATATCCATAATTGTTGAATTATGTGAATTGATATTGCCATAAATTGCATCAAGTATCTGTCCATGCATTGAAGTATATGATGAATATGCATTGAATTGCATCAAGTATTTGTCCATGCATTGAAGACACCGCAAACCGCTAGCTTCCAAGCCGTGTCGCTTCGAGCCACCAGCACCAAGCCTGCAGCCTGTGTGGCTAAGCCAAGTCGCGAGATCACAAGTCAAAGCCATGGGCTCCTAGTTTGAAACCCAGCAAAACCCGACGCCTTTAATGGCGTCTATACCATTGTAGGTAGGCATGCAGCCCAACTTTGACCTTAGGTCATTGTCCCGACGTCCTAATGAACGTCCCTTGTGAGTTTTGCCTGAGATTCCTTCGAATCTCATCAAATTTTTTCGAAATTTGGATTTGAATTTCTAGGGTTTTGGTTGAAACATTGAGATTTTCCTATCTCCATTCATATTTGTGATCCCCATTAACTCACAAACTCGCCCCAAGAATTTTAGTCCCAAAACACGGCCACTTGAAGCAGTGGCGCTGGACTTCTTCCCCGGTGAGTGCACCCACCTATGGTTGAGGTGTTTTTTGGTTCAAACCCAACCCCAGTTTGGCTTTGGTTTTTTCTTGGCCCAAAGTTAAAACCAATTATTAGTTTTGGATTTGCAGATTGCAGCCCACACTCGGCCCATGTGACACCAGCCCATAGGGTTATAGTGTCCCTGTGCACAAAACCTCACCAGATCCTTGCCCATAACTGGTGAGTCGGTCACCTACATCGTGACACGCTTGATCATAGCCCCCCAAGTTTATGATGTTCCCATATGATGCAATGCACTGGATTGCTACCCCAGGAACACCTACACTACGAAGCAATGGATCCGTGCCCTTTACGGGCCTTCTTGGATCTAGCCCGGAAATTTAGCTCTGTTTCTCCAGCCCATCCTCTGGTTTTAGGTCTGTAGCCCAACCCAGCCTAACCTAGCCCAATTTTTGGGCCTAGGCCACACAGTCTCAGTTTGCTCAGCCCATCCATGGGTTTTGTCCTATTATTTTAGGCCCCGAGCTTAATTGTTTTTCTTTTTTAGACAATTTGGGTTTTTATAATTTTTCACCCACACTTTAATTTTGGCCCAAAGTCCAAATAATTAATTCAATTATAATTCTAGACTTGAAGATATATTTGCATATTTCCTTGTTGCATATTTTTGTATATATATTTGTGTTTGTCTGCAAGAACATATAAACCTGAAGTTTATAATTCTTTTGAAACCCCAAGTTTATCAAAACATGCCTTGTTTGAAAACTTGAAGTTTTCCTTAAAAACATCACCCATGAAAACCCGAAGTTTTTTCTTGTAAACTTTAAACCAATAAATGTCTATTAGAACCTGAATGTTTTACTCCTATGTGAATAGACTATTTTTTTTTTCTCCATTACACTAACCACATTGTTGTCCATCTATTTTGTGATAGGGACATGTCGAATTTAAACGAACTCAACTTCACCACTTTAGAGGTCTCTGGAATAAACTACCTCAAGTGGGTCCAAGATGTGAAGCTCCACCTCACCATAAAGAATTTGCATCCCGCCATTGAAGATGAGACAAGCAACCCAGTTGGCGAAGCTGAGAAAGCTACTGCCATGATCTTCATTCGAAGACATATTCATAATGCACTGTAAATCGAGTACCTTGCTGAGGAAAATCCTAAAGCACTTTGGGTCCCTTTGGCTGATCACTTCAATCACCAAAAGGACATCTTATTGCCTAAAGCAAGACACGACTGGCAGCATTTGCCCTTCCAAGATTTTTAATTCTGTCAATGAATATAATTTTGAAGTTTGCCGAATCCAATCACTTCTTAAGTTCTATAATGAGAACTTAACTGAAAATGATCTTCTGGAGAAAACCTATTCAACTTTCTCTATTGCTAATATTGTCCTATAGCAACAATATAAGGCTCAGAAGTTCACTAAGTTTTCAGATTTGATCACTGTTTTACTTCTCGATGAAAAGCAAAATCAGCTGGTGATGAAAAATCATCAAGCTCGACCTACTGGGGTGACTGCTTTGCTTGAAGGACACTATAGCACAAACCAATGCCCAAAACACCAACATAGGCATGGTAGGGGCTGCTAGAAGCCACCCCATCAAGGTCAACAGAGCCAAGGCCCATCTAAAGGAGAAAACTGAGCCCAGAAGCGCCCTACCCTCACTCCCAAGGCCCCAAACTTCAAGAATAAGGGCAAGGCACCTAACACCATGGATGCAAACATGTGCTACTACTGTGGTTCAAAGGACCATTGGTCCCGTGTCGTGCTCCCCCGAAGGTTGTAGCTGAATATCATTCTCGTCGTAAGAAATTTGAATCAAACTTTGTGTAAGTGGATAAACCGAAGAGTACCAAAATAGACGTTTCAGACTTTCAAGAGGCTATTACCCTTATGGAAGATTAGAATCTTAGACATGAACTATATTGAATTGCATTTTGAGAATAATGGGGCCAAATTCCACCTAGTGGCCGAACCCCCTCTTTGTTTTTGGTTTAAGTTTGAACAATTTTCCTTTATGTTTGGATTATTTGTTAGTGATTTTTTTTTTTTTTTTTTTTGGATATTAATTTTTTTTTAATTACCATCCTTGAATACTTTAAATTATTTTGAATGGATATTTGTTTTTAGAACTTTTATGCATGTGGCCGATTCAAATTAATTTTATTCTAGGTATGACTAGTGGGAAAGTTAGTTGTCTGGCAGATAGTGCAACCACGCACACCGTTTTATGTGAACGCATCTATTTCACTAACTTTATACCTAAGAATGCACATCTGACAACCCTCTCAGGGCCATCCAACCTGATCGAAAGATACGATAAGGCATGTATAATGTTGTCCAATGGTACAATCTTGACCATTAAAAAGGCACTTTATTCTCCATATTCCAGAAGAACATTGTTGAGTTTCAAGGACATTAGAGATAATAATTACCACTCTAAAACCTATGTAGAAAATGAAGTTGAATTTCTATGCATCACTTTCTACGAATATGGCCAAAAGGGTATTCTAGAAAAGATGGAGGGTATACCAAGTGGTCTATATACTACAATTATACGCCCTATAGAGAGCCACTATGTGGCTAGCTCTACCTTTAAGACCGTGCATGAAATTACACTTTGGCATGATCATTTAAGACACTATAGACAAACAGCAATGCGTTGTATCCTCAAATCTTCACACGGGCATCCATTAACCAAAAGTTTAGGTTTGATTGAAGGAATCACATGTCAAACCTGCTTTATGAGAAAACTTATTATTAAGCCTTCTTATGACAAAATTTGTTCAAATCCTCCTATTATTTTCTACAAAGGATTCAGGGGGAGATTTATGGATTCCTACGAACCATTTAAATATTTTATGGTTTTGGTTGACACTGCCACATATTAGTCACACGTGTGCTTGTTGTCCACAAGGAACACTACATTCTTCAAACTGTTGGCTCAGATTATCAAGCTTAGGGCTCACCACCCTAATTATCTAATCAAATCTATTTGATTGGATAATGTTGGAGAATTCACATCTAAAACTTTTTATGAATATTGCATGTCCATTGAGGTTGAAGTTAAACATCCATTACCCCATGTTCACCCCCAAAACGGTATGGCAGAGGCATTTATTAAGCGCTTACAAATGAATGCTCGATCATTGGTCATACGTACCAAGCTCCCAATCACTGCTTGGGGCCTTGCAATATCGTACATAGCCATGTTTGTACGCTTAAGGCCTGTTGCGACCCAACCATATAACACCATTAAGTTGGTTACCAGATACGAACCCGACAAATCGCATCTGCGCATTTTTGGCAAGTGGTCTATGTGCCAATTTCGCCGCCCTTACGTAGAAAAATATGGCGTCAACGAAGGATGGGAATCTATGTCGGATATGATTCTCTTTCAATTATTTGTTACTTAGAACCTTTGACATGTGATATGTTTACCGCTCGTTTCGCGGATTGTCACTTCTATGAAACAATCTTCTCTTTGTTAGGGGGTGATGAAAACATCACCGTTCCTGAAAAAGTACACAAATTATCGTGGATGACTCCCACTTTGTCTCATTTAGATCCCTACACTGCTCAATCTGACATTGAAGTGCAGCCCATATTAGATCTTCATAGTGTAGCTTAAAGCATGCCAGATGCTTTTACAGATCTAAAATGAGTGACAAGATCATATGTTCCAGCTACAAATGTGCCTGCAAAGATGGATGTACTAAATGTACGACAGACTTCCCTCTTAGAGGCATGGGACACCAATTTGGCCGATCCACGTACATTAGCGGCTAGCCAATCCTCTGCCCCTAACAAAAGCATGGCAAACCACTTGGTTCAAAGGATCCATACTCTGGAATAGGAAACTCACGACACAAGCCCCTGTTAAGCTTACCATGAATTCAATTGTTGCCTACTCATTCTATCCAACTCATGAGGAAATTCTAGATTACAAAAGCGTCATTTAAGAGACGAATCCACCTCTCAAGAATCGAGAGATTTCAGTCCATTATGCTAGCTTGGATGATGTTTGGTGAAGAAATGAGATGATTATTGACGATGCATTAGCATATGCAATAACTACTGAGATCATGTTGAACGATGACATTGAACCCAGTTTTGTTGATGAATTTTGACATAGAATTAATTGGTCAAACTGGAAACAAGCAATCCAAATCAAACTCGATTTGTTTACGAAACATAAGGTGTTTGGACCAGTAGCTCCTACTCTTCCACATGTGAAGCCCATTGGCTATAATTGGGTTTTCATTCAGAAGCGTAATGAGAAGAACAAAATTTTGCATTACAAAGCTCGTCTTATTGCAAAAGGCTTCTCACAACACCCTGGGATTGACTATGACGAAAATTATTCACCCACTATGGATGTGATTACTTTTCGTTACCTTATCAGTTTGGCAGTTTCTAAAAAACTGAGCATACAGCTGATGGACGTAACAACTGTGTATCTCTATAGGGATCTTCATACGAAAATTTATATTAAAGTTCCTGAATGACTTACATTGACTGCAACAAATATTTCCAAACCCCGGAACACGCTCTCAATTTAGTTGACCCGTTCACTTTACGGTTTGAAGCAATCCGAAAAAATATGGTATAACCGTCTGAGTGAGTATTTAACTAGTCAAGGATATGTTAACAACGGACAATGCCCTCACGTGTTCATTAAGAAGTCACATTCCGATTTTGCGATTATTGCAGTTTATGTCGACGACATGAACCTTATCGGAACTCCTGAGTAGCTCGATAGAACTGCCACACACTTGAAGTCAAAATTTGAGATGAAAGATCTTGGAAAGACTTGATACTATTTCAATCTAGAGATAGAGCACAGTTCAGATGGAATCTTAGTACATCAATCGAACTACACCTAGAAGATGTTACGCCGCTTTAATGAGGATAAAGTGAATTCTTCGAGTACTCCTATGGTCGTTCGATCACTAAATGCAAAATGAGATCCTTTCCATCCAAAGGAGGATGATGGAGAGATTTTAGAGCCCGAAGTTCCTTATCTAAGTGTGATAGGCATTTTAGTGTACTTAGCTTCATGTACTAAACCTGACATCTCCTTCGTTATTAATCTTTTAGCAAGACATGGTAATGCACTGACACTCAGACACTGGACTGGTGTTAAAGACATCTTCTGTTACCTTATGGTACTACCATCTGGCCGTGTTCTATCCCTATGGATCCTAGAGTGATGATGCATCTCCTTATCTTGAGTCAATCCTCGCCTTGTTGGTTATGCTAACGCAAGATACTTATCTGATTTGCACAATGTGCGCTCGCAAACGAGTTATTTCTTTACTGTTAGAGTCACCGCAATATCTTGGAGGTCAACTAAACAGACCCTAGTTGCCATATCTTCTAACCATGCTGAAATACTCGCCTTACACAAAGCAACTCGGGAATACTTCTAGCAGAGAGCAGTTATAGGCCATATTCAAAGCTCTTGTGATCTTTACCCCGTCATTGACGTCCTGACAACGATCTATGAAGATAACGCAGCATGCATTGAATAGCTCAAGAAGGGTTACATCAAAGGAGACAACACCAAGCACATTGAGCCAATGTTCTTCTTCTCACCTCAACAACAAAAGCATCAGAAGATTGAAGTCGCAAATCCGTTCACAAGACAATATGGCCGACCTCTTTACCAAATCACTACCGAATACGACGTTTTAGAAGCTTGTTCAAAGAATAGGTATGCGTAAACTTTCTAAGTTGTAACATTGTTAGTTCTCTTTAGAATTATGTCAAACTCAGGGGGAGTATCATGAAGTATACTTGCTTGATCTTAATATACTCTTTTTCCCTATGATTAGGAGCATTTTTCTCACTGGGTTTTGTTACCTAACGAGGTTTTGACGAGGCACCCACCATGGGTTAATCATATCCTTGATGACATCCCGTAGACGTTTCATTTGAATTTGCATTTCTCACACATTTTTCCTTAGACTATGGATTTTGTCCCTACTTAGGTTTCACCATAGCCATAGGGTTTTTGGTGAGACTTAATTCCATATGCAATTTCCTACTTTACTTTGAGACTAGCGTGTTCCCAGAATCAGTGCTGACGAATCGATTTCCTCAACTCTACATGATGTCGAATCTACTTGAGTATTTACACACTCAATGGAAAGTGTTATAAACTTCATTTTTAGGTGTGATTGTGTAAATCCTAAATTAGATTTTATATTAGTTATTTTCCCTATTAGAACTTGTATTCCTTGAGGAGAAGGATTCTTCCATCCCTTATTACTATAAATAAAGGCACTGCGTAAGGGAAATAACACATCCTCTACACAACCTTACAAACACGTCTCTCTCCCTACTTTCTCTCTGTCATGCACTCTCTCTCTACCTGTCCAATTAAAATAAGCCACAAAAAAAGACAACTTTTTATTGTAATATGAGCCTTATGTTTTATCATAAAAAAACCATATCTTTTTTTTTTTGATCAATTGATATAAAAGAAGACCTATACAATTTCGAACAAGATCTAATTTTAAGACTTAACTTGAAAAATTTGTTCAAATCTTACATATTCACCTTTTATTTATCAAAGCTCAAAAACAAGTTTTGTTCTTATGATATAATCATTTCAATATTAAAAATTTAAGCTCTACCACCAGTGGCAAAGCCACGTGAGGGCGAGGAATGGCGGCTGCCCCTCCCCTCGCCGAAAAACACAACTGGAGAACAGGTTCAGCCCCTCCCTCGCTGGAAAATCCAGCCCTTACGGTCGTCAGAAATCACCATTAAGAGTGAGGATTCCGCTCCTCCGATCTTCTGAACCGACTAGTATTTGGGGTTGGTGTGATGCACTGCTAGGTTTTAATGCTTTCAAAGGAAGAAAACAACCTAATTTTGTTTCAAACCACACGGCGTTGTTTGCCTGTTTTTGGTTATTAGTCATAAAACTTGGTTTCTTTTAACGAAACGGTGCAGTTTAGTGGTGGGATCCTTTAATTTCTTTTTTATTTTTTAATTTTATATTGATGTGGACTTCTTTTCCATCCAAACTATGGTTTTAGGAGGAGGATTCTCCCCCCTCCTAATCTATCTCCCCCTCCCTCTCCTCCTATTTGAATGGTCACGGTTAAGGCATGTCAACATATTATATTGATTTTTTATAGGGATAATAAGACAAAAAACAATGCGTGAGAGGAGGGGAGGAAAGGGGATGGGAATAGGAGGAGAGAGAATCCTACTCCATGGTTTTAATTGATTATTGTTTCCACCATTTCAATTCTCTTTCCTCTCTTTCATTTGTTTAGACTAAAGAAAAACAAGAGGTTGATGCTTACTATTGGTCTTTTTTAATTCTTGTTATTTTTCCAGAATTTAAATTATTTCTATTTTTTTTTTCAATCCTTGAGAGATGATTACTTTGAGGACTTGTTTCATAATGTATATAAATTTGTGAGAAAAATAATATTAATGTTCCTAATATGGAGGATTTGCATTTTATACGCAGAAAATCAAAACATAAAGCTCCAAGACTTATAAACTTCTATTACTATCATGTGGACCTCTATTTTCAAGTTCTTCATATGCAACTCAAAGAATTGAATGATCGCTTCAATGAGGTAAACATCGAGTTACTTCTTTGTAGGGCATGTTTGAGTCCAGTAAATAATTTTACATCTTTTGACCAACAACAAAAAATAGTTTGTTTCGCTAAATTTCATCCTTAAGATTTAATTGAGAGAGATGTTTTTTCTTTTATTAGTAATGAGCCTAGATGTGACATTTTCGTAGCATGAAATCTCATTGGCAATAATTGTAACTTGTTTGTATTGATAAATAATGAACGACATTAATATTGTGTACTATCTAAAAGGTAAGCTACATTTCTTTGAACCGTTTACGCTTTTAAATTTCGCCCCTCGCCCTGAAAATTTCTGGCTTCATCACTGTCTACCACTCTTGTTAGATTAAAACTTTCCATGCCAGTACAAAACACAAAACCTTTAATTTTTCTCCCATTCAATAAGATTGCATTTATTTTGTTTAGTTTCTTTTGTATGGCTTAAAGGCTCCTCCTAGTCTGAATTTCTGGCTCTGCCACTACCGGCAATGACCTCCAATCCCTTGCTTCTCCAGCGACCTTCTCTGATTCTAATTTCTCTGGCAACTGCAAATCAACGGCCTCCTGCGATGGACATTGGCGTTCTGCGCTGGCCTTAACCTGTTGCAGCTCCCCGATGGACACGATCTTCAAGCCATGGCCAGAAAACAACAATGGAGGCGTTGGAGTCCTAGAGGAAGATGGGGATGTTTGGAATTGGAAGAGTCATTAGCTTTGTTTGGTTACAAGTTTCATAAAACCAAAACTTTAATAGGTGTCTTATTTACATTGGGCCAATCAAAGGGTCTGTATTTTAGGTACTCCTTGGTGAGTACCCAAGTATTGGCCAAGGAAACTGAGCACGCTAGCACACCTCTCACTTTGGAGAATAAAATCCCTTCCAATTTCCATGATAAACTGAAGTAAAAATTTCCTCTGAAGCCAGAGATCAACAAGTATTCTTCGTTTACAACTAAAAAAGAAAAGTCCCTTCCATCGCTGCTTTAACTGCTACTGCCCCAACTGACTGAATACATGTATTCTGGCACGAGGGCATGATCAACCGCGTCTCCGGCCAAGGAGTATTCGACACTGGAATGGATCCTGATTTTCTAGAAGTTCTAGAAAAGCACCCAGAGAACTCTGGCAGAATCAAAAACATGTTTTCTATTCTAAAAACATGGTTTTTTTGGGTTGAAGATGGACTGATACAAAGCTATTTATAACTGTAATTCTAGTTTTTTGAAGGACTGAAACCTTGTTCGAGCTCTCATAATGCATATTCATAAACAGTACTCTTAATTTAGCCCTTAAAATTTCTTCTGGCAGGACTTTAGTAGTTGTTAAATTTTTTGGTACAATACTAAAAGAATTTGCAAATTGTTATGTATTGTGCTAATTTTAACTACCTCAGCCTGACGGTGCTCCATATCCGTATCTTCTATCTTCTACAAGCTCAGTAGTAACCTCGCGCTCTCTTATGGGCCCATTAAGTTCTTGTTCTTCATTAGTGGACTCAGTAACCTCTTTTTTCTTATTCTTATATTGTCTATATTCCATACCAATTTCGAGTTCCTGCTTCAAGGTAATACTCACTTTTTGCTGTATTCTAAAGGTCTGAAGCTCTTGGTTTATTTTGGTAAATTGGACAACTACTGCATCATGGTCTCTTGAAAGTGTGTGGAAACTATTTTGAAGTGGATAAATCTGATGTTGACTTTGGTGGGAATTAATATTAAAATTATCAAACTCTTACTCTATAACCCTAATGATCTTCTCATGACCTAACCTCATGCTTGGTGCCTTAATCTGTATATTTCAAAAATTATACAAAAGTACTTGTTGCCTATCGGTATGTCCTGGTACTCATGGTCTATATCTTAGAGTGGCCTTCTTTATTCCTTGTACTATTGTACTATTAAAGTTGAAAGTGGGTACTGGTTGTAGACCTGGCAATTTCTTACACGATCCGTTAACACGACACATAAACGATACGAAAATAACGGGTTTCGAGTCAACACGATAACTAATCGAGTCATTATCAGGTCACACGATAATAACATGTTAATAACGGGTCCTTAATAGGTTTACACGAGAGTGACACGCAGGTAACCTGTTTCGACACGATAAGAAAAAAGTTATTTTGATGATTTTAATTTTTTAAACTGCTAAAAAAAAGTTACTATAAAATACAATAGATATAATGAATATGTATATATTGTTTATTAATTATTATTCTATATAAATTTTAAAATTTAAGTTTTATTTATTTATTTATTTTTATAGTATATTATAGACAAAGATTGAGATTAAAAATCATAAAACACATTAAAAATAAAAATATTAAGTAATTTAAAAATACCAAACACATTAAAAAAAATTATAATAATTAATTTAGATGTGCGAAAAATATGAAAAAATATGCAAACACTCGTAGTCGCATCTTCTACGATTTGAGGATGGGTATATGATTGTTTGAATTTTTAAAACCATACAAACTCTCATTAATAGTATTTTTAAGGGAGTTCAAAGTAAACAAAATTCATAATCATTAATGGATAAGTCTGAAAGATGTGAAAGCACAATAAACGTTCATAATTGCATCCTCAACGCTTTAATGATGATTACATGGTCGTTTAGATTTTTAAAACCCTCCAAATCTCATGAATAGTATTTTTTATTTGAGTGCAAAATTAATAATAATTATTGTAGAAGTGTGAAAAATGTAATCACTCGTAATGAAAAGCTTTACAATTTTCATAAAGGGGTCAACTCCGAAATTTAGTATGTATTTACTAATTTAGTATTATGTTTTACATTTTTTGGGTCAAATTATGTTTTTCATTTTCATTTTTATTGATTTAAAATATATTTTTCTTAACGGGTAATGGGTCGGATCATATTACCAGTTTACTTTAACAGGTATCACACGACACAACCCGTTAAACTATCGGGTATGACATGAAAACGACACGAACACGAGAAACACGACACGAATGCCAGGTCTAACTGGTTGTACTAGTCTATTGCTACTTTGGAATCCATAGAATGGTGAAAGTCCATTATGCATCATTATAATATTGTAAGTTACTTTGCTACTTTGTGGCCTTTTGCCATTTGAGAACAATGTTCCTTGGTACTCCCTTACTATTCAATGAATAAACTTTGATAAGATTTTTACCAATGTATTATCACTAACCTTAACATGCTACAAAATCAGTTTAAAACCATTTCCTGTAATTGAATCAACAAAATTAACCCATTTTCGGACAACTTGCTTATTTGTATGCATTTTATTATAATGAAAAACTATATTTTGATAATCAATACTAATTGTGGAAACTTCATTATGTCAAAATAAAGAAAATACTTAAAGTGAACTAATAATTCTTAAAACCTCCAAATTTGTTACTAGTAACCTAGACTGTATGTCAGTAAAAACAAACTTGTTCACCAGGCTTAGGTGATTCCTTATGTTTTTTGCCCATCCTAATGATGATGCATTTGTTTGAACTATTTTATAATTGCCATCTAATGGCAAAGTTAATGGTTTAAGCTTGGTAATTTCTTGCTTGATATTTTGAACTAGTTTAATATATTCACGATTGAAATAATTTTGTCAAGTTTTACTAGTTTTACCATGTAACACTGCTATTCTTCTTCTTAAATCAGGTATAAAAGAGTTTGGTTATTGGATGTGGGCTTACTGATAAATTTTGTATCTAGTGTTAATTTCATCTTGTACTTGATAATAATTATACAATAAGGCAAAAAAGACAATTCACATTTAAAATTTAACAATAAGTTAGGTGTAGAGATTTATTATTTCAAATAATCTCTATATAAATCTAATAAAAACAAAAAACAAATTGAGTAGTTTTTTATACAAGTAGGTTTGAGCACTTTAATGGGTTTACCAACCAACCTAAGGTTGGACTAGGTTGGGTTGGGTTGCTAACTTTAAAATTTTAAGTTTTAGGGAAAAATCTATTCAATAGGTGAATTGGGTTAAGTTGAAGTAGTATTAACTCGATTGAAATCAACCTATCTGAATATCAACAATTCTTAAACATACATGTTTATTACCTCGAAATTAGAATATACATAAACTCAATAATTATCAAACACACTTGTTTATATACTTTAGTTAAACAATGAAATTTAAATATTATGTAACAATATTGATTATGCAACACCAACTTCACATGATTTAAGTCTAATGTGACTTGTATTTTGAATTATTTGTCACTTATATTCACTTTAGGAATAATAAAATAAAAAATCTCAACTCGTGAAACTTGCTCAGCCAAACCTTCCTTAGAATGGTTTGGGTGGGTTAGTTTGCACATTTTCTTGGATGGAAATATGTTTCATAATGCCAAACCAAACCTGTTAGGTTGGCAAGCAAGTTAAAATCCAGTCCGATCAACCCACGCAGTACCCACTCCTAGATACAAGCTATATTCTACAGAAAAATTTATCTAAACTAAAGACTTAGGGTGCGACACTCGGCTAAGCCCAAACCTAAAACAGAAAGTCAAATCAAATCAAACTGGATAATATTGGATACTCACTGGCAGTGCCCAAAGAACTGACTCTTCGAAGTGGCCCAATTAAAATTTTACACTGTCCAAACACTCCCAAACACTAGATATGCGCACACAGAGACACCGCTCTTCTTCCTCTCTGTCGACCCCTCTCTTCTTCGTCCACTCTGATCGTTTCTCTCCGATCCCTCGCTTCTCCGGCGACCTTCTCCGATTCTAATTTCTCAAGCAACTGCGAATGGACGGCCTCCCGCGATGGACGTTGGCGTTCCCCGCCGGCCTTAACCTGCTGCAGCTCCCTGATGGGCGCAGTTGATTTACTGAAGTATGGTGTTGTTTGTGGTCATAATCACGATCTTCAAGCCATGGCCAGAAAACAAGAATGGTGGAGGCGTTGGAGTCCTGGAGGAAGATGGGGATGTTTGGAATTGGAAGAGTCACTAGCTTTACAAGTTTTATAAAACTATAACTTTAATAGGTGTCTTAATTACATTGGGCCAATTCAAAGGGTCAGTATTCCCAGTATTGTCCAGTCAAACTGAGCACGTTAGCACACCTGCCACTTTGGAGGATAAAGTGCCTTCCATTTTCCATGGCTGCTGCGAGGATATACTAAAGTAGATGTTTCCTCTGAAGCCATAGATCAACAAGTATTCTTCGCTTACAACTAAAAGAGGAAAGTCCCTTCCATGGCTGCTTTAACTGCTACTGCCCCAACTGACCGAATACATGTATTCTGGCACGAGGGCATGCTCAACCACGACTCCGGCCATGGAGTATTCGATACTGGAATGGATCCTGGTTTTCTAGACGTTCTAGAAAAGCACCCAGAGAACTCTGACAGAATCAAAAACATGGTTTCTATTCTAAAAAGAGGTCCCATCTCTCCCTACATATCTTGGGTTCCTGGAAGGCCTGCTCTGCTCTCTGAATTGCTCTCTTTCCACTCTCCAGGTAATTAATCTCACTTTCCAAACTTTTCAACTTCTGGGTTTTGGTTGAATATGATTGGGGTTTTGAGGTTTTTAATAATGGGTTCTATTGGGTTTTTTCTTTATGTGCCATTAAATTTGGATTTAATCAATTACCCAATACACTTCCAGTGCAAATTGATGTGGGTTTTTGAAATTTTAGTCTTTGGTTGATATATTAGTGATTTATGATATATGTGAGTTGGTTATGTTATGAACAATATTGTTTTGGGTAATTCGAGTCTGATATTGGTTTAATTGTGATTTTGTACTAGAATACATAAATGAGCTAGTTGAAGCAGATAGAGATGGGGGTAAGATGCTATGTACCGGCACTTTCTTGAACCCCGGCTCATGGGATGCCTCGCTCCTAGCTGCCGGTACTACATTATCAGCAATGAAGCATGTACTTGATGGACCCGGGAAAATTTCTTATGCATTGGTTAGGCCTCCGGGTCACCATGCTCAGCCTACACAAGCTGATGGCTACTGCTTCCTTAACAATGCCGGTCTTGCTGTTCAATTGGCTTTAAATTCTGGCTGTGCAAAGGTTGCAGTCGTAGACATCGATGTTCATTATGGAAATGGGACTGCCGAGGGGTTTTATCGGTCTGATAAAGTTCTTACAATCTCCCTTCACATGAATCATGGTTCCTGGGGCCCGTCTCACCCACAAACTGGCTCTGTTGATGAGCTCGGTGAAGGGGAAGGGCTAGGTTATAATTTGAATATACCTCTGCCAAATGGGACAGGGGACCAAGGATATGGACATGCCATGACTGAGTTGGTTGTCCCTTCAGTCGGAAAGTTTGAACCTGAAATGATAGTTCTGGTCATTGGCCAAGATTCAAGTGCGGTAAGTTAAATTTTCTGCTCAACTCTAATCTGATTAGCAGCTGATTGCTTATTTATTTTGAATGGGATGATGTCTGGTTGTTTAGGATATGTGTTTACTGTCTACAATATCTTTCCTATGGAAGAACTTAAAGTTTAATCATGAAATATCTGAATATCTGCCTCACTGTGCTATAAAATATCAGGGTTTTTTTTGTCATTATATCTTTCCAATATTCGGGGCGGAGAGTTCAAATTATAGGACGTCTCGAAGGCAGTAGCTACCGTTGTGATTATAATGAAAATTCGTCTTGCTTAACAAAACTGAAATTCTCATCATCTTTAGGTCAAAAACTCCCATCATCCTTAAAATAGCCGTTTGTCTATAGGAATTACTTTTGGCATATTTGATTTTTCATAAATCCGTCGTGTCCCGAACTTCAAGCTTTTCTTTTGCTAGTTCAAAAGAAATTTATTGTTATTGTCAACAAAACCTGAAGTAGTTCATAGTATAACACTGCTTGTGCTTAGTTTGATCCAAATGGAAGGCAATGCTTGACAATGGAGGGTTATAAAGAGATTGGCCGGATGGTTCGGGGCCTGGTCGATAGACACTGCAGAGGACGTCTTCTGATTATCCAAGAAGGTGGATATCATGTTACCTACTCAGCCTATTGTCTTCATGCAACACTTGAAGGTGTGCTTAACCTACCAGTTTCTTTATTATCTGATCCCATTGCTTATTACCCAGAGGATAAGGCATTTGTTGTAGAAGTAATTAAATCTATAAAAAAGTTCCAGAAAGACAATGTACCGTTTTTAATTGAAGATTAATTTGGACATTGCTTTTAGGCAACCTTATTCTATATTTGTATTCTGTCGATGATACATGAATGTTATATTCGAATGAAAGGAAATCTTGTTGCGTATGCTTCACTGTTTCTGTATGAACACCCGAATATTGAAGTACACCTACCAATATTCCGATGGAAGAAAAAACACATATTCCTGTGAATGCATTTAGTCTTCGTATTATATGGTTTAATGTGCCTTCAATGTTTGTTGCTACATTAAGGTTGAAAAGAATGTCTGTTACTTAGGATTAACCAATAACAGCATACATACAAATGCTTTCCTTTTCTCTTGCACCATTGTTGTTGTCAATGCTTTGCGTTGCGTAGACTAGCTCTTCCCCAAAAGTACCTCCTTTGTTTCTTATGATGTTCTTTTCTAGTGTTGGACTAGCTTTCTAAATTCTCCAAGTTTTGTTTAGTTTTGTTTGTTTTTGATTTTTTTTTTTTTTTTTTTTTTGGACAAACGATAGTATATACACTAAGGGATGCGGGAGTAGGCTAAACCTCACAATAGGCTAGCAATAATGTGGTTCAAATTCGCTTTTAGCGAGAATCGAACATAAGACCTCTCACTTACAAGTAAAGAGGAATACCAGTAAACCGTAATACTAAGTGGCACTACATGTTCTGTTTTTAGAATGAAAGCACAGGCAATGCGTCTTCTTTGCAGGCTCTATTAGTCAATGCCCGATTTGTGAACTCTTTTGTCTTATGGACTCACGGCAGGAATTTTTTTCGTGTGTTGTTCCATGAAACTATGTTAAATATGAGTCAACCGTTGTGCTAATAGCCCTTTTGCTTATAGTCCAGCATAAAATTTCTAGTTTACTGGTTAATCCTTGTGCTAATAGTCCTTTTCACTGGTCCCAAATAAGTGATTCGTAGTTGTAGCTTATTGAAAGCTGTTGGAGATGAATCTTTATATTCACTTTTAAGTGGTTTATACTATTTATTTTCTTGTTCATTGCATCTATTGATGTGTTTGTCGATACTTCACCATGGTGACATCCTATGGTTTTACAAACTAAGGAGCCGTTTGATAACCATTTCACTTTTAATTTTTTGTTTTTACTTATGTTGTTTCATATTGAGAATGTATTTGGAAGAAAAAAGGGAAGAAGGATGGTGAGAGGGGGGAAGGCGTAAACAAGAAAAATGAAAACAAAATCTGGAAAGTGAAAACAATTTGAAATAGTTTTTGGATTTTAGTTATAGTTTGGTGTTACTTTCATATTACATTCTCCGTACATCTCTTCCACCATCCTTTCTCTACTCTTGTATTTCTCCTATGTATTTATCCCATATCTCTAACACAAAAATTAAAAATGAAGTAAGAAATGGTTATCAAAGGGACCTTTAGATGTTTGCCGTAATGGGAAAATAGATTAAGGCAGTCTCTAATGGATAACTTTCATTACCTAATGGACAAGAGCATTTGCCCTTCAAGCTGATTCTCGTCAGTAAGTGGCAACTGCAAACCCAGAACACAGTGGATTAAAGAGGAAGGCCCCAACCACCACAACAATCCATCACTTGCAGGACGCTCGTCTGTTAAATGCTATTAAAGCTCCATTAAATTTAATAACGAAATCCATATAAAATTCCTTTAAATATGGAATTTATGTGAATCCACTAAAATTTATAGACTGCATGGAAATATATAATTTTATTATAATCTAGCAAAGAGAAATGTTAAGGAAAGACTAAAAAATGAAACTCTCCATGGACTCTTCACCCCGACTAATAGGATCTGATTTTGTCTATATTCGGATCAGATACAACTCCATCTGATACAACTTTGCTCAAAGCTGGTGAGTTCATAACCGGATTTCTGAGATAATTGTATTTGGATTAGACTTACTCTGGCCATGAAAAATCATGGTCCCACAATACATGTTAACGCTATATTAGAATCAACAGGTGCATAATTTTTTTAAGATATATTTCCTTACAAAGAATACAAATATGGTTCTAACTAAAGTAGTATTCAAGATCATAGTCATGATGACGCCTCTTCTTCGGGTATCCAACAAAATAATGTGTAACCAAAGAAAGGAAAACTGAACAAAGTTTCTACAAATTTTGGACCATATTTCATTGCCCACTTGAGACCTGGTATTCGTGTTGTGTTTTTCGTGTTCATGTCATTTTCGTGACATACCCAATATCTTAACAGATCATATCATGTAGCACCCATTAAGGTAAACGAGTAATATGACTTGACCAGAAATCGACCCATTAATATTATCAGGTAATATGACCCGACCTGTTAAATATATTTTAAATCAATAAATAATGGAAATGAGAAACATAATTTGACCCCAAAAAAATTGTAAAACATAATACTAAATTAGTATATGCATACCGCATTGTCACATAAATAAATATTACTTCAAAACATTAAAAAAAAATTAAAAAAATAATAATAAAATAAAAAATAAATTAAAAAAAACATTTAAGGATGTGCAAAATGAAGGAAGTTGCTTTTCAAGATTGAGGAACCTTGCATGTCTTTTACTATAAAACCCTTTAATTTTCATCAATCACCAAAGGAAATGGTATTGGAACTTTGGCTTGATATATTGTTTTAAGAGTTATATTGACGATGTTTTCATTAAGGCTTTCCACATTAAGCATCTAAACGACCATGTAACCATCGTCTAAGTGTAGATGATAGAATCACAAGCGTTTTTATATGCTTTCACATTTTTTAGACTTGTACGTTAATGATTATGAACTTTTTTTTATTATTAATCCCTTAAAAATACTATTGACACACCCCGATCGAGATCAGGGCATGCTGGCCGTCACGTGGAAGTGACGTAACCATGTGCATAGTGCGGAAGCTAAAAGTAGTAACGTAAAAGTACGAATAAATAAAAACTAGCATACATAAGGTAGAAGTAATAAGTGCTAGCGTAAGTGACACAAGTTCAGAGCAGAAAGCCTAAAGCAGTCCAAACTAAAATGACGCTACAACAGTACACCCGAAGGTGGCCCTACGCTGGTGATCGTCTGTCAGAAATGCAGAAAAAGCCCTCTGGGAAACCACCGAACCTGCTATGTAGCTAGAACCTGGAGGGGCGCAAAACAAAGGCGTGAGTGGGCAAAAACAAAGCTTTTCGAAACCATTTCAAAACAAGATTCTAACCCCTCGCCGTAAAACCTGTATACTTCCCAGAAAATAAACATATGTACGTATATATAGATATGCCAAACATGCTCAAGAATATGCCATGTCGGAACCTCAAAATGAAATGCAAGTGCTCAGGTATAAATCACATCAATAATATATAATCTGGCAGCTGGAGTCACCTAACGTGACCTGTACGGCTGCATCTAGAGCTCAGATCTCAATCACAATAACTAAACCTGCCCACGAGTCGGAACCACCTAAAGTGGTCTGTACGACAGGCCTGGGTGTAATACATATAAACGCTCTAGTGCTACGATCACGTGAAGGCTGTGCGAATAATCGCGGGTCACCTACGAGTCGGAACCACCTAAAGTGGTCTGTACGACAGGACTGTGCACCTAACTTGGATCCAAGCTGAGCGTGTGATGCGGGAGGTGAACAACACATGAAGGACTGTGCCCTACTCTGGGCGGGAGCACTAACACCGGGGGTGCAGGTTATGAGCTCTCTAAGCATCTCGAATCACCATTTAAAAGTAAACATGAATAACATTTACCTGGCACTTACCTGTGCGTCCACAGCACCAAATATGCATATGTATAAAAATATATATACGCCCAATAATGCAACTAATAATGCATAAATGACGATAATATAATGCATGGCATATAACTAATAAACATTTATATCAATTCTGGGAAAATATAAGTATATAGGTATATACGGAAAACCAAAAGCCCACTCACTGATAAGTGGAAGGGTCGTAGCCCCCCTGCCTCGAGTGACCACGCTCGTCCTCGGGATATGTCTCACCTATATGCGAAATAACTATAAAAACGTTAATTTTAAAGCACATAACCAAACTTTCGAAATAACTTCTCATACATTTCTCAAATGGGGTGTATGAATACACCAACGTGATCTACTCAACCTCACGAACATCCACAAATTTTTAGAAAAATTTTTCACCGCCGCACGCGCCCCCCACGCGCCGGCCATGCGCAGGCACGTGCCTGGCACGCTGACGGCGTCAACTGACGCCGTTAGGAATATTCCGTTATCCCTAACGGATTCCGTCAACGGCGTCAGGAATATTTCGTCAGACTTGACGGAATATTCCGTCTTCTTCCCCGTCGAACCTCCGGCGACGTCGCCGGCACCGGAAAACTGGAAATTTTTTTTAAACGTCCTAACTCCTTCGTTTTTCAACTAAATTCCACGATTTTGGTACCAAAATGAAGCCTAGAACTAGAGGAACACAACCATACAACTTTTAAGGGCTAAAAATCACGAAATCTCACCTGAAAAAATCGAACCAACTCCGGCCAACTTCGAAACCAACGATCCCGACGTCCAATTCCTTTAAACGAACTACTCCGAGCCTCCTTGGGACCTCACCAAGCTATCTACAAGTTTCATTTTCCCTAAAACGTGAGAAATCACGTGTGCATGAATAGTACCCAAATCGGACATCGTCGAATCGACGTGAAAACTTTGGAGTTCTTACCTGGAAATGGTATGGTTGGACTCGTACGAGCCTCACGAGCTCGAATATGTGCTCAGTTCCTTCGATCTGTGGAGGTTTAGTGTGCTTGTGTGTGTGTCCGTACGTTTTCGAAGAAAAAGAGAAGGAATGGGGCTCGGGACAGGTGCAGAGAAACAGGGAGAAAGGTTGTGGTGTGTGGGAAGGTGTGTGTGGCACCAAACATGCCAACAAAACCCCAGAAACAAACAATAAACGTAACGAAATCGAGCTAGGGGCAAAACTGTCTTTTCACACGTACGTTTTTGATATTTTCGGGACGGGCTGTCACAACTATTCATGAGGGTTTGTATGGTTTCAAAAATTTAAACGACGATGTACACATCCTCAAAGTGTAGAGGATGCGACCACGAGCGTTTTATAATTTTTTTAATTTTTTAATGTGTTTGGTATTTTTAAATTACTTGATATTTTTATTTTTAGTGTGTTTTATAATTTTTTTAATCTCACTGTTTGCCTATAGTCTACTGCAAAAAATAAAAATAAATACATAGAACTTAAATTTTTTTAATTTATATAGAATAATAATACAAATACATATTTAATGTACAATATATACATATACACTATGGCTATTGTATTTTATGGTAAGTTTTTATAGTAGTTTAAAAATTAAAATCATCAAAATAACTTTTTTCTTAAAGTGTTGAAACTAGTTACCCGCATATCAGCCTCGTGTAAACCTGTTAACGATATATTATTAACGGGTTCTTATTGTGTGACCCGATAACAACCCGATTAATTATCGTGTTGACCCGAAACTCATTATTTTCGTGTCGTTTACATGTCCTGTTAACGGGCCACGTAAGAAATTGCCAGGTCTAGTCTACTTGTCCGAAAATGAACCAAGAACTTTCAAAGGAACAATATCTTCTTCTGAGATATCTTTTTGGAAGGAAGCAATGAGAAATGAGATGGAGTCCATTATGGAAAATAACATATGAGAATTAGTTGACTTCCCTCCCGGTAGTAAACCAATTGGTCATAATTGGATTTTGAAATAGAAACTTAAGGTGGATGGAACCATAGACAAGTTCAAGGCACATTTAGTCACCATTGGTTACTGCCAAAAGGAAGGGTTTGACTATTTTGACACCTATTCTCTAGTTTCTCACATAACGTCTATTAGAACGTTAATAGCGATTGCAACTATGTACAATTTTGAAATACACCAAATGGATGTAAAACAATGTTTTTGAATGGAGAACTAGATGAATAAATATACAATGAGCAACCCTAAGGGTTTGTTCTTAAAGGACAAAAAAGCAAAGTGCACAAATTAGTTAAGTCATTTATGGACTTAAACAAGCACCAAAACAATGACACAAGAAGTTTGTGTTGGAAATGTGCCCTAAAACCAATCATATGATGATACTTTACGGACATTTCAAACTAATGTAGTTTAAAGGGCAAACATTATTGTTTAAGCCGTCTAATATAAATGTTATATGCTTAAACGATAAGTCCAAGGAATATGTGATTGGAAGAATGCGATCTAAAGAAGTTAGATTCATGAGACCATTCTTTCGTTGACACATCCTAAACGTTCCTGATCATAGGATTGTCAATTGGGCATTGACAGTCCATTAAGATCAGTACGTGCTATGTCTTCTCTCAGGGAGAGTGACTAGTCTCGAGTCATTGGTGTGTGTGACATCAAGACAAGTACGTAGGTGCTCAATAGAGAATGAGTTCACTGAACACGATCAACGAAGAGTTCTCATATTCATGTCACATGAGAACTCATGGTTGGGATAATGCAAATTAGTCTTTTGACCTGAGGCATCACAGTTGTCTTGTGGTTAGGTCCTTAATCTTTGATTATGTCAACGTCACTCTATCAGGGTGTCCACGGCATCGTTGGGGTTAAGCCACTTAGCCATGGAGGCAAGTGAATGCGCAACAAGGGATCTCTAACCTTCAAACTATTTGAGGGAGAATACTCTATGATATGATTTGGAATCTCTGGCCAGAGTATGAATGAGATGTTGGAATGCGTTCCAGATCACATTCAAGGTAATCATATAAGTACAAAGATTCACATTGGATAGTAGACATGAATAAACTATCAAACCAAACAATGTGGTCAAGAGTATTGTATTAGAGAAAGACCGTATTGCATTTGTAATCCTAAACTGAATAGGTTCTCCACCTCTTCTGATTAGCTTGGGTAACCATGATATGCTGCTAGGTGTCACTCATGGTTTGTGGAAGCCCTAAAAGTGTATTATCACTAACGGGAGAATTGAAAGTAAGTTTCAATTCACAATCGATTTGAAAGAGTTTGAATCGCCCACTGCCTCGCTAAAAAGAACCTAATGGATCGTACACCGTGTAAGGTAGAGTTTGAAGATTCAACGGAGATGAGTAAGAATAATTAAATGGTTTAATTATTTATGGCAAGGATTAATTAAAATGTTAATTAATCAAACGAATAAGTTCGTTAAAAGACCTCGGGTTAGTTTTGGGCCGCAAGGCCCAATGGGATTTGAATGTCAAGCCCATTAACTCAAGTTGTATGACAACTTGAATAAAACAAAGGGCTTGAAAGCCCAATAAACCTATAGGCTAGCCATGTGTAAAAGAATAGGGCTTTTGGTCCATTAGGTCACTTATTTGAAGGGACTATATAAAGGACTTTATAGCCTAAAATTTACTAAGGGTTATTTTTGGGGGAAAGGATGAGAACACAAGCTCTCCTTTCTCTCTAAAAATTTCGGCCAATCTAGAGGGGAATAGCTAGCAATCTTACTTCCTCTAGATCACTCATTTCTTCTACAATATACCTTGGTGTGGAGACTTAGAGGTTCTCAATTTTGGGAACTTGGAGAAACCTTTTCATCCATCCAAATCCATGGATCCAAGATGCAAGGAATGAAGGCCCTCTCTTTGGGTGATTAGCCTTTGCTTATGCAAAGAGGAATCTACAAAGGTATTGATTTCTCAACTCACTTTATTTTGAGTTGAGTCTTGATTCACCTATCTACTAGGCTTTGAATTTCATGGGTAAATGTTTTGTTTTAAGTGCATACAAGCATGATTCCGCCTTTAATTGTTAATTGCATGCTATTGATGTTGCTTAAATGAACATGTTTTTCACAAATTTTCCTTCAAGTGGTATCAAGAGCCTAAGTCTAGTAGTTGGTGAATCCTTTTGGGTTTTGTAGTTCATAGTTTGTGATTTGAATGTTGTAATTGTTACAAGCTTTATTCTTGCTTCTTTGAATGTAAATTTTGTTAGAAAATTTGCCATCTCAAATGTTGTAGATGTAGTTCATATGAGCATGAATAATGGAACTAAAAGTTGGTGCCAAGTGTTTTGGGATTTTCGGCCAAATCCAAAGGGTGATTTTTTGGGTTCATGTTAGGCTTGTTAAAATGGTTTTAAAGTGCTTTTTGGAACCCCTAAGTACCCTAGGATATTAACCTTCTTTTGAGTTGTGAAAATTTGAGTTTTTGATGAAAGAAAACATCCATGGAGCTATTATGAGTTTTCATGTATGTTCTTCATATTTCTTGAAGTTCTTATCAAGAACAAAAAGTTTTGAAGTTTTGATTCAAAAGTTTTATGTTTTACATAAAGTTTTGATTATTAGTTGATGGGTGATGATTATGTCAAAGATATAATTTTGAATATTAGTATGATTATGTCAAAGATATAATTTTGAATATTAGTTGATGGATGATGTTTGTTGGTAAGAAATGATTAAATGTTTTTAATTATATCAAAGGTATATTTTCTTTTCAAACCATCCCCACCATCTTTAATCTCACCCACCAAAATCCACTTACAAAATTCTTTTTATCAAAAATCTCTATGTTACTATCCTATGGCCGGCCACCCCTCTAGTGGGGTGCTTTTGTGCAATTAAATAAAGTTTTGATACTTTTGTGTATTTGTATTTTGACCCAAAAGTTTGTGTTTTTGCAAAATGGCCCAAATAGAATGAGAACAAAAATTGTTTTGTCTCTTTAATGAGAATTGGATTTTCATTATATTTAGTTTCATTTAAATCAATTCTATGGATACAAAAACCAAATGAAAATGTTGCATTCAAGTTTAATTAGTTAAAGCGTTAATTAATTAAAGAAAGGGTGATTATGAACCTTAGCCTACGATAATTGAGCTATGTGAAAGGCCGTTTCAAATTTGTTTGAACCATGGGAATGTGTAGATTAAATTTTGGTTGTAATTTGATATGATCAATTGTTGTAAAAGAGCATAAGCTCTTCTTTACTTTAAAGTAATTTGATTTGATCAATTGTTGTAAAAGAGCATAAGCTCTTATTTACTTTGAAGTACTCCTTTCTTGTTTTATTCGATATGCATGAAATTGGAGTAGTTGGGTCCAACGCCCAATAAGACAACACGCCTTAATGTGATTAAACGCGTAACTAAAATCAATCTCCATCCCTAGACCGAGATTCAACACTAGGCTCGTGTTGAATCGAATCAAAGGTTCATAGTCATCCTAAGGCCCTAAGGCAACTATATAGTCCATCAATGAATGCAAACCTTATGTTAGTAGTATCATATACTCTTGCTTTAAAAACCGTTTTAAAAGCTTACTGGGAGTATTATATACAACTAAATCAATCAAATGGACCAATAGTTGTAATAGGACCAAAATGTTTTAATTGGATTAAAATGTATGTTTATATGTGATGAGACCTAAAACCCTCAACAAATCAATATTAAGTTGATAAGCGAGAGATGCTTTGAATATCTCTTCGTGGCCTTCCACCGTGGTAGGCTCCAATCGTTTGTGACTTGTACACCGGCTTCACCCTATAATGGGGGAGTACAAAGTGCATGCTTACATTCAGGAGGAGTCTATACGCATATGATGAGGTGAGTGTAGACAACGAGTATGGCCAACATGATATAATTCTGAGGTTGTGCTTGAACCTCTACATAAACTAAGCATGGTGGGAATAACTTAACTAAGTGCAATGGTGCCAACATGATATAATTCTGAGGCATTCATTCTCTAGAGGCCAAACTAGATGGGTAATTACAAACGTTGTAAATGAGTAAAGCGTTATTCTCTCATCATTATTTTTGCTAACCAACATCGTATAATCGTGAGGTGGGCTTGGTAATGGTGAGCCTCCCATACCCTACTAAGAGTTTCCTCCAAAACTCTCGAATTCCGATGAGGGATATGGAATTTGCCAAAAATAGTGGGTGGTGCTATTTGATTTAAAGACCCGAATCAAATGGCTTAAAATCAATCAATTTATATTCGTTATGTATTTGTTTACCAATATATTTGCAAACGCTATCCAAAACTTGACAAAGAAAAACCAAACGCTTTAATTTCCGGACTTAGTTCTACAATCCCATAGATTGTCTTTAATGGCTTGTAGATGTAACTAAGTAGTCTCATCCTCACAATCTTCCTATTGATAATGTATCAATGGAAGAACATGTTAGATAAGTCTACCATGAAGAGGACAATGCAAACTCTAGTGCTTGTCTCTTTGTTACACGAACAAGGAACTTGAGAAGTAAGCACAAGGGCATGGACACTTTATGTGCCATGATTCTTCACTTACAAAATGTTGTATGAAGAAATGAGAGTTGCCTTGAACAACTCTTGAAAGTTTGTTATTATGTTTAGAACATAATGGTTGGTTGACAAAAATAGTCCATTTATATGGACTTATGATGATTTTGAATCATTGAGTGTTGAAGTGTTAAACCACTTAATGAGACGGAAACTAGGCAAGGACTTCACCTTTGTGTCCCTATCCTAATGGTTCACTAAGTTTATTGTAAACTATATAGTGAACAATAACTGCACGCTCTCCAAATCGTTTGATGTGTATAACACATTTGAAATAAGTTTCAAGAGAGATAGTGGGAGTTTAGGGACCATGACTATTGTAATCAAAAGGGAAGTCAAATGAAGAAGGCAAAATAACTCCAAGGGAACAAACTTTCTTTATGAAAGGATGGACATTGGAAGGGGTATTTGCAAGAAATGTCTTGCAAGTGTCAAGAACACACCTTTCGAAGGTGTTGTAATATGTTCTTGAAATAGTTCAAAACAGTTGGTTCTTCTACTTGAATGCTTGATTCCGTATTAGTAACTATGTTTTACAATTGTTGTAAAAGTGTGCTAATAAGAAGTAGAAGATTAATGAGAGAAGAGAAAGTACTTCACATTCCAAACGTGAATCGAATATAGATCTCTGCGAAAGCGGATTGTACTTACTTCCTCATATGAACTACCAAAGAAATTGGAAAATACTAAAGATTGTCTTTACATTCCAATTTTAAGGAACTTAAATCCGTCACTATAGTAGAGATGGATGAATGTTTTGTTTGACAAAACATTGTTCTTTATTAATCAATAATTAGATTATTGTAATTTAATTGGTTATCTCTATAGTAGAGATGATGTGGTAGTTTAACTGTTTAGAATACGATGATGCTTAAAACCCAAAAGATTGCAAGGTAGTGACTAATCCCAACTGAGTTGTGATACCTCTAAAACATAAGTTACGAGTTGGTCATAGATGGATGCTTTGGATCGTTAGATCCGGATCCAATACCTTCTTGTTAAAATTGTATAGAGGCGAAATGTTCGAATCTTTATTCTTTTGGAAAGAAGAAAGAATCACAAAGTTGTTGAGGTTAATTCACTTAGATGTTAGTGGCACTTGTCCACAACATAATACTACTCATGTTGTATGACATTCACCGAAGATCACTCTCGGTTGGACTATAGTTTATTTTGAATAAACACAAGTCCGAATACTTTGCAAAAGGTTTCAAAGAATTCAAGAAATGTAAGTAGATGAGTAAGACGTCTAAAGTATTTACCTCCTTAGATTTGATCCAAGGAAAAAGTAACACTTTAGATTAATTTCCTTGAAAAATATCAAGGAAAGTAGCATCGTAAGATAATGTATTTCTCCATTAGGAGAAGAATGAACATAAATAAGATTTAGTTCGTTGGACATTATCAATTACCCATATATATATGATATATACTTCTAAGACATGTTAGTTGTAGAGATCCATCCATCATGGATCTTAGCAAGCTAATGGGAACCATAAGCGTCTTATGAGAAAAGATCAATTGTTTGATTTCTCATAAAGATGTAAATGAATCTTTTGTTTACTAGGTTTACAAAAGATTAGTGGGAGTTGATCATATTCCTAAATTAGAATATATAAACATGATATATATTAATTTTGAAAATAAAAGGAATTCTTCATCGTTAAAGTTATGACTTTAAACATTCTATAATGATAGAATGTATATGGGAGACATAGTCTATATACATGGGATGGAAATCTATAATGATAGATTTCAAGATATAATTGGATTATATCAATCCCTAAAATAGACAAGAGATGCTAGGAAGTTTCTCATATGATGATAAACTTCAATTAGAATGACAATTCTAGTGAGACTAGGAAGTTGTTCTTCTCAAAGGGAATGTACCCTTTGACTCCCAAAGAAATAAATGCGTAAATAGAATCCTTTATGCATATGCAGAAAGGTGATTTATGTATTTCATATTGTATGAAAACATTGATATAAGTCGTACCTAGAACGGTACAATATGATATCAGTGCAAGCCCAGGATCAGAACCATGGCAACTGTCAAGTGAATCCTTAGGTATTTAAGAAATACTAAGGATGGATTCCTCAAAAATGAGGAAGAATTAGAGTAACGTAATGGAAGCGTAAATGTATTAGATTATGAATCTAATCCATCATAGAATATCTCTTCATTATGAATGAAGTGATAATGAGATATCTCTTTATTATGACTAAAGAGATATTTGGGTAGAAACGTTAAAAGTAAATGACTTTAATGTGTTCCATCATGTATGCAAAATATATTGCCATATAGAAGCTTACAACATTGTTGTTTGGATGGGAAAGTTCATTCATGAACTCTTCATTCGGTTCCAACCAGAAAGTGTATGACACTAATGGGGCGATAGCTCAAGCCAGGGAATCAAGGTCTCATCAAGGTCCGAACTCAAATGAGAGACTGAACCACATGATTGAGAATCATGTATAATGGTGACGTCGTTATTCTCAAGGTTGCTTCTATGGATAACATATAGATATCCATTGTTTAGGCCTACTACTCAGCCATTTATGAAATGAATTACAGAAGAGGTATCATCAATGATGACTAAGCTGATTGGCTCTAGTGCAAGTGGGAGATTGTTGGAAATGTGCCCTAAAACCAATCATATGATGATACTTTACGGACATTTCAAACTAATGTAGTTTAAAGGGCAAACATTATTGTTTAAGCCGTCTAATATAAATGTTATATGCTTAAACGATAAGTCCAAGGAATATGTGATTGGAAGAATGCGATCTAAAGAAGTTAGATTCATGAGACCATTCTTTCGTTGACACATCCTAAACGTTCCTGATCATAGGATTGTCAATTGGGCATTGACAGTCCATTAAGATCAGTACGTGCTATGTCTTCTCTCAGGGAGAGTGACTAGTCTCGAGTCATTGGTGTGTGTGACATCAAGACAAGTACGTAGGTGCTCAATAGAGAATGAGTTCACTGAACACGATCAACGAAGAGTTCTCATATTCATGTCACATGAGAACTCATGGTTGGGATAATGCAAATTAGTCTTTTGACCTGAGGCATCACAGTTGTCTTGTGGTTAGGTCCTTAATCTTTGATTATGTCAACGTCACTCTATCAGGGTGTCCACGGCATCGTTGGGGTTAAGCCACTTAGCCATGGAGGCAAGTGAATGCGCAACAAGGGATCTCTAACCTTCAAACTATTTGAGGGAGAATACTCTATGATATGATTTGGAATCTCTGGCCAGAGTATGAATGAGATGTTGGAATGCGTTCCAGATCACATTCAAGGTAATCATATAAGTACAAAGATTCACATTGGATAGTAGACATGAATAAACTATCAAACCAAACAATGTGGTCAAGAGTATTGTATTAGAGAAAGACCGTATTGCATTTGTAATCCTAAACTGAATAGGTTCTCCACCTCTTCTGATTAGCTTGGGTAACCATGATATGCTGCTAGGTGTCACTCATGGTTTGTGGAAGCCCTAAAAGTGTATTATCACTAACGGGAGAATTGAAAGTAAGTTTCAATTCACAATCGATTTGAAAGAGTTTGAATCGCCCACTGCCTCGCTAAAAAGAACCTAATGGATCGTACACCGTGTAAGGTAGAGTTTGAAGATTCAACGGAGATGAGTAAGAATAATTAAATGGTTTAATTATTTATGGCAAGGATTAATTAAAATGTTAATTAATCAAACGAATAAGTTCGTTAAAAGACCTCGGGTTAGTTTTGGGCCGCAAGGCCCAATGGGATTTGAATGTCAAGCCCATTAACTCAAGTTGTATGACAACTTGAATAAAACAAAGGGCTTGAAAGCCCAATAAACCTATAGGCTAGCCATGTGTAAAAGAATAGGGCTTTTGGTCCATTAGGTCACTTATTTGAAGGGACTATATAAAGGACTTTATAGCCTAAAATTTACTAAGGGTTATTTTTGGGGGAAAGGATGAGAACACAAGCTCTCCTTTCTCTCTAAAAATTTCGGCCAATCTAGAGGGGAATAGCTAGCAATCTTACTTCCTCTAGATCACTCATTTCTTCTACAATATACCTTGGTGTGGAGACTTAGAGGTTCTCAATTTTGGGAACTTGGAGAAACCTTTTCATCCATCCAAATCCATGGATCCAAGATGCAAGGAATGAAGGCCCTCTCTTTGGGTGATTAGCCTTTGCTTATGCAAAGAGGAATCTACAAAGGTATTGATTTCTCAACTCACTTTATTTTGAGTTGAGTCTTGATTCACCTATCTACTAGGCTTTGAATTTCATGGGTAAATGTTTTGTTTTAAGTGCATACAAGCATGATTCCGCCTTTAATTGTTAATTGCATGCTATTGATGTTGCTTAAATGAACATGTTTTTCACAAATTTTCCTTCAGTTTGATCATACTTTGTTGACACGTGAGTTCAAAATTAATGAATCCAATAAATGTGTTTACATTAAGAGTAATTGTAACTCGTGCGTTATTGTGTGCTCATATGTGGATGATATACTCATAATGGGAACTGATAAAGATGTCATATATTAAAGAAATAGAATGTTGAATTCAAGTTTTAACATGAAAGACTTAGGTCAAGCTGATGTCATTCTGCGAATTCAAACTAAGAGAAATAGTGAATGATATTGCCCTCACTTAGTCCTATTATACAGAAAAAATGTTAAGGAGGTTTGGTCGATTTGATTGCAAACATAGTACGAATCTTTTTTTATGCTAGATGTAGGTTGGAGAAAAATAATGACAATACCATATCTCAACTCGAATATTCCCATGTAATTGGGAGTTAATGT
This sequence comes from Pyrus x bretschneideri, assembly GCF_019419815.1. Taxonomy (NCBI): domain Eukaryota; kingdom Viridiplantae; phylum Streptophyta; class Magnoliopsida; order Rosales; family Rosaceae; genus Pyrus; species Pyrus x bretschneideri. The sequence goes on along the minus strand of NW_025999806.1, from coordinate 388,135 downwards.
ACTTAATGAACTCCACTGGGCCTAACCTAGCTTATTCAGTAAGCAGGCTTAGTAGATATACTAGTTGTAGACATCGAAATTTTGGTGAAATAAATGTTCACCAACACATTAAAGTTTCGACGTGTCAAGGCATGCATGGCCAGTGGCAGAGACAGAATTTTAGTCTAGGAGGGGCCCAAATGTCAAAATCTGAAATGCTCACTGAATCTTACAAAAATTAATCTGCCCTGTGGTGAGCAACCTACCAACATCATTTAGGTATGGTATGGTGTCCATCTTATCATCCTCTTCCTTAAACCTAAACCCCACGCCTCTTTGACGTTCTCCCTCTTCTGATTCCCAAACCAAAGTCCTCCTCAAAGCTCACAAGCAACAGATTTGCCTGAACTCCATAGGAGTCACCATCCTCAAATCAAACCCATTGAAAGAAATTAGAGTAAAAACGTTGGCTTGGGGCTCTGAGCCTATGAAAAAACCTTTAAAATCATATACATAGCACTAGATTTTTCTATGTAAAAAAATATATCAGGATGGTCCTGGGATCATCCTGTTCCTTCCATGGCTCCTCCTATGTTCATGGCATGCGCCACATGTCTCACAAATTGTATACATGGTGTGTGACTCAACAAAATCGAACGAGTCATCAAGAAGGACACATGTCAACACTTGGCGAAAAGGAATTATTTGATTTTAATTTAATTAAATCAAATATTAATTGATGGAGTCAAATCACGAACCGGCCCATAAATCGAGTCATCAGGAAAGACACATGTCAACACTTGATTGATTTGCACTACACCATATATCACATTTGTAGAAGGCTTTAGTGATGCCAATTGGATTTATGACATTGCAACATCAAAATCGACAATTGGATAAGTTTTTACTGTGGGAGGTGCATCCAAATCGACAAGTGTATAGCTCGTTCCACCATGGAGTCAGAATTTATAGCCTTAGACTTGGCTGGTGAAGAAGCCGAGTGGCTCAAATATTTTCTGGAGGATATTCTAGTGTGGTCAAAGCATGTGATTGTTATTTGTTTACATTACGATAGTATGACTGCACATCAAGAGCCAAAGGCCATGTATACAATGGAAAGTCGAACCATATTAGGCGTATGCATAATACTCTTACGAAGTTACTCTCGAATGGAATTATAGCCATTGATTATGTAAAGTCAATGGAAAACATAGATCCTTTGACAAATGGCCTACAAAGAGAGCAAATATTATTTACATCGATGGGAATGGGTCTTAAGCCAATTCAATGAATCAAACTAGGTGGAAGGCTAACCTAGCTGATTAGAGATCCCATGATCTAGGTTCAAAAGCCAAACTAGTTTAGTTCGATTTAAAAGTTGAACACACATCTCATCCATCCTTATGATGTGCGAGGTTATGTTTTATGCATTTAATGACATTAATATCTTGTTATCAATAGGAATAAATGGGATTGCATTTGTGAGAATTGAAACGGCTAAATTCTAGAAAGCTCCTTTGAAAATCGAGAAATGTTCAAGACCTAAATGAACACAACTGTATACTGATGTGTGGCAAACATGATATGTGTGTAACATATTGTCTTGGTTTATTGCTACGGTGAATAGTTCAAGATCTTTCACATCCATTGCCTCACCAAGTAAACCCGATATGTTTTCACTAAGGTAAGTTACAATCCAAAAGACACTTCTTCCCATCCATATCTTGTCTATTCTCACTCAATTTTGATAGGCAGCTAGTATCGACATTTGCATTATCATTCAAATGTGGGGTGTTGCTAGTGTTTGAATGAAATTTCATTTCAAATGTGGGCTATTGTTGGAGTTTTCAAGTAGTAGTTCCATCCTATCTTATTGTCCCACATTGCTCAACGTCAAAAGTTTCACACGCATTTGCTAAACTTAGCATACAGTTGATGTTCTCTCAATTTCTTCAAAATCAAAGTTGGATGTCGAACGTGCTCTGCCTTAGACTTGGAATACATCAAGATGTCATCGATATAAACAATGATGAACCTGTCAAGGTATGGTTTGAATACCCGATTCATCAGATCCATAAAAGCTGCAGGTGCATTAGTTAATCCAAATGGCATCACGAGGAACTCGTAATGACCGTACTGAGTCCTAAAAGTCGTCTTAGGAACATCTTCACTTCTGATTTTTAATTGATAATACCCAGACCTCAAATCAATCTTAGGAAACACATAGGCACCTCGAAGCTAATCAAATAAATCATCTATACACGGCAATGGATAACGATCTTTAATCGTTACCCGATTTAGCTGTCGATAATCAATACACAGCCTCAAAGTCCCGCCTTTCCTCCGAACAAATAAAACTGGAGCTCCCCAAGGTGAAGTACTAGGCTAAATAAAACCTTTATCAACCAATTCCTACAACTGGGCTTTCAATTCCCTTAACTCAGCAGGAGCCATTCAGTACGGAGTTAGGGAAATAGGATCAATATCTGGAAATAAATCAATGGTGAACTCGACTTCTCTGTCTGGTGGTAATCCAGGCAAATCCTTGGGAAACACAGTGGTAATCCAAGCAAATCCTCGGGAAATGCCTAACTACGCGAACATCCTCTACTCGAATAGTAGTATCTTCATTCAATATTACATGAGTCAAATACCCCTGACAACCTTTCCTTAACAACTTTCTAGCTCTCACGGTAGAGATAATGCCGTATCTTAGTCCATCTCGCTCGCCCACGAATGTAACCACAGACAAGCCTGGACAATGAAAGGTAATCGTTTTCTCATAACAATCCAACTGAGCACAATTGTAGTGTAACCAAGCCATGCCCAGAATCACATCACAATCAACAATATCCAATGAAAGGAGATTAGCTGGCAACATGACATCTTCCACTAAAACAGGGCACGCTTGATATACCCATCTAACATAACATGTCTCACCTCTAGGCATCGAAACTCTTAACTCGTAACCAAGAAGTGTGCGGTGTGGTTGTGTCGTCTGAGCAAACTTATGAGAAATAACAAAATGTGTGGCACCACAATCAATCAATACTCTAACAAAATAGCCAAGAATATTTAACGTACCCATAACCAGATCAGGATTGTTCTAAGCATCCTGCAGAGTATTATGATGAACACGGCCCTGTGTCTGCTATCGTCCTCCACGACCTCTGTTACCTTGGTTTCCACGTCACTGTGTACCTCATCCCTGATCAGGATGGTTAAGCTACCTCGATGATTCGGCACTGCTAGAAGCAACTTCAACATTCTGAGATGGTCCCCCAGAATACCACTATGATCCACCAGCTGGATATGGCGGATATGGTGTGTAACCTCTTGAATACTGAGCGTAACTGCTCTATTGATACTGATCGTGTGGGTAATGATACGGTCATCCAGAACATGGGGTTATATCTCCCTGATAATGATATACTCCACCATAACCCCTCTGGTTATAACCACTAGACCCTGGAATCTGTTGGATAGGAACTAGTGGTGGCAAGGCAGATGGTTGGGATTTCTGCTAGTTCTGTGGGCACTGAATAGCCTAATGTCCCATCTGGCCATAAGTAAAACATCCTCTGTTACCTTGCCTACACTTCCCAAAATGTCGACTGTTACATCTACGGCAAAATGGACCACTAAAACTACTAGAACCTCTCTATCCCTGAAAGCAGGAACCACCTGAACAGCCACCCTTCCACGGCGCAGTGGCACTCAAACCCCCACTAGAAGAACTAGAACTAGTACCACCTCTCTTAAAACTCTGCATCTTGCGAGGTCCCAGAGATGACTGACTTTTATCTTTACTATCATTTTTCTTCTGGCTATTATCTTTTTCTTCCTCTACATCACTGTCACTGGGCATATATTCAGAATCCTCAATCCTCAATAAAATCTCATAAAACTTCTGGTACGTCAAATAGGGAGTCATAGTCGCCATTGAGCGCCATTTCTTTCTAGTACCCAACTTAAAACATCGAAGCATCTCTACGAGATTCTCAGCAGTCTCCGGACAATAACGAGACAAATCAGTAAACTTCTGATAATACTCATTAGCTGACATCTTTCCTTGCTTTAAATGCATAAATTCTTGTTTCTTACTGTCTATATACGCTGGGGGTACAAATCTCTTCTGAAATAACTACTTAAAAATCTACCAATCTGCAACTTCCTCCAATGTCAACTGAAAAGATTCATGCCTCCACCAGGATGCAGGCTCCACACCTAAAAACCAGGTAGTCATCTCAACCCACCTATCCTTAGGGAAATTTCCCTGCCTCTGCATCACTTGATAAGTTTTCTCAACATGATTGAGCTAACGCTCAGCTCCCTCAAACCCCTCAATACCAACAAAGTTACTCAACTTCAAATTATATACTGTCTCCAAAGGAGTTCGCTGGGTAGGACAAAAGGACAACTGAATAGCATTAGTAATAGCTTCCCCAAGTTGAGTAATATCGAGTAAATTACACTCAGACGAAGTGTGGGGCTCTCTACAAGGCAGCATAATTCTGACATAAGACATCAAAATAATTAGAATACTCACGAAATATGCAGGACTGCCAAACCTAGGTTTTGATACCAAACTGACACACCCCGACCCCAATCGAGACATGTTGGCCATCACGTGAGGGTGACGTAGCCATGTGCGCTGTGTGGAAATGAACGTGATATGAAAATATGGATAAATAAAAACTTGCTAACTAATTACACTAAACTAACATATCAGTGCGAGTGAAAATGTTTAGAGTAAAGGGCACACGTGCAGGTATTAGAATATAGTCCAGAAGTTTAATTACTAATTATACAGATCATAAAAGAAACCCTACACTAGTGAATGTCTGTTAGAATTGTCGTGAAGTCCTCGTGAGCCACCGACACGAACTTCTATCTAGAACTTGGAGGGGCGTAAAACAAAAAGTGTGAGTGGGCAAAAACAAAACTTTCAAACCATTTATCTTTTCAAATGTAATAACCCCTAACTGTAAAACCCGTATAAGTTTCCCAGAAAATAATATTGTAAACATATATGAAAACTATACTCGAGAATAACCAAACCATATGTATGCCATGACAATCATCTCAACCATGTATAAGTAAGCCAAGTGAATTGCACTAATATAAAGGGGCATATCAGCCGGAGTCAACTAACGTGACTTGTATGGCTGAATCTATAACTCAACAATCAAATCAAATCCTACACATGAGTCGGAACCACCTATGTGGTCTATACGATAGGCTAGGTGTAAATAAGTACACTCAAGTGCTACGATCACGTAAAGGTTATGTGAAGTATCGTAAGTCACCTACGAGTTGGAACCACCTAATGTGGTATGTATGACAGGCCGACACCTGCCTTGGATCGAAGGTGAGCATATGGTGCGGGAGGTGAACGATCATGTGAAGGCTAGGCCCTACCCTCGGGCAGAGCACTAACACCAGGGTGTAGGATATAAATCACTGAAAGTAACTCATCATAATCATACGCACTACCATCACAACCATAGCTATATACTCACCTGAAGCTTACCTGAGCGTCCACAGCATCGAGCAGTAATATGCACAGCTATATTAAAGTATATTCTAATATGTATTGCATATGACATGGCATTTAAAACGTAAAAACCATTTAAATAGTTTTTGGGAAACATAAGGCATATATATGTATATATATAACCCAAAAGCCCACTCACTGGTATGTAACTGCGTTGTAACCCCCAAGTCTCACCTGGCTGCCCTCATCCTCTGGAAACGTCTCACCTATAAGTGAAACAACTATTTTAATGTTATTTTTAAGCACATAACCATCATTGTGAAATAACTTCTCATACGTTGCTCAATTGGGGTGCTTGAATATGCTATCATGACCTACACAACACCCCGAGCATCCTCATATTTTTACAATAATTTTTCAACGTCCCACACGCCAGCCAAGGCACGGCCATACGCCCCCGGCCACGCACGGTCACGTGCCTGACACGCTGACGGTAACCCTAACACCATTAAGGTATATGCCATTAAATAATAGGATATTCCATTAAATATACCTGACGCCGTTAAGAATATTCTGTCAAAGTTGACAGAATATGCTTTGTCTTCTCCGGTGGTTTGTTGGATTCCGTCGCCGGCCGCAATCTATGTCGCCGAAAACTGGAAAAATCTTAAACCTTAATATCTTTTTCGTTTTTCAACCAAATTTCATGAAAATTATACCAAAATGAAGCTCTAAATGAGTAGAAGATGTTCTTACCTGTTTAGAGTCCTAAAACCAACGATATATGATCGGAAAATTCTTTGATAGTCTGGCCAAATCTGTAACTCAACAAACCCTAGTGTCCCAATGTCAAAACTGCTCTAAAATTGTTCCAAAGTGCTAGTGGAGCAAGAATAGTACCTTATTAAGTCCCAAAACTAGCTAAAACCTTCGCGATCACGTCTGAGAAAATTACACCCCTTGTTGGAGCTTATGGAGTCTCGGGTTTTCAAAGTTAAACCACTTAACAAAAGATATCACCATGTTCTAGGGTTCAAGAAAAGTAAGAATCTGGAAACACCAAGTTTGATCCATAGAGTTTTGGTTTAGTTTGAGGGTGAATGCTCTCGGTTGTACGGACGAGGAAGAAAATTTGAGAAGGAAAAAGAGGATGCAGGTTGTATGTGTGCGTGTGTGTGTAGCCACGGGTTCGCCATATTAAAATGGACTTAAGCCCTAATTGGGCTACATGCTTTGGATTGATGCAATTAAACCCAACCCAATTCCTTTATTCACAACATCTCCACTACGTACCCGACTCGGCCCTAATTTGCATCCACGTTCTCGTAACGTCGAATACCATTTACTCTCGTCGATGGAAAAATGATTGAAGACTATATATACACATCCACATCACAAGGCCCACAAGGGCAAAATAGTCATTTCAGCAAACTCGAGGATAAAATATATTATAATTCAGGACGGGTTGTCACATTGTAGGGGTGAAATCAATCCAAATTTCACGATTTTAACATCTAAATTTAAAGGAAACACCACAAATAATCGTGGGAACTTACCAAAAATGGATTTGGGTGAAATAGGGGTCGAATCCACCTTGAATTCGATAGATTTTCTTCGAGCACTCTTGTCAAATTCTGGAAAATAGAAATGAGATGCATGCACAGGTTAAAGCCTGCCATTTGGGTCAAGAACCAATCCTAATTCTTCCTTAATACATATTAATTAAGATCACAGAGAGAGAGAGAGAGAGAGAGACTTCTAGTTGGCTTCCAACTCAACAGCTCTTGCCAGAGTTCATCGCCAAGGCTGTGATACACTAATAGAGAAGTGGCAGAGTCTAAACCCAAGAATTTCACCTCAAAAACACGCCAAGGACCAGGAAATAACTCTAACAAACGAAATAAGGTAATTAGCCTTACCTGAGTTCGAGTTACAAAGGTTTGAAACTCTCAGCTTCAATGGTGGATCACCGAACTTAAAATTATTTTAAGTGAAATTACCCAATTACCCTCCAAAGTTGTAGAATTTACAATTATGCCCTCGTGGTCTCAATTTGTAATTTGATTTCGACGTAATATGAACATACAAAAACAAAGTTATGAAACTTAAGAAAGTACAAGTATTAAACTCAAGTATCTAAGCCATTTCTACACTATTTCTCACATCCTTTTCACCATTTTATAATATCTTACCTCATTTTATTTCTAGTCTTCACATTCTTTAAACTCCTATCCGAATTTTTTATTTTTTTATTTTTTTATTTTTTAAGCAAAACAAACATAGCATTCCGAAAAATTATTAAGATTACGTAAAGATAAGAAATATGGAGAGTTACTCTTATAAATATGGTAGTTTAATGCAATTAACTAATAAAGTTGAAGAACAAACTTAAATAATAAACTATTGAGAGGCTAAAAAATAGCCCATTCAGTTGGAGATGATATATAAATATGACCTAACAATGTTCATTAAAAAATAATTTCTTATAGGACTATAATCTGAACGGGGGCTAAACATAACTTCTTCGATTAGAGATGGTCTTAGGTCTAATAAAAACCTCTAGCAATACATTTTTATGGAGGCAAGTGGTGGGCTCGAATGTGCCGTCGAACTAACCAGCTACGTGATGCCAGCCTTTGAGCCTGCTGGCAAGGCCCACGTCATTATGACCGACATCAGCGACCAGCAAGTGAGTCCTACAACTGAAATGGTGATCGGCGAGTGGGTTTTAAGGGGTTAGTGGACAGGAGATGATTGTGCAAGGCATATAAATTACTGTGTTTAGGTGCTGATGGTCGATGGGTTACGTAGTCAGTGCCCAAAGCAGTTGTTCCAATCTAAAGCTGACAATGCTCTCCAATCTTCTTTGCTCCGTCGCGTTGAACATCGTCAAAATTCATGCCCAAAGTTTAATTTGTCAACAATTAATGCTGAGTCCATGGTCAAAATTACTTCTTTTCAATAAAAAGTTTAGAAGAAGATGGTGATTACGGGTTGTGTTTTTCTAGTAGTAGATGTTGAAAATAAATCCCGCATTGATGAGATGAAAGACATTACATGTGCTTATAAATAGTTAGATTACTCTCCATATTATCAATTGGTTTTAAGATGGAACCTCAATTTTCTTCATAATATCAAAGCAAGTCCCACATGTGAAGCTCAACGGCCACATGTGCTCCACGTCACCCTGTTGTACTGTCTACGTGTTGGGCTTAAAAATTCGCCACACGTGAGGGGGCGAGTTGAGAATAAATCTCACATTGATGAGAGGAGAGACCTTACATGTGCTTATAAGTAGTTGGACTACTCACCATATTGGCAATTGGTTTTATTTTGAAACTTCAACCCATATTGACAATTGGTTTTATGTTGAAACCTCAATTTTCTTCGACAGAAGCTATAATGTGAGTGTTAAGATTTGTGATTCTGCTAGATAAGAACAACAAGGTATAAAACTAAAAAAATATATTTGTGATTGGTACTTTTTATTGTTTGCCCTTGCTATTGTCCTTTTCAAATGGATGACAAGAGAAGTACTATTTATAGTGAATAATAAGGGCAATTTATTTGCCCTTGCCTTCCACTAAGTAGAGATGCTCTAACTACAAGATAAAAAATTGTTTGGCAAAACATTAACAATCATACCCTTAGTATCTTGCGTCGTGTCAAAGGACGGGCTAATTGTCGAGTAGGTTTATATGGTTGAAAGGAACAATTTTGTTGAAATGGTCAAAAGGTGTTAAGGTGAAGATAGCTTGTGCTTTCCCAATTAGCAAGTCGAACCTTGTCTGTGTCTCCGACCCCCACACCCAATCCTTTTTCTGGGATGAAGTTGAAGATGGTTAATTTCTTATTATAAAGACAAGAGGTGAAAAGTATGTCCAATGCTTGGTTGTCAAGTGTGCCCCATCTTATAAACCAAATGACAAAATTATATCCCAACAAAAGTAATTAATGACAATTCCACTTTATAGTTGTATGCCTTTTGCTTTTGTCATTCATACAACAATCAATTACTTACTCTAATCCATGAAACTTTCATTCGAAAATGATTAAGATTGAGGAACGCAGAATTTTTAGAGCTCATTTCGTTCTTTAAAAAAATAAATAAAAAAAACAAAAATCAATTACTATGTTAACACTTCTAAAATTTTTTATGTTGAGCGGTAATTTTGTGTGTGTAAATTTATTTTACGTCGTTGTTCCTGACTCCATAAAAAGGAGAAAAAGAAGGGCGTCAAGTAGTCGATAGTTGGCACTCCATTTTTACGTCAAATTCCTATGATAATGAATCTTAAACAAAATTGCGCAAAAACTAGGTTGTCACTCAAAAGCGATACGCTGTGTGGCCCAAACATAATGATAAGTGAGCAAGTGTCACTATTTCTCAATTGGGCCCTGATGTAGTGCTAAACGAGCAAGGGTGCTGTAGAAACTTCTTTTTTAATGACTCCACTCTAAGTTTTTTAGGAGTATCTACTGACATAAACTTTACCTAGGACATGCAAAAGAGGTAAACCTTACTGGATGGGTGAGGTTAAGAAGCTAGGACATGAGGGTAGGGTTCGATAAAGTAAAATGTGTTTAGCAGTGTGGAATACAAGAACCTTAACGGTAAATCTATAGAAATAGTGGAAGTTATGGTGAAGAGAAGGATAATTATTATGTGCCTCAAGGAAACTAAGTGGGTTGATCTTAAGGCAAAGAATCTCAAAAACTCATGTTTTAAGCTTTGGCATTCGGGCACAGACAGATCGAGAAATGGTGTTGGCATCATCGTGGATAAGACTCTAACAAAAGATGTTATAGATGTTAAAAGGGTCGGGGAGATAATTATAGCAACCAAGATTTTAATCATCAATGTTACATGCACCTCAAGTTGGGTTGGATATAAGTCTAAATTAGAAATTTTGGGAAGATCTTGGAGAATTAGTTCAAGGAATCTCTCAAACGAAAAAGTTACTCATAGGAGGAGATTTAAATGGACATGTGGGCAACGAGACTTGCAACTACAGAGGTTTCCATGGTGACCATGGTTTTGAGGATAGAAACGAGGAGGGGGAAGCCATTTCAAATTTTGTAGTGGCATACGATCTCTTTCTAGCAAATACTTTTTTTAAGAAGAGAGAAGAGTATGTGGTCACCTGCAAGAGTGGGTCATCAAAAGCACAAATAGATTTCTTTTTAATGAGGATGGGGGATCGTATAAATTGTAAGGATTGCAAAGTTAATCGGGAGAGATCCTAGATAACCAACATCATCTGTTGGTGGTGGATGTACATATCAAAAGAGAGAAGAAAGAACAAGACCTTCAAGTGTCCAATAACTAGATGGTGGAATCTAAAAGGAGAAAAAGAAGTCACTTTCAAAGAGAAAGTACTCACTCAATGTGTTTGATATAGAGGGTAACGCTAGCCTAATGTAGGATTCTATTATTAACTATATCTAAAAAGTTGCAAGAGGGTATTAGGAGAACCCAAGGATTCTGCTTCACTTAAAAGAGAATCTTGGTTATGGAAGGAGGAGGTACAGGAAAATGTTAAGGCTAAGAAGTAATGTTGTAAAGCCTTATACAAGGATAGAACCGATTAAAACTGTGAGACGTATAAAATAGTAGAGAGGGAGACGAAGAAAGCCATTCAAGAAGCAAAGCTAACGGCTTTTGACAATATGTGTAAGTAATTAGATACCAAAGAAGGAAAATTAGATATCTGTAAACTAGCTAGAGCAAGGGAAAGGAAGACAAGAGACTTGAACCAAGTAAGGTGTATCAAGGATGAGAATGAAAATGTTCTAGTTACGGAGAACACGTTTAAAGACAAATGGATAGCTTGTTTTGAAAATCTTTCTAATGAAGGATATGAAATGAGTACTTCTTTGGTGAGTCGAGTAATTGAGTTAAAGTGTGGAAAGTTTTGGGAGAGACAGCAATAACATGACTCACAAACATTTTCAATAAGATTTTGAAAATGAAGAAAATGTCAAATGAGTGAGGCAAGAGACACGAGTCTCAGACAATCAATTCGGGTTCATGCTAGGGTGCTCGACTATAGAGCAATCTATCTCTTATGAAGATCGATGAAAGGATATAGAGATATACAAAAGGATTTGCACATAGTCTTTATAGATTTGGGAAAAGGGTAACGTAGGGTCCTAAGAGAATTTTTTTTTTGAGGATTCTAGAAAAGAAAGGAGTATAGGTAGCATATATCCAAGCAATAAAGGACATGTATGACAGAGCCATGCTGCAATCCTGAAGAACAAACCGAAAGCTTTCCCATAACGACAAGATTACACCAAGACTTAGCTTTAAGTCCTTACCTTTCACATTGGTAATGGATGAGCTACCATGACATATTGAAGATAATATCCCTTGGTGTATGCTTTTCACAGGTGACATAGTGCTGATAGATGAAACGCAGAAGGGAGTAAATGTGAAGCTTAACCTTTGGCGGGAAATATTGGAATCTATAAATCTTCGCCTAAGTAGGTTAAAGACAGGGTATATGGAGTGCAAGTTCAATGGAAACGGGTGTCCAAATGAGATAAGGTAAGGATTGGATATCAGGAAGTACCGAAGAGTGAACGTTTTCGTTACCTTGGATCTATCTTGCAACAGAACAAAGAATTGGATCGAAATCTCAACCACAGAGTACAAGCTAGATGAATGAAGTGGAAGAGTGCATCAGGTGTAATGTGTGATCGTCGTATGCCACTAAAGTTTAAGGGAAAATTTATAGGACGACAATAAGACCAACAATGCTTTATGGCATAGAATGTTGGGCAGTCAAGCATCAAAACGTGAAGAAATGAGTGTAGCGAAGATGAGAATGCTTCGTTGGATATGTGGGCACACAAGAAATGACAAAATTAAGAACAAGTATATCCGAGATAAAGTCGGAGTGACTGCAATTAAAGATAAAATAAAACAAAATCAGTTAAGGTGGTTTGAACATGTGAACAGAAGACTTAAAAATGCTCTAGTTAGAAAATGCGAATATAAAATAGGCTCGGGACAAAAAAAGATAAAGGAAGCTCGAGAAAGACTTGAAAATAGATTTTAAGAAAAAAAACATGAAATACTTAAAGTTAACAGAAGATTTTGCGCAAAACTGAGTGCAGTGAGTTTTAGAATTTATACAACCAATCTCACTTAATGAGATAATTTGTTGTTGTTGATGAAATTTTTTAAGTGTACAAGTTATTATTATGTTTCGAGTGTTAACGAGTTGTAGCGCATGGGATGGACAATACAAGTCACGCCAAAAGAAGCACTACAAAACACCATAACAACAAATTAATATAAAAATGGTAAAAGAAACAAATCTAAAATAAAAATGGAAAATGAAAAACAATGGACTTGAAGTTTGTAACTACAGTTTATTTATTTATTTTTTTTAAATTATGTATTTGCGGTCCTTTATTCGATTACTACGTTTACCTATTCATTGCTTATCCAGAACATCATTGTTTTTTTGGGTAACTGCTATTGATTTTGAAATTATTATTTCAGTTAAAATTGATCTTTGAGCTAGTCTAAATCAATTAAATTAACTTCTTACCGTCAAATTAGAAGAAATTTCATTCATTTTATTATCAAATATTAGTACATGATTCACTTTTGAGGATAAACTGATAAAGTCTTCTCCCCATCTGTCCTTCCTTCTACCCTAAATCCTTTTCCCACTAAAACCCTTTGCCATTTTTTGCCCCAATTCACAACTTGCATATGTAAGAAAACTTGAATATTCCTTAAATTGAAGAGAAATTCCGCATAAAGAGGAGTAATTCACATGTGGGTTCGCAGAGGTCAATTGGAGCTGTGATGAGGAAAGAATGTAAACCGGGAATTCATGCCATAATCAAGAGTTCATGGACGGATCGTACCAATGGAAACTGGAAAGTTTTTTTTTTTTTTTTTCTTCTTATTATTATTATTATTATTTTTAGCCCAATGGAGTTGTTAGGTTATCATCGTGTAGAGGGAAAAGGATAATTTGAAATATATATATATATATATATATATATGACTTTTTTTGCATCAAACCATCTTGAGTTTTTATCTGCATCAAACCATCTAGGGCTTTTATATGACATATGAGAAGAAAACTTTACCCCTTAAGAGTGAATCACGTATTAGTATTTGACGTCAAACTGAATGAAAATTTTCAAATCTGACTGTAAGGGGTTAATTGGCTGACTAAAATAGTTCAAGCGGTTAATTTACCAGATAATTTATTGAGAGGGTCAATTTCAATTGAAATAATAGTCTAAAAGGTCAAACGGCAGTTTACCCTTATCTTTTCTCTTGTACACTTTTTATTTACTCTATGAAAGCCTTTACAACTTATGGTTTTCTTACTAAATATACAGAGTCTTGTTATGTTATATGTCATATGAAGATGTGGACTTCCAAAAGGTTCTAAATTCTAGTTTGTTTTTACTTTTCACAGTAGTAAAAGAAAAAAGTGAAAAGAAACAATTCATTGTGTTCATTTTGATTATGTAACATATCGGTTACTTGCCACTTAATACTATGGTATAATGGTATTCTTCTTCACTTCTAAGTGAGAGGTCTTAGGTTCGATTCTCGTAAAAGGCGAATTTGAGCCACATTATTGTCAGCCTATTGTGAGGGTTAGCCCACACCCCCACCCCCTTAGTGTAAATAATATCATTTATTTAAAAAAAAAAAAAAAAAAAAACTAGATACGTCGATTAGCACCGAAGTTTAGTAGTATTTTTCTTCACTTGTAATTAGAAAGGCTTTGGCTCAACTTCTGTGAATGAGTTTGATATCAAATGAATATAGTCATTGTGTGGCCTAGCTCAAACTTCAATCCTTTCGTGTTATATATCTTTACTATTTATAGGAAAAAAAATTGAAGGAGCCAGAGCAACATTTGCAACTATTCTTCTTTTAGTATCAGTTGTGGCTTCAATGCCACATCTGATGCTGTGGACAAGAAGCAACAAGGGATTTAAAACGTTCATAATACGTAGGAAAAGACTCACCTTCATCTTACTGAATTCCACTTATCCTTTTACGTAAAAGGATGATTCGAGAAGTTGGGAAAAACTTCTCCAGAAATGCCCTCTTCATACTCTCCCATGATGTGACGGTTCCGGGAGCTAAGTCATACAACCAATCTTTGGCTTTGTCCATTAAAGAGAATGGAAAAGCCTTCATCTTCAATATACTTCCATCGACATTGACGGGAGTCATGCTTGAACACACCACCTCGAATTCCTTCAGATGCTTGTTCGGATCCTCCATGGACAACCCATGGTATTTCGGAATGTGGTGGAGCAGACTTGACTTCAACTCGAACTCTTCGGTCTTACCTTCGGCAGGTGCGGGATATTGGATACACAGAGGTATGGCATTATCCAATCCCGACGCAGAAAGCTCCTTGAGTGTCCGGTTGTCCACGGCCATGCCTTGTGTCTCTTCAAATACCCTTGCCGTGGCCTCTTCAAAAATCCCTGCCGTGGCCTCTTCTTCCTCTTCTAGGACTTGTTCTTCAAGGTAAGGTTCCGGGCTTGGTGGATTTGGTTCGTGTTGCTTCCTCTTCCGTCTCAAAGTCCTCTCGAAATCACTGTCAAAGTCCAAGATATTCTCACGAATCGGTTGAGAACTCCGAGTCATACACTAGTACCTAAAACAAGAAAAACAAAACAAGGTCAGAAACTTCAACAAAATAAACAAACAGAAAGTAACAAGGCCAAAAATTTGATGCGAAATATATAAGCACACAAATTAAAACCCTATTTTGACAATTGTAGTATATGTATAAGTAGGGATCATTCTAAACCGGGGATTATGAGGGATTGCTAAATCACTTGGAAACTGACTCAAAAACGTAAAGTAAAGTTTAAAACACTAAGCTAGACTCAAAGAATGCAAAACTAAACACTTAAAACACTAAAACAAACCAAAAGACTCAAACAGCACCCAAAACACTCAAAACTGCCTTAAAAACACAATCTGGGCAGTTTTGAGCACTTACACTAATTTGGACGAATTTGGGTTATAACTTGAATCAAAATACTTAGAAACACAAACTAAGACACTTTCTAACTAAATTGAACACTAAAGTAAAGGGGGATTGAGTTTTTGACGAAATTAAACAAAATGCACAGATTATAATTAAAACAGAATGTAAATACGAATTTGATGAAAATATGGATGGAATGCTAGCTAGAAGGTTCTTCTCCACGCATGTCACACTTGCATACAAGATGATTTTCAGTTGGTCTTTCGATGAATCATGAAACTCAACACCCCGGGTTAATTAGGTTCGCTTAAATTAACCTTCAAGTTCTCCTTAAGTTAATGAATTGGATGGGACAGCGCATACGCAATTCAAAACATTCTCCAAAAGTCCTTTACGTGAAAAGCACAATAAAGATACAATCAAAGATCATTAAGCAACATGAAAACTATAAGTGTTGATGAGGTATTCGTTACTATGATGAGCATGAAACTAGTGCCAAGAATTCATTTAACGCGATTGTTTATAAGCAACCTCCACTACTTGTGAATATAAGTTCATAACTATTAGGTGAAACTCACTTATATTCTAGCGTCATATTCATGCATGAAAACTAAGCGTGCACTCTCAATAAACATACACAAATAAGTTATCAATCAAGCAGTTAAACGAATTGAATCCATAACTCTTGAAATTCCAACCGAAGGTAATCAATTCATATTGCAAGCATAAACATGGTTTTGAATCACCCCCTAGCTAACTGGGGATTTAGCCTCTCATGTTCACAGAAAGAGAAACAAAATTGAAATTAAACATAAAGAACAAAAGATTGATTACACCTAAAATGCCCAACGAATCCACTTTTAATTTCTGCACGTTTCAAGCTCCTCTTTCTCCTTTCTTCTTGCTGCGGCAGAGAAGGTTTATTGAGTTTTTGGATGTTTTTCTGGTTTGGGAATGGATTTATGGGGATATGGTGGTGTGGCAAGGAGGTGGGAAGGTGTATGGAGGTTGGGAATGGTGGCTGGAAGGGTGGAGTGGCTGCGGCAGAGAAGGGTAATGGCTGGAATGGATGGGAAAAGGTGCGGTTGATAGGTTTTTGGGTGATAGGAGTGACGGCTTAGGGAGAGAATAGGGATGGTGGCTGAATGAATTAATGAATGAAAAGTGAATGAAAGGAAGAATAGGCTCTAGGGTGAAATAAAGGGTACGGCTGAGATGTGTGCGATGAAAAAGAATGAATGAAAAATCTCCCTATGGTGCGGCTTAATGGTGGATTACCTAGGGTTTTCAGAAAATCCAACCCTAGCTTATTTTTATTAACTAAAATTAATTTAAAGGCTGCTAGAATTAGGAAATAAAATCAGAAATTAAAAGGGATTTGATTAATAGGTGCGGCTAGGGTAAAGGATTAGGGTTTAGGTGCATAAAATGGGACAAAAATGCCCCCCCTTGCACGGCAAGGAAATGGGAGAAGGGGAAAAGGCACGGCAAGGGTGTTTAAGGGGCCTAGGGCCTTCGTTTTGTGTCCTAAAGCGCCTACAAGGCCTTCAAAGTGGCTAGAAAATACGGACGTTTAAGATTAGGAAAGGTTACCAAAACGGGAAACCTAGGGTTAACTTTCCTACTTCAAGTAGGAATCCTTATTGGAGTAGGAATCCTCGTTGGAGTAGGAATTCATCGTTTCTTCAAGTCTTCAACTCATTCATTCCTCTTTCGCTCCAAAAGACTCCAATTTGCATCTTCTTGCACATTTTGGCCTTATAATCTGAAAATACACAAAAGTGGCTTTAAACACTAAAATAATTAAGGAAACACAACATAAATGCACAAGAACAAGCTAATTAAGTCGCATGAATATACTCCTATCAGTGGGCGAACCAGATTCTAATATAATGTAACTTCTTTCCATGCAAAGTTTCCAAAATTTTCAATGTGTAACAACTCTGCTTTTCGAAAATAGAAATTGTTATTATCACTCCAAACATTCTATTTAGAAAGAAAAAAAAATTTACTTGTGAAAAGTGCACAATAAAATTTTTAAAATTCTAATAATAGTTGTTCTAGAATATTGCAAAAGAAATATTGGTGGGAATATGAAACACCATGGTGATTCCTAGTCCGAGAAGATATGATTTTAATCCCACAGCCTACCAAGAAGGACAAAGAGTTCGTACAAAATCCCTAATCAGCGGAGAGCATTAATCCATGGGACTCCTGGTAGTCTCACTTATTTCGCTTTTGCCTTCCCACTCTCATCACTTCTTGCAAGAATTTGGTTTCTCAATTTTACCCAATGGAAACTTTGTTTTTTGAAATAAAAATTCGTTAAGCATTGGTCACTAAAATAATGTCGAGCATTTTGGGTAGCTCTGTTAGATGTTTCGAATTTTTTAAAAGTTATATCTTGTTTGTATTTTTAAACAACAGAATATTTCTGCTCAAGATTACTAATGAAAATTTTCCATGTTAAAATTTTCATCCCTTATTTTCCTCCTATAAGCCCGTTATTTTTTATGGAAATTCCACATTTACTACTTAAAATAATAATTCGTCCACATTATGGCAAGTTTAGAAACAAATATTAACAAATTTTTAAGTATGCGATCAAATTTTCAATTAAACCAAAATCCAGGGATCAATATTAATTTTCCCATTTTCAATATAATTAAATGAGCTGCTAGACCCATCTAGTGTTCTATTTCTCCACTCATATTATAATCTCATCCAACATAAAAAGTTTTTAAAAAATAAAAATGTTATTTCCCCACTCATTATTATTTCTAAAATAACATCTAATATGTTATTTCTTCATCCACTATTATTCCCAAAAAATTGAAATGTTATTTCTCCAACAGTTAAGTCTTATCTGATGATAATTTACCAGCAAATAAATAATCTTCCAAATGCTCTGTTGCTGTGTGTTTATGTATTGTCCATTCGTTTCACAATCCAATGTAAATCTAGCCTCATGTTATTTTTTCGGGCCCTACTTATTATTATATCTTTTAATATCTTTATTTCTCGTTATGTAAATAGGTAAAATTATAATTCGAATTAGAGAGATAATCCTTCTACCTTTGGCGCTGCTGACTGCCGACATTTGGATGTTGATTTGTTCTCTCAGCCTCGCTAGCCGACCTCATATCCGGCAAAACAGTCGGTTCACTGCTTTCACTTTATCTTCTCCAATTCAACTATGGAAGTCAGCCGAGAAAAAAGGGTAAAAGAAAAAGGGAGAAAAAGCTAGAGGCTGTCATGGAGCTCGAGGTGTGAAGTATAAGGTAAAAACAGAAACCCAAAAAAAGTATGAGATAATAACCTTTTTCTGTTTCTCAACTTTGAATTCTCATCTTGGTTTTTTCCAATTTCCCCAAAAAAAAAAAACCTTCCATTTTCTTCCCCAGGTCATATTTTCTCAGCATTGCAGAATCTGGGTTTTGTTTTTCGTACTCTGTTTTGGTGAATTCTGTAAAAAAAAATCCAGTTGGGTTTTTGGGTTTTTGCTGCTGTACTGACTGATTGGTTATGGAGAAAATCTGGAGAAGGAGGAGGATATGCATTTTTGTAATTTTTTGTGTTTCCATGGTGGCTTATGGAACCACTTTCCCAGGCGACCTGAAAATTCTGAATGATTTCAGAAAAGGGTTGGAGAATTCAGAGCTTTTAGAATGGCCAGACAATGGAAGTGACCCTTGTGGCCCTCCTTTATGGCCTCATGTGTACTGCACTGGGGACAGAGTCTCACAGATTCAGGTTCAGAAAATGGGACTCAAAGGTCCTTTGCCTCAGAACTTCAACCAGCTCTCTAAGCTCAGCAACCTTGGCCTCCAAAGGAACAACTTCAACGGGAAATTGCCTACCTTTAGTGGCTTATCAGAGCTCGAATTCGCTTACTTGGATAATAATGATTTTGATACAATCCCTTTCGATTTCTTTGATGGCCTTAGCAGTCTTAGGGTTATGGCATTGGATCACATTCCGTTGAATGCGTCTACTGGATGGTCTTTGCCTAGTGAGTTGGCAAAATCTGTTCAATTGCAAAATTTGTCCTTGATTGAATGTAATTTGGCAGGATCGTTGCCGGAGTTTTTAGGGGCATTGCCGTCTCTCTCAGTCCTACAACTTTCCTTTAATAGATTAACTGGTGTGATTCCGGCGAGTTTTGGAGAGTCTTTGGTGCAGACATTGTGGTTGAACAATCAAGATGGTGGATTGACCGGTCCTATTGATGTAATTGCATCAATGTCGTCGTTGACACAGGTTTGGCTGCATGGAAACCAATTCACCGGAACAATTCCAGCCAACATTGGAGATCTTTCTTCTCTCAAGGAACTCAACCTCAATGGCAACCAACTTGTTGGTCTGATTCCGCAGTCACTGGCGGACATGAAGCTTGACAAATTGGACCTGGGAAATAACCGGCTAATGGGTACAATACCGAAGTTTAAGTCCGGTAATGTTTCTTATAACTCTAATCCATTTTGTCAGACTGATCCTGGGCTGCAATGTGCCCCAGAAGTTATTGCACTTTTGGATTTTCTTGGTGATTTGAATTATCCTTTAAGTCTTGCATCTGAGTGGTCGGGTAATAATCCGTGTGAGGGGCCTTGGTTGGGGTTGAGTTGCAATCCGCAGACCAAGGTTTCCGTCATCAATTTGCCTAGACGCAAGCTAATTGGTACTTTGAATCCTTCACTTGCAAAGTTAAATTCTTTGATTGATGTAAGGCTTCCAGGAAACAACATAAGTGGTAAAGTTCCTACTAACTTTACTGAGTTGAAATCCTTGAGATTATTGGATATCAGCGGAAACAATATCGAGCCTCCTTTACCAAAATTCCATGACAGTCTGAAGGTCATCATCGACGGAAATCCTCTTCTAGTTGCTAATCAAACTGTTGCCCCTCCTCCTTTATCTAGAAGCCCACCTCCACTCAATAGTTCACAACCTCCATCAGACAGTCCATCAGATACCCCATTATCCAGTGGTGGAAAAACACCATTATCCCATAGTCCACCCTCACCAATTACACACTCGAGTCCTAATCCATCTGGTTCTGTCCAAGTGGATGTTCAGCCCCAAAATTCTAAGAAATCAAAAACAGTTATTATTGTGGCTGGAATCGCAGTTGTTTCTGTTGCGGCTCTTCTGATGATTTGTCTATTTACTTACTGCTGTAAGAATAGGAAAAAAATCTCGGAGGTTCCTACTTCCATTGTGCTTCACCCTAGAGACCCATCTGATCCAGAAAATACGTATAAGATTGCAGTTGCTAGTAATACCACTGGAAGCTTGTCAACTAAAACTGGGATTACTGCTAGTAACTTCAGCAGTGGAACAGAGAACTCTCATATGATTGAGGATGGGAACCTTGTCATATCTGTTCAAGTTCTTAGAAAGGTGACCAAAGATTTTGCACCCGAAAATGAGCTAGGCCGTGGCGGATTTGGAACTGTTTACAAGGGTGAACTAGTAGATGGGACAAAAATAGCAGTTAAGAGAATGGAGGGTGGGGTAATCAGTAGCAAAGCATTGGATGAATTTCAGTCAGAAATTGCTGTTCTTTCCAAGGTTCGTCATCGACATTTGGTTTCTCTTTTGGGTTACTCCGTCGAAGGAAATGAAAGGCTTCTTGTCTACGAGTATATGTCTCAAGGTGCTCTTAGCAGGCATCTTTTTCATTGGAAGAGCTTCAATCTGAAGCCTTTATCTTGGACAAGGAGACTCAGTATTGTGTTGGATGTTGCAAGAGCGATGGAGTACCTACATAATTTAGCCCGCCAGACATTCATACACCGAGATCTCAAATCTTCTAATATTCTTTTGGATGATAACTTTCATGCAAAAGTTTCAGATTTTGGGTTGGTGAAACTTGCTCCGGATGGGGAGAAGTCTGTTGCAACTAAGCTTGCAGGGACATTTGGATACCTTGCACCTGAATATGCTGGTAAGATTTTCTTTTGAATCCGTTGTCAAATTTAGTTCTGGAATTGAATTAACAGATAAGTTCAACAGCTGAGCGTGCAAAAGAATAGATGAAAAATATGTAAATAATGTGGCTGTTAAATTGACATCTTTTCGTTTACATTTTCATGTTTAGTACTCAGGTCACGTGTCATATACTATCGTAAACAGAAATTTAAGATATATACTTACAGGTTACGATTATAAATTGTTGTTGTCTTGTACTTATAACACGCCTTGACTGCTGTAATTTCACATAAATTCCTTTTATGTTTTCACCTCGAAGAGAGATAAATCGCTTCTGAATGGTGAGAATCTATGTGATATCCTGCAGATGATTGAATAATTTAGATTTCAAATCGGTATGTACTTTTACATCTGATCCACATAATGTGTCTTTCTAAATCACGATATTTGATTTCAGTGATGGGGAAAATTACAACAAAAGCAGATGTGTTCAGCTTTGGAGTGGTGTTAATGGAACTTTTAACTGGATTAATGGCGCTTGATGAGAACCGGCCAGAGGAAAGCAGGTACTTGGCCGAGTGGTTTTGGCGAATAAAGTCAAGTAAGGAGAAGCTTGTGGCTGCAATTGATCCAACTCTTGAAGTAAATGAAGAAACTTTTGAGAGCATCTCAATGATAGCGGGACTGGCTGGTCATTGCACAGCGAGGGAACCAAGCCATCGGCCTGAAATGGGGCATGCAGTGAATGTGTTGTCCCTACTTGTTGAAAAGTGGAAACCTATTGAGGACGAATCTGATTGCCTCTCAGGGATTGATTACAACCAACCTCTACCTCAGATGTTAAAGGTTTGGAAGGAATCAGAAAGCCAAGGAGTCAGCTATAATAGTCTCGAGGACAGCAAGGGCAGTATTCCTACAAGGCCTAATGGATTTGCAGAGTCCTTCACTTCCGCAGATGGGCGATGAGTAAAGATATAATTTGTAAGTCCGCAGAAACCATCGGCTCTTGCAGCAGTATACTTAAATAAATCTCTATGTAGGATATGATATTAAGCACTTCCTTTTCGTTAATGTCCATTCTAGTGCTCCGGCGCTTGTATTGATGTTTTCAGGACTCTTTTCTTGAGTTCTGAGAACTGTCTGTTAGATGTCATCAACGTAGATGGAGGATGTGCGATTCATTTTTTTGCTTGTTTGGTATTTCATGAATTATGTATGTATTTTTACTTTATATACATGTTAGTTATGTATGTATTTTTACTTTATATACATGTTAGTTTGCAATTAGTGATTGAAGCAGTAAAAAAACATCAACAAACAGACCTGTTGATTGTAATTTCCCTTTACTGGTTTTGCAGGATGCAATCTCTATTATGCTCTTTGGTACAATTCAGTTCTGGAATGTAAAGAATAATGTCGTGTTTTATCTTGTTCATGTGCGAGAAATTATTTTAAACTCAAAGCCAATCCATTATCCAAATGCATAGACCCAGGCCCAACCATTTGTAAGTTTATTTGATGTGTTTGGGGTTAGTTTTATATTGAAATTCAATGATCCGAAATATTTATTTTTTATTTTATCACTCAAATATTATCATAGTAAAAGACTAGACAAATTCAAAACAATTAAGACATTTAAATGTGGCAAAAGAATATAATAGTTACGAGTTTTTATCATTAATATGGTACTTCAGGAACACAATAAATGACAAACCATCTAATTAAGTGGTTTTTTTTTTTTTTTTTAACAAACAATATTATTTACACTAAAAGAAAAAATGTGGGCTTAACCTCACAATAGGCTAGTAATAATGTAGTTCAAATTTGTCTTTGGCGAGAATCGAACTAAGACCTATCATTTACAAGTGAAGAAAAGTATCACTAGACCATAGTACTAAGAAGTATCTAATGGTTCCGATTTGAATAACTTTTTTCAATAATTATCCATATGAGGGAAGATTTACAAAATAGACGGCACAGATCTTTGAAATACAAGCTGATACGTTACAAGGGTGTTTTTCAAATAAGCCTTTTGAGTGATCCCTTAACTTAAGCTCCCATGTGCGATTGATGGATACATGAAAAATGGGAAGGTTTGGGACGCGGTTGACCTGTTTGATAAAATGCCTAAGAGAGATGCTGTTTCCTGGACTGTGCTGATTGGCGGGTTTGTCAAGAAAGGTCAGTTCGAGCAAGCGTTGGAGTGGTTTCGAGAGATGCAGCTCGCAGGAGTGGAACCAGATTATGTGACTAGAATTGCTGTAATCGTGGCGTGTGCAGATTTGGGAACGCTTGGTCTAGGCTTGTGGATAAATCGTTTTGTTATGAAGCAAGACTTTAAAGACAACGTTAGGATAAGTAACTCGTTGGTTGATATGTATTCTCAATGTGGTTGTATTAGTTTTGCTCATCAAGTATTCGAGAGCATGCCCAAAAGGACATTGGTATCTTGGAACTCAATGATTGTGGGCTTTGCTGTCAATGGGCATGCAGAGGAAGCTCTCGACTTCTTCAACCTGATGCAGAAGGAAGGCTTCAAGCCAGACGAGGTCAGCTTCACTGGAGCACTCACCGCTTGCAGCCATGCTGGTTTAGTCGATGAGGGGCTCCATTACTTTGATAACATGAAGAGAGTTCACAGAATAACACCCAGAATCGAGCATTATGTGCATTGTCGATCTCTATAGCCGTGCAGGGAGGTTAGAAGATGCCTTGAGTGTAATAGAAAACATGCCGATGAAGCCAAATGAAGTGGTGTTGGGTTCTTGGTTGGCTGCTTGTAGAACCATTGGGAACATCAGTTTAGCTGAAGGATTGATGAAGTACCTCTCTGAGGTTGATCCTAGCTTTGATTCCAACTATGTGCTCCTAGCCAATATATATGCAGCTGTTGGACGGTGGGATGGTGCAAACAAGGTTCGAAAGAAGATGAAAGACCTCAGAGTGCATAAGACACCGGGATTTAGTTCAGTTGAGATTGACTGTAACATTCATGAATTCGTGGCTGGTGATAAGTCCCATGTTGACACAGAGTGTATATATTCAACCCTAGAGCTTCTCTCCTTTGAGCTCAAATTATGTGGGTATGTTCCGGAAAACTTTGCGACAGAATCGTATGAGTTTGATTGATACTGTAGTTGTAGGTTATTCGAAAATAGAATGTACTTTTGCAACTACTTGCGAAGCCCCAAAATCAGTCTTGTCTACATATAATTTCGGAAGTGATTTCGTACACCCTTGTTCTACTTTTGCACACCTCTTCATTTATTTTTCCCCAATTTTTTTTATTCGATACAATAAACACCAAACTAGGTCATACTTTATTGAATTGCAATGTTCAGAATGACCAACAAGGAAAAGAAGTGACCTCAAATACACAATTTGAAGTCAGTCTCAGACTCTCATGCTTAGAATGTCGTGAGCAATAGCATTTATTCCCAGATCTTCTTGGTGGTAAGTTAGACATATCACCCAGCATCGTCACACGATTATCAAAAGGAACATCTGATACCTCAGAAGTGCCGAATGAAAATTCTTGCGTCCTCCAGTGGTCTTACACTCGCAGCCTTTAGCATTTCTGTCGATCCCCATCGAGATATGTTCTCCCACAAGTTGTGTTCCATAGCAATGGCAGAGAGAGCATTCCAGTCATCTATGTTCTCTAGTCTCTTCCATCTGTCCCTGCATAAAGTCATAAGCAGTGAAAGTCCCAGTAACTAGAAGGCAACATTCTGACTGGGAAAATATTTGGCTTTGCAAGCGAGAAGGGAATATTTCCCCCAAAAATGGGAGTTTAGCACATGAGCAAGGAAATAATGGACTTTTTGCAAGTAATTCGCTGTTAAATGCCTCGCAGAGATGCTACACCAAGTTGCTTTCCATAAAGCATCGCTTCCACTCTCTCAGCCATCTCTACCTTCCCATGAATCCTACAAGCACCCAACAATGCGCCCCATAACGCCTCATCTGGCTCCACTGCCATCCCCAAAACCAACTCCTCTGCTTCCTCTACCCGACCCACCCTACCCAACAAATCTACCAAACAGGTATAATGCTGCAGCCCTCGCATCACCCCAAACCTCCGCTCCATCATTTCAAAATACTCCCTCCCCTTCTCTGTCAGCCCTCCATGACTACACGCTGTCAAAATCGTAGTGAAAGTCACTCCATCCGGCCTCTCTCCTGCCTCCACCATCCTATCAAACAGCTCAAACACCTCGCCAAAAACTCCATGCATCCCATACCCTGCCATAATTGCCGACCAAGAAATCTCATTCCTCATCAGCATTCCGTCAAACACTTTACGGGCACCCACCAAATCACCACACTTCGCGTACATACTAATCAACGCATTTGAGTTCGCCAAATCGAAGCCAAACCCATTAACCAAAACAGCTCCATGCATTTGTTTTCAAAGCCTCAACACCGATAACCCGGCACAAGATTTGAGAACCGCAGGCAAGGTATGGCGATCCCAGGGTTTATTGGCGGCAAGCATACGGAGAAAAATGGACAGAGACTGAGAGAAGAGGCCTTGGGAAGAGTGGGCTCTGATGAGGGTGTTGAAGAGGAAGGTGTGTCGGCGAGTACAGAAGGAGAAAAGCAGGTTGGTTTGCTTCAGTTGGGCAGCGGCGGCGTAGGAGATGAGAAGCTTGGTTCGGATGAAGTCGTGGCGGGAAATGCCGAGTTTGATAGTTTTAGCGTGGAGCTGCGTGAGGGTTTGGAGGTTCTTCGACGAACTGCAGGCGTCGAGTAGAGTGGCGTAGAATAGTATGAGGCCGCGAGGTGGAGGAACACCCATGGCTGCCTGTACTCAGGGAGGATTTGTTCCTGAGAGCACGAGTGTTTAGGCGATATCAAATTCGACCGTTCTATTTAAACAAATCAAAATCGTTACTTTACAAAAATATGAATTATACTTGCATTGTCTTTGGGTGAGTTCATTCGCTCACTAACAAATAACATATTTTAACACTAAAAATGTTATAATCGAAACTGTACAATTTCTTAATCTTCATTTGAAGATCATCTTTACAAAAACATTCGAGTCAGAGATAGTTTAGTCATTCAAACATATTAACTAATCAACGGTGTAAGTATTAAGTAACATATTAATGATGAATTTCCTATTATTTGATAGATTTGGATGGCTAGACAATTTCTGTTTCAAATGATTTTCGGCAAGTATGGTCTTGAAATGAAGATTAAGTCATTAAACAATGCCAATGATAAAAAAATTTTACAGTAAAGATACGCTATTTGCAAATAGGAGAATAAGTTAATCCCCAAAAAACCGAGGGTAAAAGAAGACCAAGAAAATCTCGATTCAACATAAGCGAATGCAAGTATATATTCCAAAAATATTTCTTTGGAAGAAGCCAAGCTCCTAAACACTAGGGGAGGGATACTTCCTCAAAGCACAAACGTGCCACAAGTTTTAGTAAAATTAGATATCACACTTCAATGCCAAAATAATAATAATAATAATAATAATAATAATAATAAAACACTATTTCTAGACAAAAGGATTTCGTCAGGCCAAATAAGGTTTCATCACCTAATGTTTTACTCAACGGAAATTCATCTGGAAATTTTAGTCGGATAAAAGTCATCGCTCAAATGTTTGCCTGACAAATATTAAAACTTCGTTGGGCAAATTAGGTTTGCTCGACAAAATCACATATGACTATTTCGTTGAGCTAAGTACGTTGACGAACTTGAACCGATGAATCTAATTTCCTGACAATAGTATTTCGTCGCCAAAACCCATTGCTGAGCTGGAATAACATCCTAAACAACAACAATCGTACAATTTTGCTTGACAAATTTTACACTATTTCGTCAAGCAAAATTATATGTTTTGAAAATAAAAGAATACAAAAATATTTCACCCAAACGAAAAAGTCGTCAAGCAAGGAGTTTAAAGAGAAAAAAGGTTTTTAAAAAAAATACAAAATACATGCTCAACGAAAGTATTCGTCGGGCGAACTTTTTATTTTTATTTTTTTAAATTCTTAATTTAATTATATTATATATATTTTAAATTAATTAATTAGTTTTAAATATATTCGTGAAAATGTATGTAGAATATCCTAAACTGACTAATTATTCCTAGGGTGGCTGCTGGGATGGCGACATAAGCTCGCTAGGAGGATAGGTGAGGCGAATGCCAGAGGCTGCCATTGCCTACGCCATCACTTGCATGTACAACCGAAACTTATCCTCCTACTGGCGCACAACTTTTTCTTTAGCTTCTTCGCGCTAGTGCAACTTCTTTTCCCTTGCACATGGCATGTAACTCCATCTCCAAATACTGCAGTATGGAAGAAGTCCTGCTTCCATGTTGAGAGCCAGATGAAGAAGATCCTCGAGGTCCCAAACTCGACCTGCTCATAGGTCGTAGATCTCTTAGCCTTTTCGTCGCCCAACCTCGTCCATCAACATTTGTAGAGACACATGTAAATCAAGTCTCAGCTGCTCCATTGGCATGTTTGGTTGCTGCTGAGAAAGGTTGACGAGGTACTCGTCATTCTTTTGCAACATGAAGCCTAAAAAAAAATTAAAGAGAAACCAATTAAGATTACTAATCACAATTTTAAAATTTTATGTGTAATTAAATTTGAATGGAGTACTTACATTGATAGGATTAAAAGCACACCACAAAGTAGCACACAAATGTCCTATTGATTTTCCTTACTAACACTAAGATTTGTCAATTGTAGCATATGAAAATAAGGATATTTTCTCCAGAAGATTGTTTTATCTAACTACTTAAAATGTCACAAAAACTGGGTTGCTGTCCCTACTGACCAACCACTGAAAAATAATTAGTAGACTGACTTATACTTATCTAAAGTCTACGAAATTGTATATGAACATACTAGACACACAGAGCTACACTCACACAAACAGAATAAAAACAAAACAGAAACAGATTTTAAGTAGTTCATAAATTAAGAAAACGAGTTAGGGGAAGTGTTATCCACCACCAAATAATCATGCAGACATGTTATGTTTCATTCAAATTCCTTCTATTTCTGGATGAAGATGCTCAAGTTGGCTCAATGTTAGAACTCAACCTATTACTCTTTCTTATGTAGTATGTTAAGAGAATGACGTTTTCAACTTAACTTAGTCCCTAACATGCAATCTAGAATGGTGTGTTCATAGATTTAACAAGTAGAAATCATTAAGAATGAAAAAAGTTTGAGTCATCACAAGGCATCGTAAGTACTAGTGTTGTCTTACTTATCCTAGAAATTGGTTCACATGTTAATCGCAATTAACAAGTACTACTCTAGAACATATGTAGGTCCTCATTCGACAAGGGCAGGCACACACATATTCATAGCATTAGAATCCTAGATATGCTTACTAAATATGCATCTGTAGAAAACACATAAATAATTCATCAATGAGACAAGTAGTGAATCAATTTTCATCCATCCATAAAAGTAATTCAAATGAAATGTCATAACAAACTTACAATCATATTTGGGGATTCAAAACAGCCCCTAACTACTAAAACTTTAGTTATACATTATTCTCAAATAAAACCAAAAGAAATACATGAGTTTGAGAAGATAAAACCGAAAGAAGAGAATGCCAAGATTTCCTCCTTCCTTTCCTTCCTCAACACTACTTTTAAACCAATTCTTGTTGTATCATTTTCTTCTCCTTAACTCACCCACTAATAGCCATTTAGTGATGACAACAGGTGAGAGGAAATGGTAAAATAATTGTAACTCCTTGGGTAGCCTTTATGCCCATTACTCCCACTTAATTTTCCATTTCCTCTGATATTTGAATAGGTGTCAGCTGGCTTGTTCTTGGCTGCATCAGTTTTGGTTGCTAGATTTATTGGATTTACTACTTTCACTGCTTTCTTGTCAGTTACAAACTGTTCAGTCCCTTGGGAACCTTTTAGTGTTAAAATAGCCATAACTTCTTCTAGAAACATGATATGAACAATCCGTGAAATGATCCAGAAAATAGACATCCGTAGCTTTCCAAGCATATAAAGTTTATTCTCTTATTCATTCTGAGATGTTCGTAACTTGCTTCCAAAGTCAGCTGACCTGCACAAGCAGTTTTGACGAATTTGTTACTTAAAATCCCACTTGTGCTATTTTTCTTTTCTTGGCTTGACAAATCCTACAAAACACAAAAACAAAGTAAATAACTCAAAAATATAAGGAACTAACTAAGAAAAGACAAGTGAATTTGATGTAAAATATATATAAATATGAGCTTATCAAATACCCCCACACTTAGCTTTTGCTAGTCCTCAAGCAAAACAAAGAAAACATGAAAAATATTAGCTTCCCCCTATGTGACCCTCATAGAATTTCATTCAAGAAAACAAATCATCAAGAACCTTAGCTAGCACCAAATAAGCTAATCCAAGCTCATCTTCCTTATTCAAATGTTAGCAGCGACCTTTTAATCATCCTTGAAGTGTAGTGTGTGTAATAGCCATGCTAATGCAATTTCAAGTTTTGTTTTAAAACACCACATGCAAACTAGTGACCTTCTCATGGGACATACACTCAATCACACATATCTTTAGTTTAACATGTTTCGCTCAAAGAATCAAATGTGAAAGATCTACCATAAGCTTGCATAAAGATCTCATCTCCACAATCATAATTGCAAAACTAAAATCAAAAGGACTTTTATTGGATATAATGAGGCTTAGGGAGAGGGTTATAGAAATGAAAGGATAGGTAAACACAAGTTCCAAGCTACATTGCAAGCAATTCTCTTCTTGTGATTTATAAGAGCTCAAGCTCTCCAGCCACTCTACTAATACCTCCAACCACACCCCTAAATTGAAACTTAAAAAACTGTTTATTTGCTTTGTATACAATTTTTTTTTTTTTTTGAACCAATTTTTGCACATAACTAAATACAAACATGAAATACCCCCACACTTATTCTTTTGCCAAACTCCTTCAAAGTACTTCACAAACATTTCTCATAAGACAATCTCACATTGCTCACTAGCTAGCTTGGAAAGGGTAAGGAAAAATGTTTAAGGTATAAGGGTAGACATATCTGGCGATAAGAAATAAAAGGCTCAACATATACAGCTCAAATTGGCAATCTAATGATATCATTTTTCTTTAGGAAACATGCTTATTTGGGCCGTGGTGGTAAGCCTAATGCCTCTATCCTTTTCAAGTTCATGCAATCAATGACAAACATTTCGAAAGATCATTACGCAAGTTCTAGAGATGTACTTCATATAAGTTCATCACACACGAAACAATAGGAGTGTATGAAAAATGCACACACTTTCAATAGGCTCAAAAACTCACATAGGCTGTATATGGCCACTATATTCACACATGAAACTTTAAGTCATG
Organism: Pyrus x bretschneideri; assembly: GCF_019419815.1. NCBI lineage: Eukaryota > Viridiplantae > Streptophyta > Magnoliopsida > Rosales > Rosaceae > Pyrus > Pyrus x bretschneideri. Next base: position 357,362 of record NW_025999806.1, on the reverse strand, counting down.
CTTTAGTTTCACATCAACAAGGCTATGTGTATTTGGTTTTTCAAAGATGATTAAACAAGTACAAAGCTAACAAGAGAATAAGGAATTTCACACAATACATGCTTACTAAGTTCTTGATCATCGTGGTTCAAATTCAATCCAATTATATCATTGGGTCGGGAAACAAACAAAAATCTAATTCAAAACAATAAAGAAAATAAGACTATTTTTTTGGGTTTTCAAATTTTCAGAATTTTCTCTTTTTTTTTCGGGTTTTTTTTAGGGTAAACAAAACTAATTAAGAAAATAAAAAGCAACAACAAGGAAACAAATGAAACCAGTTCTTAGTTAAAGGGACGAAAATTTTCAATTTGGTCATTTTTTCAATCCTTACCCCCAAACTTAAACTGGACATTGTCCCCAATGTCAAAAAAACCAAAATAATGCATAAAAAAAATTTAAAATAAAATAGTAAGAAACAAAATAAAGCATTTGGATTGAAAACTTCCCCAATTTGCAGTAAAATCAAAAGATGACCCCCAAACTTCAATTCTGCAATCAACTTCAAGGGTAGACATAACCAAATGTTCCTACGAGGAAAAAAAATAATTCAGTTTAGCACGCAAGAAAACTCAGAAAAAGAAAACGAAAAATTGAAAATGACATAAAAAGACAATGAATAGAAATATTGGGTTGCCTCCCAATAAGCGCTTGCTCATTTATGTCCGTAGCCGGACGGTACCAAGAGTAATCATCCATAGGGAGCTGGCTCATAGAGGGGTACAACCTCCACATCATGCTCTGTACAAGACTCGTAATATGGCTTGAGTCAATGCCCATTCACTTTGAACATGTTTTCGGTCTTCGCACTTTGGATTTTCATTGCACCATGAGGAAAAATATTAGTTATAACAAATGGACCAACCCATCGAGAACGAAGCTTACCTGCAAATAACCAAAGGTGAGAATTAAATAGAAGAATTTTTTTGTCCAGTGGCAAAGCTCTTCCTTAAGATCATCTTGTCATGAAATGCCTTTGATTTCTCCTTGTATATTCGACTAGATTCGTATGCAACATTCCGGATTTCGTCAAACTCATTCAATTGAAGCCTCTGCTGTTTGGCAACACTCATGTCCATGTTGTAGGCTTTGATCACCCAATAAGCTTTGTGTTCTAACTCTACTAGAAGACGGCATGGTTTCCTATAAACTAACCGAAATGGGGAAATTCGAATAGGAATCTTAAAGGTAGTTCTATAAGCCCACAATGCATCGTTCAAGCGCATGCTCCAATCCTTCCTACTAGGACTCATAGTTTTCTCCAAAATTTGCTTCACCTCACGGTTTGATACTTCTGCTTGACCACTAGTTTGCGGATGATAAGGTGTAGACACCTTATATATGACATTGTACTTCCAAAGCAACGCTTCAAATGTTCGATTGCAAAAGTGACTCCCTCCATCGCTAATGATTGCTCTAGGTGTTCCAAATCTTGCAAAGATGTTAGTCTTAATAAAAGCTGAAACACCTTTTGAATCATTAATTTCAGTGGATTTTGCTTCCACCCATTTAGAAACATAATCCATAGCCAACAAAATGTAAAGAAAACCATTTGAAGATGGAAAAGTCCCATGAAATCAATGCCCCACACATCAAAGATCTCAACAATCAAAATAGGGGTTTGTGTCATTTAATTTCTTGGGCCCAAGTTACTTGTTCGTTGACAACAATCACATGTTACACAAAACTCGTACGCATCCTTAAACAAACTAGGCCAATAAAAACCACTCTCTAACACCTTAAGAGCTGTCCTCTTTGCTCCAAAATGGCCGCCACATGCATAAGAATGACAAAAAGTTAAAATAGATTTAAACTCAGATTCGGGGACACACCTTCTAATCAATTGATCAGGGCAATATTTCCACAAATAAGGATCATCCCACTCATAGTATTTTGCGGTTTTGACAAGCTTATATTTTTGAGCACGTGTAAAATCATCCGGAATCTTTTTGGTGACCTTGTAATTGATAATATCTACATACCAAGGGTCAGTAACCTTTAATGAAAACAATTGCTCATCCGGAAAACTCTCATGTAAAGGGATGAGATTTTCCTCTGTGTTTGAATGCACAAGTTAGCTTAGATGATCTGCTACAACATTTTCACTCCCTTTCTTATCCTTGATCTCTAAGTCAAATTCTTGAAGCAGAAGTATCCATCGAATGAGTCGTGGTTTTGTATCTTTTTTGTGAGTAGATACTTCAAAGCTGCATGGTCAGAAAACACAATAACTTTAGTTACAATCAGATAAGATCTAAATTTTTCTTAAGCAAATACAACAGCTAGAAGCTCCTTCTCTGTTGTTGAATAATTCAACTGTGCATCATTGAGTGTTTGAGATGCATAATAGATGACATGTGGCACTTTGTTAACACGCTGCCCTAGAACTGCACTGACGGCATAGTCTGAAGCATCGCACATCAACTCAAAAGGTAAACTCCAATCTAGTGGCATGATCACAGGAGCCGTGGATAACAACTCCTTAAGCTTGTTGAATGCTACCACACACTCGTCATTCATATCAAATGTTACATCCTTTTGAAGTAAACGGCACAAGGGTCTAGAAATCATTGAGAAGTCCTTCATAAACCTATGGTAGAAACCTACATGTCTAAGAAAAGAACGAACCTCACTGACAGTAGGAGGGAGGGGTAAAGAACTATCAACTTCAATTCCATTTTCATATATGAAATGCCCTAGAACTAATCCATGCGAAACCATGAAATGACATTTTCCCCAATTTAAGACCAGATTAGTTTCTTGGCAACGTTTTAAAACTAGGGACAAATTATGTAGACATGTATCAAAAGAATCACATAAACTGAAAAATCATCCATGAACACTTCAATTATTTTCTCAATCATATCAGAAAAGATACTTACCATACACCTTTGAAATGTGGCGGGGGCATTGCAAAGTCCAAACGGCATCCTCCAATATGCAAATGTGCCAAATGGACATGTGAAAGTCGTCTTTTCTTAATCTTCCGAAGCAACTGCAATCTGATTATATCCAGAATAACCATCAAGAAAGCAATAATGAGAATGACCAGCTAACCTTTCTAACATTTGATCAATGAATGGGACTAGAAAGTGATCTTTGCGTGTGGTGCTATTTATTTTCCGATAGTCTGTACAGACTCTCCAACTATTTTACATACATGTAGGCACTAGCTCACTAGCTTCATTCTTAACAACTGTGACTCTGGATAACTTCGGAACTACTTGAACAAGGCTCACCCACTTGCTGTCAAAGATAGTGAATAGGCTATCAAGTTGCCCGATAAGCCCAATATAGCCATAATCAAATGAGTAGTTTTGTGTGGCTGATGCCAATATGAATGCGAGCTCGAGGTCCTAGCTATAGAAGCCATTATTGATTAGGAGCTGATCAAAAGAAGAGACAAAGAAAAGCAAGAAGCTCATAGAAACATCATGCAGGCAGCTGAGAGGGAAACCTCTAGGAATGTTTTCCAATGGTTGGGAGGAAATTCTCAACCAAAGACCTTGTCAGAAGTGTTTAGGAATTACAAAGCTTCTGAAGAGGTGGAGGACAGAGAAGCTAAGGTGCCAAGTTGGGTGGATGAAAGGCTTCCCCAACCAAGCTATACCGGTAGAGATGTTAGAGTAAAGGGGAGGATCGTGAATCCAGTCACAAAGAAGAATCCTGCCCGACTTAGGCGGAAATGGTATGTGGTCGAAAATGATGGAAGGCCTGTTAAAGAAATGAGAGCCTCCATGATTAGGAGGGTCCAGAGGCAACATAAAGCCTACATGAATTCATTGAAAGTCCCCACTACCTTAGAAACTTCTGAGAATGTAAAGTTTGAGAAGATACCCAATGGGGAAAGAAATCAACTCTATTGGAGAACCAAGAATGAGGTGGAGAAGGCTAATAGCAAGACCAAAGGGGAAGAAGACCATGTGCCGCAGAATCCCCATCCTGGAAAATACATAATCTTGAGGAGAGCTCAAGAGGACATGGTGATGATGCCAAACCCAAGATGGAGCCCAAAACCAATATGCTTTGGAACTAGCTCACCTAAGAAGGGGTTACCTGCACCATTATTAGTTGACACTCTCTGCGAGGTTCCAGAACAAATGCCAAACTTTGACATAACCCGGGAAGAAAAAGTGCCCGAGCTGATGCTACCCGTAAAAGCAGAAGCCTAGTTAAACGAATTCATAAACCACCTTGCGGGCAAGAAGAATGACTTATCTGGACCTAGCAACTTCCACGTAAACATGACATATGTTTTATCTGCCATGTTTTGTGCTGAGCATGATCAACCTGCCACAATGGAGGGCGACTACTTAGCAACATAACCTATAATGGCAAATGTTAGTGTTAAAGGAGCGGGAAAAGAAGAGTCAGGTAGAACAAGTTTGGCCGAGCCCACAAGTAGGGAGCGCAAGATGATATACACAGATAGGATGATCTTTAACCACTCGAATTTGGCTATGGCCAACCATTTCAAACCCATATACGTAATTACTCATTTGGAAGAAGTACCCTTCCAGAGGGTCTTGATTAATGGTGGAGCTGCAGTCAACGTGTTGCCTTACAAGCAAATGAAGAGAGTATGTAGAAGTGAGGAATATTTCATCCCCATGAACTTAACAGTTTCCATTTGTTCGTTGTGGATAGTACTTTTACTTACAGAGCTTTACTGGGCATTGATTGGATTCATTAGAGTCTCTCTATGCCATCTACCTTACACTAACAAGTGGTTGTCTACCATGAAGAAGGGGAAGTAAGACCTAGATCTTGGGAGATAGTGGAGACCGAATCATGGTCATTCCCCATACAGCCAACATTGCAGAAGCCAATTTCTACAATCCCAGTATTGGGATTCTTTAATGCTCAGGAGCTGATAAGAACGACTGCCCGACGAAGGTGATGGCCCAAAAGCTCCTAGAACAAGGGCTATCTCTTACAAGGGACGAATGGGATCAGCCCCATATCATCCCAACTCCCCAACACCAATAATGTCAGAACAGAAAAGGAAGGACCAAGTGGTTGCAGTCAGGTCTTTAATAAAAAGACCATTGGTGTATGGGAAAGAAAGAAAGCAAGAAAAAGAAAACTCAGCCAAGGAAGAAAATGATTGGAACAGAGAAACTTCTAGTAGCCAGATGAGTAAAGAAGAATTTTTGGGAAAGAATTAGAAGCAGCCATACAAATGGTTGAATGTTTATATGACTTGGACGAGCCAAAAGACTTGCCCGAGAATCCAAAGTAAGTTGAATTCTTATGTGCAGAACCGAACAAACTGGCTCCAGAAGTACAAGACCCCTTAGAGACCATTGATTTAGGAACTTAGGAGGATCCGAGACCTATACAAATCAGTGGTTTGTTGGAAATCGAGGGTCGAGCAAAGATTGTTAGCCTTCTGCATGAATTTAAAGACTGTTTTGCTTCACACTACACCAAGATGCTAGGTTTAGATTGAACCTTAGTAAAACACAGAATGCCTATTAAGGAGGGGTTTAAACCTGTCAAGCAAGCACCACAGAAGATGTCAAAAGAGATAGAAGAAAAGGTCAAAGAAGAGATCGAAAGGCTGGTAAAGGCTGGATTTATTAGGCCTACTAAGTATGTCGAGTGGTTGGCCAACATTGTACCTGTATTAAAAGCTATAACTAATGCAGTTAAACGTTATGCTGACTATAGAAACATTAATGGAGCCACGTCTAAAGATAAATACCCTATGCCCATGGCCGAATTATCCATAGATGCAGTTGCCAACACAAAGTCTTATCTTTTATGGATGGGAATGCCGGTTACAATAAAATAAAAATGGCTAAGAAAGATATACATAAAATAGCTTTTAGATGCCCAGGTCATGTTGGAGCATATGAATATTTGGTAATGCCATTTGGGCTCAAAAATACCGGTGCAACTTATCAAAGAGAAATGAACGCCATTTTTCATGACTTAATCGGCCATAACATGGAAGTATATATTGATGACATCGTGGTAAAATATAAAACTGAAGAACAGCACCTGGTGGACCTCAGACAAGCCTTAACAAGAATGAGGACCCATAGGTTGAAAATGAATCCCAAGAAATGTGCTTTTGGGGTAAGGTCAAGCAACTTTTTAGGATTCCTTGTTCACCAAAGAGGGGTAGAGGTCAACAAAAACAAGGCTCGGGCAATAATGGAAACACCTCCTCCCACTAACAAAGTTCAACTGCAAAGGCTGCTAGGGAAATTCAACTTATTGAAAAGATTCATCACTAACTTGGTGGGCAAGATTCAACCGCTAACTCCTTTGCTTAGATTAAAAGACAAAGAAGAATTTGAGTGAGGTCCACCACATCAAGAAGCCTTTGACAGAATAAAGACTTACTTGGCCTCTCTATCTATGCTCATGCCACCTCAAAAAGAGAAGCCTTTAAAGCTTTAGATTTCTGCCTCTAAAAAATCGATAGGAAGCTTGCTAGCTCAAAACAATGAAGACGGGAAAGACCAAGCAATCTACTACCTTAGTAGAATCCTTACTGAGGTAGAGAAAAGATATACTCTAGTGGAAAGATTATGCCTGACTCTATACTTCACTGCATGCAAGCTAAGGCACTACATGTTACCTTGCCACATCCATATCATTGCCAAGACAGATGTGATCAAGTACATGTTGTCGAAACCAATGCAAACTGGGAGAATTGGAAAGTGGATTCTAACACTATCAGGGTTCAATTTTTAGTATGTACCTTAGAGAGCAATCAAGGGACAAGCAATTGTAGACTTCTTAACTAAACACTAAGAGTCCCGGGATGAGATTATCAATGTTTCAAGAACTCTGGAAGTGGTCAGCGTGTGGATCCCGCCAAGCAAAGCCTTCTCAGGTAAGGAAGAATGGATCCAGTAAGAGATAAAAAGGGTATCCATGCTTTGGATCAGTCTATGAAAACTGTATTTTGATGGTTCTTGCACTCAGAGTGCTACAGGAGCCGGATTGTTATCATTAATCCCAAAGGTGCTCACCATTATTATTCATTCCTCTTAGACTATCTGGAAACTACCAACAATCGGGCATAGTACGAGGCACTGATAATTGGCCTGGAGATCTTGATAAAGTTGGGGGCAACTAAAGTTGAAGTTTGTGGTGATTCAGAGTTGGTGATCAATCAACTAAATGGAGAGTACAAGTGCAGACATATCGCCATGATCGGTTATTACTTAGCGGCCACTCAGTTATTGAGTTATTGGGGCATTGAAATATCGGTAAGTTACATCCCTAAAGGAGCAAATGCAATTGCCAATGAGATGGCACAATTGGCTTTTGGAGCACAAATCCAAGAAAGAAAGTTTGAAGGGAACATAGAAGTTCAGAAAAGAAATCTCCCTTCTATCTTTGAAATGGGATTTAACTTAGATGTGATGACTGAAGAGATAAAGGTGAAAGATTGGAGGACACCATTTCTTCAGTATTTATATGATTCATCCTTCCCTACAAGTAAGAGGAATAGACAACAAGCAACTAAGTACGTTGTGTGGGAGGAAAATCTGCTAAGAAATACTCCAGACGGACTAATGTTGAAATGCTTAGGCCAGGAAGAATCAATGAGGATAATGGCTGAAATCCATGTAGACATTGAAATTTCAGTGAAATAAATGTTGACCAATGTATTAAAATTACAACCTTCACTCATTTCACCTACAACTTCCACTTACTTCACCAACCTCACACACTCATTTCACCTACAACTTCCATTTACTTCACCAACCTCACACATTTACTTCACCTACCAACTCCATTTATTCACCTACAACATCCACTCACTTCACCAAAAAAATGGATGGTGGTGATTCACTCTCAAAGCCTATAAATAGGCTTCTCCATCAAGAGAAAAAGAAGGAGGAATTTACATTACACCAAAACCTTGAAGCCTTGAAACTCTAAAGCTCTCAAGCAAATCCCGAAGGATCAAGAAAACACTCTTCGTTCTTCGTCAAATCCTCCTTCAAGATCAAGCCCCAACGGCCCTTGAAGAACTTCCACCAACTTGATGCGTTACGAATGTGACACACAAATTAAACCCTATTTGTGACAATTGTAGTAATGATGTAAGTAGGGATCGTTCTAACCGGGGATTAACTAGGGGTGCTAAACACTTGACTCAAATAAATAAAACTAATCTTTAAACACTTAATTCACTTAACGAAAACTCAAAATAAGTCCACAAGACTCCAAAGACTTAAAAACACAAAATAAGATAGATTAAGATTAAACAAAATATGGGGGGATTGAGGTTTTGACGAAATTAGACTAAAATGCACAGATTGTGATTAAGGGCAAAATGTAAATATGAATGTGATGAAAATATGGATGAATGCTAGCTAGAAGGTTCTTCTCCACACATGTTACACTTGCATACAAGATGATTTTTGGTTGGTCTTTTGATGAATTACGAAACTCAACAACCCGGGTTAATTAGGTCCGCTTAAATTAACCGTCAAGTTTTCCTTAAGTTAATGAATTGGATGATTGCATGCGACAACCCAAAGCATTCCCCACAAGTTCCCTACATGAATTGCATAATAGAGATACAAGCAAGAATCATTAAGCATCATGAAAACTATAAGTGTTGACGAGGCATTCGTTACTATGAATTGCATGAAACTTATGCCAAGAATTTACTTAACGCGATTGTTTATAAGCAACCTCCACTACTTGTGAATATAAGTTCATAACTATTAGGTGAAACTCACTTATATTCTAGTGTCATATTCATGCATGAAAATTAAGCGTGCACTCTTAATAAACATACATAAATAGGTTATCAATCAAACAGTTAAACAAATCGAATCCACAACTCATGAACTTCCAACCAAAGGTAATCAATTCATATTGCAAGCGTAAACATGTATTTCGAATCCCCCCTAGCCAAGGGGGGTTTAGTTCCTCATACGTACAAAACAAATATAAGTAATTTTAACCATTGAAATCAAGGAAAAGAAACACCTAAAAATTCCAACAACTCAAACTTGAATTGTATGAACGTTTAGGCCCTTCTCCTCCTCTTTGTTGCGGTACAAGGTCTAAGGATAGGTTTTGGGTTGGTGTTTGTATGTGGAATGGATGTGTGATGGTGGAATGGATGGTTTCTAAGGGATTATGGATGGAAATGAAAGGGTTATGCACGGGTTCTAAATGGAAGTGGATGGAAATGATGGGTTTTGCACGGCTAAGATGGAAGTGTGTTTATGTTGTGGTATATTATGGAGAATTTCTATGGTGAATGGAGGTGTGTATGGGAATGATTCTTTGTGGCTGCAATGGATGTTTATTTATAGGTGGATGAATGATTAAAAGAGGGAATATGACAGCTAGGAGGGAATGATTAAAGAAGGAATGCATGTGGCTGAATTGGTTGGCTGTTTTGAAGGAGGAAAGCTGGAAATGTTGAATGTTATGCACGGCAATGAAGGGAGAATGTGGCTGGAAATGAATGTGTTTGCATGTGAATTAAAGCTAAGGTGAATGATGAAGAATGCATGTGGATTAAAGAGGGAATATGGAGGAGAATGTGGTGCAATGATGCAGTGGGAAGGCTGGAAAGTTGAATGGGAGGCACGGCAAAGGGAGAATGTGGCTGGAAATGAATGTGTTTGCATGTGAATTAAAGCTAAGGTGAATGATGAAGAATGCATGTGGATTAAAGAGGGAATATGGAGGAGAATGTGGTGCAATGATGAAGTGGGAAGCTGGAAATGCAAAGGGGAATGCACGGCTAAAGGATAAATGGTGCTGAAATGGGTAGGTTATGCATGGCTTGGATGGATTTTTGGGAAGAGAATGGGCTAGGCCCTTCGTTGTATGTCCTAAAGTGCATACAAGGCCTTCAATTTCGTCCAATCCTTTTGCTCCAAGCATATGCTATCCATTCCAAGCCCAATTTTGCTCCAAAATGCACCTTTTTGCTTCCTTAGCCATATGAACTTAGAAACACACGAAAATGGCATAAAGGACTAAAATAACTAAAGAAACACAACGTAAATGCACGAGAACAAGCCAATTAAGTCGCATAAATATGCTCCTATCACTCCCCCACACTTAGCTTTTGCTAGTCCTCGAGCAAAACAAACAAACTAAACAAAACGATACGAAACAAAACAAACAAAAGACAATCTAAACCTTCCAACGTTGCCTCAGGGATTTCCAATGCACATGACATGTTAAAATTCGTTATCTCCACAGATTTTAGTCATCTTCACACTTAAGTACATTCTTACTCATAGTCACCACATACTAGTTCACAATTAAGCATTTAAAATCATGTTTTGAATGTAGTAACATGCTTTAGAGAATTTGCTCAATTCCTTACAAGATATTCACTCAATTTTCACTCAGATTTTCTAACTACACACCCTAATCTAGTCATATGTGAGAAGATTGATGTAAACATGAAAACGAACACTCACATATATGTATCACAAAGAAAGCAATTTCTGGAGTTAATAAGCATGTTTAGATAAGGGTTCATGACTGGAATGCTACTACTTAGACGCGAGAACCAGTGACACCATATGCTCATGCCAAATTCAAACTCTACAAATTGAAATGCACAACACTCAAGATAGAAGTCAAGGGTTGTAATGGGGCTTGGGGTGTTTGGCTAACAAAGAAGGGATATGGAAAACAAAGGTTCTTAAAGAAATAGTGAGCAAAGCATTCAAATCAACTTAGAATTCACTTTTGAATGAAAACTCAACTTTTGAACAAAAAGGGAAAATTTAGACAATTTAGGGCCAGATTTGGTGTTTTGGACCCTTTCTTCAACATTCAGCACTTAATCACTTTTTTTTTTTTTTTTTTTTTTTTTGAATCTCAAAACATACATATAGACTTAAGAACAAACATTCACTCCCCCACACTCATTTTCTTGCATAATGTAACTCAAAAGGAATTCATTTAAGTCATGCTTACTATCTTTTAAGAACAAGGGTGTGGACTGTCCTAAACTAGGCTAGGTGAGGATAATGTGGGTTAACAAGGAATAAAGGCTTAACAAGGCTCAACGGGGTTAAATTAAACAAATAATGAAGTAGGATACACGGCAATTTGGCTTTGGTGGTGGTCACTACACAACTTCTTCTTGAATATGTGTTATGCAAATCAATAACATGCTTTGAATGAAATGGGCATGAGTTCTAGCATTTGGTACTTATATGATGAAACGGCTTCTAAGTAGTAACCAAGCAAAGAATAATGAGATCATGCAACGAGTTTGAAAACAAGAATCAAAGATTAATACTCTCCAAAGAATGTTTAAAACTCAAGTCTCTCAGGGTTGTAATGTTTGTTTGAGTTCCTTCCTTCAAGCATGTTACAAAAACTAATTTTTCTTTTAGGATTGCATGTGAAGTCATACATTATAACCATAACCAAGCATATATGATAGGAGCATATTTATGCGACTTAATTGGCTTGTTCTCGGGCATTTACGTGGTGTTTCTTTAGTTATTTTAGTCCTTTATGCCATTTTCGTGTGTTTCTAGGTTAATATGGCTAAGGAGGCAAAAAGGTGCATGTCAGAGCATTTTGGAGCAAGATTGGGCTTAGAATGGAAAGCTTATGCTTGGAGCCAAAGTGTTGGACGAATTTGAAGGCCTTGTATGCACTTTGAACATAAAACAAAGGGCCTAGCCCAATCAAACAATCCTTTGAGCCATGCAAAACCTCTAGCCCAATCAAACAATCCATCAAAGCCATGCAAAACCACCATTCACACACACATGCATCCTGAAATCCTTCTTTGCCGTGCCTTCCCCTTAGATTTTCAGCATTTCACTTCATCATTGCACCACATTCTCCCTTTTTAGTCCACATGCATTCATCATAATTCACCCTAGCTACCACCATTCACACACACATGCACTCACATGCATTCACATGCATTTCAAGCACCAAAACAGCCTTGTGCCGTGCATCCCTTATGCCATTTTCAGATTTCCACCAACTAACCTAGTTGTCACTCACATGCATTCATCATAATTCACCTTAGCTACCACCATTCACACACACATGCACTCACATGCATTCACATGCATTTCAAGCACCAAAACAGCCTTGTGTCGTGCATCCCTTATGCCATTTTCAGATTTCCTCCTTGCAATTCCACATGCATTTCCAACCTAGCAACACCCCTTTAATCATTCCTAGCTGCAATTCACATGCTATCCCATCCATTCTCTCCCTATAAAAACCACACACACTTCATTCATTTGTCATTCATTCCACACCTCCCTTCATACACAACACAACACAAAACACATTCTCCCTTCCTTAGCCGTGAGTCCCCCTTCCATTTTCCAGCATCCTCCTTCCATTTCCACCACTCCCCATCCCTCCAAAACACTATCCAACCATCAACCTATCCTTAGACCTTGTGCCACAACGAAGAGGAGGAGAAGAGTGCCTAAACGTTCATACAATTCAAGTTTGAGTTGTTGGAATTTTTAGGTGTTGCTTTTCCTCGATTACAATGTTTAATTTCAATTCTCTTTGTCTTGTACGTATGAGGAACTAAACCCACCCTTGGCTAGGGGGGGATTCGAAATACATGTTTATGCTTGCAATATGATTTGATTACTTCTAATTGCGTTTCATAAGTTGTGGATTCAATTTGTTTAACTATTTGATTGATAACCTATTTATGTATGTTTATTGAGAGTGCACGCTTAATTTTCATGCATGAATATGACGCTAGAATATAAGTGAGTTTCATCTAATAGTTATGAACTTATATTCACAAGTAGTGGAGGTTGTTGCTTATAAACAATCACGTTAAGTAAATTCTTGGCATAAGTTTCATGCAATCATAACGAATGCCTCGTCAACACTTATGGTTTTCAAAGAACTTAATGATTCTTGCTTGTATCTCTATTATGCAATTCATGTAGGGAACTTGTGGGGAATGCTTTTGGGTTGTCGTATGCAATCATCCAATTCATTAACTTAAGGAAAACTTGACGGTTAATTTAAGCGGACCTAATTAACCCGGGGTGTTGAGAATTCAGGGTTTATTGAAAAGCAATTAGAAATCATTTTGTATGCAAGTATAACATGTGTGGAGATGAACCCCTTAGCTAGCTTCCCATCCATTCAATTCCATCAAATTCATATTTACAATTTATTTTCTTTACAATCTACCCATTTTAGTTTAAATTCGTCCAAACCTCAATTCCCCCCCATATTTTGTTTAGTCTTAGTCTTAATCTATCTTATTTTGAGTTTAGCATTCTTTGAGTCTAGTATAGTGTTTTAAACTTGTTTTTACGTTTTTGAGTCAAATCCAAGTGGTTAACAATCCCTCCTAATCCCCGGTCCAGAACGATCCTTACTTACATACTTACTACAATTGACAAAAAGAGGGTTTAATTTGTGTGTGTATAATTCTCGCATCAAATTTTGGCGCCGTTGCTGCGGATTAGCAACTTTGTTAATCTCTTGGATTGTTTTATTTTCTTTTGTTTTTATTTTATTCCAGATTCTTACTCTTGTTTTGTTTCTTGTTTTAGGTACTAGTTTATGACTCGGAGTTCTCATCCGATTCGTGAACCTATCTCGGTCTTTGACGCCGATTTCGAGCAAGAATTGAGACGGAAGAGAAAGAACCCAGAACCTAGCGAATCAAGTGAAAGCTCCGAGTCCGTTTCTGAATCTGAAGAAGAGAAACCCAAGACAACAGAGGGTGAAGTAGACATGGCAGCGGACAACCGAACAATCAAAGAGCTTTCCGCTTCGGGATTGGCCAATGCCGCACCATTATGCATTCAATACCCCGCGGCTGCCCAAGGCAAGACCGATGAATTCGAGTTGAAGTCAAGCTTGTTGCACCACATTCCGAAATACCATGGGCTTTCCATGGAAGATCCCAACAAGCATCTCAAGGAGTTCGAGGTTGTTTGTTCGAGCATGACACCCATAAATGTCGACGGGAACATTTTGATGATGAAGGCTTTTCCATTCTCACTTTTGGAAAAAGCGAAGGATTGGCTTTTCGAATTAGCACCCGGAACGGTTACATCTTGGGATAGTATGAAAAGAGCTTTCTTGGAGAAGTTTTTCCCAACTTCAAGAATCATTCTCTTGAGGAAACGGATTAGTGGCATTCAACAAAATCAAGGTGAATCGTTTCCTTCTTATTATGAACGTTTTAAATCACTTGTTGCTTCTTGTCCACAGCATCAAATGAAGGAGGAGCTGCTCATTCAATACTTCTACGAAGGACTCCTTCCCATGGAACGCCAAATGCTTGATGCCTCGGCGGGAGGTGCATTGGTGGATAAAACTCCGGGGGCTGCAAAAGTTCTAATTGCCAACCGAGCACATAATGCACAACAATATGAAGGTGTTGGACAAAGAGACCTCCCACAACCACAAGTGAATGAGGTAAGTTCTATGCCCGAAATTCAATCCCAATTAGCTAACCTTACTTCTATTGTTTCTTAGTTGGCCGAGGGAATGAAGATTCATGGACCAAGTGTGTGTGGCGTGTGCTCTATGCAAGGACATGCCAATGATCAATGCCCTAAATTAATTGAGAATGGGGGTTGGGAATCTGCCAACTCCGTGGGTTTTGGGAACCAAAATCAACCACGCCATGATCCATACTCGAATACCTACAATCCGGGGTGGAGGGACCATCCAAATTTCAAATGGCGGGATCCTCAACAACCCCAAGGAGGATTTAGGCAGCAACCACCGGGCTTTTATACAAAGCCATTCGTCCCCAATCAAAACCAAGTGCAATCCGCCCCAACAACCTCAGGTATGTCTTTGGATAATGATCAAGTTGTTAAGTTACTTACTACTTTGACGCAGGAAGTACAAACTCAAAATAAGGAGAGACAAATCCAAGACAAACGGGTGGACAATTTGGAGAAGCAAATAGGTCAAATCGCCGAATTTATGGGGCAAATTAGAGAACAAGGCAAATTGCCTAGTTCAACCGTTATAAACCCAAAGGGAGGATTTGAAACCGCTAAAGCCATCATGTTGAGAAGTGGTACACAGGTTGGAATGAACTCAAATACATCCAAATCAAGTCAAGACAAGGAGGACAAGTTGCTGCAAGAAGAAGCACAGGGAGCAAAGCCCACGGCCAAGGATGACCAAACCTTGCCGAATTCATCTAGTTCTCCTAAACCATCCCAAACCACCAAGGTAAGTCCCAATTCGACTTTTTCTAGTTCTATTCCACTAAACGTGCCCTTTCCTGGCAGGTTTAGGCAATCAAAGAAGGAAGAAGCCGAGAAGGACATTCTAGAGACCTTTCGGAAAGTTCAAGTCAATATCCCGCTCTTTAATGCGATTAAGCAAGTCCCGAGGTATGCTAAGTTTTTAAAAGAACTTTGTACAACAAGGAGAAGGATTTCGAACAAAGAGGTGGTTCAAGTAAGTGAAAATGTCTCTGCTGTGTTACAACGGAAATTACCCCCTAAATGCAAAGATCCGGGTAGTTTTACAATTCTGTGCGTTATTGGTAATACTAAGTTTGAACACTGCATGTTAGATTTAGGTGCTTCTATCAATGTCATGCCATATTCTATTTATGCTTCAATGAACCTTGGTGAATTGAAAAATGATGGTGTAATTATTCAGTTGGCCGACAGATCTAATGCCTATCCAAAGGGCGTATTGGAAGATGTCTTGGTGCAGGTACATAATTTGATATTTCCGGCGGATTTCTACGTTCTTGAAATGGAAGAAACTAGCCATGCTCCATCTTTGCCGATTCTTCTTGGGAGGCCCTTCATGAAGACAGCCCGAACAAAGATAGATGTGTTTAAAGGCACTTTAACGACGGAATTCGATGGGGAAGTGATTGATTTCAATATTTCTGAAACTATGAAATTTCCTAATGATGATCACTCATGTTTCTCTATTGATATTCTTGATTCTTTGGTGCAGGTACCCAATCAATTACAAGGTGGAGGAGATCCCATTACATGTTGTGGGTCCTAAGTGAGAAAAGAAGGTCTCGTCCGGCTGCAAGACGTAAAAGAAAGCGCTACTTGGGAGGCAACCCAATACAGTGAATACAACAAAGCTTGTTCATTGATTTCCGAGAGATTACAACTTCTAAAACAAAAAAAAAAAAAAAAAAAAAAAAAAAAAAAAAAAATTTGTATCTAACAAAGAAAGAGAAAGATGGAGCCTTCACAAAGGTTGTGTACGTGAAGCCCCACTACGTGGCAACACTCTAGGAGCGGGAGGCATCGGAGCAGGAAGCATCGGAGCGAGAGGCATAGGAGCGGGAGGCACCGGAGCTAGATCATTCAAGGCCCCAATCCTTGGTGGAACGCTAGATGACGCAGGAAAAAGGTGCCTCTGGAAGAAAGACGCAAGCCTTTGACGGTCACTTTGAATTCGACCTTGAGATTCTTGCATCTCATCAAGCTTCATCTTCATGCCTGTCGAGTAATTATTTGCAAGCACGTGCAAACTTCTATTCTCGTGCTTAAGCTGTTTGGTCTCTTGCTTGAGATTTTCCACCTCTGCCATCAATGATTCAACCTGACGGGAGCGAGCAAGTAGGCGTTGGCCCATGTTGGACACAGAGCCCGCACACTGAACACTGAGAGCTAGGGACTCTTGAACGGCCAACTCATCGGACCGTCCTGAAAGCAGCTGACTATCTTTAGGAGTGAGGAGGTTCCGAGCTACTATCGTAGCTGTTGTTGCATCCGTCATCACAGAGTCTTCACCTGTAAGAGGGCCATTAGAAGATAAGAAAGATAGGCACCATACCTTACCCTGATGCGGCGCGACCGGATCACTGCTGAGACTCAAATCTAAGCAAATGGGTTAGATGAGTTAGCCATTTTTTTCAAGAAGTTAAAAGAGAAGGGTTGGATGGAGTAAAATCTCAACGGGCCGGAGACGATTTTCACAGATGGGCAATATTCAAAGTGTGCATGTTAGAGGTGATCGATCACCTCTATAAAAGGAGCGGCGACACACTCACCGATTCAGAATTGAAGAGACACCACTCTTCAAAGCCGGATTTTCCTGCGTTAAGTTCGCCAGCTCTTCAGTCGAAATCCCGGCTTTTCAGATAAAGCGTGCAACTTTGTCAAAAGATTTCTGACAAATTTGAAGACGCGTGGAGGCCGAGAATGCAGCTGCACACTTTTGCCGACAAGCGTGGGTGACAAAGCTGAAATCCCGGCTTTTTCAGAAAACGCGTGCCACTTTGTCAAAAGCTCTCTGACAAAGCTGAAGACGCGTGGAGGACATTGCCACATCCGCACTGCCACTTGCCATTACAATTCCTATATACATCAACATCCATGGCAAGGCATACACCCAAAAACGCATGACTCTTCTTCTCGGCCGAAAATGTAGATGCAACCAAACCTCTCAAACATGCTCAGTTTTCTTCTTCTCTTGAGAACACATATTCAACCATTGATGTATCCCCCAAAGAAGATACCAGATGCCTGGAGTACAGATGAGGCAAGGGGAAACGGTGGATCGAAGCATGTGGAGACAAGCGCAACAAATATATGTGCTGATTCATTCGCTGCTTTTGCAAAAGAAAAAGTATCTCATATCATCAAGGGCGAAAGCAAAGGTATCTCATATCATGATCTTTCCCTGTCCTTTCCTTTGTCCTTGTTATTACCCGCATGGCAAAGTAAAGTGAGCAATCAGCCGGCACTTGGAGTCAGTCTTCTGATCTGGAACCAACTACCTGGAATCTATTCCTTGGTTGCTTACCTAGCGTTGCTCTCGAGTAGTCATCTTCAAAGGTTGATACACTTCCAGAGAAGGGACCACATCGGCTTGGAGAACAGCTAAGACGAGTGACGAGGAAACATCAATCTTGTGGATAGTCAGCAAACGCAACAACTGCATATGCTGAGTTATCCTCTAACCCTCTTCAATACGAATTGGAAAGATTGAACAAAGAAACAGGACATCACCTCCACCTCGTGCTTGCCTGCCATGTGTCAGAATCTGTGGAAAAACTCAAGATCAAGCCTCAATGCAACCACCAAGGAGAAGATGGAATTTACACTCCATAACCAGATTTGCATCCCTAAACTCTTCTCTTTGTTAGATACATTCTGCCATGTTGAGTATGTTTAGTTGCTGTTTGTATGTTTACTTTTGTTTGGTGTGAATTTAGGCTTAAAACATTGAGGACAATGTTTGATTGAAGTGTGGGGGGGGGTAACTAAGTATGTTGATGCAAATTCTTTGGATTTTATCACCCATAACTTTAAGTGTTGTTCCTTGCTGTTTTAAAATGTTTTTAAGCTGATTTGGAGTGTTTTAGTATGTTTTGTTTTATAACTCCGAAAATCACATAAAAATTTGAAAAACATGTTTTGAAAAGCCTAAAAAGAGTGTTTTGTGTCGTAGGTCACCTTCCAACACAATGATAAGGATTTGGTTTGTAATTGCATGACTATTAAAAAGAGTTATAAACATAGAGAAAAGTTTGATTTACTCTTGGTATATGCTTGGTTATGGTTATAATGTATGACTTCACATGCAATCATAAAAGAAAAATTCGTTTTTGTAACATGCTTGAAGGAAGGAACTCAAACAAACGCTACAACCCTGTGAGACTCGAGCCATTACCTTCTTTGGAGAGTTATAATCTGTGATTCTTTGTTTTCTAAAGTTGTTGCATGATCTCATTATTCCTTGCTTGGTTGCTACTTAGAATGCAATTGTATCATGATAGAACTAAATGCTAGAACTTATATCCGTTTCATTCAAAGCATGACATTGAATTGCATAACATATATCAAGATGAAGTTGTGTAGTTGCCACCATAGCCAAATAGCCTTACTTCCCATATTTCGTATATGTTGTAAGTTTTAACCCCGTTGAGCCTTGTTTAGCCTTTATTCTTTGTTTACCCACATTATCCTCACCTAGCCTAGTTTAGGACAGTCCACACCCTTGTTCTTAAAAGATAGTGAGCATGACTTAAATGAATTCCTTTTGAGTTACATTATGCAAGAAAATGAGTGTAGGGGAAGGAATGCTTGTTCTTAAGTATGTTTTGAGATTCAAAAGAAAAGAAAAACAGAAAAGAAAAGAAAGAAAGAAAGAAAAAAGAGCTTGAAAAAATGAAAGAATGAGTGATTGAAGAAAGGGTCCAAAACACCAATTCTGGCCCTAAATTGTCTAAATTCTCCCTTTTTGTTCAAAAGTTGAGTTTTCATCAAAAGTGAATTCTAAGTTGATTCAAGTGCTTTGCTCACTATTTCTTTAAGAACCTTTGTTTTCCATATCCTTTCTTTGTTATCCACACGCCCCAAGCCCCCAGTACAACCCGTGACTTCAATCTTGAGTGTTATGTGTTTCAATTTGTGGAGTTTGAACTTGGTATGAGCATATGGTGTCACTGGTTCTCGCGTCTAAGTAGTAGCATTCCATTCATGAGATCATATCTAAACATGCTTATTAACTCCAGAAATTGTTTTCTTTGTGATACATATATGTGAGTGTTCGTTTTCATGTTTACATCAATCTTCTCACATATGACTAGATTAGGGTGTGTAGTTAGAAAATCTGAGTGAAAATTGAGTGCATATCTTGTAAGGAATTGAGCAAATTCTCTAAGGCATGTTACTACATTCAAAACATGGTTTTAAATGCTTAATTGTGAACTAGTATGTGGTGACTATGATTAAGAATGTACTTAAGTGTGAAGATGACTAAAATCTGTGGAGATAACGAATTTTAACATGTCATGTGCATTGAAAATCCCTGAGACTATTGTTGGAAGGTTTAGGTTTTGTTTTGTTTTTCTGTTGGAAGGTTTAGCTACCACCATTCACACACACATGCACTCACATGCATTCACATGCATTTCAAGCACCAAAACAGCCTTGTGCCGTGCATCCCTTATGCCATTTTCAGATTTCCACCAACTAACCTAGTTGTCACTCACATGCATTCATCATAATTCACCTTAGCTACCACCATTCACACACACATGCACTCACATGCATTCACATGCATTTCAAGCACCAAAACAGCCTTGTGCCGTGCATCCCTTATGCCATTTTCAGATTTCCTCCTTGCAATTCCACATGCATTTCCAACCTAGCAACACCCCTTTAATCATTCCTAGCTGCAATTCACATGCTCTCCCATCCATTCTCTCCCTATAAAAACCACACACACTTCATTCATTTGTCATTCATTCCACACCTCCCTTCATACACAACACAACACAAAACACATTCTCCCTTCCTTAGCCGTGAGTCCCCCTTCCATTTTCCAGCATCCTCCTTCCATTTCCACCACTCCCCATCCCTCCAAAACACTATCCAACCATCAACCTATCCTTAGACCTTGTGCCACAACGAAGAGGAGGAGAAGAGTGCCTAAACGTTCATACAATTCAAGTTTGAGTTGTTGGACTTTTTAGGTGTTGTTTTTCCTCGATTACAATGTTTAATTTCAATTCTCTTTGTCTTGTACGTATGAGGAACTAAACCGCCCCTTGGCTAGGGGGGGATTCGAAATACATGTTTGTGCTTGCAATATGATTTGATTACTTCTAATTGCGTTTCATAAGTTGTGGATTCAATTTGTTTAACTATTTGATTGATAACCTATTTATGTATGTTTATTGAGAGTGCACGCTTAATTTTCATGCATGAATATGACGCTAGAATATAAGTGAGTTTCACCTAATAGTTATGAACTTATATTCACAAGTAGTGGAGGTTGCTTATAAACAATCGCGTTAAGTAAATTCTTGGCATAAGTTTCATGCAATCATAGTAACGAATGCCTCGTCAACACTTATGGTTTTCAAAGAACTTAATGATTCTTGCTTGGATCTCTATTATGCAATTCATGTAGGGAACTTGTGGGGAATGCTTTTGGGTTGTCGTATGCAATCATCCAATTCATTAACTTAAGGAAAACTTGACGGTTAATTTAAGCGGACCTAATTAACCCGGGGTGTTGAGAATTCAGGGTTTATTGAAAAGCAATTAGAAATCATTTTGTATGCAAGTATAACATGTGTGGAGATGAACCCCTTAGCTAGCTTCCCATCCATTCAATTCCATCAAATTCATATTTACAATTTGTTTTCTTTACAATCTACCCATTTTAGTTTAAATTCGTCCAAACCTCAATTCCCCCCCCCCCATATTTTGTTTAGTCTTAGTCTTAATCTATCTTATTTTGAGTTTAGCATTCTTTGAGTCTAGTATAGTGTTTTAAACTTGTTTTTACGTTTTTGAGTCAAATCCAAGTGATTAACAATCCCTCCTAATCCCCGGTCCACAACGATCCCTACTTACATACTTACTACAATTGACAAAAAGAGGGTTTAATTTGTGTGCGTATAATTCTCGCATCAATATACCAAGAGTAAATCAAACTTTTCTTCATGTTTATAACTCTTTTTAACAGTCATGCAATTAAAAACCAAATCCTCATCACTGCGTTGGAAGGTACCCTAAGACACAAACACACAAAAACAACTCAAAACACTCTTTTTTAGGCTTTTCAAAACATGTTTTTCAAATTTTTATTTGATTTTCGGAGTTATTAAACAAAACACACTAAAACACTCCAAATCAGCTTAAAAACATTTTAAAACAGCAAGGAACAACAATTGAAGTTATGGGTGATAAAATCCAACGAATTTGCATCAACATACTTAGTTACCCCCCCACACTTCAATCAAACATTGTCCTCAATGTTTTAAGCCTAAATTCACACCAAACAAAAGTAAACACATAAACAGCAACTAACCATACTAAACATGGCAGAATGTATCTAACAAAGAGAAGAGTTTAGGGACGCAAATCTGGTTATGGAGTGTAAATTCCATCTTCTCCTTGGTGATTGCATTGAGGCTTGATCTTGAGTTTTTCCACAGGCTAATCTTGAACTGGGCTGGAGGATTCTGGCACATGGCAGGCAAGCACGAGGTGGAGGTGATGACCTGTTTCTTTGTTCAATCTTTCCAATTCGTATTGAAGAGGGTTAGAGGATAACTCAGCATATGTAGTTGTTGCGTTTGCTGACTATCCACAAGATTGATGTTTCCTTGTCACTCGTCTTAGCTGTTCTCCAAGCAGATGTGGTCCCTTCTCTGGAAGCGTATCAACCGTTGAAGATGACTACTCGAAAGCAACGCTAGGTAAGCAACCAGGGAAAAGATTCCAGGTAGTCGGTTCCAGATCGGAAGACTGACTCCAAGTGCCGGCTGATTGCTCACCTTACTTTGCCATGCGAGTAATAACAAGGACAAAGGAAAGGATAAGGAAAGATCATGATATGAGATACCTTTGCTTTCGCCCTTGATGATATGAGATACTTTTGCTTTTGCAGAAGCAGCGAATGAATCAGCACATATATTTGTTGCGCTTGTCTCCACATGCTTCGATCCACCGTTTCCTCTTGCCTCATCTGTACTCCAGGCATCTGGTATCTTCTTTGGGGGTACATCAATGGTTGAATAGGTGTTCTCAAGGGAAGAAGAAAACTGAGCATGTTGAGAGGTTTGGTTGCAGCTACATTCTCGGCCGAGAAGAAAAGTCATGCGTTTTTTGGGTGTATGCCTTGCCATGAATGTTGATGTATATAGGAATTGTAATGGCAAGTAGTAGTGCGGATGTGGCAATGACCTCCACGCGTCTTCAACTTTGTCAGAAATCTTTTGACAAAGTTGCACGCGTTTTCTGAAAAGCCGGGATTGCGGCTTTGTCACCCACGCTTGTCGGCAAAAGTGTGTAACTGCATTCTCGGCCTCCACGCGTCTTCAACTTTGTCAGAGATCTTTTGACAAAGTTGCACGCTTTATCTGAAAAGCCGAGATTGTGTCTGAAGAGTTGGCGAAATTTACGCAGGAAAATCCGGCTTTGAAGAGTGGTGTCTCTTCAATTTGAATCAGGGGTTGTGTCGTCTCTCCCTTTATAGAGGTGATCGATCACCTCTAACATGCACACTTTGAAGATTGCCCATCCGTGAAAATCGTCTCCGGCCCTTTGAGATTTTACTCCATCCAACCCTTCTCTTTTAACTTCTTGAAAAATGGCTAACCCATCTAACCCATCTAACATTTGCTTAGGTTTGAGTCTCAGCAGTGATCCGGTTGCGCCGCGTCAGGGTAAGGTATGGTGCCCGTCTTTCTTATCTTCTAATGGCCCTCTTACAGGTGAAGACTCAGTGATGACGGATGCAACAACAGCTACGATAGTAGCTCGGAACCTCCTTACTCCTAAAGATAGTCAGCTGCTTTCAGGACGGTCCGATGAGTTGGCCGTTCAAGAGTCCCTAGCTCTCAGTGTTCAGTGTGCGGGCTTTGTGTCCAACATGGGCCAACGCCTACTTGCTCGATCCCGTCAAGTTGAATCATTGATGGCAGAGGTGGAAAATCTCAAGCAAGAGATCAAACAGCTTAAGCACGAGAATAGAAGTTTGCACGTGCTTGCAAATAATTATTCGACAGGCATGAAGAGGAAGCTTGATGAGATGCAAGAATCTCAAGGTCGAATTCAAAGTGACCGTCAAAGGCTTGCGGCTTTCTTCCAGAGGCACCTTTTTCCTGCGTCATCTAGCGTTCCACCAAGTATTGAGGCCTCGAATGATCTATCTTCGATGCCTCCCGCTCCGATGCCTCTTGCTCCGATGCCTCCCGCGCCGAGAGTTTTGCCACGTAGTGGGGCTTCACGTAAACAACCTTTGTGAAGGCTCCATCTTTCTCTTTCTTTGTTAGATACATTTTTTTTTTTTTCGCACTTGTAATTTCTCGGAAATCAATGAACATGCTTTGTTTTATTCAGTGTTTTGGGTTGCCTCCCAAGTAGCGCTTTCTTTTACGTCTTGCAGCCGGACAAGACCTTCTTAGGCTCAATTGGAACCCACGGCATGGAATATATCTTTGAATGGAAGGTGATACTTGAATTGATCCGGTAAAGGTTTAAATTCAAGATTGGGTGCCTGAATCATCAACAACCTGTTAGTATAAAAGGAAATTGAAATTCGGGGAAGTGGCTTACCTGTGTGCTCCGACATAAACTCAAGAATAAACACCCCTTCAAAAGTTGTAGGACTAGAAAATTCAGCTAGATTTGGTGTTTTGAGAGTTATGACTTGTCCTGTGTCATAAAATCCAATTTCTTTGCGAATTGTTGTCTCAAGTATATCCTCTTTGATGAATTCTAGACATTCCCCAGTAACATCTTGCTCTTGATTCTTTGGAAAGGATTCGAAGATGCCTTTATCACCCTCTTCTTCCTTGGATTGCATGATCCTGCAAGGAATAGGGACAAATGGTGCAACGGGGTTAGAAATAATTAAATTTGGAACAACCTTACATTTGTTGGACGGCCTAGGAGCTTGAAGTGGTTGCGGTAAGGGTTGCTCCACCCTTTCCGTGGCTTTGCCCTTCCTCTCTTCCTCTTGCAACATCTTTTCCTCCTCGTCTTGGCTTGATTTTGGTGGTTGTGAGGTGGTTCCAACTTCCTTGCCACTTCTTAAGGTGATTGCATTGGCAGTTTCAAAGCCACCCTTTGGATTGACCACTGTTGAGCTAGGCAACCTTCCTTGCTCACGAAATTGCCCCATGAACTCGGCAATTTGTCCCACTTGCTTCTCCAAGTTGTCCACCCTCTTGTCTTGGATTTGCCTCTCTTTGTTTTGAGTTTGGACTTCCTGCGTCAAAGTAGTAAGTAATTGAAAAATCTTGTCATTATCACTTGAATTACCTACATTGCTTTGGGCAGGTTGTGGTGGCTGCATAGGTGTTGTATAGAACTCCTCATATGGCTGCCAATAACCTTCTTGTTGAACATGTTGAGGTTCCCACCACATAGAGTTTGAATGATCACTCCAATCTGAATTGTAAGTATTGGAAAACACGTCGTTCCTTGATTGATTATGATCAAATGTACCAACTCTTTGCGTTTGTGACAAAAGAGAAGTAAGATTTGTTATTTGAGCTTGAATATTGGCAAGTGCCATGTCTTGCTTCTCTAGTACCTAAAATCAACAAAACAAAACAAAACACAAATCAAAAATACTTTAACAAAATAAAACTAAACAGAAAATAACAATCCAAGGGATTAGCAACTTTGCTAATCCCCGGCAACGGCACCAAAATTTGATGCGTTACGAATGTGACACACAAATTAAACCTTATTTGTGACAATTGTAGTAATGATGTAAGTAGGGATCGTTCTAACCGGGGATTAACTAGGGGTGCTAAACACTTGACTCAAATAAATAAAACTAATCTTTAAACACTTAATTCACTTAACGAAAACTCAAAATAAGTCCACAAGACTCCAAAGACTTAAAAACACAAAATAAGATAGATTAAGATTAAACAAAATATGGGGGGATTGAGGTTTTGACGAAATTAGACTAAAATGCACAGATTGTGATTAAGGGCAAAATGTAAATATGAATGTGATGAAAATATGGATGAATGCTAGCTAGAAGGTTCTTCTCCACACATGTTACACTTGCATACAAGATGATTTTCGGTTGGTCTTTCGATGAATTACGAAACTCAACACCCTGGGTTAATTAGGTCCGCTTAAATTAACCGTCAAGTTTTCCTTAAGTTAATGAACTGGATGATTGCATGCGACAACCCAAAGCATTCCCCACAAGTTCCCTACATAAATTGCATAATAGAGATACAAGCAAGAATCATTAAGCATCATGAAAACTATAAGTGTTGACGAGGCATTCGTTACTATGAATTGCATGAAACTTATGCCAAGAATTTACTTAACGCGATTGTTTATAAGCAACCTCCACTACTTGTGAATATAAGTTCATAACTATTAGGTGAAACTCACTTATATTCTAGCGTCATATTCATGCATGAAAATTAAGCGTGCACTCTCAATAAACATACATAAATAGGTTATCAATCAAACAGTTAAACAAATCGAATCCACAACTCATGAACTTCCAACCAAAGGTAATCAATTCATATTGCAAGCGTAAACATGTATTTCGAATCCCCCCTAGCCAAGGGGGGTTTAGTTCCTCATACGTACAAAACAAATATAAGTAATTTTAACCATTGAAATCAAGGAAAAGAAACACCTAAAAATTCCAACAACTCAAACTTGAATTGTATGAACGTTTAGGCCCTTCTCCTCCTCTTTGTTGCGGCACAAGGTCTAAGGATAGGTTTTGGGTTGGTGTTTGTATGTGGAATGGATGTGTGATGGTGGAATGGATGGTTTCTAAGGGATTGTGGATGGAAATGAAAGGGTTATGCACGGGTTCTAAATGGAAGTGGATGGAAATGGTGGGTTTTGCACGGCTAAGATGGAAGTGTGTTTGTGTTGTGGTATATTATGGAGAATTTCTGTGGTGAATGGAGGTGTGTATGGGAATGATTCTTTGTGGCTGCAATGGATGTTTATTTATAGGTGGATGAATGATTAAAAGAGGGAATATGACAGCTAGGAGGGAATGATTAAAGAGGGAATGCATGTGGCTGAATTGGTTGGCTGTTTTGAAGGAGGAAAGTTGGAAATGTTGAATGTTATGCACGGCAATGAAGGGAGAATGTGGCTGGAAATGAATGTGTTTGCATGTGAATTAAAGCTAAGGTGAATGATGAAGAATGCATGTGGATTAAAGAGGGAATATGGAGGAGAATGTGGTGCAATGATGCAGTGGGAAGGCTGGAAAGTTGAATGGGAGGCACGGCAAAGGGAGAATGTGGCTGGAAATGAATGTGTTTGCATGTGAATTAAAGCTAAGGTGAATGATGAAGAATGCATGTGGATTAAAGAGGGAATATGGAGGAGAATGTGGTGCAATGATGAAGTGGGAATCTGGAAATGCAAAGGGGAATGTACGGCTAAAGGATGAATGGTGCTAAAATGGGTAGGTTATGCATGGCTTGGATGGATTTTTGGGAAGAGAATGGGCTAGGCCCTTCGTTGTATGTCCTAAAGTGCATACAAGGCCTTCAATTTCGTCCAATCCTTTTGCTCCAAGCATATGCTATCC
Organism: Pyrus x bretschneideri; assembly: GCF_019419815.1. NCBI lineage: Eukaryota > Viridiplantae > Streptophyta > Magnoliopsida > Rosales > Rosaceae > Pyrus > Pyrus x bretschneideri. The sequence continues at coordinate 330,329 of NW_025999806.1, read as the reverse complement.
ATTCCAAGCCCAATTTTGCTCCAAAATGCTCCAAAATGCACCTTTTTGCTTCCTTAGCCATATGAACCTAGAAACACACGAAAATGGCATAAAGGACTAAAATAACTAAAGAAACACAACGTAAATGCATGAGAACAGGCCAATTAAGTCGCATAAATATGCTCCTATCACAACTCAAGATCAAGCCTCGACGGCCCTTGAAGAAAGTGTTCATCGTTCATCATCCGTTCATCCCAAGATCAATGCCAAAAGCCCCCTTGAAGAACTTCCACCAACTCAAGATCAAGCCCCGACAGCCCTTGAAGAAAGTATTCATCGTTCATCATTCGTTCATCCTAAGATCAAGCCCCAACGGCCCTTTGGATCAACAACCTCAACAAATTCACACATCCAATCGTTCTTCAAGATTAAGCCCAAAAGCCTTGAAGATCCGCTCATCCATCAACCTTTAAGATCAAGCCCAAAAGCCCTTGAAGAAATCTACGCAACCATTATTCAAGATCAAGCCCCGACGGCCCTTGAAGAAAGTGTTCATCGTTCATCATCCGTTCATCCTAAGATCAAGCCCCAACGGCCCTTTGGATCAACAACCTCAACAAATTCACACATCCAATCGTTCTTCAAGATTAAGCCCAAAAGCCTTGAAGATCCGCTCATCCATCAACCTTCAAGATCAAGCCCAAAAGCCCTTGAAGAAATCCACGCAACCATTATTCAAGATCAAGCCACGACGGCCCTTGAAGAAAGTGTTCATCGTTCATCATCCGTTCATCCTAAGATCAAGCCCCAACGACCTTTTGGATCAACAACCTCAACAAATCCACACATCCAATCGTTCTTCAAGATTAAGCCCAAAAGCCCTTGAAGATCCGCTCATCCATCAACCTTCAAGATCAAGCCCAAAAACCCTTTGAAGAAATCCGCACAACCATTATTCAAGATGAAGCCCCAACGGCCCTTAAAGAAACTTCAAACCGTTCATCCAAGATCAAGCCTCGACGGCCCTTGAATCATTTGCACATCCACAAATCAACACCTTACGGAGATCGAATCAGAGGATCAAATTATGAAGAGATTGTAACCCCAAAATTCATTAATACTACAAATATTATTTTGTACACGTGTTCTTGTTTCGGGAATTTTTCGTGTTTACAGTCCATGAAGGGATCTGTGGAGCACATCAAGCAGAAACTAAGATGAGGTGGCTGCTTAGAAGATATGGTTATTTCTGGCCCAAGATGGAGAAAGATTGCAAAGCTTATGCCCAAGGGTGTGAAGAATGCCAAAGGTATGGACCTCTCCAACATGTGCCCTCAATACCCTTAAATCCCGTGGTCAAGCCTTGGCCCTTCAAAGAATGGGCAATGGGCTTTATCGGGCAAATTCACCCAGCCTTTAGCAAAGGACACATGTTCATAATTGTGGCAATGGATTACTTCACCAAGTGGGTAGAGGCTTCAGCTGTGAAGACTGTCACTTCAACTGCAGTCAAGAAATTCATTGAAACCAAGATCTTACACAGATTTAGGGTGCCCAAGACAATTATCATTGAATGCGGGCCATCTTTTATTTCAAAAAAAAGTGGAGGAGTTTCCCAGTAAGTTTAAGATAAGGATGGTTCAATCTAGTCCTTACTACCCCCAATCAAATGGCCAAGCAGAAGCCAGCAATAAGATCTTGGTGAATATTATTAAAAGGATGGTGGCTGAGAGTCAAGAGAAATGGCATGAGAAGCTGATAAATACTTTGTGGGCTTATAGGACTTCCAACAAGATCTTGGTGGAATTACTCCTTATGCCTTAACCTTCGGGTAAGATGCTATAATCCCTATGGAAATTAATGTGAGTTCTGTTAGAATTCAGAATCAATTCAGGCTAGGAAGGCAAGAAAGTTGTTGCCCGAGCATACAATAAAAAGGTGAAGTTGAAGAACTTCAAAGAATGAGAGTTAGTATGGAAAGCAATTCTCCCTGTGGGAGCTCAAGTAAAAGGCTTTGGGAAGTAAAGCTCGACTTAGGAAGGTCCTTTCATTATTCAGCAAGCATTGGACAAAAGGGGATATTATTTGGCAGATTTGGAAGGGAGTTTGCAAAGGCATCCTATTAATGCTAAGTTTTTGAAGAAGTATCACCCAACCTTGTGGGATGTCAGGGTTGCTACATTGAAGAAGTGTAAACATTGCGGGAAGTTTAAAGATAGCTTATTTACCCATCACAGTCGAGTTTCAAGAGAAAAGTGCAAGCCAAAGTCAATTAAAGAAATCATTTTCATTTCATTGAATGTGGAAGTTACATCAGAATCAGTTTAAAGTTCTACATCCTGGACTAGGGAAGTTATCCTAGAATGATACTATTAGCTAACTATGCTTCAGCATCGTTAGATTTCAACATTTATTCTCTTGGCCTCTTTAGGCTTCTGATGAAGCTGATTGACAGAAGATCTTGCTAAGTAGTTACTAACAGCCACTGCCACTTTCATGTATAAGCTCGACGTTCAAATCAGTGAAAAGCCTTCTTCCACGAGTCCTACCAAGGTCTTTGACATTATCGTGGTAGTTGATCCCGAAGCATACAATGATAAATTGATCAAGAAAGTAGAAGCTATGAGGAAGTCTGGGCTTGTGGATGTTAATATGAGGAAGGTTAGCTTTACATCCACGTGTAGGATCTACCGGTGCGATTAACGTTGCTCGGCTACCCAACAAAGCCATAGAAGTCCTGAAACTGAAGTTGGATGCAGTACATCTTTTTGAGGATGATGAAGAAACCAGTGACTGAGAAGTCCATGCAGATCCAAAGGAATGCACTCCTCCCTCCTTGAGGAAGAGCTTAGTGTGCAGGCTTGTCCGAGGGTGATGAAGGCCATTAAGAAAACGGCCCATGATGGAAATCCCCTTACCAGTCTCGTAGGGAGATTGAATCCAGGCAACTGAAGATGAGATGAAATTTGGAACCAAGAAGGAAGAGTTGAAGAATAAGAAAGATTTCAAAAAATTTGAACTCTAGGAATTCTGAGGGGTTTTGGAAATTAAAAGGGGTCGAATTGGTTAAAGGTGCTTTGCTAAAGAGATTAAGAGAGGATTATATAATAGGTGAATATTTAACGACATAGTTCGTGGGTTAGTGCAAAGGTTCTTGTTAACCAATGCTATGAGTCCAAAGTGAAGGTGTAGGCGGCTGTTCAATCATTATTTAGGCCTCGGTTTACATGCTCAACAACGATTGAAGGGGGCACTGTTTAGGTTAATATTTGAACTTTAGACTTAAAGGAATGGAAGCCCAAAAGAGCTAAAGTGGAGAAACTCACCTGAGGCCCAGCACCAAGCACAGCCATCCATCTCAAGACAATTTGGTGACTCCTCATTAATGAAAAGGCTATGTGCTTACAAGAAAAGTGACAACCGATGGAAATCAACCTACTCTTAGCCCAAAAGCACTTTCTAATGGCAGAACATGTAAAAAAGATAATGATTCACTGAAGTGCTTTCAGGCAAAGCTTGCAACAGTCAAGATCAAATGTCTATAAAAGAAGGAAGAAGTCCCAGAGACAAGGACACTCAACCAATCAAACAAACAAACATACAAATTCTGCTCTCAAGCCAAATTTGCATCTAAAAGTTGTAATTAGCCCAGATCTCAATCTTTTTCAGGATAATCTCCTACAAAAGCCATCTTTTGTCTAGTATAAAGCTCTGCTATCACCCCTAGTGGCGTTTTATCGATTCTCTCATGCAAACTTGTTTACCATCCATCCATTTTAAACACACAACCCTCTATAATCACAAAGAAAAGAGATTGCAAGACGTTCGACCTTGCCCGACAAGGTGAAATCTTGCCTGACTCTCTTTGTTTCGTCTTTCAATTAGTAGATCTAGTATTATGATTTACTCTCCAATATATATTCAAGTTATTTCCAGTTAGTTGGTGATCAAAAGTTCCATTGGTTCTCAGATTTGGTTCACTTAGTAGTTTTACTATCATAAAAGCCAAAATGAGGATTGAACTGATGACTTAGTCAGATCTGGATTTCCACCCTTTAAAGCATACAAGATAATGAACTAAAAGTCATTGATCTCAAGGCACATAAAAGAACTTAATGTAGACTTAACCCATCTACGACAATCCTTTAATAATAAGAAGTCAGAATAACTTGGGCCACAAGTAATCAACTTAAACACACTTGTTCTACATCTGCCATACTGAGATGGTAGTGGTAGGCCAAAGCACTTAGTTAGTTTTGATTGCGAGTCTCAAGGCCTACACCTAAGGCCCCACAAAGGCACCTTTCAGAACTAACTTTGTTCTCCTCTTGCAGCCTTTCAACAAGCAGGAGCCCGACAAACAACCAAAGTGCCAACTCCTCGGGGAGCTATGTGCTCGTGCCAGGGATCCTCCCTAGTGAAATTCCTGCCCAAACAGAAACATGTTGGGATTCTTGTATGGGCTGGGATAAATAATTGTGGCAAAGCAAAGCCTAACCTAAACCTAACTATATATTCCTTGGATGGTTGTAAAAAGATGGGATAGCAGCAATGTGGAAAGGGGGAGGAATGCATTTGATCATACGGTTTTAGTGAATTGACCTAAGGAAGACACCAACACCGAGTGGGTTCTCCATTGTTTTCTTTTACATCTTTTCAGACTTGGTGATCATGATTGTGATAATTATGTCTTATTATAATTTGATGGTCGTGATGAACTAATTTCTTTATTAGAGATCCGATGTAGCCTTCATGATAATTTTATGTCATAGTTAACTTATTTCTTTTATCAATTCAAGGGTTTCTAGTTTCATTCATTATGCTTAAATCATTCTTTATGTTCATGTTATTGATTAGCTACCTTTAATATGAATTTTTAGACATATGAGACAAGGTTATAGTAGATGCCATATGCTTCGCCTTGAGATAGCTCTCTTGAGTGAATGAAGTAATGTTGATGCAGACGCCATGCTAAGACACTTTTTGGTTTTCTTTGTTCTTCTTGCACTTAATGGATTTTTTATTATTGACTTAGACTAGACACCATGGTTAAGTTGATGATTACGAGTACTTGGTTACACCCAGACGCCTAATGGATAATCATAATAAAGAGAGAACGAACCCTAGAACCTGAATTGAATTGTTCTTACTAACTTATCTAATGACATAGAATTTGATTGATATGGTGAAGTTAGATACCTAGTGTTTCAACCATTATTTTCAGAAATTATTTACATAAATTTTCTTTAATTTACTGCACTTAAGATTACTTGATCAACTTCTCTTCGGTTAATTATTTGAATTTCGTAGTTTAGTTGTTTTCGTTATTTTTATTCTAGTGGGTACTACAAAATTGGATTTAGTTAGGTGACTTTACAAATCCATGTGGGTACGACACTCATAATTGCTTGCTGTACAATCATATCGATTCGTGCACTTGCAAGAAATATGATTTGTTCATCAAGCTCGATTCGGAATCCAGGTGGACATTCTGGATCGAGGTGTGTCATATTAATAGTAATATAATGAGATGTACATAGTCAAGACTCTTTGACCAAAATTTGAATACCATTAAAATTTTAGTCAAAGAGTGTTAGTGAGTAAAGACCAAATTTAAAGTCTCCCTTAACTATTTATTTTTTATTTTTTATTTTTGTTCAACATAATAATTATTCCATTTATGCATTAAAGCGCAAAATGTTGTTGCGGAAGGAAATTTTTTTTGGGAACTGACATCAGGCAATAACACATGGCTATTGATAGGAACATATTTATGCGACTTTGTTATCTTATTTCTTTGCATTTACTTAGTTAATTTCCATTTATTTTGGTAATTTAAGTTATTTTCATATTATTGTAGGTCGAGTTGGTAAAGATGACAATAAATAGCTAAATGGAGCAATTTGGAGCAATTTTGGACTTGGATTAGATAGCATGCGTGGATAGCATATGGGCTAAACGTTTTTGGTGTTTAAATGGTGCTAGATATGCGCTAAAATCTGGAGAAATTAAAGTTGAGGCTTGGAAGGTAAGGAGTTACACAAGAAAGAGGAATCCTAGTTGGAGAGGAACATTATCTTATCCTATCCTATCCTATCTTATTCAATCTTATCTTATCTTATCTTATCTTATCTCCAGCTACAAGGAGGAATTCTAATCACATTCCAACATTCTCTACTTGATTGTTAGAGTCCTAAAATATTTCAAAATGCCAAAATCCTTTCCTCCTTGGATTCAGCCATTTCCCCATATATATATGAAATTCCTGCAGAGATTTAGAGGGTGCCATGACTACCATTCATCCATTGAAGTTGCTGGACTTTTTAGAGTTCTTTCTATTTTTGTTTTAGGTTTCAATGTTTATTTAGATTGTTTTTCAGTTATGATGAACATGTGTAACTAAGTTTCTTTTTAGTTAGAGGTGAATTTGAAGACATGATCATATGTTTTATATAAATTGATTACATCCAGCTATTGTTTCATAAAACATGAACGCGATTTACTTATCTACTTTATAGAGAACTTATTCTTGTATTCTTATTAAGGGTACACACTTAGTTTGCATGCAGGGATTTGATACTAGAATATAAGGGAATTTCACCTAATCGTTATGAACTTATATTTGCAAGTAGTAAAAGTCACTACTCATGATTGAGTTAAGTAAATTCTTGGTAGGAGTATCATCATTTTCATATTTACGAATGCTTATGATTTTCACATAACTTAATGATTTTTGAGATGTATCTCTATCATGCTTTTTATAGTTAGGGAACTTGAAAAGAATAATTTGGTTGCGTCACTGAATCTAATTCAATGAACTTAGGAAAATCTGAGAATTAATTAGTGTTGTTCACAGTTAATTTGGGGCATTGTCATTCATGGTTTAGAGGAAGAATAACTGGAAATCAATTTGCATGCATATGTTTCCTGTGTGGAGAAGAATCCTTTAGCTATCATTTCATCCATATTTCATTCACAATTTAATTTACTTGCTGCACTTTACTTTCGTTTTAATTAAATTCGTCCAAATCCCCCCAGTCATTGTTTTGTTTTTAGTTTAACTTAGTTTTCAATTTTATAAGTTTAATTTGTGTTGATTAGTATCCCTTCTAATTCCCGGAATAGAATGATCCCTATTTACTCATACTACAATTGCATAATTTATAGGGTTTAATTTGTGTGTTAGTTTCTACCACATCAGATGTGCATCTATTTGAACATCTTCAAATGAGATATTAAAATCCTAAATAGAATGCTACTGTGCATATTTGACATCAAAAGTCTCTCCAACTGAAGTGTTACTTATTGATTGGATTGCTGATTGGATTTAAGGCTTTGTAATTTGGAATCAAATTTGACATCAATATGAAATTTATTTTTAATTTATTTTAATAGTAGGTCTTTATTTCACTAACATTTGAACAAATAAAAATTTTGTTTCAACATTTTTTTTTTTATAACTCTAACCATTTAAAGCTCGATCTATTTAAATAATAAAATAACATTTTGACAATTTAGTTGAAAAAGTATAAAATTTAACATAAGACTTCAAATTGTCACATTAATCATCAATTGTAATTTAACTCTTATAATTTGACATTTTCTTAAAAGATGGTCTTATTCCCCCACCCGCCCACCCCACAAATAGGTATCAGGCGAAAAATGCCTCCTAAATTTAAATAACATTACAAGGTGAGGGGACATAAGTTGCCCCAAAAAATAATAAAATATATTGATATATGATGTAATTATTCTTCGAGTAAATCCACGCCTGGAAACAGATAAATAAATGGAAACTTTTAACAAAAAACTCTCGGTACTGTTCACTTTAACGAAAAACCACATTTTTCACTAAAAAGTCAATTATGATACTATTCACTTTACCCTTTATTTTGTCCTTATCTTTAAAACTCAAAGTTTTAGTCATTTTCATTAGTTTTCCTTAAATAAATAATAAGGACTGACTAAAAAGACCAGTACAATGTCTCGAGTGAGGATTCTCGCTGATCCTCTTTGTGAAGATTCTGAAAATCCTCCAATCACATCCGTTCATTGTACATCATGTGATCAGTTTTTATCAGATACTGTTTATATTCAATTTTAAATAAAAGAATTTACGATAATTGCGAAACATATATGATTTGAGGATCCTCATGATCCTCACAAACAGAATCCGACAAGGATCCTCACTCCAATATCTCAACCCCTAAAAAAAAAGGGACAGGTACAATTATTTAAGTCGAGTTGACGGAAACTTTTTCAAGTGCTCGGTATTGAATGAATCTAGTACTTGATTCGGGTGCTCCAAAACTCAAAATTTTTATAATTGAAAGCGGATTGAAATTAAAATCAAAATTTTCAATCCAACTTGATCCTGCATTTGACAAAAACATTGTACCCGAATTCAAGTCTCATTACTCACAAATCACTCACATCTGTATCGCTTCCTAAAACTTAATTCAGGAAGCCAAGAACAAACACATTCAAGGCACAAAAATGCACATCAAAAATTCTCACACGTCGTTTTATCTTTCCAAGGGGACTGTCCGAACCCCCGATCTGGGTCGTGTTTCTGAGACTATCAAATACTCGAATGCAGCGAATTGCAAAAGATATCCCTAGTCTCACTGTATTTGTAGACGTGATCCGCGTACCACTTTATCTTTCTTTTCAGTCAGCTCACCGACCCAGTTTCCCCAAGCAACAGAGTAGTATGTTCAAACATTTGTGCATCCATCAGTCCTCTGCGCTTCTCCTAATTTTCTTCTTCATTTTATCTTGTGCCCGGTATCTCTCCCGTCGTTCTTCCCTCTGGCGCTTTTTAGACACTTGTTCTTCTTTGACTTTCTGGACTTCAATTTCTTTCCTCTTTTTATCATCTTTTAGCTTGCGCTTCTTCGTCTGCAAAAGCGGATGTGAAGTTGAAATACCTTAAAAAATTATTTACTGCATAAAAGAGTCTTCAAAACAAAGACAAAACATAAAATGACATAACAGTTTCTTCAGATAGGGGACACCCCCTTCTTATATTCTTTCTACCCCAAAAGTGAAAAAGCCAAATACAAAATGGTTAGCAAACGGTCGATAACTTTAAAACTAGTCAAGATAGCGGGAATATTAAACTGGTCACACTTCAGGCATGTTCTGAGGTTTGCTTTCAAGGTGATACGCAAGCTCCATGTGTCAAAACTCAAAAAAGTAATCATCTATTACATTCGGTTACTCAAACAGATATATGCCTGCCACACCCTGGCAAGTTGTGACTCTGTATTAGTGTTGCACTAAGGACGAGGGTTCAAACACATTATGTCTTAAGGTGCATACCTTCTCGTTTCGTATTAATCCGAGATGCTGAACAAGAGTATGAACTTTACGTTCATGAGGCTCCATGACAACAGCTCTTCTGTTTTCAAGAAGTGGCCTTTTCCTACTGGGAATATCCTTAGGCTTTGTTCCGAATGGCAGCACAGCTTGCAGTGACTTGGGAATCACCAACGGATTGAACTTCTTCAACTTCCTTTCAATTTTCTGTTGACACACAGAAAAGAAAATTACAATTGACAAGAACAGGACAATGAAAAACTAAAGAAAGAGAAGCAGAAGTACTGCTGGGGCAAAATTTAGAGTGAGAAACCATGTGCTGCTGCAATAAGTAGCTTCACATCATCAAATATTACCTTGTAAAGTGAATCCTTATTGACAGGAATAGGAATATTATGTTCTCTCCTCAATTCAGTAGTAGTTTTCATCCCTTGCCAGGTCTTGTCATGAGGTTGCAGGGACGTCGTCAATGGGTTGTAAAATCGAGGAACTTCAACTCGAGTCCAAGCACGCAAAAAAACAATGTCACTCATCTTAATTTTGTCCTCAAAGGTGCACCTAGCAATCCCTTCTTTTGGTTGTCCACCCATCTTTTTTGGTTGGTTACCAATTTCTTCTTTCGCAGCCTGTCAAGGTTAATATTAATAAAAGTAAATTATATTAGCATCGTGGGCCATATGACGAAATGCACTCACAAATTTAATTACAATCTGTAAAGAGATTATGTGTCTGTTACTTGTGAATATATATACACACACACACACGTGTGTGCGCGTGTGTGTGAATACTCGATCTCAATGCCAGCTCAACAATACCAAAAACGAATATCATTCCAGTTAGAAATACAGCAGCACTGACAGTTCATACCTTTTTGACCTGCCCCCGGATTCCACTGACAGTTCGAACAGCAGCACCTTCAAATCGAGCTATTTCAAGATCCGAGGTGAACATATCCTTTACAAGGGCAGTGTTCTTGAAAATCTTGCAGGGGTGACCAACTAGTTTGAGTTTCTTCACTATTCGTGATGCATGGTTGAACTCAAGCACAACTGCAGTTGCCGTGATCCTAAATTGTGCCTGTCAAATCAAATAAAGTAGCTTAGGAACAAAGAAACACAGTGTAGCCTTAAAATTCGAAAATTCAAATGAAAAGAGAAAATTGGGAAAATAAATAATGCGGCACAAAGGTTTCTGAATGATTAGTTTTGTCATTTTTCATCTTGTGTGTTTTCTTTTTATTTCAGTGGGTAGAACGAGATAGGAGGAACCTTATAAATAGGCTAATTGACAAAAGGTTTAGTAGACCCACAAAGCAAGAAAATCCACAGGAAGAGTTCATGAAAGGTAAGTAAACACAATGTTCAAACCAAACAGGTCAATGTGGCCTGGATATCATATTCGAACACCATTTACTTCCTTTCCAAATCAACGTCATTCCATAAAATCTGTTTATATGAAATTAAACCTAGACATTCAAGGACACCTTATACAGGTAGCCTGTGAAATCACAAACTCAACTTGCGTTCCAGGTCTAGGCTGGTTAAATAAAAATTGTCTTAAAGGAGAGAAAATAGCATAACCAGCACTTAGTGCAAGAACAAGACATAGACCAGTGTGTTGTGGATTGAAATTACGTACTCGATTGGTACTCTAGCTCAGCAAAGGGCAGAAAACAGGTTTAGATTCCTAAGAGACAAATATGTCTATGGTGCAAAAGAAACACAAGAATCCAAGAAGACGCATGATGTTTAAGAGAGAGTAGCACTGGGAGAGAGTCGAACTTCGAGCGACTGTCCAAAATCATCAAATCGCAAAGCTGTAGTAAGCTAGCCTCTACTACATGACCTTGCAGCTTATTTTCTTATTTGGTTTATTAGGAGTTGACGATGTGGCCATCTTATTGTCTGATTAACAAAGTTTGAGTAGTACTTCCCAAGTTCCAAACTCTCAACTACCAACAGATGTGGCAGAGTTGAAACCATACCCATGCATAATGGTTTCAATTTGAGAGAGCCTGAATGGGAGAGGCGAAAACACATTGATCGAAATCTCCACTGTTCTGAATAATGAGAGACTTTGAAAAGGCAACATTCATTTTCTTATATATGGACCAATGTTTTAAAAGGCAAAGCCATAGGCGAGGCGTTTCATGGATAGCCCGCCTAGGCAAAAGTCTTGAGGCATGAGGCATGAGGCGAAAGCCTTCCAGGATCTAAATAATTGGGGACTGCTGCAGGTTATTTAAAAACACATAAAGGGGACTGCTGTGGGTTATAAAAAATAAAAAGACTTGGCCCAAAATGACATCGTTTTGGGCCAAGTCATTTTAAAAAGAATTAAAGATTTGACCAAACGACGTCATTTGGACCAAGTTTTTGAAAAAAAATAATTCTTCTTCACGGTCATCTTCTTTGTGAAGACGCTGTCGCACACTGCAACCCTAAATCCAGAAGACTTCAAATTCGGAACGGTGATGGATCTAGGAATGCCCAATCAATCGCCTTCAAGAGCACCTCAGCTGCCTAGGCATGCATCGACCATGTCTAGGTGAGTTTTTGCCTACTCCCACTGGGCAGAGGCGTTTATCACTCCCACCCCGCCTCCAAAGCCACCTAGGTGCGCCTCGGGTGCGCTTTTTAAAAACACTGATATGGACTCACTTTGAACCTCATTTATAAAAATAAAAAAATATTAAGCAAATACCACGTTACGTGCCACATCTCGTAGTAAAAAAAGTCGGGATAATATTCGGTGCATGTAACTAGTTTACAAGAAAAAGAGAGTGTAGGTTCAACTCATGGGACCACATTGAAAGTTGGTCTTCGCATTCGATCCTCAAGTTTAATCCTCAACCTTGTTGGGTTTTTATCCAACCCATGATAAGTTGTCCTACATTTATAAGGAATTATAGTCTTAAAAGATTAAATTGTTTTCCCAATTGGTGCTAGTTTCTCAATTGGAGAAGGATTCATAACTAGATTCCAATTAGGAATAGTAATCCTTATTGAAGAAGACCCTTATTATGTCTATATGAGAAGAGAGCAAAACAATAAATTGTACACCACTCAAGGGATTAGAGTGAGAGAATATTGTAAAGTGTGTGCGAGAGAAAAGAAAAGAGATAGTGTATTTCTTGTTCTTGTTCTTTATAGGTTTTTCGTCAATTCCTAGTTCTAGAGATTTGGCAAGATTATTGGTTGTACTCATTATTGATATAGTGAAAGATTGTTGTTGCTGTCCCGTGGACGTAGGCACATATTGCCGAACCACGTAAATTCTTGGTGTTATTTATCTTGGTTATTTGTTTTCGATTTCCGGAGTTTGTTCTATTTTTTCCCATTCTTAAACGCGATATTCTCAACAAGTGGTATCAAAGCCAGGTTTGGCTGATATCTGTTTAGAATGGAGGGTGCAATTATGATGAAACTCACCCACTCCAACTGGGTTACGTGGAAATCAAGAATGGAGGACATGCTTTATTGTAAAGATCTCCATGAGCCAATTGAAGGTATTAATAGCAAGCCAACAAATAAGTCTGATGCCAATTGGACCAAGATGAATCGTAAAACTATTGGTATGATTAGACAATGGGTGGATGAGAGCATCTATCACCATGTGTCTAAAGAAACTGATGCGCAAGCTCTTTGGAAGAAGTTAGAATCCCTCTTTGAGAAGAAGACAGCTGCCAAGAAAGCATTCCTTATCAAAGAGCTTGTCAACATGAAGTATGCGGAAGATGTTAGTGTAATCGAGCACTTGAACAACTTTCAGAACATGATCAATCAGGTAGCCAGTATGGGTTTGAATATTGAAGAAGAGCTGCTAGCACTTTTATTGCTAGGATCCTTGCCAGATAGTTGGGAAACCTTCATCGTAACTGTAAGCAATTCGGCTTCTAATGGCGTACTGTCGATGGATGCTGTTAAGGATAGCATGTTTAATGAAGAAACAAGGAGAAAAGCTTCAGGTGCAGGCGCTGGACAACTCTTTGACACAGAGAAAAGAGGCAAAAATTCTGGTGAGACGAGATTCAATGGTGATTGCCACTATTGTGGGAAAAAGGGTCACATGAAGAAGCATTGTCGTAAATGGAAAAAAGAACAAAAGGATGGGAACAATACTGCAGGTGTTGTGACCTTCGATGAAGAGCTTCTTTAATGCAGATGATTGATGGTTTTCTGGCAAAGAAGTCTATGATTGCCTTTGCCAATGACGATGGGTATTGCGATCAGGGGGAGCTTGGTCAAGAGAAGTCTAATCAAGAGGGTCTTGGTTAATAAGTAGTTCGATCAAGAGGAGCTTGATTATGGGTAGTTTGATCAGGGGGAGTCTGGTCATGAAACATTCGATCAATGGGAATTTGGTCAAGAGGATCAATCACATTTTTTTTTGGTATACCTTCCTCATGGTCTGGAGGGGGGAGATTGTTGGGTTTTTTCCAACCCATGATAAGTTGTCCTACATCTATAAGGAATTATAGTCTTAGAAGATTAAATTGTTTTCACAATTGGAGTTAGTTTCTCAATTGGAGAAGGATTCATAACTAGATTCCAATTAGGATTAGTAATCTTTATTGAAGAAGACCTTTATTATGTTTATATAAAGGGACTATTGTACTAGTTTAGAGAAGAGAGCAAAACAATAAATTGTATACCACTCAAGGGATTAGAGTGAGAGAATATTGTAAAGCGTGTGCGAGAGAAAAGAAAAGAGATAAGTGTATTTCTTGTTCTTGTTCTTTCAAGTTTTTCGTCAATTCCTAATTCTAGAGATTTGGCAAGATTATTGGTTGTACTCATTATTGATATAGTGAAAGATTGTTGTTGTCCCGTGGACGTAGGCACATATTGCCGAACCACGTAAATTCTTGGTGTTATTTATCTTGGTTATTTGTTTTCGATTTCCGGAGTTTGTTCTATTTTTTCCCATTCTTAAACGCGATATTCTCAACAAACTTAGTCCTAATTAGATGAATTTTATATGAAATATATATTTAAAGTAGCTTTGCAAGCTACAAATTACAAAGAGATGAAAGAAACATAAAAATAAGACAAAAACGAAAAGAAAAGAAACTTGTCAAACCTGATTGTTTGATAAATTCTGGAAAGCAACCACACCAGTATTAGGAGGGGCAAGAGGGCCCCAAAACATTGCAAGGCAATGCATGTGTTCAGGAGTGTACTTAAGCATGCGATGCCTTCCATTGCGATCCTCAATAGCATAAACTGGTATTGTTTGGTATCTCCTCCACCCAATAGAAACAATAAGGGGATCGTTATTCTTAAGTACTTTCTTGTGCCACCTATGCCGCTTTAACCTGACCTGAAAGAAATGGAAGACATCATCTGATGAGATTAAAATTCTTCATAAATATATGTGAACATTGAACTCATAAGGGGCTGTGCAAGTGCTAATCACTAAGAGTGACTGCCTATTAAGACCTTGACATATTTTAACCTGGGAAATTTGCACCAATGCCACCTGGACTTATGGGTGTGCGTAAATACCACTTTTAACTTGGATGTACCACCTCTGTCGAACTCTGCTAGAAATCCCATCAAAATTTATCACATGTTGGGGTAAGAATTTCTTTGACTACAGCTTGTCTTCGAGGAAGCAAAGATATGTTCCACAAGCTTTAATCAATTAAATTTTTACCCTAAGTCATCTAGTTGTCTTCAAGTGGTAATAACCTTGAAAAATGGCTCGCATGTGTTGCAGATGATACGTTTTGACTAAACTTTCATAGAAAATAATGGAGGTACATTTGCACTAATACATGAGTCTAGGAGGTGACAAGATTTTTAGTTTGAGTGGCATTCACAATTTTCCCTTTTAACGTTTTACAGTCTCTTAGCAATTCATCTTAAGTAAACGAGGCAAAAAAATTCGAATACAAATCTGTGTAAATCACTTTTTTCGTGCCTCTTTCTATGTGTTAATCACTTGGTTATTATCTATTTGTCTAAAACCACCAATAAATAACATAATAGTTTTATTAAAATACAACCACACATTGATTCTTCATGAGCATGAAATAGAGAAGCTATCGTACACATGCAAGCGGGGAGGGCCACTATAAAAGGAAAAACAAAAGCAGTAAAATTAGATATTTTAATGTGCACTAACCTGCATGTGTCCGACATTTTCTTCACCAAGACCAATTCCTCCAACCAAAATAGGATGACAGGGATCAAAATATTCAACCATCTCATAAGGGACATCATGAACCTCCAACCGTAGGTATGTCCCTGTCCGAAAACCCTCTACTTCTAATTGGGTGGCCTCATCCAATTCATTGAGTTCAGCAATATTCATTTGCTTCCGAAGTTCAATCTCATCCTTCAACTGGAAGAACTAGGCGTGAGCTCCCACAACCGTGTTGTGCTAAACAATCTTAAATATATGCAGGAATTTTACCTTGTCAAAGTAGTCACTTTCTTTGGGTTGGTCTCGACCAAACTTGCCTTCAGGTTTATTATCAAGCTCCTCTTCAGATGCCTCAGCTCCATCAAACGTTGGTTAAATTAAGGACACAAAAGTAATTTCAGAATTTCTCTACAAATATACACAAAATATGACCAAACACAAAACAGAAACGTTCACACACAGAGAATTGCTAATAGAACATCATATAACAATCATTAAAAACGTTCCTTGGTTTTTGGTGGTGGAAGAGCAATATGTAATTTTTTGAAAAATACATTAAGAAGATATTTCAAGTGAAAAGGATATTGAGCATCAAACTTTGCACGAAGAGCTAGCTTTTTCAGCCTTCTCTCCTCTTTGGTCGAATCTTCCTTGTGGTCTGCACCATTGCTTGCGTCATCTGAATTATTCCCGCCATGCTTCTCACCTGTTTCTAAATCTTCAAAGTCACCATAAAGATCATCATCATCTTCAACTTTAGCTTCTGTGGGTTGATTTCTTTGAGAAGCTTTCGACCAATCACCAGTGACAAAACGATCACAAATACCCTCTCTAAGCTTTTCCTCTTTCCAGTCTTTGAGATTCGAATAATTTGTGAATTTGGAACAGTCCTCAACATCCCAGTTTCCACTTTCTATTCCTCTATGTTTCTGCATAAACAAAACAAAAACAATAAAATGAAACACGCACTCTTCAGTTATGAAGGTTATCCCAATAAGTTACCTCAGAATGGAAAGATATATGATTCCGTCTTATGTAAAAAAACAGCGTGCACCTGTTACAGTGAGATATAAACTAGTAGTTTCCAGAACAAACCTTGTTTCCTTCGCCTTTTGGCACAAAAAAGTCATCATCTTCATCACTTTCATCATCTGCACTACTGCTATCATGATCTTCATTGCTAGAAGTTGTTGGCAGTGATGTTGATTTCCCATATACAAGTTGCATAAGGTTAATAGTTTGCCTTGAAAAAGCCCTTTCTACCAAAGATTCTTTCCACTTTGCAATGTTCCCGGTTTCATCTAGTATGAAGTTAAAAAAAAGGGGTAGATAGAATTAGAGAACAGAAATACATTGTGGAATCTAACAAATAGAAACATTACAATATGTAGGAAAATGATGGATAACATTTTCAGTTATATACCAGTTTCTTATTTATTTTTAACTTTTATCAACATACATAATATAGGGTTTGGCATCACAAACCGTTCACCCAAAAATGTTGTATGCTTGTATTGTATCTGATATACAAAACATATGCATAGCTCTTGCATAGAAAATAAGAATCTCACACCATACAACAAATTTGCAAATTAGGAGTAAATTTACCATCTGTTTCATGGACATCTTCATCTTCTGCTGAAGACTCTGAACCAGAAGATCCCTGATTATCAACATCATTATTGTTGTCATCGTTGTCGTCGTCATCATCGTCACCTTCTTCTTCAGCCTCTTCAGCTGAATCCTATAATGGAATAATGTAGAGAACATGGGCATAAGATTTCTGGTTTCGTCCATAAATAGATTTCTTTCCACTACTTGTATTATTGATTCTTCACATCCATAATCAGAAAAATTGGTTTTTAGAAGAATTTACATCTATCATGCATATATATCCAACGCTCAATCCAGAATTTACGTGATGGTAGAGTCCACCAGAAACAAAATTACACTGCTTAGTTTCATAGAACTATGACCACGATTAGACATTAATAAAGTAAATGAGAAGAAAAAAAATATTAGATTGTTTATATTCAATAATAATGGAAGTCATCTAACAAACTAAAAGGCCGATTGAGCAATAACATAACCATGCAAACACCAAAGTGGTAAATAAAAATAAAAGCTTTTTGATTTGTAGGACCTCCATCATATTTTTTGCCTGTGGGCAAACACACACACACAACATCATATTTTCTAAGGCCAAGGCGTTTCATGGATAGCCTCGTCTAGGCAATAGCCTCGTCTAGGTGATTGCCTTGTCTAGGCGATTGCCTTGTCTAGGCAATTGCCTCGAGGCATGAAGCAATAGCCTCATGGTACCTAAAATTATTATAATATTTTGTAAACAATCAAGCAAGCATGTCAAGCAATCAAATATTTGACTATTATTATCATTTCTATAATTCACGTCACAAAGTCATAATAAACTAATAGAAACTAAGTTAGAAACATAAAATCAGCATGAATTTATAAAAACCCTGCCCAAATCATGTCTAGGCTAGTCTATAGCCCACTCCCACTTGGCATAGGTGTTTTCTTCATAGGCCCGCCCCAAAAACCACCTAGGTGAATCTTAAAACTAGTTGTTTAAAACATTGATGATTTCTATTCAGCAGGCATGATAAGTTTAACTTCGTTCACCTCCATATTGTTATGATCAAGGTCATTTCTAAAGATAACTTTTCGCCTTGACCTTCCATCATGAATCTCAACATGTTCTTTCAAGCGATCTTTAAGAGTAGCATCTGATGCATCTTTAGGAGCTGCTTCATTCTTATATAAAGATTCTGATTCTGAACCATCAGAATCCTCCGCATCGCTTTCTTCAGCAGAACCATCACCTTTGACAGCTTCCCCAGACTGATATTCCTCTACAGGCTCTATCATAAGATTCTGTTCTCGTGATTCATCAATATCTATTCCATCACTATGAGCACTCAATAATAAATTGGGCTTCCGGCTAAATAGATTAATGAAGCTCTCCTCTAACTTTTCATCAACCGAATATTTTGTGTTCTGAAGAGATTTTACCAAAGCCACACCCACATCTTGGGGGTTTCCTGTTACAAGAGAACACGAGTGTCAAGGGAGGAAATTGATTGAAGCAAAAGGAGAAAAAGAAACATGACTTTTCCTTCAAAAATAAAAATCGAAGGTGTCAATGTAAGAAAGAGATTCTCTTCTTCAAAAATGAACTAGGGAGAGATTGTGACAGACATATACATAGAATGGAATCAAACTAAATAAATGTATCTTTGAAATGCTCAACCACATGCACTAACATGCATACAAAAATAATAACAAAATATATAAAAACCTTGTTTTGTTGCTTCGCCTTTTTCATCAAGGTTTGAAAACTGGATAAAGTGGTCATTTATGTTTATATAGACAGCATCTTTATCATACAGGAGATCCCCAAGTCCAGACATAGGTGCATAAAACAGTTTTTCCTTATCACGCAGTCCCTTCTTTTTGGCAGCTGAGGGCAAAGGACAAGGATCAGCTAATCCTGTCATGCCAGCTAAACTGTAATCCCCAACACCTGCAATATGAATCTGATACACAATGTACATCAGACAACTATATATCGACAAAAAACAAAAAGAGTACGAATTATATTTTCAGAGTGTTGTCTTTCCTGTGAGACTGACTCCAATATCAATTAATTCTTAAGCAAAAATGCCAAAAAAATTTTTGCAAAGTTCCCAGAATTTTGAAACACATAAACAATGCACAATCATATTTACTTATATCCGGAGCTTCTTAGTATAAAAAGAAAATGTTATGCTAGATATTACAGTGAGTATAAAAAATATTCTTGTGATTTTTGGGATTCTCACTAGGAGAACAGGAAACCTTAAAAAATCCAACAAGAAAAAAGAAGGTATCAAGTTACACAATCATATGCATCAGTATTTAGTTGAAACAATTAACTTTCCCAAGCATCAGATTACACAACCATTAATTTTCAAATGCACTCTTGAAAGATATTTTCAAATAAAAAAATAGAACTGCTTAAAAAGCCTCAAAACACTACTGATTTTGTATCTCATCCTGTTAGGATCCTAGTTATTGGGCTTCAACGTACTCTCCTTGTCTAATGCCAGCCCAATTAATGTTGTCTAAAGCCCCGTAGTACTTTTATATTTGACAACATTAATTGGGTTGGCATTAGACAGGGAGAGTAGAAGTCCGTTGAAGCCCAATAACTAGGATCCTAACACATCCCAAAAAGCTGAACCCCTAAGATGCCTTTTTGATGGGTAGCATTTTCATTAGAAAAGTATTACGGGCTTTAGACAACATTAATTGGGCTGGCATTAGACAAGGAGAGCAGACGCCCATTGAAGCCCGATAACTAGGATCCTAACACATCCCAAAAAGCGGACCCCTAAGATGCATTTTTAATGGGTAACATTATCCACTTAATGCTTGCCCCAGTTGATCTGACCTGATTCAACCAAGCGAGCCCTACTGTTGTTTGAGTTTGTTTATAATTCTATAAGCCTATAACTTAACCCAAATGGGTGCTTATTCAGTGGCATTCCAGCAATCAATCCTACGTTTTACAAATACTCATATAATCCAATGTATTCTCTGTTATCTATTTTTGGCTGAGACAGGCCTGTTACAGGAGCACCAAGTAACCAACCCAAAAATGTGTGCTGGGGGCAATAATCTAGACTGCTAAGTTTGAACAAAACAAAGGAGCTTTTCATTTAAAAGTTGTCGCAACGAAAATGAATTCCTGGCTCGATCCCTTCATTTGGAATTCCAGTATAGCATTAAAGAACCTCTCTTGACCTGGTTATAGGCTCCTTTTATTCACAGTAAAACTCTAAATTAATTTACATAAATTTGTAAAGGTAATAAGACAAGCTCTATAAGTCAAGCACGTACCTTTGTTCCTTTTCTCATGTTACATCCCCGCAAATACCCATACAATGTGACATTTCTATCGCATTTATTATTCAAACGCACTTTTTCAGGTGGAGTGACATCTTCAAAACGATCTACCAAAACATAAGGATGAGCAGTTCTCCAAGATAAAGGATGAAACTTCATAACGGATATGAAACGCGCCAGGTTGTGAACTTCACGCTTGACATACCTATTTTAAAGCAGGGGGAAGATAATTATGAAATATGAATTGAATTCATAATAGTTGTCAACTTTCACACATTGACTGGATCGCAGAGAGTTACTACTTACTTTCCATGAATGAGACCAGATAAATAAAACAATTTAGCTCCATCATATATTTCAGTCCAGAAACGATGTTTGAGGTGCTGCTTTGTTTTCCTTAATTTCTTTACATCTTTAAACTTGTCGAGGTGTGTAAGAACTCCCATAACCTTTGGGAAACCATGAACTTGTAATATATTCAGGAATTCAAATGTTTCCTGCAAAAATAAGTGAAAGCAATACAATATTATAATATAAATATCTTCACAGTATATTGATGGATAAAATGATAAGCTAAATGAATCCCTGACTAACAAATGAGAGGTATCACAAAACCAAGAACATCCTCCGAATCAACATTGAAGCAGAGGCATGTCCGTACACATATTAATGACATCTATGAGTGTGTGTGCACACCCGCACACTTGTACGCTTGTTCAATAGCATGAGACGAGTTGAACTCATAAATATTCTAATAAAAAAAGTTACATATTTCGGTCGGTGTTGGGATTTCCATTGAATTTAAACCATCCAAGTGGAGGCGATAGACGAAAACATAAGAAGATTAATTGTCTCGAGTCTCACCATTTCAAAACCGTAGCTTCCGTCTATAAGTAGTAGTGCCAAATCAGCAAACTTTGCGGCATCAATCATACCATTGATATCATTAGGGCACTCCACGAACTGTACCCGCCTTTGCTTCCCTAACACAATCAATTAATCAAGCGTTTAACCAACAGTCCTCAATCCAACATCAAATTATATAAAAAAGAATATTGCAATATCAGAAGTAAAGGTTGAAACTTGGCACCTGAAACAATGGTAATCGGGCCTCGAACATCCGGTAAATTATGCTTGGTATAATGCTTCACAAGCGACTTAATCAACAAAGACTTCCCAACCTACAAATAAACAATAAGAAATTCAATAAAACTTATCAATTCGAACAAATTAACTGCAGTTCGAACGAGATTTACACAACGCAGGAAATATATTGCAGTGATTATATGTACCTTCGGAGGTCCATGAACCAGAACGACATACGGAGCCGGCTCGCCGTACGAACGGTCGATGGTGGGGACGTGAAGGCGGCGCTGCTGCTTCTCGACGGTGCGAGACTGAAGACGCTTGGCTTTCCCGGCTGATTGGCAAGCGAAAGCCTTTGGGTTTGGCTTCTTGCCGTTTTGCGAGGCGTCTGGCTTCTTCTTCTTGTCGGCCTTGGCGCCCGACTGCCGGGACCTGTGCTCCTTGTGCGGCTGCTCCTTGGTTCCGCTGTCTATCGCCATGGCAACCTGATTGAGAAACCCTATAGGTCGCGGAACAGATGTACAGTGGTTGTGTGCTTCGAGCTGCGGCAATCGCTTCCGCAGTGGTGTGGCGGCTGGTAGCTTTTGTTGCTCTCGGTTTTGTGGTGCTGTGCACCGGCCTTATTGAAACCTTTTCTCTCTCGCGAGAGAGTACGGGGTTTTGGGAAACTGATACGAACCATAGGGTTGGATGGGTTGCTGAGATTTAACTGGGGTTTTAAAACCCGAATGCAAGAAATAAACCCATGACCCGATTAAAGGCAAATTAAGGGTCCATTTGATAATGTTTTGCAAAATGTTTCTAAGAGATTACGAGAAATAGGATTTTGTATGTTTAGTAGTTTAATCCGAGAATTTTTTTTTTAAATGAAAAAATCAAAACTGTCTTTATTAATATCTAAAATGTCTATAAAATAATAATAAATTTGTGCTTGGTATTAATGTTTTTGTAGTGTAACTAAGATGGTGGTGGTGGTGGTGGTGGCGGCCACCTTTGTGGTGAGGGTAATGGAGATGGATAATATGCTGCTAGTGGTGGTGCTAGTGGTGATGAAAATGGATATGAAGATGGTGGTGTTTGGTGAGATAGTGGTGGTAATAGCAACGGTGGTGTTAGTGACGGCAATGGTGGTGGGAGGTAGTGGTGTCAAAGATAGTGGTGGTGGCGGTGGTGAGATGGTGGAGGTGGTTGTTGCCATGGACGTGTGGGTGATTGTGGTGGAGAAGGTTGTGGGGGTTAGGGTAATGGCGGTAGAGAATGTTGTGGTGGTGGTAAGGGAAATGCAAGTGGTGGTGTTCATGGTGAGACGAGGACGGTAATAGCTGCAGTGGTTCCAGTGGCGATAGTGAGACGATAAAGGTGGTGGTGGCCATGATGGCGCTAGTGATGGGGGTGAAGGAAGTGGTGGTGGCGGTGATGGTGGTCGTGTCAAAGATGGTGGTGAGACGATGAGACTGTGGAAAGGTAATGGTTGAAGGAAATATTTGTGAAAACAAGTTCATTTGGGCAACATTTATGCATGCTATTAACAATTAAAAGGCGGAATCATGCTTGTATGCACTTAAAAACAAAACTTAACCCATGAAATTCAAAGCCTAGTAGTTATGGTGAACCAAGACTGAACTCAAAACAAAGTGAGTTGAGAAATCTTATACCTTTGTTGATTCTTCTTTGCATAAGTAAAGGCTAATCACCCAAGAGAGAGGGCCTTCATTCCTTTCTTCTTAGCTCCATGGATTTCTTGGAGGAGGATGGTAGAATGGATTCTCCAAGTTCCCAAAATAGAGAACCTCTAAGCCTCTAGACCAAAGAGAGCATTGATGAATAGATGAGTAACCTTGGATGAAATAGATGCTAGTAATTTCTCCAAGGTGGCCGGCCTCCTAGAGAGAAAATGAGAGCTCGTGTTCTCATCTTTTTTTTTTTTTTTTTTTTTTTTCCAAAATAAACCCTAAGGATGAAATGGCTATAAAGTTGCCTTTATACCACCTCACAATGGAATGGCAAACTTGCAATTAAGCCAAGTTTACTACCCCTCACTCTTATGCCCGGCCATATTGGGTTCTTTGGGCTTTGAGGCCTTTTGTGTTTCAAGTTGTCATACAACTTGAGTTAATGGGCTTGACATTCAAATCCCATTGGGCCTGGCGGCCCAAAACTAACCTAAGGTCTATAACGAACATATTCATTTGATTAATTAACATATTAATTAATAATAGCCCTAAATAATTAAACCATTTAATTATCCTTACTCATCTCCGTTGTTTCTTCAATCTGTACCTTACTTGGTGTACGATCCATTAGGTTCCTTTTAGCAAGGCAGTGGTAGATTAGAACTCTTCAAATCGATTGTGAATTGAAACTTACTTTCAATTCTCCCTTTAGTGATTATACACCTTTAGGGCTTGCACAAACCATCAGTGGCACCTAGCAGTATGTCATGGCTACCGAAACCATCAGTGGCACCTATTCATTTTAGGATTACAATGCAACACGATCTTTCTCTAATACAATACTCTTGAACCATATTGTTTGGTTTGATAGTTTATTCATGTTTACTATCCAATGTGATTCTCTTACTTATATAATCACTTTGAACGTGATTTGGAACGACTTCCTAAATCTAATTCATACTCTGGCCAGAGATTCTTAATCATATCATAGAGTATTCTCCCTTAAACGATTTGAAGGTTAGAGATCCCTTGTTGCGCATTCACTTACCTCTATGGCTAAGTGGCTTAACTCCAACTATGACGTGGACACCCTCTGACGGAGTGACTTTGACATAGCCAAAGATCAATGACCTAACCACAGGACAACTATGATGCCTCAGGTCAAAGGACTACTTTGCATTATCCCAACCATGAGTTCTCATGTGATATGAGTATGAGAACTCCTTGTTGATCGTGTTTAATGGACTCATTATTTGTTGAGCACCTACATACTTGTCTTGGTATCTGTCACACCAATGACTCAAGACCAGTCACTCTCTTTAAGAGAAGACATACTACGTACTGATCTTAACGGACTGTCAATGCCCAATTGGCAATCCTATAATTAGGAACGTTTAGGATATGTATACAAAAGAGAATGGTCTGATGAATTTAACTTCTTTAGATCACATTCTCCCAATTACATATTTGTTGGACTTATCGTTTAAGCACATAATATTTATATGAGACAGCTTAAACAATAATCTTTGCCCTTTATATATATATATATATATATATATATATATATATATATATTAAACTAGATTAGTTTAACATGTGAAATGTCCGTAAAGTATCATCATATGATTGGCTTTTAGGGCACATTTCCAATAATCTCCCACTTGCACTAGAGCCAATCAGCTTGGTCACCAATGTTGATACCTCTTCTGAATTCATTTAAAAAATGGCTGAGTAATAGGCCTAAACAATGGATATCTATACGTTATTCATTGAAGCAACATTGAGATTAATGACGTCACCATTATACATGATTCTCAATCATGTGGTTAAGTCTCTCATTTGTGTTCAGATCTTGATGAGACCTTAATTCCCTGGCTTAAGCTGTCGCCCCATTACTGTCGTAGTGTTGGCACACTATAGACGCTTTCTGGTTGGAACCGAAATGGAGAGTTCATAAATGAACTTTCCCATCCAAACAACAATATTGTAAGCTTCTATATGGTGATATATTTTGCATGATGGAACACACTAAAGTAAGTACTTTTAACGTTTCCACCCAAATATCTCTTTAGTCCTAATATAAAGAGATATCCAATTATCTCTTCATTCAAAATGAAGAGACATCCAATGTTGGATACAATATTAGGTTCATAATCTAATACATTTATGTTTCCTTTGCGCTACTCTAATTCTTCCTCATTCTTGGGGAATCTATCCTTAAGTATTTCTTAAATACTTAAGGACTCATTTGACAGTTGTCATGGTTCTGATCCTGGGCTTGCACTGATATCGTCTTGTACCGATCTTGGTACAACTCATATCAATGTTTTTCATTCAATATGAAATACATAAATCACCTTTCTGCGTATGCATAAAGGATTCTATTTACGCATTATTCTTTTGGGAATCAAAGGGTACGTTCCCTTTGAGAAGAGCAACTTCCTAGTCCCACTAGAATTGTCATTCTGATTGAAGTTTATCATCATATAAGAAACTTCCTAGCATCTTTTGTCTATCATTAGGGATTGATATAATCCAATTATATCCTGAAATCTATCATTATAGATTTCCATCCCATGTATGTAGACTATGTCTCGCATATACATTCTATCGTTATAGAATGTTTAAAGTCATAACTTTAACGAAGAATAATTCCTAAAATTAATATATCATATATATGTTCAAATTTCGGAATATGATTAACTCCAACTAATCTTTTGTAAACCTAGTAAACAAAAGATTCATTTACATCTTATGAGGAATCAAACGATTTGATCTTTCTCATAAGACGCTTATAGCTCCTAATAGCTTGCTAAGATTCATGATGGATGGATCTCTACAACTTACACGTCTTGTGATTCCTAGTCTTAGACATATATTATCAAGACAATCTTGATAATGGTTTCGGAAACCCATATTATGTCCAAACATTGAATCATCGTTTAGTTGTAGTTAGCAATCTTCGAATTAATAGAAACCAAGACTACATCAAAGATGGTTTCTTCCAAGTCAACCAATCTTGTTGATTGTATTCACCTTAAGCTACCAATTAGCTATGAAGGTTTCATTATTTCGGGTCAAATGGTACAATACCATTTCCTTGAGTATATGTCGTATATACACTTAATGTAGTCATAAAGATTTTCATTCTTATTTCTTTCGAATTAAGAGGTGCAATTCTATGACATAGTCATAAAGTTCAAACCATTCAACTGAGATAGTCTATAAATCCTTCTCGACTACCTTGGAGCTTGTGGTGTAGGAACTAGGTTGTTATATTTGTTGATCATCAACTTGTCTCTCAAAGAACCCATTCTTTAAGTTCTGTCTCTTGTTCATTTGCTCTATCTTAGGCAAATCCTAGTGTAGGATCACAATGAACTACCCAACAAACAACATTTGGTTGGTTGGTTTATAGAAGTGATATCCAATGGTTAATTTAAGGATATCCCACAAGATTGTTTTCAAACAAATATTGGTTATTAGGACACAACCCCAAATCCTAACACGATTAAGACTTGTCTTTTTTTCCAACTACATCCAATGGAGTCATGAAAATTTTGGAAGATCTTCTAAGTGACAATCATATTGTCTTAGAAGTATATATCCTATATATGGGTAATTGATAACATCCAACAAACTAAATCTTATTCGAGTTCATTCTTCTCCTAATGGAGAAATCCATTATCATATGATGCTATTTTCTTTGATATCTTTCAAGGAAACTCTTCTAAAGTGTTATTTTTCCTTGGATCAAATCTAAGGAGGTAAATACTTTAGAAGTCTTACTCATCAACTTACATTCTTGAATTCTTTGAAACCTTTTGCAAAGTATTCGGACTTGTGTTTATTCAAAATAAACGATAGTCCAATCGAGAGCGATCTTCAGAGAATGTCATACAACATGAGTAGTATTATGTTGTGGACAAGTGCCACTAACTTCTAAGTGAAATAACGTCAACAACTTTGTGATTCCTTTTTCTTTTCAAAATAATAAAGATTTGAACATTACGCTCTATACAATTTTAACAAGAAGACATTGGATCTGGATCTAACGATCCAAAGCATCCATGTATGACCAACTTGTAATTTATGTTTAGTGTGATTAGTCACTACCTTGCAACCCTTTGGGTTTTCAGCGTCATTATATTTTAAGCAGGTAACACTACCACATCATCTCTACTATAGAGACAATCAATTAGATTACAATAATCCAATCATTCATTAATAAAGAACAATGTTTTGTCTAACAAAACATACAACCATCTCTTATAGTGACGAAATTAAGTTCTTTATTCAAATTGGAATGTAAGACAATCTTTCATTTTCCAATTTCTTTGGTAGTTCATATGAAGAAATAAATACTATCTGCTTTCGTGGAGATCTATATTTTATTCATGTTCCAAAAGTGATGTATTTTCTCTTCTCTCATTAATCTTTTACTTCTTATTAGACACTCTTTTACAATGATTGTAAAACATAGTTACTAATACGGAATCAAGCATACAAGTAGAAGCACCACCTATTTTGAACTATTCAAGAACAATTTACAACACCTTCGAAAGGTGTGTCCTTGTCATTTGCAAGACATTTCTTGCAAATACCCCTTCCAATGTCCATCTGTTCATAAAGAAAGTTTGTTCCCTTGGAGTTCTTTCGCCTTCTTCATTTGACTTCTCCATTGACTACAATAGTTATGGTCCCTAAACTCCCACCATCTCTCTTGAAACTTATTTCAATTGTGGTATACACATCAAACGATTTGGAGAGCGTGCAGTTATTTTTCACTATGTAGTTTACAATAAACTTAGTGAACCATTTGGATAGGGACTCAAAGGTGAAGTTTTTGCCTAGTTTCCGTCTCCTGAAGTGGTTTAACACTTCAACACTCAATGATTCAAAATCATCATAAATCCATGTTGATGGACTATTTTTGTCAATCAACCATTATGTTCTAAACATAATTACAAACTTTCAAGAGTTGTTTAAGGCAACTCTTATTTCTTCATACAACAATTTGTAATGGAAGAATTATGACACTAAAAGTGTTGTCCTCTTTTATGATAAACTTATCTAACATGTTCTTCCAATGATACATTATCTATAGGAAGATTGTAAGAATGAGACTACGCAGGTACATATACAATCCATTCAAGACAATCTATGGGATTGTGGTACCAAGTCCGGAAACTAAAGCCTACGACTTTTCTTTGTCAAGTTTTGTATAGCGTTTGCAAATATATCAGTAAATAAATACATAACGAATATAAATTGATTGATTTTAAGCCATTTGATCCGGGTCTTTAAATCAAATAGCACCACCCACTATTTTTGGCAAATTCCATATCCCTCATCGAAATTTGAGAGTTTTGGAAGAAACTCTTAATATTGTATGGGAGACTTAACATTACCAAGCCAACCTCAGAAGAATATCATATTGGCTAGCAACAATAATGATGAGAGGTAATGCTTTAGCCATTTACAACTTTTGTAATTACCCATCTGGTTTGGCCTCTAAAGAATGATGCCTCAGAAGAATATCATATTGGCACCATTGCACTTAGTTAAGTCATTCCCACCATACTAGTTCAAGTAGGGGTTCAAGAATGGCCTTAGAAGAATATCATATTGACCATACTCGTTGCTTATCTTCACTTCATCATATGTTTATAGGCTTCTCTTGAATGTAAGCACATACTTTGTATACCCTAGAACTGGACAAATACGGTGTATAAGTCACAAATAATTAGAGCCTACCACGGTGGAAAGCCACGAAAGAGTGTTCAAAGCACTCTCACGCTTATCAACTTAATAATGGTTTGGTAGAGGGTTTTTATGTCTCATCACATATAAGCTTGCATTTTAATCTCATTAAAACAATTTTGGTCCTATTACAACTATTGGTCCATGTGATTGTTTTAGTAGTATATGATACTCCCACTATGCTTGTAAAATGGTTTTTTTTTTTTAAAGTAAGAGTATATGGTACTACTAACATAAGCTTTGCATTCATTGATGGACTATATAGTTGCCTTAAGGCCTTAGGATGACTATGAACCTTTGATTCGATCCAACACGAGCCTAATGTTGGATCTCGGTCTAGGGATGGTGATTGATTTTAGTTACGCGTTTAATTATATTAAGGCGTGTTTTCCTATTGGGCGTTGGACCCAACTACTCCAATTTCATGCATATCAAATAAAACAAGAAAATGAGTACTTCAAAGTAAAGAAGAGCTTATGCTCTTTTACAACATTTGATCATATCAAATTATAACCAAAATCTAATCTACACATTCCCATGGTTCAAACAAATTTGAGAGACGGCCTTTCACATAGCTCAATTATCGTAGGCTTAGGTTCGTAATCACCCTTTCTTTAATTAATTAACGCTTTAACTAATTAAACTTGAATGCAACATTGTCATATGGTTTTTGTATCCATAGAATTGATTTAGATGGAGCTAAATGAAATGAAAATCCAATTCTCATTTAAGGATACAAAACTATTTTGTTCTCAACTAATTTGGGCCAAAAAGCAATAACCTCAACCATTGAGCTATATTGCAAAACACAAACTTTTGAGGTCACTTTGTAAAAACACAAAAGTCCACTACTTCATGTAATTACAACTAGAACCCAAAAATTTCAACAAAAACAAAAAACTTCATTAAAGGAGCAAAACAATTTGTCCTTTAGTGATTTTGGACCATTACTTAAAAGCATAAACTTTCAGGTCAAAGTACAAATACACAAAAGTATCAAAACTTTATGTAATTGCATAAAAGCCCCGAAAGTACCCCCATTATGGGGGGGGGGTGGCCGGATTTGGTAGGTGAGGGTGAGAGGATTTGTGGTTTGAAAGGTGATTGAAAGTTGTAAGTGATTGGTATGATGTGAATAGTTGAAAATTTATGGGTGAAGTTTGAAAGAATCATACCATCCATCACTAACAAAAAACAAATAAATAACCAAACACCTTTTTGAATCAAAACAACTAACTTTTTGTTCTTGGAAAAAACATAACAAGAACAATGAAGAACATCCATGAAAACCCATAAAAGCTCCATGAACATTTTTCACCCAAAGACACCCCCCAAAACTCTCAAACTTGAGGGAAATAACATATTACCATACTAGGGTACTTAGGGGTTCCTAATGTCACTTTAAAACACTTTTAACAAGACAAACATGAACCCAAAAATCCACCATCTGGATTTGCCCGAATTTCCACATAAACATGGCACCAAATTTTAGCTCCAAAATTCATGCTCATATGAACTACATCTACAACATTTGAGATGGAAAATTTTCTAACAAAATTTACATTCAAAGAAGCAAGAATAAAGCTTGTAACAATTACAACATTCAAATCATAAACTATGAAAATACAAAACCCAAAAGGATTCACCAACTACTGGACCTAGGCTCTGATACCACTTGAAGGAAATATTTGTGAAAACAAGTTCATTTGAGCAACATCTATGCATGCTATTAACAATTAAAAGGCGGAATCATGCTTGTATGCACTCGAAAACAAAACTTAACCCATGAAATTCAAAGCCTAATAGTTATGGTGAACCAAGACTAAACTCAAAACAAAGTGAGTTGAGAAATCTTATACCTTTGTTGATTCCTCTTTACATAAGCAAAGGCTAATCACCCAAGAGAGGGTCTTCATTCCTTTCTTCTTAGTTCCATGGATTTCTTGGAGGAAGATGGTAGAATGGATTCTCCAAGTTCCCATAATATAGAACCTCTAAGTCTCCACACCAAGGAAAGCATTGATGAAGAGATCAGTGACCTTGGATGAAATAGATGCTAGTAATTTCTCCAAGGTGGCCAGCCTCCTAGAGAGAAAATAAGAGCTTGTGTTCTCATCTTTTTTTTTCCCAAAAGAAACCCTAAGGATGAAATGGCTATAAAGTTGCCTTTATACCACCTCATAATGGAGTGACAAACTTGCAATTAAGCCAAGCGTACTACCCCTCACTCTTATGGCCGCCCATATTGGGTTCTTTGGGCTTTAAGGCCCTTTGTGTTTCAAGTTGTCATACAACATGAGTTAATGGGCTTGACATTCAAATCCCATTGGGCCTTGTGGCCCAAAACTAACCTAAGGTCTATAATGAACATATTCGTTTGATTAATCAGCATATTAATTAATCTTAGCCATAAATAATTAAACCATTTAATTATCCTTACTCATCTCCATTGTTTCTTCAATCTCTACCTTACTCGGTGTACGATCCATTAGGTTCCTTTTAGCAAGGCAGTGGTAGATTAGAACTCTTCAAATCGATTGTGAATTGAAACTTACTTTCAATTCTCCCTTTAGTGATTATACACCTTTAGGGCTTCCACGAACCATGAGTGACACCTAGAAGTATGTCATGGCTACCCAGGCTAATCAGAAGAGGTGGAGAACCTATTCAGTTTAGGATTACAATGCAATACGATATTTCTCTAATACAATATTCTTGACCACATTGTTTGGTTTGATAGTTTATTCATGTCTACTATCCAATGTGATTCTCTTACTTATATGATTACTTTGAACATTATTTGGAACGACTTCCTAAATCTAATTCATACTCTGGCTAGAGATTCTTAATCATATCATAGAGTATTCTTCCTCAAACGGTTTGAAGGTTAGAGATCCATCGTTGCTCATTCACTTGCCTTCATAGCTAAGTGGCTTAACCCCAATTATGACGTGGACACCCTCTGACAGAATGACTTTGTCATTGTCAAAGATCAAGGACCCAACCACAGGACAACTATAATGCCTCAGGTCAAAGTACTACTTTGCATTATCCCAACCATGAGTTGTCACGTGACATGAGTATGAGAACTCCTTGTTTATCATGTTTAGTGGACTCATTCTCTGTTGAGCACTTATATACTTTTCTTGGTGTTAGTCACACCAATGACTCAAGACCAGTCACTCTCTCTAAGAAAAGACATAGCACGTACTGATCTTAATGGACTGTCATGGCAATCCTATGATCAAGAACGTTTAGGATATGTATACGAAAGAGAATGGTTTTATGAATCTAACTTCTTTAGATCACATTCTCCCAATTACATATTCGTTCGACTTATCGTTTAAGTATATAACATTTATATGAGACAACTTAAACAATGATTTTTGCCCTATATATATATTAAACTAGATTAGTTTAACATATGAAATGTCCGTAAAGTATCATCATATGATTGGCTTTTAGGGCACATTTCCAACAATGGTGGCCATAGTGGTGTCGGCGATGGCAGTGTAGAATGTTGGTGGTGGTGTGATCGCAATTGAGACCGTGGTGATAGTAGACACAATTTTGTTTTACTTTTATAAAACTCTAACATTGTTTTATAACGTGTCTTTTATTTTTTATTGTTTTAAATTGGTCTTGAAACAAAGGAAACATCAATTTGATGTTCAATGGATCTTAAGCTAAATGTTGTTTATGCATTTTTCATTTTCTTAGTTTGTTTTTACAAAACAATTTGTCAAACCAATTCTCCATTTGTTTTTGTATTTGCAAACAAAAAACTATTATCCAAAATGTTAACAAACATGTACAAACTAACTGGAGCGAACTTGAGTTAGGTTAATTTGTTGATGAGTTGTTTA
This sequence comes from Pyrus x bretschneideri, assembly GCF_019419815.1. NCBI lineage: Eukaryota > Viridiplantae > Streptophyta > Magnoliopsida > Rosales > Rosaceae > Pyrus > Pyrus x bretschneideri. The sequence continues at coordinate 297,583 of NW_025999806.1, read as the reverse complement.
TTTAAACTTGAGACTTCTTGCAATGAAGAAAGAGTATCACTAGACAAGCAGTTAGTTTGTTGTACATGGTTTGCGTTTGATTTGTGTTGTGTTATATCATCTATAAATTTTGAGATACATATATAAAACGTTCTATAATAGTATGTATTTTTTAATAACAAACTAATCTTCCTCCTTATGCAGTCCAAGTGCCATTGAGGCGACATCCTACTTTTGGTCTCCAGGTCAAATAGTATATCACAGCAGAGCCTATAAGTGCAACAAATGCATCCGTGAGAGTTCAAACTCAAGTTAGTTTTTCAAATCTTTCCTCAGTTTCCACTGAACTAACTCGTTGGGTATAACTTAATACGGCACAAATAATTTAGGGGTAGTTTGGTATTGCTGTGCTTTTTTATTAAAAAAAAAAAATATATTGTTTCTGTTATGTTGTGAGAATAAACAACTGTAAAATAAAATTGTTAGTTTGGTAATTTTTTTTTTTGTTGTAAAAGTTCTTTTAACAAAAAATAAAAAAATAAAAAAAGCAATGTCCGAGTGTTTAATAAACTTTTATATAAATTGTTGCGAACATGTTAAATGACTAAAAATGATATGGTATTTAATGTGATATGATAATTGTCAAAGACAATAATGTAGGGGTAAAGATTGTAAACTTGTAAAATATATGGGAGTATACTTGCCATCTGAAAAGTTTTTTAAATGAGCACTAATTACTATGCTTTAAAAAAGAACACTTTTTTTTAGAAGCATGATAAATCATGTTTCTGCTTTTCTTTACATTTCACTATCATGGACAGCGATTTTTTTTTTTTTTTTTTTTTAAAAAAACACTTTTCTTTTATGTTTTACCAAACACATTTAAGGCCAGTTTGTGATTGTAGTGCTTTTAAAAAAATCAGCTTATTAAAAAAATCCGGGATATTAAATGTGCATGGTAAAACAAAAAAAAGAAGTGTTTTTTAAAAAAATTGCTGTCAATGACAGTAAAAAAGCATAGAAAAGTAGAAGCAGTGCCTACCATGCTTCTAAAAAAAGTTTTTTTGTTTTATTTTTTGAAAGCATAAAAATAAGTGCTCATTTAAGAAACTTTTCAAATGACAAGTATACCCTCACATATTTTACAAATTTATAATTTTTGCTCCTACATTATTATCTTTGACAATTATTGTATCACATTAAATACTATATCATTTTTAGTCATATAACATGTTCACAACAATTTATATTAAAGTTTGTTAAACACTTAGACATTGCTTTTTTTTTTTTTTTTTTTTTTTTTTTTTTTTGTTAAAAGCACTTTTACAAAAAAAGTTTACTAAACACTCAACAACTTTATTTTATAGCTGTTTATTCTCACAACATAAAAAAAATAGTTTTTTTTTAAAAAGCACAGCAATACCAAACTAGCCCTTAATGTCCCAGAATTTTTAATAAGTTGTTTTTTCTAAAAGAACTACAGTCTCAAACCAGCCCTTAGACTCAACCCACATTGTAGTCTCATATTCCAAATCACCATCTATTATTTAGAACAACCATAAAAGATTATTCACAAAAATCTTACGTATCAGAAATGACAAAACTAAAATGAAAATTCTAAAAATGATTTGTTCAGATCATGAAATTATAAAATGTTACACGACATCTTCATGGTTTTAGACTCTTATTTTTTATTTTTTATTTTTATTTTTTGTCAAACAGTCGATTTATTAGATTAGGGAGCCGTCGGGATTTGAACCCATACCGTGATGCAAGGCAACACCCCTTTCCATATGCTTTTATGAAAAGGAAGAAAAATAAGCTTACCAGCCATGAAAGCATACGGACTCACAGAGGTTGCATTCCAATCATGCATGTAAAACGCCTACCTGCATACACATATGATATACAAACATACACCCACACACCAAACCACATTAATCATCCACAATGTGAGGTTCTAGGCCCAGCTGCCTCCTCGTCTTCCCCACAAAAAGATATTTAGATTTGATCAGTCCCGCAATGCGTCCGCTAATTGTTGTGAATGGGAACTGTGCAGCCCCTTGCTTCCTCCCAGGTGTAACAATTGCCATTATGGAATGAGGTTCGTAAGCTTCGATTTTATTCTCTCTCTCTTCCGCCTGCTAGCAATAGCTTTATATTCTTTGCGGACACTAATGCCTGTTTTTGTGCCTGCCAAATTCCCTTGCTTGATTTCCTGTCATGTGCATTTTCACACAGGAAGGGGCATTGGGGGTGGAGTGAAAGATGCAGTTGCATAGGGCCTCAAATTTGAAGGGGCAGTTGCACATGGCCGCATTTCTTGTTCTACCATTTTGTTTTAGTGCAAGAGATGCATTCGAATACAAGATATCTAACTATATGCATATGGCATCGTTAAGCAGATCCAAAATCGAGATTGGACAATAATATCGAAATATTCCTTACTCTAAAAGTTAGGCAGATTGAAAATGGCAAAATAGACTGCTTGAAAGGAACCAGAACCATATGATGTTTATAGTAAAATCTCACCTAAATCAAGTAGAACAACATGAGATGGAAAACACGTTTTGGAACTCATGTCAACAAGAATTAAGTAATTATATATTGTAATTAAAAAAGTCAAATCATAACACTTTCTTAATTTCTGGACTCGATTAAATTAAATGTAACTTAGTCGATAAGTAAATTACTTATAATTAAGGAAAAGGTAAGTTGTCATCGTTTCATTAAAAAAATATCTCGAGCCTAAATTCCGGTCAGAATTAGATAGTGACTCATTGAAGTAATACACTAGGTTTTTCAAAAGTGAAAGCCTGACTTCACCGAAAACTGATTAAGTTCTTTTATGCATGATATATAGAATCAAACTGTTTGGTATATGAGGGAAAGAAAGAAAGGAAGAAGAGTTTAAATATAATTACTCCACTTTAACTAACACTGAGGCTTTTTGTGATAAAATTCCGTACATGATGAATTGAGCTAGTGATAATTACGAAATTGGGGACAATGTCTCTATGAAAATTATATACAAACTATCCTAGTCAATAAAAAAAAGTTCATATAACAAGATTGTAGCTAGCACTTACCGCAATATTTGTAATGTCTCCAACTGCAAAGGTGTTCTTTCGACCTTTGACTCTGAGGTTCGCATCTACTATCAACCTCTCATTAACATCCAAGCAATTTAACAAACTTGTTTCTTTGAGCCATGATGAACCAGACGCTTGCCTGTGCATAGAAAATAACAGTCTGTTAAAGTATAAGAAATTTTGCAGAAGTTGTTTGGGTTAATATTTGAACATTGGGTTGTAAATGTATGGAATCCCAAAGATGCTGATTAAAAGAAGACTTGCCCGAAGCCCAGCATCAAGCCCAGAGACAAGTTGGCACCTTCCCATTAATGCTTAGGCCATGTGCCTATGATTTAAAATGTCAAGTGATGGGACTAACTCCCAATCAGCCAAAAAACACTTTTCAGTGGCATTACAAGTAAAAAGCTTATGACTAATACCCTCCAAGTGCTTTGGGGCAAGAGCAAAGCCATTGTAGTCGGGCTAATTTGACTATAAAAGAAGGCAGAGGCCCCAGAGACAAGGACATTTAAACAAACAAACAGACACTCAACCAATCAAACAAACAAACATACAAACCCTGCTCTCAAAGCCAGATTTGCATCTAAAAGCTGTAATCAGCCCAGATCTTAGTCCTTTTCAGGATCATTCCTTACAAAAGCCATCTTTTGTCTAGTTTAGAAGCTCTAATATCACCCCTAGTGGCATAGTATCGATTCCCTTGTATAAACTTGTTTGCCATTCATCCCTTTTTAGCATGTAAATCCTGTAAACTCAAAAGAGAAGTGATTGCAAGAAGTTCAACCTTACCCGACAAAGTGAAATCTTGCTCAAAGTTTTTTGTTTGTCTTATATTAATAAATCTACTGCTTAAAGTCTTCTCCAATATGTATTCAAGTCATTTCCATCTGTTTTCCCATTATAAGAGTTTCATTTGCATCCGGATCTGATTAGTTTAATGGACATAGTAATGCGACAATTATACGCACACAAATTAAACCCTCTTTTTGTCAATTGTAGTAAGTATGTAAGTTGGGATCGTTCTGGACCGGGGATTAGGAGGGATTATTAATCACTTGGATTTGACTCAAAAACGTAAAAACAAGTTTAAAACACTATACTAAACTCGAAGAATGCAAAACTAAAAATAAGAAAGATTAAGACTAAGACTTAAACAAAATATGGGGGGGGGGGGATTTAGGTTTGGACGAGATTAAACTAAATTGGATAGATTGCAAAGAAAACAAATTGTAAATACGAATTTGACGGAAATGAATGGATGGGAAGCTAGCTAAGGGGTTCATCTCCACACATGTTATACTTGCATACAAAACGATTTCTAATTGCTTTTCAATAAACCATGAATTCTCAACACCACGGGTTAATTAGGTCCGCTTAAATTAACCGTCAAGTTTTCCTTAAGTTAATGAATTGGATGATTGCATACAACAACCCAAAGCATTTCCCACAAGTTCCCTACATGAATTGCATAATAGAGATACAAGCAAGAATCATTAAGTTCTTTGAAAACTATAAGTGTTGACGAGGCATTCGTTACTATGATTGCATGAAACTTATGCCAAGAATTTATTTAACGCGATTGTTTATAAGCAACCTCCACTACTTGTGAATATAAGTTCATAACTATTAGGTGAAAATCACTTATATTCTAGCGTCATATTCATGCATGAAAATTAAGCGTGCACTCTCAATAAACATACATAAATAGGTTATCAATCAAACAGTTAAACAAATTGAATTCACAACTTATGAAACGTAATTAGAAGTAATCAAATCATATTGCAAGCATAAACATATAATTCGAATCCCCCCCTAGCCAAGGGGGGGTTTAGTTCCTCATACGTACAAAACAAAGAGAATTGAAATTAAACATTGAAATCGAGGAAAAGAAACACCTAAACATTCCAACAACTCAAACTTGAATTGTATGAACGTTTAGGCACTCTTCTCCTCCTCTTCGTTGTAGCACAAGGTCTAAGGTGAGTTTTGGGGATTATGGATGAATGGTTTGGGGAGTGGTGAAAATGGAAGGGGGAGGCCACGGCAATGGGATGATTTCTGGTGGTGTTTGGATTGGTAGGGAGGGCACGGCAAGGGTGGTTTGATGGTCTACATTCTGAATATGGAAGAGTGAGTTTTTTGTTGTGTGAAGTGTGTATGGTTTTTATAGGGAGATGAATGGATGGGAGAGGGAACATGACAGCTAGGTTAAGTGAATGCATGTGTAAAGCTGGAAATAGGATGCTGGAAAGTGGAGGGGGAGCCACGGCAATGGGATGTGTTTGTGTGAATGATGATGGGATGGGTGGATTTCTGGGATGGTGGATGCACGGCACAAGGGGAATATGAATGCATGTGGCTAATTTAATTGAAGATGCATGTGGAATGGCTGCAAGGATGAAGTGGACAACCTGGAATTGGTTGTAAAAAGCTGGAAAAGGGTATGAAAGTGCACGGCATGGGCTTGTTGTTGGTGTAAATGTGGCTGAATGGTTTAATTAATGGGAGTGCATGTTTGAATGATTAAAGGGACATGTGGGGTGGCTGGAACAAAGGGGGAAGCACGGCATGGGTTGTTGTTGAATGATTATGGGTGCATGTTTGAATTAAAGCTAGAGTGATGATGATGAATGCATGTGCAATGACTGGAAATGAAGGAGTAATGCACGGCTTTGATGGTGTTTTTCTGCAATGGTTGCAATGATGAAATGGATGGGAGTGCATGTGGATTAAAGGGGGAAGGTATGGTTATGGTTATGATAAGTGATAAGTGAATGGTTATGATAAGTGATAAGTGAATGGTTTGATAAGTGATAAGTGAATGGTTTGATAAGTGATAAGTGAATGGTTTGGTCTTCAATTTCGTCCATCTACTTGGCTTTAAGCATATGCAATCCATTCCAATCTCTAATTTGCTCCAAAAGGCTCCAAAAGGCATCCTTTTGCATACTTTGCCCTTAGAACCTGAAAACACACAAAAGAAGCATAAAGGACTAAAATAACTAAAGAAACATAACGTAAATGCACGAGAACTAGCCATTTAAGTAGCATGAATATGCTCTTATCAAATTCTCCCACACTTAGCTTTTGCTAGTCCTCGAGCAAAACAGAAAAACAAAACAAAACCTAAACCTTCCAACAATGGTCTCAGGGATTTCCAATGCACATGACAAGTTAAAAATCATTATTCCCACAGAATTTAGCCATCTTTACACTTAAGTACATTCTTAATCATAGTCACCACATACTAGTTCACAATTAAGCATTTAAAACCATGTTTTGAATGTAGTAACATGACTTAGAGAAATTCCTCAATTCCTCACTAGAATGCACTCTATTTTCACACAGATTTTCTAACTTCACACCCTACACTAGGTATATGTGAGAAGATTGATGTAAATATGAATTCTAACACTCACATATGTTATATCAAAGAAAGCATTTCTGGATTTACGACAATGACATGAATATGATCTCATGAATGGAATGGTACTACTTAGAACGAGAACCAGTGATTCCATAAGCTCATACCAAGTTCAAACTCCGCAAATTAAAACACATAACACTCAAGATAGAAGTCACGGGTTGTAATGGGGCTTGGGATGTGTGGATAACAAAGAAGGGATATGGAAAACAAAGGTTCTTAAAGAAATAGTGAGCAAAGCACCTGAATCAACTTAGAATTCACTTTTGAATGAAAACTCAACTTTTGAACAAAAAGGGAGAACAAGCTCTTTTTTCTTTCTTTCTTTTCTTTTCTGTTTTTCTTTTTTCATATGTTTTTCACAATTTTTTTCTTTTCTTTTGACTCTCAAAACATACATAAACACTTAAGAACAAAACATTTTGTCCCCCACACTCATTTTCTTGCATAATGTAACTCAAAAGGAATTCATTTAAGTCATGCTCACTATCTTTTTAAGAACAAGGGTATAGAATGTCCTACACTAGGCTAGGTGAGGATAATGTGGGTAAACAAAGAATAAAGGCTAAACAAGGCTTAACGGGGTTAAAACTTACAACATATACGAAATATGGGAAGTAAGGCTATTTGGCTATGGTGGCAATTACACAACTTCATCTTGATATATGTTATGCAATTCAATGTCATGCTTTGAATGAAACGGATATAAGTTCTAGCATTTAGTTCTATCATGATACAATTGCATTCTAAGTAGCAACCAAGCAAGGAATAATGAGATCATGCAACAACTTTAGAAAACAAAGAATCACAGATTATAACTCTCCAAAGAAGGTAATGGCTCGAGTCTCACAGGGTTGTATCGTTTGTTTGAGTTCCTTCCTTCAAGCATGTTACAAAAACAAATTTTTCTCTTATGATTGCATGTGAAGTCATACATTATAACCATAACCAAGCATATACCATGAGTAAATCAAACTTTTCTCTATGTTTATAACTCTTTTTAACAGTCATGCAATTACAAACCAAATCCTTATCATTGTGTTGGAAGGTACCCTAAGACACAAACACACAAAAACGACTCAAAACACTCTTTTTAGGCTTTTCAAAACATGTTTTTCAAATTTTTATGTGATTTTCAGAGTTATCAAAACAAAACATACTAAAACACTCTAAAACAACTTAAAAATACCTTAAAACAGCAAGGAACAACATTTGAAGTTATGGGTGATAAAATCCCACGAATTTGCATCAAATATACTTAGTTACCCCTCCCACACTTAAATCAAACATTGTCCTCAATGTTTCAAGCATAGACTCACACAAATAACAAACAAACAAACAAAACAACATCTAACAACCTAACATGGCATAAACACAATCAATCAACAAAGAGAAGAGTTTAGGAACGCAAATCTGGAATTGGAGTGTGAATTCCATTTTCTCCTTGGTGATTGCATTGGGCTTGTTCTTGGTGATTCCACAGGCTACTCTTGAACTGGGTGCAGGATTCTTTTGGTCTCCTCCACTTGTTGATTTTCCACAGGCTACTCTTGAACTGGGCTGCAGGATTCTTCTGGTTTCCTCCAATCGTTGATTTTCCTTTGTGCTACTCTTGAACTGGGCAGCAGGATTCTTCTGGTCTCCCCCGAAGGTCTGAGCTTACTCCTTTTATCTGTTTCTTTGTTCAATCTCTCCAATTCGTATTGAAGAGGGTTAAAGGATAGCTCAGCATATGCAGTTGTTGCTTGTCTCCACATGCTTCAATGTATCAATTTCACTTGCCTTACTTGCTCCCCTTTGCAGAAGTGGTCCCTTCTCTGGAAGTGTATCAACCGTTGAAGATGACTACTCGAGAGCAACGCTAGGTAAGCAACCAGGGAATAGAGTCCAGGTAGACTCCAAGTGCCGGCTGATTGCTTCTTTTACTTTGCCATGCAAGTAATATCAAGGACAAAGGGAAGGACAGGGAAAGAACATGATATGAGATACCTTTGCTTTCGCGCTTGATGATATGAGATACTTTTGCTTTTGCAGAAGCAGCGAATGTCTCCACATGCTTCGATCCACTGTTTCCTCTTGCCTCATTTGTACTCCAGGCATTTGGTATCTTCTTTGGGGGATACATCCATGGTTGAAAATGTGTTCTCAAGAGAAGAAGAAAACTGAGCATGTTTGAGAGGGTTGGTTGCAGCTACATTCTCGGCCGAGAAGGGAAGTCATGCGTTTTTGGGTGTATGCCTTGCCATGAATGTTGATGTATATAGGAATTGTAATGACAAGTGGTAGTGCGGATGCAGCAATGTCCTCCACGCGTCTTCAGCTTTGTCAGAGAGCTTTTGACAAAATGGCAAGCGTTTTCTGAAAAGCCGGGAGCTTTTGACAAAGTTGCATACGTTTTCTGAAAAGCCGGTTGCTTTCGGCTTTGTCACCCACGCTTATCGGCAAAAGTGTGCAGCTGCTTTCTCGGCCTCCACGCGTCTTCTGAAAAGCCGGGATTGCGTCTGAAGAGCTGGCGATCTTTACGCCGGAAAATCCGGCTTTGAAGAGTGGTGTCTCTTCATTTCTGAATTGGTGATTATGTCGCCTCTCCTTTAATAGAGGTGATCGATCACCTCTATCATGCACACTTTAAAGATTGCCCAAAAATTGTCTCCGGCCCGTCGAGATTTTACTCCATCCAACCCTTCGCTTTTAACTTCTTGAACAATGGCTAGCTCATCTAACCCATCGAACATTTGCTTAGATTTGAGTCTAAGCAGTGATCCGGTCGCGCCTCGTCAGGGTAAGGTATGGTGCCCGTCTTTCTTATCTTCTCATGGCCTTCTTACAGGTGAAGACTCTGTGATGACGGATGCAACAACAGCTACGATAGTAGCTCGGAACCTCCTCACTCCCAAAGATAGTCAGCTGCTTTTAGGACGGTCCGATGAGTTAGCCGTTCAAGAGTCCCTGGCTCTCAGTGTTCAGTGCGTGGGCTCTGTGTCCAACATGGGCCAACGCCTACTTGCTCGCTCCCGTCAGGTTGAATCATTGATGGCAGAGGTGGAGAATCTCAAGCAAGAGATCAAACAGCTTAAGCACGAGAATAGAACTTTGCACGTGCTTGCCAATAATTATTCGACAGACATGAAGAGGAAGCTTGATAAGATGCAAGAATCTCAAGGTCGAATTCAAAATGACCGTCAAAGGCTTGTGTCTTTCTTCCAGAGACACCTTTTTCCTGCGTCATCTAGCGTTCCACCAAGGATTGGGGCCTTGAATGATCTATCTCCGATGCCTCCCACTCCTATGCCTCTCGCTCCGATGCCTCCTGCTCCGATGCCTCCCGCTCCTAGAGTGTTGCCACGTAGTGGGGCCTCACGTACACAACCCTTGTGAAGGCTCCATCTTTCTCTTTCTTTGTTAGATACATTTGTAATTTCTCGAAAATTAATGAACAAGCTTTGTTTTATTCAGTGCATTGGGTTGCCTCCCAAGTAGCGCTTTCTTTTACGTCTTGCAGCCGGACGAAGAACTTCTTTTCTCACTTAGGACCCACGACATGGAATTGATCTTTGAATGGGGGGTGATACTTAAGATGATCTGGTAATGGTTTAAATTCTAGAGTGGGTGCCTGGATCATTAACAACATATTAGTATAAAAGAAAATTGAAATTCGGGGAGGCGGCTTACCTGTGTGCTCCGACAAGAACTCAATGACAAACACCACTCCCTTGAAAGTTTCAGGGATATTGGACTTGGCCAGATTGCATGTGATGGTTATGACTTGTCCAATGTCATCAAATTCAACTTCTTTGGGTTTTGTGGTTTCAAATATGTCATCTTTGATGCTTTCTACATCTTCTCCAGCCACTACCTTCTCTTGAATCATTCTTCTTGGTGTACAAAGTCCTTTGAAGAATTCAACACCATCTAAAACTTGCTGTGTTGCACCAAGAATTGGAATAGCATTTTGCACCTTTGGGAAGGCTTCCACGATGTCCTTTTTACTCTCTTCTTGGTTGGGAATCAAAAACCTGCTAGGAAAAGGGACATTGGGTGGAATAACATCAGAATAACATGGAATTGGGATGTCCTTACTTGTGGTGGGTGGTTTAGAGGGCTTAGGGGGCTGCGGCAAGGGTTGTTCTACCCTTGCCGTGTGCATGTCTTCTTCCTCCTCCTCAATTAGCAGCTCCTCATCCACTTCTAGGCTATGTTTGGACATTTTTAGGTCAGCTCCAACCTCCATAGCACTTCCCAAAGTGATAGCATTATGGATTTCAAAATCTTCCTTCGAGTTTTCAATAGTTGAGTTGGAGAGTTCACTTTGCTCTTGAATTTGTTTCATGAACTCCATAATCTGCCCAATTTGCTCCTCCAAGTTGTCTAACCTTTTGTCTTGATTTTGCCTTGCTTTGTTTTGATCTTCTTGCCCCTGAGACAAATTGGTGAGTAACTCACTAACCGTATCATTATACAAAGACTTACTTGAATTTGTTTGGGCAGGTTGTGGTGGCTGCATAGGTGTTGTATAGAACTCCTCATATGGTTGCCAATATTCTCCTTGTTGAGCCTCCTCGACTTGGTTTTGTGAGCCCTGCACCAAAGAAATTAATTCATCAAGAGCTTGATTATAATCTATTGACACACCTGAGTTTGGTTGGGCATATTGTATATGAGGTTGTGGTGGATGTATAGACGTTGAATAGAACTCCTCATAGGGCTGCCAATATCATTCTTGTTGAATATGTTGAGGTTCCCACCACATAGAGTTTGAATGATCACTCTAATCTGAATTGTAAGTATTGGAAAACACGTCATTCCTTGATTGATTATGATCAAATGTACCAACTCTTTGCATTTGGTACTCTTCCATAAGCTGTGACAAAAGAGAAGCACTATCAAGTGCCATGTCTTGCTTCTAAAATCAACAAAATAAAACTAAAAATATATACACACAAACGAAAATAAAACAATCCAAGAGATTAGCAAAGTTGCTAATCCCCGGCAACGGCGCCAAAATTTAATGCGACAATTATACGCACACAAATTAAACCCTCTTTTTGTCAATTGTAGTAAGTATGTAAGTAGGGATCGTTCTGGACCGGGGATTAGGAGGGATTGTTAATCACTTGGATTTGACTCAAAAACGTAAAAACAAGTTTAAAACACTATACTAAACTCGAAGAATGCAAAACTCAAAATAAGAAAGATTAAGATTAAGACTTAAACAAAATATGGGGGGGGGGGGGGATTTAGGTTTGGACGAGATTAAACTAAAATGGATAGATTGCAAAGAAAACAAATTGTAAATACGAATTTGACGGAAATGAATGGATGGGAAGCTAGCTAAGGGGTTCATCTCCACACATGTTATACTTGCATACAAAACGATTTCTAATTGCTTTTCAATAAACCATGAATTCTCAACACCCCGGGTTAATTAGGTCCGCTTAAATTAACCGTCAAGTTTTCCTTAAGTTAATGAATTGGATGATTGCATACAACAACCCAAAGCATTCCCCACAAGTTCCCTACATGAATTGCATAATAGAGATACAAGCAAGAATCATTAAGTTCTTTGAAAACTATAAGTGTTGACGAGGCATTCGTTACTATGATTGCATGAAACTTATGCCAAGAATTTATTTAACGCGATTGTTTATAAGCAACCTCCACTACTTGTGAATATAAGTTCATAACTATTAGGTGAAAATCACTTATATTCTAGCATCATATTCATGCATGAAAATTAAGCGTGCACTCTCAATAAACATACATAAATAGGTTATCAATCAAACAATTAAACAAATTGAATTCACAACTTATGAAACGTAATTAGAAGTAATCAAATCATATTGCAAGCATAAACATATAATTCGAATCCCCCCCTAGCCAAGGGGGAGTTTAGTTCCTCATACGTACAAAACAAAGAGAATTGAAATTAAACATTGGAATCGAGGAAAAGAAACACCTAAACATTCCAACAACTCAAACTTGAATTGTATGAACGTTTAGGCACTCTTCTCCTCCTCTTCGTTGTAGCACAAGGTCTAAGGTGAGTTTTGGGGATTATGGATGAATGGTTTGGGGAGTGGTGAAAATGGAAGGGGGAGGCCACGACAATGGGATGATTTCTGGTGGTGTTTGGATTGGTAGGGAGGGCACGACAAGGGTGGTTTGATGGTCTACATTATGAATATGGAAGAGTGAGTTTTTTGTTGTGTGAAGTGTGTATGGTTTTTATAGGGAGATGAATGGATGGGAGAGGGAACATGACAGCTAGGTTAAGTGAATGCATGTGCAAAGCTGGAAATGGGATGCTGGAAAGTGGAGGGGGAGCCATGGCAATGGGATGTGTTTGTGTGAATGATGATGGGATGGGTGGATTTCTGGGATGGTGGATGCACGGCACAAGGGGAATATGAATGCATGTGGCTAATTTAATTGAAGATGTATGTGGAATGGCTGCAAGGATGAAGTGGACAACCTGGAATTGGTTGTAAAAAGCTGGAAAAGGGTATGAAAGTGCACGGCATGGGCTTGTTGTTGGTGTAAATGTGGCTGAATGGTTTGATTAATGGGAGTGCATGTTTGAATGATTAAAGGGACATGTGGGGTGGCTGGAACAAAGGGGGAAGCACGACATGGGTTGTTGTTGAATGATTATGGGTGCATGTTTGAATTAAAGCTAGAGTGATGATGATGAATGCATGTGCAATGACTGGAAATGAAGGAGTAATGCACGGCTTTGATGGTGTTTTTCTGCAATGGTTGCAATGATGACACGGATGGGAGTGCATGTGGATTAAAGGAGGAAGGTATGGTTATGGTTATGATAAGTGATAAGTGAATGGTTATGATAAGTGATAAATGAATGGTTTGATAAGTGATAAGTGAATGGTTTGGTCTTCAATTTCGTCCATCTACTTGGCTTTAAGCATATGCAATCCATTCCAATCTCTAATTTGCTCCAAAAGGCTCCAAAAGGCATCCTTTTGCATACTTTGCCCTTAGAACCTGAAAACACACAAAAGAAGCATAAAGGACTAAAATAACTAAAGAAACATAACGTAAATGCACGAGAACTAGCCATTTAAGTAGCATGAATATGCTCCTATCACATGATTTCATTAAAATCAATCAAGAACCAAGTAAAGGACTTAAGAGGATCTGGACTCCCTCCATTCGAACACACAAGACTATGAACTGAAAATATTTATTCGCAAGGTAAGAAAAAAAACTTAATAAGGACTTAACCCATTCACGACAATCCTTTGTTAACAAGAAGTCTTAGTAACTTGAGGCGCAAGTAATCGACTAAATAGAATCTTGTTCTACGTCTGCTATACTGAGATAATAGTGGCATGCCTAGCACTTGGTTAGTTTTGATTGCGAGCCTCAAGGCTTACACCTAAGGCCCGACAAAGGCACATTTCAAAACTAACTATATCCTCTTCTTGCAGCACATCAGCAAGCAAGAGCCCGACTACACATCCAAGGTGCCAATCCCTTGAGGAGCTATGATGAGAGCCGAGGAGCCTTCTTGAGAGAAATCTTTGCTCGAACATAGTTTTGGCACGCTCGGTGGGACTACATTAGTCATCTATACCCAAAAGAAGAAGGAAGGAGAAAATCTTCAGGTGGAACACATAGTACAAGTTACCCTGGTGTCTACCAAGATCAAACATGGCAGATCGTGTAGAGAATGTTTCCTCCTCACAAGGACTAGCTGTTCTAAGAAGCCTGACCTCATCTGAGAAGTCTGGGGGAATGGTAATCACTGAAGACTTGCAAGCCACCATGGTCTAAGTGTTAAGAAGTATGGTGAAGATTTCCTTAGAAACGAGGGAAGAAGTGAGCAGACTCTGTTCTTTAACAGGAAGTTTGCAAAGAAGACTAGATCTGGAGTACTCTACTCCAAAGAATGGTTGCAAGAGGAGAGCAAGCCCTGAGGAAGAATCAGTTATTCCATTCTTTCCTTTACTTGAAGGAAAAAAATGTTAAAGATGAAAACAATGAGGGATCTGGAATTGATTAGCCAGTGTTGGAGGAAATCTTAAAAGCAGAGTTGCCCGACCTCCTATTCTCACTTAATAGTAGGTGGCAGAGCAGGCAAGAAAGAACGAAGTATGGGATGCTCCAGTTGATTGGGGACTACAGTGGAAAAGGCGAGCCTACTAAGGCAGACAAACCTCCTCCTTATAGGCTACCACCATTGGTCAGTAAGGGAGGGGATGCCAAGTGGAGGAAGCCCGAGCCAAGAAAATAGACTTTCTCGGGCAATGACCATAGCCCGAAATGGGAATCTCCTCATACTCTTCTTGGTAATACAGCTCACCAACAACTCAGAGATGAATTAGCCGAGTTGAGGAAGATGATGGCCCGTAATGCTCAACCATAAGCTTGCCCTCTGTTTAGGATCACCTATCAGAAACCCTATCCTAAGTACGTTGATGAGCAGAACCCATTTCCAGTCAACTTCAAGATGCCCGCGTTCCCAACATTCAGCGGAGAAGACGACAATGTGTCTTCCAGATATCGCATTTTTAAGTTCTCTAATCATAGTTTGGCATTTGAAGACAATCTTAACTACAAGTTGAGATTGTTTGGAAACTCCTTGGTAGGCTTAGCATCTCAGTGGTACTCTTTGTTGCCCCCTAATTCTATTGCCAATTGGGGGGCAAATAGAGATGACCTTCCATTAGCAGTTTTATAGGGTCAAGCCCGAGATGACTATTAACGATTTGGTTGAAGTCAAGCAGTATGAGCATGAGTTTACTGAAGACTTTAAGATGAGGTTCAGAAGGACAAGGATGAGGTGCCAATTCCCTATAAATCATGCCTAGCTCATATTCATCGCTCCAAAGGTGTTGAGATTGCCTTTAAGAAAGAAGTTCTATGATGCACAATTCAATGAGCTATAGGAGTTGGTGATTATTGCCACCAAGTATAAAAAGCTATTACTGAAAGAGCAACAAGTAAATCACTCATCTAATATGCCACATTTCTACAAGAGTAAAGCTGTAATCCATTAAGTGGAGTTTGAATGAGAGCCAGAAGAGATTAATGGCCACGAAGGAGAGAGAATACACATGTGCACAGCGAAAACGACTACCCCTTTTAAGCTTTTAATACTGACGGATTAGTCCAGCCGGTCAAGGACCAAAAAGTGGTCATGAATGATGATGGATTTGTCCCCATGAAGCCCCCCAAATAGCAAAGTTATTCCTTTGACTTAACCAAGGCCGCAGAGATCTATGAGGAGTTAGTTTGGGCAAGAATGATTATGCTCGATAGCACCAAAAAGATGCCTAAGCCCGAAGAACTGAGAGAGAATAAATATTACAAGCTGCATCACACTTTCAATGACTCCATAACCAACTGTGTCCAATTTAGGGATTGGATACCGGACCTTATAGTGAAAGGAAAGTTGTTGGAGAAACCACCGGCCAATATGATGATTGGCACTAACCCTTTCCTAGAAGCCCTAATAACCATGATCAACTTAATGTGGGCTGAAAAGAGGAAAGGAAAAGCTACTTGAGAGGTGAAAGTAGAACGGAGACAAGTTGATAGGGCAACTGAATGAGTTATCAAGTTGCCCGAGAAGCCCAACACAACCATAATCAAATGAGTGGTGTTGTGTAGTAAGTGCTAATACGAGTGTGAGTTGGAAGTCCCTGCGTCAGGAGGCATTATCGATTAGGAACTGATTAGGAGAAGAGAGAGAAGAGCAAGAAGCTCGCAGAAATGTCATACGGGCAGCTAAGAAAGAGACCTCTAAGAATGTTTTCCAAAGGTTGGGAGGGGACTCTCAACCAAAGGACTTTTCAGAAGTAATCAAGAATTACGAAGCTTTTGAAGAAGTAGATGACAGAGAAGTCAAGGTGCCAAGGTGGGTGAAGGTGAGGCCACCCTAACCGAACTATGTTAGTGGAAATGTTAGAAGAAAGGAAAGGATAACGAATCCAGTCAAGAAGGAGAATCTTGCCCAACTCGAGCGGAAATTGTATGTGGTTGGAAAGGATGGGAAACCTGTCAAAGAAATGGTAGCCTCCATGATCAAGAGAGTCCAGAGGCAACATAAAGCCCACATGAACTCATTAAAAGTCCCCATTACCTCAGAAACCTCTAAGAATGTAAAGTTTGAGAAGGTATCTGATGGGGGAAGAAATCAACTCCATTCGAGAACTAAGAAAGATGTGGAGAAGGCAGTAAGACCAAAGGGGAAGGAGACTATGTGCCGTAGTATCCCTTATGTAAACATATTATGTCCGTAATCATATAATCTCGCATAGGCAAACATATCATAACGAGTGCTCATCGACACATACTGACACACAAGTTCATGCAGAGATATTCTAACATGAAAATGACTATGTATAATCATAATATATGCTCTAGTGCTACAGTCACGTGAAGACTGGCATTATTCGTGATCACATATGAGTCAAAGTTGCCTGTTGCAACTTATACGAAAGGGCTAGCACCTACTTGGATCCAAGGCGAGCATGCGGTGCTGATGTGAACATACACGTGAAAGACTGACCCTAACCCTGGGCGAGCACTAACACCGGGTGCAACAAATGATGAGCATAAAACACAAATATAGTTATGCCATAGTGATTTAATAGTTCTAATTAACATATTATTGTTTATAGCCGTAAACGTAATTATGACATCAATAATCATACCATACCTGTGCATCTCGTAGAATGTAGCATATTTCATAAGTTCCGTCGTTTCGCTAATTCTTATAAACTTTAGTTTGATCCAAGCATACGTAGAAGATTCTTTTTCAAATGTATAAATGGAATATATATATATATATATATATATGTACATACACTATAAAAAGGAAAAGATCCATTCACAGATCATGTCATCGAGTCGATCTTGCCTTATGGTATCAAGAGTCACTATGATGCGTTTCGCCTGTGGCCAAGTCCAATTTGGCCGAGAAAGGCTCTAATTTGTCTTGAACGCGCCAGAAACCCTAAGTTGGGTGACTTTCGATTTGACTTCTTCAATGCTCCACCGCTCCAACCAAGGCTTAAGACTTGTTCCTGGGTTCAAGAGGAGTCTACCTATGGTGGTGGTCGACGGAGTTTGCTTTAGGAATGGTGAATCGCCGCCATGAGACCCTCGGCGTCATCGTGCGTGTTCGTCCCAATTTCCTGGCCAAATTAACTCGGGTTTGATGGAGAAATGAAGATATGTGGTCTTTGAGTTGATTCATGGTGGTGGATGGCTGCAAATCGTTGAAAAAATTGACGAAAATCGCCAGACAAGACAAGAGGAACCGGGTCAGGTCAGGAAAAGGGAAACGGGCTGCTGATCCCATGCCTAACCTCTCCCTCCTTTCCCCTCATTTCCTGCTCTCCTTATTGGTCACTTTTTCCTCTTTTCCTTCCCGATTAGCCAACACTCATCTCCTTTTGATTGGTCTATCCTCATTCTCCTTCTTCTTTCTTTTCCGTCCATCCCCTTTCCTGATTGGGCAATCCTTTCCCCCCAACTCTTTTTTCTTCATTTCTCTCCACTAATATTAAAAAAAAAAAAAAACTATAATAACTATGAGAGATATATAAACCTAATAAATAGTAATCTTTACAAAAGTACTTTTCGAATTTGTAGTTCTGCAAAACCCCTATCGTGACTTCGATTTCGATTTAGATTACACCTACGTGATCGTTCCGTCGATAACTTCGAGAGTGCTATAAAGTTGTAACTTGCACGTGTCGCTAAATAACGGTCAATGAAAGTCAACAATCTTGCCAGTAAAGGCATTTTCGTCAATTCCCTATTTTGAAAATTAATAAAATTGTAAAATTTGGGACGGGTTGTCACAATCTACCCATCTTAAAAAAAATTCGTCCCTGAAATTTAAAATCATTTGTTATACAAGAATAGTGAAAAGACAGTAGAAAAAACAGTTATGTAAAGAAGATATCAAGTTAGAGAGGTTGCATAAAAGGGAATGCCATTTTGTCGCGATCCGAGTGTAGTGATTCCTCTTTCATGGCCCCAAACTCGTACTTTCCTTCTCCTTTAGCACAATACTAAAACATCATACTACAATATAAAATCCTTTATGAAAACATCTTGCCAAAAATATATATACAGTAACATATCATCAAATACGTATATAATATAATGTACAATTTAAAATAGTTGTACTGAGATCAAAACTGAATATAGAAAAATTTCACTCATGCCCTCATTGCATCGCGTACTCCGAAGGTAAGTATATAATATCATTGGGTTAAGCCCAACAATAAATAAACAACTAAACGTAGACGGACCTAGATGTCTACTTGCTTAATGAGTTAAATAATTAAGTTCTCAATATTACAGTCTACAGTCTGCAATACCAACAACTTACTGTTGTCCCGATAAGTAAGTAACAAATTCCCGAGGGTACAATATTACCACCATGCCCTCCATTGGGAGATACACAGAAATTGTCTAATTCGCGCCTTGACTGCGCTCACGTACTACCCTCTCGGGTGATATCATCAATAGTGTGCAACTTTGCTACATCGCGATCTCGATCATTCAAATACCTTTTTGTAATACTCCTATGACAATCATATACTATGTATAAAGTCTCCATACAGTATTTTAAACAGTGTTATACCTAAAATAAAAAATTGTAACCGCAGTTACACATAACTCTAGTAAGGATAGGTCTTAGTCATAATCATACTAAAACTGTAACACGAATAAACACAGCATGTCCACCAAGGTCGAGATAATTCATTCCGACTAGCCATTAATTTGAGGATGAAACGTGGTATTATACCAAAAACTTAGTATGCACGGCCTTTAAGAAGACTTCCCTAAACCTGAAAATGAAATACGTGTCACTGTGAGGTACAGTAGTGACCTACACCTTATATAGCTGAACCATGTAGTCCACATCGCCGTAGTGAACAGATTCACATTAAATTTCTCTCGAATTTAGCAGAAAGTTACGTTAAGAAGGCTAAAAGAACACCCAAAAATTTGAGGGTCAAACAAGTCCATCAAATCTAGAATACACGACATCTGAAATTAGTGCATGACATCTCGTTACAACAGTAGCTTTCGGAATATTAAATCACCAATGGTAACGGTTCACTCACCAAGGTACTTGTTGGGTGATTGAAGAGTTAACGATCACCACTAAACTTCAATGTCTATGCGATTCTTCTGAATAGTCTACTTGCCTCCGAAATAACACGAATTGCACTAGAATAGCCATGTACCCAAAGTTAACTAGAATGTTTTCCAGCACACAGAGGTGGCTATGGCATCATGGCCAATGTAGATGTTGATCGACACACCATAAAATTCGATAGATTCAAGAATAAGAAATTCTCTCAAGTGATCAACAATGTAGTCTCTCTAGACCAATGGAAAGTGGGTTGACTCATCAAGTCAATCTATAATCACCAAAACATCATCATAATCTCCACATACATGAGGTACCTCGTACCTGGAGCTTATGGTGATATTTCCCCCATCCGCATTTGGATACAGGAAGTGATTATGATCACTCATACGATTTCTTGATGATTAAGAAATTTGTCCTCGTGAACTCCAACTGGGATAGGATAGGAAAGGTTGAAGACGTTTAAGGGTAGATACGTCTTTTTGCACAACCGGGGTGATACATGATAGTGCAATTACAGGATTTGGCTTAGTTCCTCCATCGTCGTTGTCAAAAATTTATCTCTTTCCAAGAGAAAGTGTAGTTGAGAAGTTTGTGAGGTTGGTGAAGATTTTGGATATGTTTCTCCACAGAGAAGTATCATTCGGTTCTCGAACAAAGAGGATAACTGTTGACTCTAGGTCATGTATATGATGACTCATTTCGAATGGTTCTAACCGTTGGAAAATATATGCAATACTCCGTCATGCTGCCTCTGTGCAGTTGGAACATCCAAATAACACGTCATTATGGATTTCCAAAATGATCAACGTCATCGAAAGGTGTAAAACGAAGGTGTGATAAGATAACAGTTCGGTTGTTAGAAACTTTATTCATATTCAACACCCCAACCTAACTAACTTTCCTTGGCCGATAAGTAAGGAAAAATACTATAGTCGAAAAATCGCTAGCCTATTTGTCGATAAACTCGACAAGACCAAGTATATCTCTTATCACACAATACTTTGTGAGAATTTCAACCTTCTTCCGCTAAGCCCTTTTGGAAAAAGAAAAGAATATCATTTAAGGAGATCAGGTCTCCAGAGAAAAGTATCAATCTAAAAAAAACCAACGTTTGAGAAATTTGGTCTCATTACCGAAGTGGATGAGAAAGTCATCAGTAAGACTACTATGAATTTAACAAGCTTCGGGAGAAAACTCTAATTTCCAAAAGTTTGACGAAGTGACCATCAAATTGAAATAGGGGTTAATGATTTTTATTCGTCACCCGACTGAGTTGCTAAAATCTAGGTATGATCCTAAGGCCAAGTCTTTAGCTTTCACGAATAGGTTTGAGGTTCTTTAGATAAAATGTTTGGCCAGGTAATTCCCTAATCAGTAAGCTTTAGTAACTAAATTCTTCCAATAGTGTAGGAGTTGCTCGAAAATGGATCAATAGTGTACTTCACTTCTCCACTTAATGATATCTCAGGTAAAGTTTGAGGATTAACGCCAAAGGTATACATGCTCAGAACGTATTGATGTGATAATTATAAGCACACAAATTAACCCTCTTTTTATCAGTTGTAGTGAAGTATGTAAGTAGGGATCGTTCTGGACCGGGGATTAGGAGGGATTGTTAATCACTTGGATTTGACTCAAAAACGTAAAAACACAATATAAGACACCAAACTAGACCCAAAGAATGCAAAACTAAAGTTTAAAACACTAAGACAAACCAAAAGACTCAAAACAGCAAGAAAACATTCAAAACTGCCTTAAAACTACTTTCTGAGCAGTTTTAAGCACTAGAGAAGAATTTGGACGAAAATAGTTATGACTTGACTCAAGATACTCTAAAAACACAAACTAAATTGATTTCTAACTAATTTGACACTCCAAGTAAAGGGGGATTTTGATTTTGACGAATTTGGAAACAAAACTTAATACTTTGTAAAACGAACAGATTTTAAAAACGAATTTGATGGAATTTAATGGATGGGAAGCTAGCTAAGGGGTTCATCTCCACACATGTTATACTTGCACACAAAACGATTTCTAATTGCTTTTCAATAAACCATGAATTCTCAACGCCCCAGATTAACCGTGAATTGCACTAATTAACCCTCAGATTTTCCTAACGTTATTGAATTGGATGATTGCATACGACAACCCAAAACATTCCCCACAAGTCCCCTACATGATTGCATAATAGAGATACAAGCAAGAATCATTAAGTTCTATGAAAACCATAAGCATTGACGAAGCACTTGTTACTATGATTGCATGAAACTTATGCCAAGAATTTACTTAACGCGATTGAGATCATCAACCTTTACTACTTGTGAATATAATCCCATAACGATTAGGTGAAATTTCCTTATATCCTAGCATCCAATTTATGCATGATAATTAAGCGTGCACTCTCAACCAACATACATAAATCAATGTAACTCACATAGATAAGTAAATTGAATTCACAACTTATGAAACGCAATTAGAAGTAATCAAATCATATCGCAAGCATAAACATGTATTTCGAATCCCCCCTAGCCAAGGGGGGGTTTAGTTCCTCATACGTACAAGACAAAGATAAGTAAATTTAATCATTGAATATCAAGGAGAGAAAACACCTAAAAATTCCAACAACTCAAACTTGAATTGTATGAACGTTTAGGCCCTCTTCTCTTCCTCTTTGTTGTGGCACAAGGTCTAAGGATAGGTTTTGGAGGGATGGGGAGTGGTTGGAGTGGCTGCAATGGAGGAGATATGGTGCAGAATTGGAAGGGAAGGCACGACAAAGGCTAGGATTTTCTGGAATGGATGGTTCTTTGCACGGCAAAGGATTCTAAGAGGAAGATGGTCTCCTTTTGTGTATGAATGCATGGGTTTTTATAGGGGGAATGGGAGAATATGTGGCTGATTGTTTAAGAGTGCATATGGCTCTTATGATTGAGAGTGCATGTGGCTGAAATAATGATGGAAAAACAGCTAGGAAAAGAATGATTAAAGAGGGAATGCATGTGGAAGTGTGGATGCAATGAAGGAGAAAAGCTGGAAAATGGAATGGGATGCATGGCAAGGTGTGGATGTGCTAGAAATGAATGTGAAAGCCATGTGGAAGACAGCTAGGGTGAGTGATGATGAATGCATGTGGATTAAAGAGGGAATATGGAAGAGAATGTGGTGCAATGATGAAGTGGGAAGCTGGAAATGCAAAGGGGGACACGGCAAAGGCTTGTGGATGCTGGAATTTCTGAAATTAGGCAAGAACTTTGGAATATAAAAGGGTATGTGAGTTATGGCTGAGCTTGATATGAAAAAGGAAGGTGTTTAAGTGGTTTAAAATAGGAAACAAGGCCCTTTCTTGCACGGCAAGGAAGGGAAACACCGAGGGACACACTGCAAGGGTTTTAATGTTGCAAGGGACATTGTTTTGTGACCTAGAATAGGTAGGAGTCCTTGATATTGCTCAAAGATAAGATCTTTAGGTCTTCAATTTCGTCCATTCCTTTTGCTCCAAGCATATGCTATCCATTCCAAGCCCAATTTTGCTCCAAAATGCTCCAAAATGCACCTTTTTGCTTCCTTAGCCATATGAACCTAGAAACACATGAAAGTGGCATAAAGGACTAAAATAACTAAAGAAACACAACGTAAATGCATGAGAACAAGCCAATTAAGTCGCATAAATATGCTCCTATCAAATTCCCCCACACTTAGCTTTTGCTAGTCCTCGAGCAAAACAGAAAAACAAAACAAAACGAAACAAAACAAAACAAACAAAAGACAATCTGAACCTTCCAACGTTGCCTCAGGGATTTCCAATGCACATGACATGTTAAAAATTCATTATCTCCACAGATTTTAGTCATCTTCACACTTAAGTACATTCTTAATCATAGTCACCACATACTAGTTCACAATTAAGCATTTAAAACCATATTTTGAATGTAGTAACATGCCTTTGAGAATTTGCTCAATTCCTTACAAGATATGCATTCAATTTTCACTCAGATTTTCTAACTACACACCCTAATCTAGTCATATGTGAGAAGATTGATGTAAACATGAAAACGAACACTCACATATATGTATCGCAAAGAAAGCAATTTCTGGAGTTAATAAGCATGTTTAGATATGATCTCATGAATGGAATGCTACCAATTAGATGCGAGAACCAGGGACACTATATGCTTACATCAATTCCATACTCCACATTATTGACAACATAATGATCAAGATTGAAGCATAAAGATTGTAACGGGGTAAGGGTGATTGGCTAACAATGAAAGGTAAGGATAACAAACGTTCTTTAAGCAATAGCAAGCAAAGTAATGAAATTTGACACTTAGAACCACTTATGATAGCAGAAACTCACTTAGACACAGAAGGGGAAATTCACACAACTCTTAGGGCCATATTCAACATTTTGGACCCTTTCTTCAACTACCACAAACATGTCAATACACACACACAAAAATTCCCCCACACTTGTTGTTTTGCATATTCGAAAGGATTCCCTCTAAGTCATGCTTACTATGCTTCAAGAACAAGGGTATGGGTGGTCTTAATCTAGGCTAGGTGAGGATAATATGGGTAAACAAAGAACAAAGGCTAACAATGGCTCAATGGGGGTTATGACCTACAATATATATATAGTGCATGGGTTGGCTGTTTGGTTGACGGCTTCACTACACACTTCATCTTGATATATATTATGCAATCATGCTTTGACTGGAATGGATGCAAGTTCTAGCATTTGGAACTAAATGATGAAACGGCTTCTAATTAGCAACCAAGCAAGAATAATGAGATCATGCAACGAGTTTGAAAACAAGAATCACTGATTAATACTCTCCAAAGAATGTTTAAAGCTCAAGTCTCTCAGGGTTGTAATGTTTGTTTGAGTTCCTTCCTTCAAGCATGTTACAAAAACTAATTTTTCTTTTAGGATTGCATGTGAAGTCATACATTATAACCATAACCAAGCATATACCAAGAGTATTTCAAACTTTTCTCCATGTTTATAACTCTTTCTTAACAGTCATGCAATTAAAAACCAAATCCTCATCATTGTGTTGGAAGGTACCCTAAGACACAAAAACGACTCAAAACACTCTTTTTAGGCTTTTCAAAACATGTTTTTCAAATTTTTATGTGATTTTCGGAGTTATAAAACAAAACACACTAAAACACTCCAAATCAGCTTAAAAACACTTAAAAAAAACAGCAAGGAACAACATTGGAAGTTATGGGTGATAAATCCCACGAATTTGCCTCAACATACTTAGTTACCCCCCCTCCCCCCCACACTTCAATCAAACATTGTCCTCAGTGTTTTAAGCTTAAAAACCACACTAAACACAAGCAAACACAAAAACAGCAACTAAACATACTAAACATGGCAGAATGTATCTAACAAAGAGAAGAGTTTAGGACCGCAAATCTGGTTATAGAGTGTAAATTCCATCTTCTCCTTGGTGATTGCATTGAGGCTTGATTTTGAGTTTTTCCACAGGCTAATCTTGAACTGGGCTGGAGGATTCTGACACATAGCAGGCAAGCACGAGGTGGAGGTGATGACCTGTTTCTTTGTTCAATCTTTCCAATTCGTATTGAAGAGGGTTAGAGGATAACTCAGCATATGCAGTTGTTGCGTTTGCTGACTATCCACAAGATTGATGTTTCATTGTCACTCGTCTTAGCTGTTCTCCAAGCAGATGTGGTCCCTTCTCTGGAAGTGTATTAACCGTTGAAGATGACTACTCGAGAGCAACGCTAGGTAAGCAACCAGGGAATAGATTCCAGGTAGTCGGCTCCAGATCGGAAGACTGACTCCAAGTGCCGGCTGATTGCTCTTTTCACTTTGCCATGCGAGTAATAACAAGGACAAAGGAAAAGACAGGGAAAGAGCATGATATGAGATACCTTTGCTTTCGCCCTTGATGATATGAGATACTTTTTCTTTTGAAGAAGCAGCGAATGAATCAGCACATATATTTGTTGCGCTTGTCTCTACATGCCTCGATTTACCGTTTCCTCCTTCCTCATCTGTACTCCAGGCATTTGGTATCTTCTTTGGGGGTACATCAATGGTTGAATAGGTGTTTCTCAAGGGAAGAAGAAAACTGAGCATGTTGAGAGGTTTGGTTGTAGCTACATTCTCGGCCGAGAAGAAAAGTCATGCGTTTTTAGATGTATACCTTGCCATGAATGTTGACGTATATAGGAATTGTAATGGCAAATAGTAGTGCGGATGCGGCAATGACCTCCACGCGTCTTCAACTTTGTCAGAGATCTTTTGACAAAGTAGCACGCGTTATCTGAAAAGCCGAGATTGTGTCTTTGTCACCCACGCTTGTCGGCAAAAGTGTGTAGCTGGGATAATGACCTCCACGCGTTTTCAACTTTGTCAGAGATCTTTTGACAAAGTTGCACGCTTTATCTGAAAAGTCGAGATTGTGTCTGAAGAGTTGGCGAAATTTACGCAGGAAAATCCGGCTTTGAAGAGTGGTGTCTCTTCAATTTGAATCGGTGGTTGTGTCGTCTCTCCCTTTATAGAGGTGCTCGATCACCTCTAACATGCACACTCTGAATATTGCCCATTCGTGAAAATCGTCTCCGGTCCTTTGAGATTTTACTCCATCCAACCCTTCTCTTTTAACATCTTCGAAAAATGGCTAACCCATCTAACATTTGCTTAGATTTGAGTCTCAGCAGTGATCCGGTTGCGCCGCGTCAGGGTAATGTATGGTGCTCGTCTTTCTTATCTTCTAATGGCCCTCTTCCAGGTGAAGACTCCGTGATGATGGATGCAACAACAGCTACGATAGTAGCTAGGAACCTCCTCACTCCTAAAGATAGTAGGCTGCTTTCAGGACGGTCTGATGAGTTGGCCGTTCAAGAGTCCCTAGCTCTCAGTGTTCAGTGTGTTGGCTCTGTTTCCAACATGGGCCAACGCCTACTTGCTCGATCCCGTCAAGTTGAATCATTGATGGCGGAGGTGGAAAATCTCAAGCAAGAGATCAAACAGCTTAAGCACGAGAATAGAAGTTTGCACATGCTTGCAAATAATTATTCGACAGACATGAAGAGGAAGCTTGATGAGCTGCAAGAATCTGAAGGTCGAATTCAAAGTGACCGTCAAAGGCTTGCGGTTTTCTTCCAGAGGCACCTTTTTCCTGCTTTTTTTTTTTTTTTTTTTTTTTGTAATTTCTCGGAAATCAATGAACATGCTTTGTTTTATTCAGTGTATTGGGTTGCCTCCCAAGTAGCGTTTTCTTTTACGTCTTGCAGCCGGACGAGACCTTCTTTTCTCACTTAGGACCCACAACATGCAATGGGATCTCCTCCACAACATGCTCAATAAAGTTCTCGTAGTACGGCTCAATGAATGGAAGGGGATAGTGATCCTCCTTGATTTTGGCGTTTGGATTCCTAAAGTCCCTGTAAAAGCTCTCACCACCTTGAAATTGATTGGGTACCTGCACCAAACAAGGTAACAACCTATTAGTTGAAATGGGAATCGGAATTGGGATTGGAGACTTACTAGCATATTGTAGTGAAGGCTCAAAATCGGCAGCCCTATAAACAATGTCCCCATTTGAAGTTTTGGCCATATTGGGTGGTTGTAGGGCAATCACTCCAAGTTCTTCTCCAATGGTGGTGCTTGATACATCCTTCGTGGTAAGTGTGGATCCTTTCGGCCCTTTGTCCTTATGCACACCTACGACAAAACAAGAATGACTATCGTTAGAATTCTTAATAGAGTTATAAACATTGAATTTAATTATTTCACCACCAAACTCCATTGTTAGTGCTCCCTTGGCCACATCAATCTTTGTTTGAGCTGTTTTCATGAACGGACGGCCTAGCAAGAGTGGCAATGATGGAGCATGGCTCGAATCCTCCATTTCTAAGACATAAAAATCTGCAGGAAAGATGAGATGATTGACCTGCACTAAAACATCCTCAAGAACTCCCTTGGGATAAACATTAGAACGATCGGCCAATTGAATTATAACACCATCTTGTTTTAACTCACCAAGATTCATAGATGGATAAATGGAATATGGCATGACATTAATAGAAGCACCTAAATCTAACATGCATTGTTCAAACTTAGTATTACCAATAACGCACGGAATTGTAAAACTACCCGGATCTTTGCATTTAGGGGGTAATTTCCTTTGTAACACAGCAGAGACATTTTCACTTACTTGAACCACCTCTTTGTTCGAAATCCTTCTCCTTGTTGTACAAAGTTCTTTTAAAAACTTAGCATACCTCGGGACTTGCTTAATCGCATCAAGGAGCGGGATATTGACTTGAACTTTCCGAAAGGTCTCTAGAATGTCCTTCTCGGCTTCTTCCTTCTTTGATTGCCTAAACCTGCCAGGAAAGGGCACATTTAGTGGAATAGAACTAGAAAAAGTCGAATTGGGACTTACCTTGGTGGTTTGGGATGGTTTAGGAGGACTAGATGAATTCGGCAAGGTTTGGTCATCCTTGGCCATGGGCTTTGCTCCCTGTGCTTCTTCTTGCAGTAACTTGTCCTCCTCGTCTTGACTTGATTTTGGTGGTTGTGAGGTGGTTCCAACTTCCTTGCCACTTCTTAAGGTGATTGCATTGGCGGTTTCAAAGCCACCCTTTGGATTGACCACCATTGAGCTAGGCAACCTTCCTTGCTCACGAAATTGTCCCATGAACTCGACAATTTGTCCCACTTGCTTCTCCAAGTGGTCCACCCTCTTGTCTTGGATTTGCCTCTCTTTGTTTTGAGTTTGGACTTCCTGCGTCAAAGCAGTAAGTAATTGAAAAATCTTATCATTATTACTTGAATTACCTACATTGCTTTGGGCAGGTTGTGCTTGGGCTTGTGGTGGTGCCAACGGCTTTTGATAGAAACCCGGGGGTTGTTGCCTAAATCCGCTTTGTTGTTGACCTTGTTGGGGGTCTCGCCATTTGAAATTCGGATGATCACGCCAACCGGGATTGTAAGTATTAGAAAACGGATCACCACGTGATTGGTATTGGTTGCCATATCCCACGACATTGAGTGTCTCCCACCTCCATTCTCGATCAATTGTGGGCACGTGTCCGTAGGGTGTCCTTGCATGGAGCATACGCCACAAGAAGCTACGGTTTTGACTTTTGGACCTTCCACCACCTGAGAAAGCAACGTAGTAAGGTTAACCATTTGATTTTGAAGTTCGGTTATGGCACTTACCTCATTGACTTGGTGTTGCCGTGAGGTACTCCTCTGTCCAACGCCTTCGTATTGTTGAGCGTTCAATGCTCGATTAGCAATCAAGGTCTTTGCAGCCGTGGGGACCTTGTCCACCAAGGCTCCTCCCGCTGAGGCATCTAGCATTTGACGTTCGATTGGTAGAAGTCCCTCATAGAAGTATTGTAAGAGAAGTTCCTCCTTCATCTGATGCTGTGGACATGAAGCAACAAGAGATTTAAAACGTTCATAATAAGTAGGAAAAGATTCACCTTCATCTTGTTCAATTCCACTTATCCTTTTTCGTAGGAGGATGACTCGAGAAGTTGGGAAAAACTTCTCCAAGAAAGCCCGTTTCATGCTCTCCTAAGATGTGACAGTTCCGGGAGCCAATTCATACAACCAATCTTTAGCTTTATCCATTAGAGAGAATGGAAAAGCTTTCATCTTCAAGATGCTTCCATCGACATTCACCGGGGTCATACTCAAACAAACAACTTCGAACTCCTTTAAGTGTTTGTTTGGATCCTCCATGGACAGCCCATGGTACTTCGGAATGTGATGTAACAAACTTGACTTCAATTCGAACTCGGCAGTCTTATCTGGAGCCGCCCTAGGATATTGAATACATAGGGGTGCGGCATTGTCCAATCCCGAAGCGGAAAGCTCCTTGATTGTTCGGTTGTCCGCTGCCATGTCTACTTCACCCACTCTTGCCGTAGGTTTCTCTTCTTCAGATTCAGAAACGGACTCGGAGCTTTCACTTGATTCACTAGGTTCTGGGTTCTTTCTCTTTCGTCTCAATTCTCGCTCGAAATCGTCGTCAAAGTCCGAGATATGTTCACGAATCGGATGAGAACTCCGAGTCATAAACTAGTACCTAAAACAAGAAACAAAACAAGATTAAGAATCTGGAATAAAATAAAAACAAACGAAAATAAAACAATCCAAGAGATTAGCAAAGTTGCTAATCCCCGGCAACGGCGCCAAAATTTGATGTGATAATTATAAGCACACAAATTAACCCTCTTTTTATCAGTTGTAGTGAAGTATGTAAATAGGGATCGTTCTGGACCGGGGATTAGGAGGGATTGTTAATCACTTGGATTTGACTCAAAAACATAAAAACACAATATAAGACACCAAACTAGACCCAAAGAATGCAAAACTAAAGTTTAAAACACTAAGACAAACCAAAAGACTCAAAACAGCAAGAAAACATTCAAAACTGCCTTAAAACTACTTTCTGAGCAGTTTTAAGCACTAGAGAAGAATTTGGACGAAAATAGTTATAACTTGACTCAAGATACTCTAAAAACACAAACTAAATTGATTTCTAACTAATTTGACACTCCAAGTAAAGGGGGATTTTGATTTTGACGAATTTGGAAACAAAACTTAATACTTTGTAAAACGAACAGATTTTAAAAACGAATTTGATGGAATTTAATGGATGGGAAGCTAGCTAAGGGGTTCATCTCCACACATGTTATACTTGCACACAAAACGATTTCTAATTGCTTTTCAATAAACCATGAATTCTCAACGCCCCAGATTAACCGTGAATTGCACTAATTAACCCTCAGATTTTCCTAACGTTATTGAATTGGATGATTGCATACGACAACCCAAAACATTCCCCACAAGTCCCCTACATGATTGCATAATAGAGATACAAGCAAGAATCATTAAGTTCTATGAAAACCATAAGCATTGACGAAGCACTTGTTACTATGATTGCATGAAACTTATGCCAAGAATTTACTTAACACGATTGAGATCATCAACCTTTACTACTTGTGAATATAATTCCATAACGATTAGGTGAAATTTCCTTATATCCTAGCATCCAATTTATGCATGATAATTAAGCGTGCACTCTCAACCAACATACACAAATCAATGTAACTCACATAGATAAGTAAATTGAATTCACAACTTATGAAACGCAATTAGAAGTAATCAAATCATATCGCAAGCATAAACATGTATTTCGAATCCCCCCTAGCCAAGGGGGCGTTTAGTTCCTCATACGTACAAGACAAAGATAAGTAAATTTAATCATTGAATATCAAGGAGAGAAAACACCTAAAAATTCCAACAACTCAAACTTGAATTGTATGAACGTTTAGGCCCTCTTCTCCTCCTCTTTGTTGTGGCACAAGGTCTAAGGATAGGTTTTGGAGGGATGGGGAGTGGTTGGAGTGGCTGCAATGGAGGAGATATGGTGCAAAAATGGAAGGGAAGGCACGTCAAAGGCTAGGATTTTATGGAATGGATGGTTCTTTGCACGGCAAAGGATTCTAAGGGGAAGATGGTCTCCTTTTGTGTATGAATGCATGGGTTTTTATAGGGGGAATGGGAGAATATGTGGCTGATTGTTTAAGAGTGCATGTGGCTTTTATGATTGAGAGTGCATGTGGCTGAAATAATGATGGAAAAACAGCTAGGAAAAGAATGATGATGATGAATGCATGTGGATTAAAGAGGGAATATGGAAGAGAATGTGGTGCAATGATGAAGTGGGAAGCTGGAAATGCAAAGGGGGACACGGCAAAGGCTTGGGGATGCTGGAATTTCTGAAATTAGGCAAGAACTTTGGAATATAAAAGGGTATGTGAGTTATGGCTGAGCTTGATATGAAAAAGGAAGGTGTTTAAGTGGTTTAAAATAGGAAACAAGGCCTTTCCTTGCACGGCAAAGAAGGGAAACACCAAGGGACACACGGCAAGGGTTTTAATGTTGCAAGGGACATTGTTTTGTGACCTAGAATAGGTAGGAGTCCTTGATATTGCTCAAACATAAGATCTTTAGGTCTTCAATTTCATCCATTCCTTTTGCTCCAAGCATATGCTATCCATTCCAAGCCCAATTTTGCTCCAAAATGCTCCAAAATGCACCTTTTTGCTTCCTTAGCCATATGAACCTAGAAACACACGAAAATGGCATAAAGGACTAAAATAACTAAAGAAACACAACGTAAATGCATAAGAACAAGCCAATTAAGTCGCATAAATATGCTCCTATCACGTATCACGCTACTTCCTTTCAATACGCCACGTGTTACTAGGTCTTCACAACTTTTCGATACTTAATCGCTTCTACAGTGGGAATTAACTCGTGCCTCCATTCTAATGTTTGTCAGTGGATGTGACCACAAGAATGACTTGTCGGGAATGTTTCGGGTTACCTTACTGGGTAATATAGTTAGCACAACCATAAATTTACTGTCCTAAGACAAGACTTGCTCCTAAGTTTATTTGGCTCAAATAGTCACTGTTAATCAGTCTATTAGTCGCATTGCTAATTAATGTATATATGATATTTTTGATATTTTTAATATTGTTCGTTCCTGAAACTGTGAACCAGCGATCTGGCATATAGGTATCTGATGCGTGAATTTTACGCACACAAATTAAACCCTCTTTTTATCAATTGTAGTATAAGTATAAGTAGGGATCGTTCTTAACCGGGGATTAGGAGGGATTGCAAAATCACTTGGAAACTGACTCAAAAACGTAAAATAAAGTTTAAAACACTAAACTAGACTCAAAGAATGCAAAACTAAACACTTAAAACACTAAAACAAACCAAAAGACTCAAACAACACCCAAAACACTCAAAACTGCCTTAAAAACACTTTCTGGGCAGTTTTGAGCACTTTGACTACTTTGGACGAAATTGGGTAATAAAATGAATCAAAACACTTAGAAACACAAACTAAGACACTTTCTAACTAAGTTGGACACTAAAGCAAAGGGGGATTGAGTTTTTGACGAATTTGAAAACAAAACTTAAAACTTTGTAAAACGAACAGATTTTAAAACGAATTTGGATTTAATGAATGGAATGGAAGCTAGCTAAGGGGTTCATCTCCACACATGTTACACTTGCATATAAAACGATTTCCAATTGCTTTTCAATAACTATGATGCTCAACACCCCAAGTTAACCGTGATGCACTAATTAACGCTCAAATTTTCCTTATGTTATTGAATTGGATGATGCATGCGACAATTCAAATCATTCTCCAATAGCTCTCAACATGAATGCATAGAAGAGATACAATGAGAGATCATTATGCTCTATGAAAATTATAAGTGTTGACGAGGCATTCGTTACTATGATTGCATGAAACTTATGCCAAGAATTCGTTTAACGCGATTGTTTATAAGCAACCTCCACTACTTGTGAATATAAGTTCGTAACTATTAGGTGAAACTCACTTATATTCTAGCGTCATATTCATGCATGAAAATTAAGCGTGTACTCTCAATAAACATACATAAATAAGTTATCAATCAAACAGTTAAACAAATTGAATCCACAACTTATGAAACGCAATTAGAAGTAATCAAATCAAAATGCAAGCATAAACATATATTTCGAATCCCCCCTAGCCAAGGGGGGGTTTAGTTCCTCATACGTACAAAACAAAGAGAATTGAAATTAAACATTGAATTCAAAGGAAAAGAAACACCTAAACATTCCAACAACTCAAACTTGAATTGTATGAACGTTTAGGCCCGCTTCTCTTCCTCTTTGTCGTAGCACAAGGTCTAAGGTTAGTTTGATGGTGTGAATGGTTTGGGGAGTGGTGAAAATGGAAGTCGGAGGCCACGGCAATAAGGAAATGGTTGGTGTTTGCGGATGATTTTCTGAAAATGGAAGAGTGTATGAATGAATCAATTGTGGCTGCAATGGATGCTTATTTATAGGTGAAAAGGAGGGAATATGACAGCTAGGAACTTGGTGGAAATCTGGAATGGTGATGGGAGATGCATGTGGCTGATTTATGCATGTGATTAAAGGGTGGGATTGCATGTGCTTTGACAGAAATGAAAGGGAATGCACGGCAATGATGATTTCTGGTGGTGAATGGGTGTATGTTTGAATGGTGCATGTGGGTGAATGGTTTAATTAATGGGAGTGCATGTTTGAATGATTAAAGGGACATGTGGGGTGGCTTGTGCAGCTAGGTTATGATGAAGTGGGTAGTGCATGTGCTGAAATGATAAAGGGGGAAATGCATGTGGCTGCAATGGTAAAGGATGGGAGTGCATGTGGATTAAAGCTATATGTGGCTGATTAGAATCTAGGGTGAATGGTGTGTATTGGATGATTAAAGTGCATGTGGGTTGGAAATGTGGCTGCAATGATGAGAGATTATGCACGGCAAGGGAGAATAAGAATGCATGTGGCTGATTTAAAAGGGAATGCAAAGTGAATAATGAATGCATGTGCAATGACAGCTAGGTTGAATTAATTAAAGGGAT
This sequence comes from Pyrus x bretschneideri, assembly GCF_019419815.1. NCBI lineage: Eukaryota > Viridiplantae > Streptophyta > Magnoliopsida > Rosales > Rosaceae > Pyrus > Pyrus x bretschneideri. The sequence continues at coordinate 263,460 of NW_025999806.1, read as the reverse complement.
TTCATGTGGCTTGGCTGGAATGAATGGAATGCAATCTGAAATGGGAGATGGAATGGGATGCACGGCAATGATGGTGTTTGTGTGAATGATGGCAGATTGTGTGGGTGAGTGATTAGGTTGGAAATGCATGGTTATGGTTATGATAAGTGATAAGTGAATGGTTTGATAAGTGATAAGTGAATGGTTTGATAAGTGATAAGTGAATGGTTTGGTCTTCAATTTCATCCATCTACTTGGCTTTAAGCATATGCAATCCATTCCACTCTCTAATTTGCTCCAAAAGGCTCCAAAAGGCATCATTTTGCATACTTTGCCCTTAGAACCTGAAAACACACAAAAGAAGCATAAAGGACTAAAATAACTAATGAAACATAACGTAAATGCACAAGAACTAGCCATTTAAGTAGCATGAATATGCTCCTATCAAATTCTCCCACACTTAGCTTTTGCTAGTCCTCGAGCAAAACAAAACAAAAGAAACCAAAAACAAAACAAAATGAACAAAACACAACCTACACCTTCCAACAATCGTCTCAAGGATTTCCAATGCACATGACAAGTTAAAAATCATTATTCCCACAGATTTTAGCCATCTTTACACTTAAGTACATTCTTAATCATAGTCACCACATACTAGTTCACAATTAAACATTTAATACCATGTTTTGAATGTAGTAACATGCCTTAGAGAATTCCCTCAATTCCTTACTAGATGTACTCTCGTTTTTCACACAGATTTTCTGACTACACACCCTACACTAGTTATATGTGAGAGATTGATGTAAACATGAAAGACTAGTATCTCACATATGTTATAACAAAAGAAAGCATTTTCTGGATTTACGATAATGACATGAATATGATCTCATGAATGGAATGCTACTACTTAGAATGAGAACCAGTGATTTCATAAGCTCATATCAATTCCAAACTCCACATTATTGAACACATAACGATCAAGATAGAAGCATAAGGGTTGAAACGGGGCTAAAGGTGTTTGGCTAACAAAAAAAAAGGGATAAGGAAAACAAAGGTTCTTAAAGAAATAGCGAGCAAAGCATTTGAATTAACTTAGAATTCACTTTTGAATGAAAACTCAACTTTTGAACAAACAGGGGGAACAAGCTCTTTTTCCTTTCTTTCTTTCTTTTCTTTTCTGTTTTTCTTTTTCATATGTTTTTCACAATTTTTTTTTCTTTCTTTTTTTTTTTTTTCTTTTGTATCTCAAAACATACATATAAACTTAAGAACAAACATTCCTTCCCCCACACTCATTTTCTTGCATAATGTAACTCAAAAGGAATTCATTTAAGTCATGCTCACTATCTTTTAAGAACAAGGGTGTGGATTGTCCTAAACTAGGCTAGGTGAGGATAATGTGGGTTAACAAAGAATAAAGGCTAAACAAAGCTCAACGGGGGTAAAACTTACAACATATACGAAATATGGGAAGTAAGGCTATTTGGCTATGGTGGGAACTACACAACTTCATCTTGATATATGTTATGCGATTCAATGTCATGCTTTGAATGAAACGGATATAAGTTCTGGCATTTAGTTCTATCATGATACAATTGCATTCTAAGTAGCAACCAAGCAAGGAATAATGAGATCATGCAACAACTTTATAAAACAAAGAATCACAGATTAAAACTCTCCAAAGAAGGTAATGGCTCGAGTCTCATAGGGTTGTAGCGTTTATTTGAGTTCCTTCCTTCAAGCATGTTACAAAAAACGAATTTTTCTTTTATGATTGCATGTGAAGTCATACATTATAACCATAACCAAGCATATACCAAGAGTAAATCAAACTTTTCTCTATGTTTATAACTCTTTTTAACAGTCATGCAATTACAAACCAAATCCTCATCATTGTGTTGGAAGGTACCCTAAGACACAAACACACAAAAACGACTCAAAACACTCTTTTTAGGCTTTTCAAAACATGTTTTTCAAATTTTTATGTGATTTTCGAAGTTATAAAAACAAAACATACTAAAACACTTAAAAGCACCTTAAAACAGCAAGGAACAACATTTAAAGTAATGGGTGATACAATCCCACGAATTTGCATTAAATATACTTAGTTACCCCCCCACACTTAAATCAAACATTGTCCTCAATGTTTTAAGCATAGATTCACACAAAACATAAGTAAACACACAAAAAGCACTTAAACATACTAAACATGGCAGAATGTAACTAACAAAGAGAAGAGTTTAGGGACGCAAATCTGGTTATGGAGTGTAAATTCCCTCTTCTCCTTGGTGATTGCATTGAGGCTTTGATCTTTGTGATTCCACATGCTTACACTTGAACTGGGTTGGAGGATTCTTTTGGTCTCCTCCACTCGTTGATTTTCCTTTGTGCTACTCTTGAACTAGGCAGCAGGATTCTTTTGGTCTCCCCCAAAGGTCTGAGCTTCCTCCTTTTATCTTTTTCTTTGTTCAATCTTTCCAATTCGTATTGAAGAGGGTTAGAGGATAGCTCAGCATATGCAGTTGTTGCTTGTCTCCACATGCTTCAATGTATCATTTTTACTTGCCTTACTTGCTCCCCCTTGCAGAAGTGGTCCCTTCTCTGGAAGTGTATCAACCGTTGAAGATGACTACTCGAGAGCAACGCTAGGTAAGCAACCAGGGAATAGATTCCAGGCAGTCGGAACCAGATCGGAAGACTGACTCCAAGTGCCCGCTGATTGCTTCTTTCACTTTGCCATGCGAGTAAGAACAAGGACAAAGAAAAAGACAGGGAAAGAGCATGATATGAGATACTTTTGCTTTTGACCTTGATGATATGAGATACCTTTGCTTTTGAAGAAGCGGTGAATGAATCAGCACATGTATTTGTTGTGCTTGTCTCCACATGCTTCAATCTACCATTTCCTCCTGGGTCATCTGTACTCCAGGCATCTGGTATCATCTTTGGGGAAGAAGAAAAAATTGAGTATTTCGAAAGGCTTTGCTGGGAGTGCGCCCTCATAGGAGAGGAAGAGTTGGGCATTATCTTCAGGTCTGCCTTGCCATAAAAGATGAAGGTCGACATATATAGGGATTTCCCAATAGCAAGTGGTGGTACTGTTCTTTTACCGTTGTCGACAAACGTTTTGATCCCGCAAATTCGACTTTTTTAAATAGTGACGACTCTTCGATCTTTGAATGCGCCTCTTCGATTTCTGAGCAGGCGCCCCTTCGATTTCTGAACGACGCCCCTTCGCTATCTGAACGACACGTAGTAGTGCGGATGCGGCTCTGTCAAAAATCTTTTGACAAAGTTGCACGCGTTTTCTGAAAAGCAGAGAAAGCGTCGCCGAACTTTGCGCTTGTCGGCAAAAGTGTGTAGTTGCGATGATGGCCTCCACGTGTTTTCAACTTTGTCAGAGAACTTTTGACAAAGTTGAACGCGTTTTCTGAAAAGCCGAGAGATCGTTGCCGAACTTTACGCAGGAAAATCCGGCTCTTCGAATCGGTGGTCGTGTTGCCTTGGCTTTTTATAGAGGTATCGATCACCACCAACATACACACTCTGAAGATTGCCCATTCTTGAAAATCGTCTCCGGCCCTTTGAAAATTTACTCCACCTAACCCTTCTCTTTGAACACCTTTGAAAAATGACTAACTCATCGAACCTGTGCTTAGATTTGAGTCTCAGCAGTGATCCGGTTGCGCCCCGTCAAGGTAATGTATGGCGCCCTTCTTTCTTATCTTCTAACGGTCCTCTTTCAGGTGAAGACTCCATGATGACGGATGCAACAACAGCTACGATAGTAGCTCGGAACCTCCTTACTCCCAAAGATAGTCAGCTGCTTTCAGGACGGTCCGATGAGTTGGCCGTTCAAGAGTCCCTGGCTCTCAGTGTTCAGTGCGCAGGCTCTGTGTCCAACATGGGCCAACGCCTGCTTGCTCGCTTCCGTCAGGTTGAATCATTGATGGCAGAGGTGGAAAATCTCACGCAGGAGATCAAACAGCTTAAGCACGAGAATAGAAGTTTACACGTGCTTGCCAATAATTATTCGACAGGCATGAAGAGGAAGCTTGATGAGATGCAAGAATCTCAAGGTCGAATGCAAAGTGATCGTTAGAGGCTTGCGTCCTTCTTCCAGAGGCACCTTTTTCCTGGGTCATCCAGCGTTCCGCCAAGTATTGAGGCCTCGAATGCTCTATCTCCGATGCCTCTTGCTCCGATGCCTTCTGCTCCGATGCCTCCTGCTCCAATGCCTCCTGCTCCGAGAGTGTTGCCACGTAGTGGGGCTTCTCGTACACAACCTTTGTGAAGGCTCCATCTTTCTGCCATGTAGTTTTTTTTTTTTTTTTTTTTTTTTTCATATTTTGTTTTATTCATTGTATTGGGTTGCCTCCCAAGTAGCGCTTTCTTTTACGTCTTGCAGCCGGACGAGACCTTCTTAGGCTCAATTGGAACCCACGGCATGGAATTTATCTTTGAATGGGGGGTGATACTTGAGATGATCCGGTAATGGTTTAAATTCTAAAGTGGGTGCCTGAATCATTAACAACATATTAGTATAAACCAAAATTGAAATTCGGGGAGGTGGCTTACCTGTGTGCTCCGACATAAACTCAAGAATAAACACCTCTTCGAAAGTTGTAAGACTAGAAATTTCAGCTAGATTTGGTGTTTTGAGCGTTATGACTTGTCCTGTGTCATGAAATCCAATTTCTTTGCGAATTGTTGTCTCAAGTATATCCTCTTTGATGAATTCTAGACATTCCCCAGTCACATCTTGCTCTTGATTCTTTGGAAAGGATTCGAAGATGCCTTTCTCACCCTCTTCTTCCTTGGATTGCATGATCCTGCAAGGAATAGGGACATTCAGTGGAATGGGGTTAGAAATAATTAACTTTGGAACAACCTTACCTAAATTGGATGGCGTAGGTGCAATAGGTGCCTGCGGCAAAGGTGTTTCCTCCCTTGCCGTGTGTTGGGTGTGTTCCTCTTCCTCAAATTGCAATCTTTCATCCTCCTTGTGATTTGATTTTGATGGTTGAGGGTCCGTTCCAACCTCCTTGCTACTTCTCAAGATGATTTCCTTGGCAGTTTCAAATCCTTCCTTCAGATTTGCAATGGTTGAAATAGGGAGTTTGCCATGGTCTTGAAATTGTCCTACGAACTCCACGATCTGCCCAATTTGCTTTTCCAAGTAGTCTAACCTTTTGTCTTGATTTTCCCTCTCCTTGTTTTGAGTTTGGATTCACTGCGTCAAAGTAGTAAGTAATTGAAAACTCGTATCATTATCATTTGAATTACCTTCATTACTTTGGGCAGGTTGTGGTGGCTGTATAGGCGTTGTATAGAACTCCTCATATGGTTGCCAATATTCTCCTTGTTGAGCCTCCTCAAGTTGGTTTTGTGAGCCCTGCACCAAACAAATTAATTCATTAATTATTGGTTAGGCATATTGAATATGAGGTGGCTGCCAATATCCTTCTTGTTGAACATTTTGAGGTTCCCACCACATAGAAGTTGAATGATCACTCCAATCCGAATTGTAAGTATTGGAAAACACGTTATTCCTTGATTGAAGATCAAATATATCAACGCTTTGCATTTGGGACCTTTCCATGAGCTGTGACAAAAGAGAAGCATTATCAAGTGCCATGTTGTGCTTTTCTAGTACTTGAAATCAACAAACAAAACACAAATCAAAAACTAAAACTAAAATACATAACAGAAACGAACAATCCAAGGGATTAGCAAATTTGCTAATCCCCGGCAACGGCGCCAAAATTTGATGCGTGAATTTTACGCACACAAATTAAACCCTCTTTTTATCAATTGTAGTATAAGTATAAGTAGGGATCGTTCTTAACCGGGGATTATGAGGGATTGCAAAATCACTTGGAAACTGACTCAAAAACGTAAAATAAAGTTTAAAACACTAGACTAGACTCAAAGAATGCAAAACTAAACACTTAAAACACTAAAACAAACCAAAAGACTCAAACAGCACCCAAAACACTCAAAACTGCCTTAAAAACACTTTCTGGGCAGTTTTGAGCACTTTGACTACTTTGGACGAAATTGGGTAATAAAATGAATCAAAACACTTAGAAACACAAACTAAGGCACTTTCTAACTAAGTTGGACACTAAAGCAAAGGGGGATTGAGTTTTTGACGAATTTGAAAACAAAACTTAAAACTTTGTAAAACGAACAGATTTTAAAACGAATTTAGATTTAATGAATGGAATGGAAGCTAGCTAAGGGGTTCATCTCTACACATGTTACACTTGCATATAAAACGATTTCCAATTGCTTTTCAATAACTATGATGCTCAACACCCCAAGTTAACCGTGATGCACTAATTAACTCTCAAATTTTCCTTATGTTATTGAATTGGATGATGCATGCGACAATTCAAATCATTCTCCAATAGTTCTCAACATGAATGCATAGAAGAGATACAATGAGAGATCATTATGCTCCATGAAAATTATAAGTGTTGACGAGGCATTCATTACTATGATTGCATGAAACTTATGCCAAGAATTCGTTTAACGCGATTGTTTATAAGCAACCTCCACTACTTGTGAATATAAGTTCGTAACTATTAGGTGAAACTCACTTATATTCTAGCGTCATATTCATGCATGAAAATTAAGCGTGTACTCTCAATAAACATACATAAATAAGTTATCAATCAAACAGTTAAACAAATTGAATCCACAACTTATGAAACGCAATTAGAAGTAATCAAATCAAAATGCAAGCATAAACATATATTTCGAATCCCCCCCTAGCCAAGGGGGGGTTTAGTTCCTCATACGTACAAAACAAAGAGAATTGAAATTAAACATTGAATTCAAAGGAAAAGAAACACCTAAACATTCCAACAACTCAAACTTGAATTGTATGAACGTTTAGGCCCGCTTCTCTTCCTCTTTGTCGTAGCACAAGGTCTAAGGTTAGTTTGATGGTGTGAATGGTTTGGGGAGTGGTGAAATTGGAAGTCGGAGGCCACGGCAATAAGGAAATGGTTGGTGTTTGTGGATGATTTTCTGAAAATGGAAGAGTGTATGAATGAATCAATTGTGGTTGCAATGGATGCTTATTTATAGGTGAAAAGGAGGGAATATGACAGCTAGGAACTTGGTGGAAATCTGGAATGGTGATGGGAGATGCATGTGGCTGATTTATGCATGTGATTAAAGGGTGGGATTGCATGTGCTTTGACAGAAATGAAAGGGAATGCACGGCAATGATGATTTCTGGTGGTGAATGGGTGTATGTTTGAATGGTGCATGTGGGTGAATGGTTTAATTAATGGGAGTGCATGTTTGAATGATTAAAGGGACATGTGGGGTGGCTTGTGCAGCTAGGTTATGATGAAGTGGGAAGTGCATGTGATGAAATGATAAAGGGGGAAATGCATGTGGCTGCAATGGTAAAAGATGGGAGTGCATGTGGATTAAAGCTATATGTGGCTGATTAGAATCTAGGGTGAATGGTGTGTATTGGATGATTAAAGTGCATGTGGGTTGGAAATGTGGCTGCAATGATGAGAGATTATGCACGGCAAGGGAGAATAAGAATGCATGTGGCTGATTTAAAGGGAATGCAAAGTGAATAATGAATGCATGTGCAATGACAGCTAGGTTGAATTAATTAAAGGGATTGCATGTGGCTTGGCTGGAATGAATGGAATGCAATCTGAAATGGGAGATGGAATGGGATGCACGGCAATGATGGTGTTTGTGTGAATGATGGCAGATTGTGTGGGTGAGTGATTAGGTTGGAAATGCATGGTTATGGTTATGATAAGTGATAAGTGAATGGTTATGATAAGTGATAAGTGAATGGTTTGATAAGTGATAAGTGAATGGTTTGATAAGTGATAAGTGAATGGTTTGGTCTTCAATTTCATCCATCTACTTGGCTTTAAGCATATGCAATCCATTCCACTCTCTAATTTGCTCCAAAAGGCTCCAAAAGGCATCATTTTGCATACTTTGCCCTTAGAACCTGAAAACACACAAACGAAGCATAAAGGACTAAAATAACTAATGAAACATAACGTAAATGCACGAGAACTAGCCATTTAAGTAGCATGAATATGCTCCTATCAGTATCACTCCCAGATACTAGTACCTGTTCGGTATTAGAAATCATTCCGCCTAAATACTGGTCAATAGTTCCTGGATATCGGACAATATCGTCAGTTAGTAGCGCCACTATAGGCTGATTACAGGTTAGAGCCCACTTAGGTAGATGGTTTCAGATGATTGGTAAGGAACTAGTCCTATGACGTGGTTTCAGTAATTCAAGGGAAAATGCTTACTACTTCGGGGATTTCTACTGACTGTAGGTACAACAATTTGTACTCCCTTACCTATACTCATCAAAATGATGAGTGTAGCACCAAAAGAAGCTCTGGAACTAGTGTTGGTTGAAATGTTCCAAGGTCATGAATGGAATTTACTAATAATCTATTTCGAAATGGGATTTAACGGAGTAAACTTTTCTTCCCGGAGATCCTGAATGATCCTTGATGCGTTTGAAAAGATTAGTGCTATTGGGGACCAAAAGTGACTGTCTCCCAGATGTTCTTCCATCGAATGCTACCACTTTAGCACTAGGTTGTCACTCAAGACATTTATGAAATCTTAACAAAGTAAACTTCATAGGAATTCTAATAGATATTGTACTAACAAATGCTGGCAAGGAATCAAAACCATTTCTGGTTTCCATTCTCAAAAGGGTTGGTACAAATGACCAGATGGTAGTGGAATTGATTGATAGATCTTTGGTGGCACACAGTTACCAATACATTAGCCCTGCTTTGGGGCCATTAACTTGTTTCAATTCAGGATTTTTCCTTGGCAGGGAGGTTCTTTGTTTAAGCCTAGAGGCATCTGCCAAAAATGTCCTTCTAGGAGGTCAATAGGTCATCTAAATAACCCATAACTTTGGGGAAAAACTAATTTTTTTGTATTCGATGAGGTGGCAAGATTCGACACTTAGGTTCAAGAACATAGAATGTTTACATCACGTGTGTGATGAACATAATACTGCCCAACTTATGCTCTGATACCAAACTGACACACCTTGACCCGGAATGTCCACTAGGACCTCGAATCAAGCTGTGTTGGGCGACACCTGGAAGGTGACAAAGCCACAAAGTCTAGTGACGTGGAAACTGTGTATAAATTTAAACCTAAAGTGCCTAATTACAAAAGCGCGCTTGTGAGCGGGAATGAACCCATTTCACACATGATGACAGAGCATATGTAAAGTACAGTAAGGTAAAGTAAGAGTTATATCATCAAAGGTAGCCACCTATACGAAGATTTGCCAAGAATCCTCGTTGATACAAAAGAACCTAGAGGGGCGAAAAACAAGGGTGAATGGGCCTGAAAATAAAGCTTTAATAAAAACCTTTTGAAAACATTATAACCCCTCGTTGTAAAACAAGTATAGTTTCCAAAATATACATACTATGTATAGTATGAAAATACCTACCATAGCCTGCAATATATCAAAATATCAATACAGCACAGTATCCCCTACGTAAACATATTATATCCGTAATCATATAATCTCGCATAGGCAAACATATCATAACAAGTGTTCATCGACATATGCTAACACACGAGTTCATGTAGAGATATTCTAACATGAACAGGATCGGGTGTAATCATAATATACGCTATAGTGCTACAATCACGTGAAGACTGGTGCTATTTGCGGTCACATACGAGTCGGAGTTGCCTATTGCAACCTATACGACAGGATTGGCACCTACTTCGATCCAAGGTGAGCCTATGGTACGGATGTGAGCATACATGTGAAAGACTGGCCTTGGCCCTAGGCGAGCACTAACACCGGGTGCAGCAAACGATGAGCATAAAACACAACTATAGTCATGCTATAGTGATTCAATAGTTCTAATCAACATACTATCATTCATAGCCGTAAACATAATTATGACATCAATAATCATGCCATATGATAGGAGCATATTTATGCGACTTAATTGGCTTGTTCTCATGCATTTACGTTGTGTTTCTTTAGTTATTTTAGTCCTTTATGCCATTTTCGTGTGTTTCTAGGTTCATATGGCTAAGGAAGCAAAAATGTGCATTTTGGAGCAAAATTGGGCTTGGAATGGATAGCATATGCTTGGAGCAAAAGGAATGGACGAAATTGAAGGCCTTGTATGCACTTTAGGACATAAAACAAAGGGCCTAGCCCAATCAAACAAAGCCTTAGCCGTGCAAAACCTTTCAATTCCAGCAACAAGCCTTTGCCGTGGCTTTCACATTGCATTTCCAGCTTCCTACTTCATCATTGCACCACATTCTCTTCCATATTCCCCCTTTAATCCACATGCATTCATCATCATTCACCCTAGCTGTCACTCACATGCTTTCACATTCATTTCCTGCACCATTCATCCCTTGCCGTGCATCACACATCCATTCCAGCTTTTCTCCTTCATTGCAGCCACACTTCCACATGCATTCCCTTTTTAATCATTCTTTTCCTAGTTGTTTTTCCATCATTATTTCAGCCATATGCACTCTTAATCATAAGAGCCACATGCACTCTTAAACAATCAGCCACATATTCTCCTATTCCCCCTATAAAAACCCATGCATTCATACACAAAAGGAAAGAGCTTAGCCTTGCAAAACACTACCATTTCATACACATTCCAGCACCATTCTTCCCTTTTGCCGTGCATCCCCTTCCATTTTCCAGCACCCCCTATCCTCCAAAACACTATCCTACCATCACACATCCATTCCTCCATTCAAATACCACCTCAAACCCGTGCTTAGACCTTGTGCCGCAACGAAGAGGAGGAGAAGAGTGCTTAAACGTTCATACAATTCAAGTTTGAGTTGTTGAAATTTTTAGGTGCTTTCCTCTCCTTGATTTCAATGGTTAAAATTACTTATCTTTGTCTTGTACGTATGAGGAACTAAACCCCCCTTGGCTAGGGGGGGATTCGAAATACATGTTTATGCTTGCAATATGATTTGATTACTTCCAATTGCGTTTCATAAGTTGTGAAGTCAATTTACTTATCTATGTGAGTTACATTGATTTGTGTGTGTTGGTTGAGAGTGCACGCTTAATTATCATGCATAAATTGGATGCTAAGATATAAGGAAATTTCACCTAATCGTTATGGAATTATATTCACAAGTAGTAAAGGTTGATGATCTCAATCGCGTTAAGTAAATTCTTGGCATAAGTTTCATGCAATCATAGTAACAAGTGCTTCGTCAATGCTTATGGTTTTCATAGAACTTAATGATTCTTGCTTGTATCTCTATTATGCAATCATGTAGGGGACTTGTGGGGAATGTTTTGGGTTGTCGTATGCAATCATCCAATTCAATAATGTTAGGAAAATCTGAGGGTTAATTAGTGCAATTCACGGTTAATCTGGGGCGTTGAGAATTCATGGTTTATTGAAAAGCAATTAGAAATCATTTTGTGTGCAAGTATAACATGTGTGGAGATGAACCCCTTAGCTAGCTTCCCATCCATTCAATTCCATCAAATTCGTTTTTACAATCTGTTCTAATTCAAAAAGTTTGTTTTGTTTTTAAATTCGTCCAAAACCAATCCCCCTTTACTTTGTTGAGTCATAGTAGTTAGAAATCACTTTAGTTGTGTTTTTAAGTGTCTTAGGTCAAGTTAAAACCAGTTTTCGTCCAAAGTTGTGTCTAGTGTTCAAAACTGCCCAGATTGTGTTTTTAAGGCAGTTTTGAGTGTTTTGGTGCTGTTTTGAGTCTTTTGGTTTGTTTTGGTGTTTTAAAGTTTAGTTTTGCATTCTTTGAGTCCAGTATAGTGTTTTATATTGTGTTTTTACGTTTTTGAGTCAAATCCAAGTGATTAACAATCCCTCCTAATCCCTGGTCCAGAACTATCCCTACTTACATTCTTCACTACAATTGATAAAAAGAGGGTTTAATTTGTGTGCGTATAATTCTCACATCACCATACCTGTGCATCCCGTAGGATGTAGCATATTTCATAAGTTCCGCTGTTTCGCTAATTCTTATAAACTTTAGTTTGATCCAGGCATACATAGAGGATTCTTTTTCAAATGTATAAATTGAAACTATCAATTATATATACACACACACACACACACACACACACACACACACACACACACTATAAAAAGGAAAAGACCCACTCACAGATCATGTCGTTGAGTCGATCTTGCCTTGTGGCATCAAGAGTCCTTGCAATGCGTTTCGCTTGTGGCCAAGTCCAATTTGGCCGGGAAAGGCTCAAATCCGGTTCGAACCCGCCAGAAACACTAAGTTGGGTGGCCTTCGATTTGACTTCTCCGGTGCTCCGCCACTCCAACCAAGGCTTGGGACTTATTCCTAGGTTCAAGAGGAGTCGACCCATAGTGGTGGTCGACAAAGTTTGCTTCAGGAATGGCGGATCGTCACCATGAGACCCTCAGCGCCACAATGCGTGTTCTTCCCAATTTCTTGGCCGAATTAACTCAGATTTGATGGAGAAATGAAGATAAAAGGTCTCTGAGTTGATTCATAGTGGTGGATGGCTGCAAATCGTCGGAAAACTGAAGAAATCGACGGAGAAGACAAGCGAAACCAGGTCGGGTTGGAAAAAGGGAAACGGACTGGTGATCTCATGCCTCACCTCTCCCTCATTTCCCCTCATTTCCTTCTCTCCCTATTGGTCACTTTCTCCTTTCCTCATTCCCGATTGGCCAACACTCTCATTCTTTTAATTGGTCCATCCTCCTTCTCCTTCTCCTTTCCTTTCCGTCCATCCCTTTTTCTGATTGGGCAACCCCTTCCCCCCATCTCTCTTTTCTTCATTTCTCTCCACTAATATTAAAAACTATAATATAATAACTATGAGAAATATATATAAACTAATAAATAGTAATCTTTACAAAAGTACTTTTTGAATTTGTAGTTCCGTAAAACCCTTACTGTGACTCCGATTTCGATTACTCCTATGCGATCATCCTCTCAAGAACTTTAAGAGTACGGTAAAATAGTAACTTGCACGCGTCACTAAATAATGGTTAACAAAAGTCAACAATCTCGCCAGTAGAGGCATTTTCATCAATTCACTCTTTTAAAAATTAATAAAATCGTAAAATTAGGGACGGGTTGTCACAAATCTAAGCCAAGTTGCTTGTGTAGTGGCTTCTGAAGCACTGATGTATTATGCTTCTGCAGTGGATAAAGCCACACATTGTTACTTCACAAATGCCCATGAGTACACCCCATTGCTAAATGTAAAGGCATAACCAAAAGAACTTCTCATATCCTCTTAAAAGCCACTCTAATCACTATCATAAACGCCAAGCAATACTGCTCATTTCCCATTCTCATACTCCAGATTGTAATCTAGAGTTCCTTGTACATATCTTAGAATTCTCTTGGTTATTCCAATGTGTTTGTTGGTAGGACAGTGCATAAACAGTGCCAACAAACATGCTTTATACATTATATCTAGCCCTATTATTGTGACATACAGCAAATTGCCAACTATTCATCTATACTGACCTTCATCAGCTGCTCCACTTCCATCATCCTTTCTCAACTTGTCACTGGGAACCAATGCAATACTCACAGACTTGCAGTCCAAACTTTTTGAGCAAAAAAGTTGCATATTTTTTTTTGGTTTAAGAAAATGTGATTCTCAGTTTGAATTACCCTTATGCCAAGAAAATGATGAAGCAAGCCCAAGTCTATCATTTCATACTTGCTAATCATATCAGATTTGAATCCTGCAATCAATTCATGGTTGCTTCCTGTATAAACAATGTCATCCACATAAATGGAGACAATGAGTATTCTTACATAACCACTAGTTTTGGTATACAATGTTGCTTCACTAGTACTTATCTTGAACCAACACTGTGTAAAATATGAGTCAATTTCCTCATACAATGCTTTGTGCAATGTTGAACCACACTAGTTTTGGTATACAATGTTGCTTCACTAGCTAGTACTTATCTTGGAGCCTGTTTTAGCCTATACAATGCTTTGTGCGCCTGTAAACTTTGGGAACTCAAAATATAAATCACATTTACCATTTATACTTCAACACTTCCTTTTAAATGGTGAATTGATTTCACTCCAAGTATTTCTCTAAGTTTGCAAAATTGATCATTTGCAAGTGCCCTTGATCATATGGTGACTCCTTTCTCATTTTAGGTGGAATTTGATTCAAAATTTTATTTGTAGTAAGTAGAGCTTCACCCCACAAATTGTGTGGAAGCCCTGAGCTATTCAACATGAATGCCATAGACGATTTTCTCAGATTTTCAATTTGAGAGGCAATGAACTTGGAATCAACCATTTTGTAGTCCAAAAATTTGGCCACAACAAATTTCTTTGAACCAGGATCCTCGATTTTATATTTTTTCTCAAGTGATTCCCAAAGTTCATTTGCTGTTTTGAATACCATATAGACATCATATAGTGAATCATCCAAGGCATTGAGAATATAGTTTATGCAGAGGAAATTATTATGATTCTAGAAATCTGTAGCCTTGAAAATGTCTGCAAAAATATTGTCTCCTTCCGCACTAGGCACAGTCTCACACATGACATTAGCCAAATTCAGAATTGTCAAATAAAACATCATTTTTTGCTACCATCTTTTGAAGTTTCCACCCTTAAATTTCTCAAGCCTTTTAGAATGAGGTTTATTTCCTAATTTTTCCCCTGTTCAAAGATTGTTGGAGAACAATTCAGAAATTAAAACAATAACAGAACTGAAATACTAATTTATTAATGAAATATACTTGCAATGCAGAATGAAATAAAAATAAAATAGTTACAAAAAATAAAATGATACTAACTTGATTGATAGAGAAAGGCTAGCACAAAGCTATGTCCTTCAAATAGTATTTTCATCACACTTTTCTACTTGTTGTTCGATGACGTCTGCCCAATCAGGATACAACTATCTAATTCTACAATCTGCACCGGATTATAGAATTTTGGTGAATTTCTTTTGTCTATTTACTTTCTGAAAAGTTTTGTACGGGACAGAAAGAAAGGAACAAGATAAATTCTACGTTGGAATTAAACCACTATATATAGGCTATATCATATACCCTTCCAAATACCCTTTGGATGTCTTCGAAACGTACACAACTATTTCATAATGTTGTGACACTTCGTTCAAATGTTTTCCAGATATTAATCAAAAACTAATTCCGAAAATTAAAATTAATACATTGATTAATTTTAACTTACAAGGCCCTAGTCTTTGATTAATTAATATTACTATTTATATTAGGGTATAATTAACACAAGCCTAATCACACAACCAGAGGCTCAAGCTCTAATTCTCATTCCAAATGGCCAAGTCCTAATTACTAATTAAAGGGACAAAACAGGACTGCAACAAGACCTCCTTCAACAATGAAAATGGACTAAGCTGACCTTATTTTTAATTCTCTGCCAGTGAAAGATTAAAGTTAACTCAAGCGCAATCAACAAAAGTACAAGAAAAAGACATGCTTATGATTGAACAAATCATTAGAAACAGAAGCATATGTTCAAAGTTCAATTTATTGTGAAGTTAGATTCTTTTTTTATTGCAAGCGATTTTATTTATCTAAGCTACACAAAAGAAAAAGGGGAGGGTTTGACTCAGGACACAGTGGGTTAAAGTGTGATTTTTGTTAATAAGAAAACTCATCTTTTGACGCAATATATGAAAATTATGGCTCACAGTCTTGTATCAAATATTAATGGAATGCTAGGACATCTGAGATAGTGACACCCTACTTCGAAAGATTTGCAATCTTCCTTCTCGGCACTTATTTTTTTGGCTAATGATATTCCTCGCTTATTGATGCGAAAATTATACGCACACAAATTAAACCCTCTTTTTGTCAATTGTAATAAGTATGTAAGTAGGGATCGTTCTGGACCGGGGATTAGGAGGGATTGTTAATCACTTGGATTTGACTTCAAAAACGTAAAAACAAGTTTAAAACACTATACTAGACTCAAAGAATGCAAAACTCAAAATAAGATAGATTAAGACTAAGACTAAACAAAGTATGGGGGGAGATTGAGTTTGGATGAATTTAAACTAAAATGGATAGATTGTAAAGAAAACAAATTGTAAGTACGAATTTGACGGAAATGAATGGATGAGAAGCTAGCTAAGGGGTTCATCTCCACACATGTTACACTTGCATATAAAACGAATCTAATTGCTTTTCAATAAACCATGAATTCTCAACACCCCGGGTTAATTAGGTCCGCTTAAATTAACCGTCAAGTTTTCCTTAAGTTAATGAATTAGATGATTGCATACGACAACCCAAAGCATTCCTCACAAGTTCCCTACATGAATTGCATAATAGAGATACAAGCAAGAATCATTAAGCATCATGAAAACTATAAGTGTTGACGAGGCATTCGTTACTATGATTGCATGAAACTTATGCCAAGAATTTATTTAACGCGATTGTTTATAAGCAACCTCCACTACTTGTGAATATAAGTTCATAACTATTACGTGAAACTCACTTATATTCTAGCGTCAAATTCATGCATGAAAATTAAGCGTGCACTCTCAATAAACATACATAAATAGGTTATCAATCAAACAGTTAAACAAATTGAATTCACAACTTATGAAACGTAATTAGAAGTAATCAAAACATATTGCAAGCATAAACATGTATTTCGAATCCCCCCCTAGCCAAGGGGGGTTTAGTTCCTCATACGTACAAGACAAAGAGAATTGAAATTAAACATTGCAATCGAGGAAAAGCAACACCTAAAAATTCCAACAACTCAAACTTGAATTGTATGAACGTTTAGGCACTCTTCTCCTCCTCTTCGTTGTGGCACAAGGTCTAAGGATATGTTGATTGTTGGATAGTGTTTTAGAGGGATGGGAAGTGATGGAAATGGAAGTGAAGATGTAGGAAATGGAAGTGGGACTCACGGCAATGGAAGAATGGATGTGTTTGTGGTGTGTTGTGTATGAAAAATGAGATGTTTTTGAATGAATGGGAATGCAAGGGTTTTTATAGGGAGAGAATGGGTGAGAATGTGGCTGCAATGCATGTGAAAAACAGCTAGGAAAGTGGGTGGAAAGCTGGAATTGCACAAGGGGAATGCTGGAAAGGCAAAGGGAACCCACGGCAATGCTTGTTTTGGTGCATGTGTTGGCTGATTTGTTTGTTGGGAAAGCATGTGTTTGCATGTGAATGTTGTTTGTGTGAAGTGTGTGTGAATGCATGTGGATTAAAGAGTGAATGGTGGCTGAAATAATGATGGAAAACAGCTAGGAGAAGTATGGAATGCATGTGAAATGTAAATGGAAAAGCTGGAAATGCTAGGAAGGCCACGGCAAAGGATGGTTTCTTGATGGTTTTGGGGTTGTGATGCATGTGAATGGCAGCTAGGGGAGGGAATATATGCATGTGGTGGCTGAATGATGAAGAGAAGTTGCTGAAAATCTAAGGGGAAGGCACGGCATTAGGGAGAATGGTGCTGAAAATGCATGTGAATGCATGCTGGAATTGGGAGTGAAAGGCACGACATTGAGTTGGGAAATAAATGATTAAATGTGCATGGCTGGAATGATGAAGAATAAAGGGTGCATGTGGGTTGGAAATGGCTGGAACAAATGATGTATAAGCACGGCACAAAGTGTTTTGTAAAGGGGAAGATGGTGTGTGTAATTGCATGTGTGTGCATGTGGGTGAATGTGAAGGGATTATGCACGGCAAGGTGTGGAGTTCTTTGGTGATGAATGCAATGATGAAGAGTGAATAAAAAATGCATGTAGGGTTAGCTAGGTTGGCTTTGTTTGGGTGCATGTGTGTTAATGGTGGTTTTGCATGTGAATTGATGGATTGTTTTTTATGGAATGGATGGTTCTTTGCATGGCTATAAGGGAGAGAATAAGAGAGAATGGGCTAGGCCCTTTGTTGTATGTCCTAAAGTGCATAAATGGCCTTCAATTTCGTCCATCCTCTTGGCTCCATGGATAAGCTATCCAATCCATGCCCAAAAATGCTCCAAATAGCCTCAAAATGCACTTTCTTGCTCCCTAAGCCCTTAGAACCTAAAAACACACAAAAGAAGCATAAAGGACTAAAATAACTAGAGAAACATAACGTAAATGCACGAGAACAAGCCATTTAAGTCGCATGAATATGCTCCTATCACTTATGGACGAGAGCAAAACATTCTTGTTCAAAAGGATTTTTAGCCAAATGGTTTTTGAGATTTGCATAACTCCTCACTTTGGTCATTGAGATTTGAAATCAATAAAATTGGTCATGAGTTTGTCCATCATCACTCATTTTGGTGTTTCCTTGAAAAATCTCCATTAAATAAGAATAGAATGACCAAAATACGCTTAATTTTTATCAAATCATTTTGGCTTATTGTTTATTAAATTGAGAGCATATGAGCAATTTTGATCATTATTTAACATAATTTTGCACGGAATGACCAAAATGATTGATGATGGACAATTTCAGGAACCAGTTCTATTGATTTCAAATCTTAGGGACCAAAGTGATGTGTTATGCAAATCTCAGAGACTATTTTGGCTAAAAAGCCTTTTTAGAATACTAGCAACAATAATACGAGCTATATTCATGAATGGGCAAAACGCTTCTTCGTAAACCACTCACCTCAATATTGAGAATATCGACAAGACAACCCAACTAGTACTTTCTCAACACATCAAAATCACTAACCCAAAACTCTCTTCCTTCTCTCCTTATACGTATATCACATGCATTGCTCCTTAAGACAACTGATATAGATTTTACCATCTATAAAACAAGGGTTAAACCGTAGAAAATTCTTGTAAGAGAACAAGTTTTTGTAGTATAGAATGGCTCAAGTAAGGTCGATCTTCTCAAGGACTGGTATAAACAATTTATGAGTTTTGGAGTATTTAACTTAGTTAACAATAAGAACTACACTAATTTGACAAAACTAAATCCTACCATACGTGACTTGAACAAATATCTAAAATGAGAATTGGCTTATAGAAATAATGATCCAACTAAACAAAACAGGTAAATGTAGAAGCTCAAGATAATATAAATAATTGAAGAAAATTAGATTGACAAGGGACTAGAGTTCAAACTTTACCAACAACACTCCTAAGTAGCTCTTCCAATTGCTTAAGTAATCGAAAACACACATTCTTTCAAGGTTGGGTTTTTCCTTGTATAGTTTTACTTGTGACATTCAAGCTAAAATGCATACCACAATATGCAATTTATCCATGACATTTGGATTAAATATAAACATGAGTGATTCATTAATCCTGGTGAAAATCCTTTTGGTAAACCATGTAATCCCTAAAAGTATGATATTTACCTTAGGAGAAATTACAATCCTCAATCACTAGAAGCATAACCAATTTTAATGTGATATTTGTTCAAAATTGCTTCCGATGACTTTGCTAAGCATCCTAATGGTGATCAAACATCAAGGCACATAGATAGTTTAATTCATTGAAAATATCAAAGCAAGCATGTAACAACACTTAAGCAATTAAAAGAGAAATCTATGTGATCATGTTGAGGCTCAGGACCTCACTCTAGCAATAGGAAATTAGTTATACATACTTGTCTGAATACATAAGGAATTATCCATGAAGAATCAAAGAAAGAGAACAACCCTTTTTTACAAGAATTCTTCCTGAGTTCTCTAATCTCCTCCTCTGGAAAACAGCCCCCGTCTTTTATTATTATCGCCCTCCTATTTAAATCCCCCTAATGCATACTTAAAAGGGACTCCAATCATCCACACTCCGGATCAGATCAGGAGACACAAAATAAATGTCAATTAAAATTGACTTCTAATTTAAATGGGCAAACAGAAAATGCCCTGCCTCCATATGTTTAGTAGACCAAAAGTCCATAGATTTCAATGAATGAGATTTCCTTAGAAAGCTTGAAACGTCTACTTCAAAAGCTAAGAAGGAGGTTTTCTCAATTTAGGGTTTAATTATGTACTTATCTCTCGTGCAACCTTCAGATATCGAAACTGTCCTGTCAGCACACTAACCTGTCTTCGTTCTTAAACTGGGAACGATTGGCTGGGAATTTTGAGCTGAAAACTTGATATGATCATCTTCAATCTCTAGTGAACCGACTCCAACTGGAATCACCCAAAAACTCCACCGTTTGCATACTTTTCCACCAAACTCGATCATGCTGCTCCTAGAAACACAATACGACAAAAGTATCACAAATACTTAAAACTTCCAACTAAACTAGACAAGAAAAGAAATATAAAAGGGTGAAATATATAGTATAAATATTGGTTCATCACCAACCTACATTTTCTAGTATGAGACGAATAGATAAATGCAAGCCCTACTTATAGTAGAATGGGGCGGTTAAAAGATTATGAGACCGTAGTTTTCAGATCATTGAACCAAAATAGATGAAGTACTGAAGATCAGATCTTCGATCAGAGAATAGTGGATTCAAGAAAGCAGATAGAACCAGATCAAGCCGCAGACCTCGAGTCTAGACGGTCTAATCAACGCGATGAGAATGACTAAAAAATGGAGATTGGATCATCCTTGGTACTATTAGAACAAGTCAATCTAATAAGCACCAGAACGGTAGACAAGGTCAACTTGGTCAAAAATGACCTACTTAGCCCTCAAGGACGTCATAATCCCATCATCATTAGGAGGGAATCTTGGAAATTCCTATTGTCATGGGAATTGATGTATACCACAAGTAATCACTAACCTAATAGAAAGGGAATATCTTCCTAGATTCCTTTTAGTATTCTCTCGAATTTAATATGAATTTCTATCTCATAAGGTAGCATTCTCTCAGATTTAGTATAGATTTCTATCCTCATACGGACTCTCACCACACTGTAAATACACCCCTTGGGGTTCAAGGTAAAGGTATCACATTCTACTCCCTAATCTACTGCTTGAAGCTCTAAACATCTTACTGGCTTGACCATCCAAAAGTCCTTGGCTGTACCTCTCTTATGCCTAGGTTCTTTACAGTATTTTCTCTTTGTCTTGTAAGTGTTCGTTCGGTTGTTTGTATACTAACAGTTATACTAGAATTTGGTTCCAACGGTTATCCTGCGATTTTGCAAATAATCGATGTGAGAAAAGTAATCTTGTATTTCTCATTAATTGAAAGAATAATACAACTGTTGATTATATAAAGTTTCTCAAATAAAGATTAGTAACTAAGTAAGCCTAGCTAATTACACTTAGGACAAGATTAGTTTCACAACGGATAAGAGGATAAGATCAATGACTAAGATATGATAATGATGAGCTGGACTGTAGAGTAGTATCTTTGTTAATACACCCCCTCAAGCTAATCAGTGAAGGACCAAGAGATAGCTTGGACTGTAAGTACTTGAATAGGTGTTTGGAAAGAGCCTTGGTGTGAATATCAGCAAGCTAATATTGACTAGAAACATACTAAACATGCAATAGGTGAGCAAGTACCAATTCACGAATGTAATGGTAGTCAATTTCCACATGCTTAGTACGAGCATGGAAGTTTGGATTTGATGCCAAGGAAATAGTAGACACATTATTACACCACAAAGTAGGAACTTTGTATAAAGGAAATCAAATATCTCTGAAGATTTTGCAAATCTAGGTAATCTCAGCAACATTATGATCTAGAGATCGATATTCTGCCTCAGTAGAAGATCGAGCTATTATTGTTTGTTTCTTGGCACTCCAGCTAATGAGGTTGCTGCCCAAATTAACACAAAATCCACTAGTATATCACTTATCAAAAACACAACCAGCCCAGTCAACATCAAAGAATGCAATAAGGTGCATAAAACTTTTCTTAAACCATAAACCCTGAGTAATGGATCCTTTCAAAAATCTGAGAAGCATTTTAACTGCTTGAAAATGAGAATCTCTGGGACAATGAAGAAATTGACACACTTGATTAACTGAAATGAGATATCATGCATTGTCCAAGTTAAATACTGACGAGCCCTAACAATGGATCTGTATCCATGGGGATTGGATAGTAGAGAACTAATGTGATCAAGTTTATTACTACTAAGATGTGTAGGAGATGGTTTGCAGCCCTCCATCTTGGTCTTGATAAGAAGATCCAAAATATACTTTCCTTGTGAAAGAAATATGCCTTCTAAAGATCGATGTACCTCAAGTTCGAGGAAGTAGTGTGAGGGACCCAAATCCTTAACTGGAAAAAGACCTCCAAGCTTTGAAATAAAATTGTTACAGACTGTTGGATTTGGTCAAGTGACCAAAATATTGTCAACATACACCAAAACAATCACAAGTGAAGGGCAAATGTCACAAAAAGAGAGCAATCAGACAGAGAATTAGAGAAACCAAGAGACACTAAAGCTTTTCATACCAACCCCGATGAGCTTGTTTGAGGCCGTAGAGGGATTTATTAAGTTTGCAGACGAAAGAAACTTTGGAAAATTTCACAAAGCCTGGAGGTTGTTGCATAAAGACTTATTCCTTTAAAGAACCATGAAGAAATGCATTACTAATGTCTAATTGGTTTAAAAGCTAATCAAACTGGACAACAAGAGTTAAAAAGATCCTGATTGTAACTGATTTAGCAACAGGACTGAAGGTTTCTTTAAATTCAACTCTTTCTTGCTGATGAAATCCTTTTGTGACAATCTGAGCTTTATATCGATCAACCGAACCATCAAGTTTCCTTTTGATGTGAAAGACCCACTTACAACCAACAAGGTTCTGATGAGGTGTAGATGGAACCAAAGTCCATGTACCAGTTGCTTGCAAAGCTTAAAATTCTTCTAGCATGGCTTGATTACAATGAGCATGCTTAGATGCTTGCAAGTAAGTAGTTGGAACAAAATGAAGAGTATCAACTGAATGTTTAGTTGTTGCAAAAGCTTTAGGCTTGTAAATTCTAGCTGTTAACCTTGTAACATGGGATAATTATTAGTTCGAACAAAAAGGTGGTGCTGAGCTTTGAATAGGAGCTAAAATCTAAGAGGTAGAGCTGTGATCAAGAGACATATGAATTGGAATAGAGGGTGATGCTGAGCTGTGATCAGTAGGTACTTAAGCTGTAACAGAATGCTAAGCTGATATTAAATTTGAAACTCGAGCTGGCACGGATTTGACTGAGTAAAAGAACGGCATATCAAAAGATGAAGATGACTTATCCATTATCTTTAAGGTTGATCCTGAGCCTGACTGAAATTTTGATTGATGAAAATGGAATTATTCTTCATTGAATTGAACATACCGAGAGATGTAAATTCTTGAAGTAATAACATCCAAACATCAATAACCTTTGTGTTGGAGGCTGTAGCCTAGAAATACATAGAGTGTGCTCTTGCCATCTAATTTAGAAGATATATATGGTTTGAGCCAAGGATAACAACTGCAGCCAAATACTTTTAACTTGGAATAATCTGGAGATTTATGAAACAGTAACTCCCAAGGTGATTTATTAACACCAGAGATTGGAAGTCTATTAATCAAATTGTTGATCCTAAAAACTACCAAAGCCTACGTGGCTCGCATGCCGAGTAACTAATAAGCTAACTACGTTATTCGGTTGAATACGGGGCGTGCCAACTCGTCGGCCGAGCTCAACCGAAGAGTAAAATTTGTTGGTGTTATGTTGAGTGCGTTGTTGACTTCTTTATCTTGCGACTGCGACCGAGGAAGGAACAAATCTCAGCCTTTGGATTCTCGAGCTTGAAGACAAGGCTGCTAGTTATGCGAAGTTCACAAATCGTCGGCGCCGGATTCGGTCACAGTGATTATATTCGTGAGAGTATAAGCACGTCGAATCGGCACCAGACTGTACG
Source organism: Pyrus x bretschneideri (assembly GCF_019419815.1). Classification (NCBI taxonomy): domain Eukaryota; kingdom Viridiplantae; phylum Streptophyta; class Magnoliopsida; order Rosales; family Rosaceae; genus Pyrus; species Pyrus x bretschneideri. The sequence goes on along the minus strand of NW_025999806.1, from coordinate 239,637 downwards.
GACACTAGTATTCAAAGGTGATGTATGTCTTGATGGTGAATGTGGTTCAGCCGTCAGAATGCCGAACTCTGAAGCTCACTTGTGAGTATCCAATCATAAAATCACTCGGCGTTTAATGCGCCAAATGTCGTAACTCGTAACACCTTACTTCGCCGAGAAGGCTAATAAGATGACCTCTACCAACAAGGATTCAGAAACCCTTCTCGACAGAGACTTGGATAGGAAACCAGTCGGCCTCGACGCAGTACTGTTTATCCAAACTGAAGGTGCTCCTTGGTCGGCTGATTCTACGGTAACAGTGATGTTTATCCAAACTGAAGGTGTTCGCCGATTGCCTTCACAACGCTGTTTATCCAAACTGAAGATGTGTCGGAAGGAAAAAGAAAATTAAAAAAAATCTCAAGATGTTTGAGAGGTTTTGCGCTGGGCAGTTGTGTGTTGAATTTTTTTGGGGGCTTCAATTGTTGTATGATGTCTTGTATTTATAGCACCAAATTCTTCTTGAGATTGAGTTAAAATCATATCTGGATTGGGACTTCTTGTTCCGTTCCAACTCTGCTTCGACCAATCCTACCACCATTAGAACTTTGAACTCACCCTTTTTTGAGGCTTTATTCATTGTTGGTCGAGAATCCTAATTGTACTAGGACTTCCTCAACCCCTTTGCTTATCCGAACTACTCCTTTTTGTGATAGGACTTGACCATCCTTACTGAATGGCCCAGGATCACCAGACGGCCCATAGTATTTTTGAAACGGCTTTAGGCCAAGCATAAACCTACACTCAGCCTAACAATATTATTTTGGGCCCACACACAAATACAGAGCTGTAGAGAAAGCTTCTACCCAAAATTGATGAGGAACCTTAGAAGTAGCCAATAAAGTTCTTGTAGTTTCTGTTAAGTGCCTATGTTTCCTCTCTACACATCCATTTTGTTCTAGAGTGTGAGGACAACTGAATTTATGCAAGATGACATGTTGCAGCAGAAAAGAATTAAAGACAGAACTTGTAAATTCACCCCCTGAGTTTGATCTCAAAGTCTTTATTTTATTACCAGGGATATTTTCTACATAACTTTTGAAGGCAACAAAAGTTGAGTACACATCAGACTTGAGTTTTAAAGGAAATAAGCAACTATATTTGGTAAACTTATCCACAAAAAGAACATAGAATCTATAGCCAGTGTACAAGTTCAAGACATTTGGCAACAATAGTAGTACTTGTGGTGAAAAACAGCTTATGGTTCTTACCAATATCACAATCATGACAAAAGAAGTTTACAAATTGCTTTCCAGTGTAAGCAAGTTTATTACTATGTAAAACTTTACGAAAAATGGCAGAAGAAAGATGACCGAGCCTCTTGTGCCAAAGCTGCAGAGAAGCTTTATTACTGACATAGACAGAAAAAGATGAAAATGCAGAGGGCTGCTTGAAATGGATGTATACCATAGCTAATTGGCCTCTAGAAAAACGTCTTCCCCATAGAACGATCCTTGATCTCAGATCCATCAGAATCAATGGTCAATTTACAGTAATTATCCTTTAAGAATTGGTATGCAGACAACAGATTGAATTTCATCTCAAGCACATGAAGAACATTATTCAATCTAAATAGAGCCTCAGGAGTAAAAAGAGTAGATGTACTAGTATGACGAATTTGCATACCTTGACTGTCATCGATGTAGACCTTATCTTCACCAGCATAAGGCACAGGAGAACGAAGAGTAGAGATGTCATTTGGTATACGAAGGGTAGCACTAGAATCAATAAGCCAAGATGAAAGAGAAGACTTAGGAGCAGCATGTGCACACATTGCAACGAGTTTTGCTTGAGGAATCTTGCCAGCAAAGGCGTGATTCACGCGCTCAAAACAATCGATCACTTTATGTTCTTGAGAGTAGCAGATTTGACAAAGAACTCGGCCACAAGAGTTGGTTCTATTGAATCCACCAGAATTGCGATTAGAATTGGAGTAATTGCCTAGATAGTTACCAAAACCATTGGAATTGCCATGGTAGTTGTTAAAGTTAATGTTATTTCCATGATAGTTGTTGCGACTTAATAAACCTTTGCTTCGATTGTTATTATTGCGATAATTATTGGTAAATTGAGCTGCAAAGGCTTGTGGAAAAGATTGTTGTTGTGGCGTTGGAAGAAGAGACGACGAAGAATTCTGATACTGAACGGCAAAAGCTTGAAAAGGCTCAAAAAATGCAATAATCTTTTTCTTACAGCTCATTAAGAAAGGTTGAAGAAATGAGAAGCATGGGAGTCGATGAAGGACTCGTAATCACCAGAGAGACCGTTCAGAGTGATGGCTATGAGATCACGATAAAAAACTAGTGCACCAGCAACCATTGACCCATCTGAGAGACTTTTGATTAGTTTAATGTAGTCAGAAATTGCAAGATCACCTTTCTAAACAACATGAAGCTGTGATCGGAGTTGATGAATGTGTGTGGCTAAGACACCTCCAAATCATTGCAAAAGTTTCAGTCATAGCTTTCTGGATGATGTTACGCCAACTGTAAATGGAATGATTTCTTTCGAAAGTGTAGAATTCAGCCAAATGAGGATGTTTTGATCCTTTTCATACCATATCTCAAACTCTGGATTTAGATGGTTCAGATCTGTCCATAATTCCGGTGAGGTTGTATCTTCGAAAAATGGAGCGAATAATGCGTTCCAGACAAGATAATTGTCATGCTTAAGCTTCGCAGGCACTATATAACTAATATTCTGAATTATGATCAAAGAAATCGAATGGGCTGAAAAATTAGGGTTCATCAGAGTTGAATTGAGGGCAATAACCTCTGGATTCAGCGATGATGAACTAAAAGACGTCATGATCGTAGAGAAAGATCAAAGAAAGTCGATCCATTAGGGAGGAAAATCAAAGAAATTAAGAGATGATCAAAGATTTTGCAAAAAAAAAAAAATTGCAGGAAGCAAGAATCGAGAGACGGTGAAGCAAGAAGGTGAGAGATACCATGTGAGAAAAGTAATCTTGTATTTCTCATTAATTAAACGAATAATACAACTGTTGTTTATATACAGTTTCACAAATGAAGATTAGTAACTAAGTAAGCCTAGCTAATTACACTTAGGACAAGATTAGTTACACAACAGATTAAAGGTTGTGTAATATCAATGACTAACCTATGATAATGCTGAGCTGGACTGAAGAATAGTATCTTTGTTAATATCATCACCATGAGCAATGACTCGATTGAATTTTCCTTACCCTTCCTCAATCAACCTTAATGGTGGAGCCAACGCATACTTCTAACCATCCTTATGGAACACCGACAAACCCGATAGACTCCCTAGGAGAGAGCAATACAAGATTAACTCCACTATTGAGTCCCTGAAGAAGAGCTTGGTGGAAACACGTTTGGAAGTGTAGTCATCTCTGAAAGAAGTATATAAGAAATTGCTTGAGCTAGAGAAATTTTGTTTAAGGATATACAAAAGACACTTTTTGTAATAGGCTTGGGATACCTAAGCTTTCCAAATAACGAGCATACAGTAACTGAGATCCCTATCGAATTTAACTCTAAGGCAACATAAACAGGTGAGACCCAACAAAGGCGAACAACGTTGGAATAAATCTAACAGGGCATAACTCAACAGTAAGGAACCACATAGGAGCCCTTTGCACGAGCCGGAATCAACTTTAGTTTGGGGAACCTGCCTTTGAAAAGAGAAACGGTGGCTCGAAAAGATGAAGATCGTCTCATGGAGAAAACTAGGAAGCCTCTCAATCCAAGATCCACATCAAGATCTTTAAACAAAAGATGAACCCCCTATCAAATGAAATTGCAGCCATGCCCTTCAAAAGTTTACTCTATCTCAAATGATCTTCTATGAAAAGGATATTGATCTGCACAACCTTGTCATACAAGAACGGGATGTCATGGTGCTCTACATTCATGATGATATTATCATGTGCAAAAAAATTTCCTCAACAATAGAGATTATGCAGTAGTATGCAGAGCTCCTATCTATATCAATCAAGGACTTTAAGATGTTGGCTAATATTTTTAGCAGTAACTTCTCCGTCTGTTGGGTTGTCCGCAAGCGTTGCCTTGTACCACTTAAACCAAGAAAGAGATGAAAATCTAAGAAATTATATCAAGCAATTCTGAACGGAGTTGACTGAAATTAAAGGACCTAACCTCACACCAGGCTCCCATACCAGAGTGCCTTTAGTATAATCTAAGATTAATGACCTAATCACAAGACAACTGTGATGTCTTAGATCCAAGGACTAATTTGCATTATTGCAACAACCAAATTCTTACTGACATGAGTATGTAGCTAGTATACATACATAAAACCTCGAGACTTGATCGCATTCAGTGAACTTAATCTTTATTAAGCACCTATACCTTTGTCTTAGTGACTTTTGCTAATCATTTGAGACTAGTCATGCATCATGTAATACAATTGTGTAAACATAGTTGTGTATCAGTCGTGCAGGATCATAAGATATCCACTCAAATAATCCAATAACAAGAAACAATGTTTAACACTATCTCATAAGTTGCCTCTAACAAGTGTATGTAATCGTTATCTATATATTACCTTAAGGAATCCATGGATTTTGATTGCTTTCAAGGCCTACATCCAACCAGCAAGACAGAAACGAGAACAATTTGCCTCCGATTCAAAACGTCTACCGTCCAACAAAAGGTACCAAGCTAGCCACTTAAAAAATTTAAAAGAATAATAATAATTTTTTTCTCATTGATCATTATCCTTATAATAGAATAACAATTTTTTTTTGCCTCACTGATCATTGTCCATTGAATCACTTACCCATAAACATTGGTTTCACATATCCATCTCCATTATTGTCACCCCCACTCCATTTTTTTTTCTAGTATTTTTTTAATATAAATTGTGTTGTAGGCCTATTTAACTAAGCTATTCTAAGGGAATAGAGAGAGGGGGCCGACGGCAGTGAGAGAGAAGAGAGAGATTTAATTATGAGGTGTGTGTTGTATCACTCCATTGTGCCTTTATTTATAGTTGTAGGATAGGTAAAATCCTTACCCTTTTAGGATTACAACTCTTACTAGGTAATCAACTCCTAATAGGAATATAAGAGATATTCCTAAATTTACTAGGATTTACACAATCACATTCATATTCTAAATATGACTGCAACACTCCCCTTGAGTGTGTAAATACTAAACAAACCATTGCATCAGATCTTCAGCAAATAAGGTAGAATAATTGATGAAGTCGGTGGCACAATGGGTGAACGCGAGTCTCAAATTTAAGAAAGTATGCATTGGTAGTAAAACTCACAAAACCTCGCTATGATAAAACCCAAGGCATGGGGAAAACCCATAGACTAAGGAGAAAAGTGAAGTATGCATAATGTCTAAAACATATGTCAATTAGGACGAAAGTAGTGAACTCAACGGAGTATGATCATCCCAGGATGGGTGCTTCATTAAAACCTCGTTAGGTAGCAAAAACCCAGTGGGAAAAATGCTCCTAATCATAGGAAAATGAGTGCATTAAGATCAAGTGAGTATGCTTTTGGATACTCCCCCTTAGTTAGACATAACTTCTAAATAAGAGAACTACAAGTGATTTAACTCAGATAATTTACGCATACCAATTACTTGGACGAGCTTCCGAAAAGTAGACTTGGGCAATAACTTGGTAAAGAGATCAATCATGTTGTCTAGGAAACAGATTTGCTTTACTTCAATGTTCTATTGTTGCTAGAACTTTGACGCTATGTTCTTGGCATTGTCTCCCTTGATGTATCCCTTCTTTAACTACTGGATACATGTTGTATTGTCTTCAAAGATCGTCGTAGGAAGGTCAATGACAGAAGTAAGACCACTAGTGCTTTGAATATGTTCTATAACTGCTCTCAACCAAAAACACTCACGCGATGCTTCATGCAAGGCGAGAATCTTAACATGGTTCGAAGAAGTTGCAACTAGTGTTTGTTTGGTAGACCTCCAACATATAGCGGTGTCTCCAACGGTAAAGGCATAACTCGTTTGAGAACGTGCCCTATATAGGTTAGACAGATATCTAACATCCGCTTAACCAACAAGGCAAGAATCAATCCGAGAACCAAGAGGGGCGTCAACACTCGAAGATTCACAAGTATAGAACAAGCTCGAATCCGTTGTACCATTGAGGTAACAGAAAATGTCTTTAACACCATTCCAGTGTCAACGTGTGGGTACATTGCTGTATCTAGCCAAAAGATTAATAGCGAATGCGATGTTGGGTTTAGTACATTAAGCCAAGAACAATTAAGCCCCAATTGCACTTAGGTATGAAACTTCGGGTTCCAAAATCTCTTCCTCATCCTCCTTTGGACAGAAAGGATCTCGTTTAGCATCTAGAGTCTGAACGACCATAAGTGTACTAAAAGGCTTCGTTTTATCCTTATTAAAGCGTCGAAACACCTTTTGGATGTAGTTTGATTGATGTATTAGGATTCCATTTGAACAATGCTCGATCTCCAGGCCGAGATAGTATCGAGTTATCCTAAGATCTTTCATCTCAAATTCCGATTTCAAGTGAGTGGCAATTTCCTTAAGCTCTATGGGAGTTCTAATGAGGTTCATGTCGTTGACATTTACTGCAACGATCATAAATCTGGAATGTGACTTCTTTATGAACATGCATGGGCATAATTTGTTGTTCACATAATCCTGACTTGTCAAATATTCACTAGGATAGTTATACCACATTCGCCCGGATTGTTTCAATCCGTAGAGTGATCTCCTCAATCTAATAGAGAGAGTGTTCTGTGGTCTAGAACTATTTGAACCAGTCAATGGAAGTCTTTCTAGAACTTTCATGTATATTTCTGTACCTAGATCCCCATAGAGATACGCGGTTACCATGTCCATAAACTGCATATTTAGTTTTCAAAAACTACCAAACTGATAAAGTAGTGGAACATTATGACGTCTATTACTGGGGAATATGTTTCCTCGTAATCAATCCTAGAGCGTCGAGAGAAGCCTTGTGCTACGAGGCGTGCTTTGTATCATAGTATTTCATTTTTCTCATTACGCTTCCTCACGAAAACCTACTTATAGCCAACAAGCTTCACATGTTGTGAAGTAGGAACTACTGGCCCAAACACTTTACGTTTCACAAGCGAATCGAGTTCAACCTGGATTGCTTGTTTCCAGTTCAACCTGGATTGCTTGTTTCCAGTTTGACCAACTTGTTCTACATCGGCATTTATCAACAGAATGTGGTTCAATGTCATCGCTAAGCATGATGTTAATAGCTACTGTGTACGCAAATGCATCATTAACGATCATCTTATTCTGATTCCAAACCTCATCTAATACTGTGTAATGGACCAAAATCTCATAATTCTTAGGAGGCCGGTTTGTCTCGTCTAAGACATCACCGTAATCTAGAATAACCTCATCCGTTGGAACGGATGAGTAATTGATGGTCGGATTCAAACTAGGGTCACTAGTTGGTGCCGATTTCCTTTTCAGGGGTTGTTAATCCTTTGAACTAAGAAGTCTGCCGCGTTTCAGGGTTAGAGTAGATGATTAGCTAGCCACCAATGTACCAAGCCGTGTGGAAAGTTTGGCCCCCCACCTTCGGGGACGGTCTAGCCTTCCCAGGCGGGATGGTGACATATGCAGGGTACATCTATCATTGCAGATGTATTTTCAGTGAGTATATGTGATCTTGTCACCTTTGCTAGATCAATAAAAGCATTTGACATACTCTGAGCAATGCTTTGAAGATCTATAATTCGACGCACCTCAGTTTCAAATTTGGCAGTGTGGGGATCTAAATGAAACATAGTGGGAGCATACCAAGACAATTCGTGGCATTCTACAGGAACGTTAACATGCTTATCTCCCCCTAACAACAGGATGACTGTTTCATCAAAGTGACAATTTGAAAAATGTGTTGTAAAAAGATCTTCTGTCAAGGGTTCTAAATAGTGAACAATTGATGGTGAATCATAACTGAAATAGATTCTCATTTTTCTTTGAGGACCTATTTTGGTACATAGTGGCGGCGCTATTGGCACATAAACTGCACACCCAAACACCTATAAATGCAAGTCGTCAGGCTCGTATCTAGCAACCAACTATAACGGTGAATGTGGTTAGCTAGCGGTGAGCCTCAAGCAAACCAGCATAGTTACTTGCAATATTGCATAGCCCAAGGTAGATACTGGCAATTTGGTTCACATAACCAAAATCCGAGATATCAATTGAAGGCGCTTTATGAAAGCTTCTACCAGGCCGTTTTGGGTGTGAACATGGGGTACAGAATGTTCCACTTCAGTCCTTACTGACAGACAATAATCATCAATAGTCTATGACGTAAACTCCTTAGCGTTATCCAGTCAAATCAACTTGATTAGATGATTAGGGTAGTGAGCCTTTAGCTTAATAATTTGTGCTAGGAGTTTCATAAATATAGCATTGCACATGGACAATAGGCAAACATGTGACCATCGTGTCGATACATGAACCAATGCCATAAAGTATCTAAATGGTCGACGTGTTAGTTGGATAGGTCCACAAATATCCCCTTGAATCCACTAGACAACATGATACGGGCCTTTCCGTATCCTTCAATCAGGTTGGATGGGCCTGATAGAGTTGTCAAAGCTGCTTTCTTAGGTACAAAGTAAGTAAAATAGTGTCGCTTATGCAATATGGTGTGCGTGGTAGCACTATCAGCCAGACAACTAACTTCCCAACTAAACATATACCTGGCAATAAATTGAATGAATTGGTCACATGCATAAATATAATTCCATTCATTCAATTAATCAATTCGAGAAAATAATATCCATAACATAACAATCCATAATTCAAAAAAAACCAAAGCCAAACAAATTATTCCAAATACTTAGAAAACAATTGTTCAAAATTAAACCATAAACCTAGAAAAATAGGGGGAAGGTTCGGCCACTAGAGGTAAAACACCCTAAAACATGTCTAAAATTTATTCGTCCATAGGAGCTGATACTTTCTGAAAATCCAATATCTCCATTGATGTAGTAGCATCTTCTGGATGATCCACATGTGCAAAGTTAGACTCACGACGGGAATGATATTTTGCAATGGCCTCGGGGGTAGCTCGGCATATGCGTGACCAATTATCCCTTCATGCACAGCGGTAACACATGTCCATTTTAGTGGAAGCCGATTAAATGAGAGACTTTCCCTTGTTCTTGAAGTTTAGGGCTTTAGGGGCTAGGGGTTGCTGTTGCTGAGTCACATTTCCTCCCATTGGTGGGCCTTGACTCTATGGACCTTGGGCCCATGGTGGGGTTTACGGTCCATTTCCACAGCCACGATGATTCTTGCGTCATTTGTGGTTGTTAGAATTGGTCGCATGCGCTTTAGGCGCAGAGTTCGAACCAGTCAGTCAAGCTTGATGATTCTTTATCAAAAATTGGTTCTCTTTTTCAACAAGAAGTAAAATAGAGATTAAATCTGAAAATTTTGTGAACTTCTATGCCTTATATTATTGTTACAAGACAATATTGGTGGCATGGAAGGTAGAATAGGTATTCTCCAAGAGATCTGATTTGGTTAGTTCCACTTTACAGAACTTGAGAAGTGATCGGATTCTACAAACTTCAAAGTTGTATTCATTCACGGACTTCAAATCTTAGAAGCGAAAATGCTGCCAGTCATGTCTTGCTTCAGGCAAGTAGATGTCTTTCTGGTGATCGAAACGATTAGCCAAAGTAAGCCAAAAGGTGTGTGGGTCCTCATCAGCGAGGAACTCGATCTGCAGTGTATCATGGATGTGTCTTCGAATGAAGATCATTGCGTTAGCTTTCTGAGCTTCGTCGATAAGTTTGTCATCGGTAGGTGCCTCGATGGTGGCTCTAATGCCCTTTGCAGTAAGATGGAGCTTCACATCTTGAACCCACTTTAGGTAGTTTCTTCCAGATACTTCCAGAGCGATGAAATCGAGCTTGTTCAAGTTCGACATGTCCCTAAAACAGAGGGCGCAACAAAAATGTGATTAGTCATATGGTGATCCATAAACATATGTCATAGAACATTTAGGTCCTATATACATGCATTGGTTTAATATATACATGAAAGCTACAGGTTTCATGTGGTAAGTTTTGAATGAAAACTTCGGCTTTCAAAGGCACTAAATATGAAACTACAGGTTCAATTTAGTTTTATGAACAATTTGTTTATAAAGGAGATGTTCCTACAAGAAACACAGAATGCAATATGCTGATTTAAGTATAGTGGGTTTGAGTTTCTTTGGGAACTCAAGTGTGAGAGCTTCGAGACTACGAAAGTATGTTAACGGTTCAAAGTATAAAAATAAATTATTGAATCACTAATGTCCAAAAGTAATCTTCTAGTCAATAATTTTGGATTCATTATTAGATTAATGGACTGCAGTTCACTTTTAATTAATTCAATAGATCGGGACCAAATGGGGTCGATCGTGGAAGCAAGAATAATAACATTCGGGTTTAAATTATTTAAAACGCCAAAAATTAGCATTGAATTCAAAAAACCATAGCCCAAAAGGATTTGGGCTTGGGTGTTGTGAGTACGGCAAAGCCCTAGAGGCATATAGGTCTCCAGTTTGGCTACAGAACAGCCCACATGTGGTTGAGAGACTGGGAAGCCCAAAAGCAACAACTGCTGGCATTAGGGTCGAAGGGTGGACATGGGGTAGGCCCAACAAATGTTGACCGTGTGTTGGTCCATGAAGCCCAACTGAAGATGGGTTCGGGTCGGGGCGCAGGACAAAGCTTAGCAACCTAATGCTGCTGATAGTTTGGGCTGAGTAAATTTGGACAGGTCAAAGGAAGGTTGCAGGCTTCCATTTGGATATGGACTGGGCTTTGGGCTCAAGTTAAGTCAACTAGGCTGAATGGTCTGTTGTGTCCATGTGCTTGCAGCAAAGCCCAGAGGGCTGCTACCATGGTCCAGACATCGGAATGACGTCGTCCTGGTGCCGTGCTCGACCCGGCTAGGCTGTAGGCCAATACAGAGGATGATGGTGGCGCCACGGCAGTGATGCAGTGGCTGTGCCTCATAGTTCCCAATATTTTTATTTTTTCAAATTTTCTAGGGTTTGAAAAATCCCTAACATGCTTCTAATTTATTTATATGCTTTGACTCACAATTCCACATAGCAATTTAATTACTTAATGCATGAAACATATATATATATATATATATATATATATATATATTGGCAAATATATGAAACATATACAATATATATATATATATATATCAGAAGGAAAATATAAACATAAGGGTTCATGCATCATGGAGAATATTTTCATGCTTCAAGGTCGTTTCAAATATCTTCCTTTATTTTAAGCGTACCTGATTGACAGAAAACAAATAAGAGCCTTTGAATTTTGTGGAATATAGCCTCCTCCTACGATCCATCAATTCTTCACCTTCTGGCAAGAGGGTGCTGATAACGTGTTGTAGGCCTATTTAACTGAGTTATTCTAAGGGAATATAGAGAGGGGGCCGTCAACAATGAGAGAGAAGAGAGATTTAATTGTGAAGTGTGTATTGTATCATCCCATTGTGCATTTATTTATAGTACTACGATAAGTAAAATTCTTACCCTTATAAGATTACAACTCTTAATAGGTAATCAACTCCTAATAGGAATATAAGAGATATTTCTAGATTTATTAGGATTTACACAAACTGATATATTTATTCTATGATAAGGTTTCAAGTTGCGATTCATTCAAAAACACTTTTTTTTTCTTATTTATTTATTTTTTTTTTTTGTGAATTCTCTGTTGCCCATTGTTGATATCCTTTGGCCACCATATCAAATATTTCGAATGCCTCCCTAGCTGATGTAGATGAGAACGATCCCCTGTTGATGCATTAACATGACTCCTAGATGTAGGATTAAGCCAAGAAAAAAAAAAAAAAAAAAAAAAAAGAAAGGTTTATCTGATATCAGTGTCAATGCAGCATGTGAATATTTCATAGACATCTCTGTATATCTCTCCCATGCTTGGTGAAACTCCTAGTTTGGCTTCTGCAAAAATGTTATAATCTCTCTCTTGTAATTTAACGTCTTGGATGTAGGATAATATTTGTTCAGAAACTTTGTACGCAACTGCTGCCAAGTAGTGATCAAACTATTAACTGGGAGGGTGGATAGCCATATTTTTCACCTTTTTCTTTAGAGTGAACAGAAAAAGACGGAGCTTGATAGCCTCAGCAGAAAAACCTTGATCATAATATTTTGGCATTTCACTAAAAATTATGTAATGTGCATATTGGGATCCTCGTTTAGCAGCCCACAGAAAGCAGGTCAAATTTCAAGCATATGGTGCTTGCTCTCAAAAGCATCACCTTGCTCCTGGTCTGGATACACAATACATCTCAGGAAGTCATTGGCACGGGCCTCTAATGATTCTCTGAGTGGCCGTAAAAATCAGCAAACAGGTACTGCAAAAAAGTTCCATCTTCACGATTGTCACCCCGCTCCTTTTTTCTGTATTTTTTAATATATGATACGGTTTCAAAATTATGGTTCATTAAAAATAATCCATTTATTCTATAATTCCTTCTCCCCTCTAATATAAATTGAAGTAGTAATATTGCTTGTAATAAAATAAAATTATTAATTAAGGTGTAAAAAATCCACTCTTATAAAACTGTACAGAATATAAATACGAAACTGGTAACTCATATGTACAAAGTTAACAATTAATAAAAACATTATAACGACTAGGTGAGAATTTACATACAAACTGAAAAATTAAAGCAAAACAAAATAATAACTGAAATGCTAGAAATATAAATTGAGGCCGGGCATAAGCTTCACTCATCACCTTTTCACTTGATATTGAGTACAATATTTATCAAGATGAAAACTTCAAACAATTTTATCATACTTGTTTTTATTCTGGTTTTCATCACAACTAGTCATGTAAACGCTAAGTGGTTTCATAAAAGAGTAATGGGTGTCCAAATAAACAACCATATACATGACGGGACAAAATTGAAGGTTCACTGTAAAACGGGAGACGATGATTTTGGCCTTCACATTTTGGGAGATAACCAAGAAGTTCATTGGGAACTTTCCCCTACTTTCTGGTATAGCACATTGGTTTACTGCTATGTGCAATGGAGAAACTCACCATGGTACCGTTTTGATGCCATTAGAATGGATGCGGATTGGGGGTGCGATCACTGTTATTATTCCATGGACCCCGACTACAAATTGTGGCTTTGGCATTGGGTAGAAGGAAATCATATATGGACTGAAGTTGCGTTACATCAAGTATAACAGAAAATGAAAAGAAAAATAATCTATGAATGCAATGTAATAATTCCTTGTCTTGACTTTAAATAATGATTGTAAGGGGCTAGTAACCCAGTTTATTAAGAGCATTCTCACTTGCAACTAATGTCTTGAGTTGGATTTCCCCCTCCCCCAATATTATTAGCAAAATAAAACAATTTAAATAAAAAATTTCAATCTGTTTTAGTTTAATAAGTATTTAGAATACGATAATTTTAAATTTTCAACATCATTAATGTGAGTCAAACTTTAAAACTATTACTTACAATTGGAAAACCATATTAGATATATGGTAAAGTCTACTCAATCTTCAAAGAGCAGGACTCTGTTTGTTTGGTAGAAAATTATCAAATTCCATCCGTATTACTTCGTGTTGGGATTTACTTTTCTCATTCCGCATCTTTTCCAAGATGAGATATGCTCTATGAAATGCGCGCCTACTCAGTGTTCCCAGAATGCAGTTCATGCGATGATGGGGTTCTCAAACTTGAGCAAGTTCATTGATCTTGGCTTATCCATACATGAGTTTTGGTACTTCTTCGAAATTGACCATAAGGAAGGCGTAGGGTAGCTGAGGTCTCGCCATAGGCTATTTGATGCTTCCTACAAAGGTGATCACGAGTGGGCGAGAAATACCTTGGAGGTGGCTGGGGAGTGGGAGTCTGACTCATCTCCTAAGCTGCGTGTCCCGATTGCCTTTATCAGTGGTAAGTGAACTGCTTAATTCTTAGCCTGCTTGAATTTTTGTTAAGCTGCTTCATTAATTCAGTTTACTGATTGTCCTTTTTACTTTGTGTAGATTTAGAATTTGGCTCAACTCCAAGAACTTCGGCGTATATGAAGAAAGTGCACATTGCCTTGGGCATTCCTGCTAAGTACAATGAGTGGCCTGGCTACTCATTCGTCTTTGTCGAGAGAAAGGTGGGCTACTTCTGAAGGAAGAGATAAAGTGAATAAAGGATGAGGCGTTTGCTCGTCCGATCATTGCTGTAGAGCTCCAATGAGGGTGGAAAGAAGAGATCTTCCTCACTTACTTGTGAACTTTCGGCCAAGAAGAAACTAAGGACTTCTTCTGCTACTCATAAGGGCTCATCTGCCGCTGAGAAGCTTGTTATCGATCTGACTTCTCCTAAGGGACGAAAAAGACCGTTGAGTCAAAGTCTGTGAAACCTGCTGCTCCAAAGGTAGGCATGACCATTGCTAAAAGGATTGCCCAGTGAAAAGGTTCGGTGGTGCCCCTGGTGTCTGGTTTATGTTGAAACGCGCGTCGGGAACTAATTCCAGTTTGGTTTCTGAGAAGCTTGCCACCTTGAAGAGCGAGAAGGTAGATTCTATTGCTAAAATGACACTTGGGTCTTTTCCTTATTCTGTTGTGACTAATTCATCTGTTGAGAAAATGAAGTCTGTTCACACAGGCAGTTATGAGAGATCCACTGAGTTTGAGGCCAAGGAGTTTCCTAAGGTTTGTACACTATTGAAGGCCGACCTGCTTGAGGACGTTGATTTATGTGCCAAATTCATTGACAGTGTTGGGAAAGTTTTCGTCTGCTCAGACTCTTTTGTGAAACGTATTGCCTACTCGAAAAGGTTCTCTTTGCTTGCTACAATGCATATGACTTTGATCCTGGCAGCTAAGTCTATACGCGTTGTTCAGGATGTTGTCAAGTGTGCTAAGAAGGCCGAAGTGCCGTTAACGGCTGAGCTTTGCCTAGCTGCCAAAAAGATTGAGAAGCTCGAATCTGAACTTATGGTTTTGAAGGGGTCTGATGTCTCTGCCCCCACTTATGTGTAGCTTTAAACCGCTCATCAGGAAGTCATCCACTTGAAAACTAAGCTTAGTGCGACTCAAGCGATGTTGGAAACTGTAGAGAAAGAAGTTCGTCGTGTTTCACTGGTGGTCAATGACCTTGAGCATTTCAATTCGAAAATTGTGATCTGCTTGATTTGCCAAGGACGAGGAGCTTGTCTTCATGCATGTTGAAGCATCTCATCTCAAGGATGTTGCCAATAAGCTTGAGTCCAAGGAAATGGATCTTCAAGGTGCGCTGTCTGCTAGCAAGAACCTGAAAAAGGAGATGGGTAAGCTGCAGGATGCTTACACTGGGCTTGTTGAAGAGAATGTGCAGCTGAAGAATGAGAAAGTCAGTCATAAAGTGGCACTTGCTTCTTGTCAGGCCGATTTCTACAAGCATGGCTATGTAGACCATCTTCAGGGTAGGCCGCCAGATTATGAGTTTTCCGAGAAGGACTTCCAGACTTTATCCATTTCTATAGTTGTTTTGCTTGACTTCTTGTTCAAGGTTACCGTTGGTGGAGCTGCTAAGGGTCAAGCAAACCAGGTAGGCGCAGCTGAGGATGAGTTGATGGAAGCTTTGGCTACTGAGAGTAATATGGCTACTGAAAGTGTGGCAGTCGAGGGACCAGTGGTTGTATAAGCTGCCAATGAGTAGTCTTTTTGTTTAGACTTAGAAATTCTTTTCCTTTTCGTTATCCTTTATTTGGACTTTGTTGGCCTTCGAGCCAGTTTTTCAATTTGGTACAAATTTAATAAACAATTTTCCTTGTTTTGCTTCATCCTTTTATTTCGCCATGTCTTTTACAAAACATTAATGTAGGATGGGCGGCTGGGTGAGCTATTTCAATGAAGCAATTAATCCCACGTCGTCACTTAGGTTTTAGTTTTGGCTTCAAGGCTCAAGGAGCTTTACCTGCAAGAGGAAAAAATGCAAGATTTCTAACTTATAAAGCCAGCAGCCAAACTCGTTGCCTCCGTAGAAAGCAGGCGAGTTTGTGTAGCTATTATAGTTGCGAATCTCGACTTCGACGGCTTCACGAGCCTTAGCCCTCTCGGGGCATATTGCTAAATTTCTAACTTATAGAGCCGGCAGCCAGACACTTGCTTCTCGTAGAAACCAGAGGAAATCTCTGTAGCTACTATAGTCATATATTTCGACTTTAGCGGCTGCATGAGCCTTGGTCCTTCTAGGGCGTGTTGTGAAATTTTTAACTTATAGAGTTGATGGCCGGACACTTGCTTCTGGTAGAAATCAATGGAAATCCGTATAGCTGTTATTGCCGTACATCTTGGCTTTAGCGGCTACACAAGCCTTGGCCTTCCAAGGGCTTATTGCAAAATTTTTAACAATTTGTAACTTATGAAGCTGACGGCTAGACATTTCCTTCTTGTAGAAATCAGAGGAAATTCATGTAGCTGCTATAGTCGTACATCTCGACTTTAGCAGCTGCACAAACCTTGGTGTGTTGCGAAAATTTTAACTTATAAAGCCGACAACCGGACACCTGCTTCTCATAAAAAGTAGAGGAAATCCGCATGGCTGCTATAGTTGTATATTTCAGCTTTAGCTCCTACAAAATTTAAACTGTACACAATCAGCCAAAAACATTACTTTTAAATAAGTAGATAGGTCTGCATAGTCATACTAGGTATAAGCCTCGGCTTACAAATTGCTTAGGGTTTCCTTCCTGCTGGATGTCGGTCGGGAGTCTTACTTACAAAAGCAGACGACCCACGTTACCACTTTAGGCATCATCCTTAACTCTCAGAGGTGTTTTAAGCTTACGGTGTAGGCAGAATCGCTCTTCAGATGCCACATCCTTCCGAGTTGTAACTTGATTCCACAGGTTGCTTAACTAGTATTGCAACACTTTAGAGCCGAGTTACGTTCATGAAGACTTGCACGCCGAGGACGGACCATCTAGTCACACGAATTCTTTCATGGGTAGGGATTTTGCAGTTAACGTCTCTTCCAGTTAGGGACCCAGGCTTCCGCGGAATTGAATCATTTAGTCGACTATGTCTTTTTAAGAAAAAGTCTATTGTGGCCAATTCTGGGAGCAGTCTGACACATGTACTCGTTGCATTCAGGGGAAACTAAGCAGTCGTAAAACCCATCCAAGTCTGGATATCCCAGATTAGTTTACTCTCTCCTGATAGGAGAGCATACACCATGTATGCAAGGGTAAAGACGTCTTTTGCTATCATAAGGGTAGTCAATTTGTTTATGTATTCAGCCTAGGTCTATGGGCAGTAATAGCATAACAACTGATAGTCATCGGCATGCAAGGTCTTGTTCGTCGAGCTGCTTATGTCTTTGAACTTTATTTATCTTGAACAGGGTCCAAGGAATGGTAAGAGGTCACACGTAGTACTTTCTTAGGTTGTAGGCATTCCACTACTTTTTGATTTCTTTATCGCTCATAGTGATGAAGGTATAGCTGCCATTTTCGCCTACTCGACTAATTTTGTATGAACCTTCCCAGATAGGAGTCATCTTTTTGGAGCCTTCTCAGCGGACGGTTATGAAGGCTTTTCTGAGGACTAAGTCTCCTAGCTGGAAGTACTGGATCTTCGTCCTCTTATTGTAGCTGAAGAAGATCTGATGCTGATAAGCCGTAATGCAGGTGATAACCTTTTTGTGCTCTTTATCAGCCAAGTCTAAGTTTGTGGCCATCTCCTTCTTGTTCTACTCAAAATTTGGCAGTATAGTGCTAATGCTTGGCACCATGACGTTGGGAGGAATGATCGCTTCAAAGCCATATGCCAAAGAGAATAGAGTTTTGTCGGTTACTCGTCTCTTGGTGGTACAATATGCCACAGAACACTAGGGAGCTCGTCTGGCCACTTGCCCTTCTTGTCTAATAAGGACTTCTTAAGGCAATTGAGAATCATCTTGTTGGATTTCTTGGCCTACCTGTTGCCCTGCGAATACCGGGGCATAGACATGTGCTGCTTGATGCCATATTTTTTGAAGAACTTCAACAAGTCTTTGTCCATAAACTGCAGACCATTGTCTGTGACGATGAAGTTAGGGATACCGATGTGGCAGATGATGTTCTTCCATATGAAGCGCTTTATGTCCGTCTAGTTAGTTGTAGTCATGGGTTAGGCTTCGACCCATTTTGTGAAGTAGTCAGTCACTATGATCATCATGTCTCTGCCCCCCAGTTGAGGCGGTATTGGTCATACCAGGTCAATCGCTCACTGCATGAATGGCCAAAGGCTCGTCTGCAGATAGAGTTCACTGGTAAGTAATGCTGGCATAGACTTGAAGAGCTGGCAGCTGTCGCACTTTTGTACATACTCTTTGGCGTCTTGATACATAGTTGGCCAGTAATAGCTAATATTAAGAGTTTTTTACTTCAAGGAGCGGCCTCCAGAGAGGTTACCACAAACGCCTTCATGGATTGAGCTAAGAATCTTCAGGTCGTTGGGATCCGATAGGCAGCAGAGATGTGGTCCTGAGAAGGATATATGAACGAGCATGCTGTTCCACATGTAATAACGTGCTGCTCGAGCATTAAACAGTCCAGGGTAGTGAGAACTAGGCCTGCTCCTGATCCCTGGTAGTTAGATGATTTGTTAACATGCAAGCGCCAGAAGTCTTCCGCAGATGGGCCTTCTGCGGCTACGGTGTGCTCGGTTACCTCTGGGTGTTTATAGGCTGAGTTGTTGCGTTCGTCTGAATGTCTGCCAATTTTCGTGCCTTTAACATCGTGTCTCTAGATTGTGAGGTATATCGTATCATGACTATGACTGCGTACGTCTGAAGGTACTGTTTGAGCTTCCAGGTTGCAACAACTAGCGCTAAAATCAAAGCCTTGATTTTCAAGTATCTAGTTTCAGCATCGAGGAGAGCCTTTGAATTGTGGAATACAGGTGGTCGGGCCCCCAACTTTTGTCGTATGCTTCAGATACTGCCATATAGATGCACAGATCCTCCGCTACTTCCAACTTGGACAGTAGAGGAGGTGATGTCAGGTACTTTTTCAAGTCCTATAATGTTTTCTTGCACTTCGTTGTTCCATTTGTCTCATTATGCATCTTGAATGCCTTGAAAAAAATTGCATTGGTCGTTAGGTTATGAGAGGAATTGGTTAAGTGCAACTGCTCGTCATGTCAGACCTTGGACCTCATTCAGAGCGGTGGGGAACTTCATAACCCAGATCGCTCAAATCTTCTTTGGATCTGCGTTCTGCGTGGTCTGACTGTTGCTTAGGGTCAAGGGAGATGTGTTCAACGTCTTCTTTGGATTGCCATTTTCTTAACCCATCTGCTGTGATTAATATTTGGTGGAGGTAGAATCGTCCTTTTGCACTTCAGCTACTACTGTTGGGGTGAAAGACTTCTTCCTCGACTCTTTGAGAACTTGTATAGTGCATCACCGAGACATGACTTGGTTGTCTTTGATCTTTCTGGCTACTTCTCTCGGGATGCAAAATCAGATATTTTGATACTAAATCAATGGGTGCCTCGTTAAAACCTCGTTAGGTAGCAAAAACCGAGTGGGAAAAATGCTCATAATTGTAGGAAAATGAGTACATTAAGTTCAAGTGAGTCTTTTGGATACTCCCCCTGAGTTAGACATAACTTCCAAATAAAAGAACTACAAGCGATTCAACTCAGATAATTTATACATACCAATTCCTTGGACAAGCTTCTGAAAAGTAGACTTGTGCAATGACTTGGTGAAGAGATCGGCCATGTTGTCCTGGAAACGGATTTGCTTTACTTCAATGTTCTGATGTTGCTATTGCTGATGAGAATAAAAGAACTTTGATGCTATGTGCTTGGCATTGTCTCCCTTGATGTATCCCTTCTTTAACTACTCGATACATGCTGTATTGTTTTCAAAGATCATTGTAGGAAGGTCAACGATAGAAGTAAGACCACTAGTGCTTCGAATATGTTCCATAACTGCTCTCAACCAAAAACACTCATGTGATGCTTCATGCAAGGCAAGAATCTCAGCATGGTTTGAAGAAGTCGCAACTAACGTTTGCTTGGTAGACCTCCAAGATATAGCGATGTCTCCAACGGTAAAAACATAACTCGTTTCAGAGCATGCCCTATGTGGGTCAGACAGATATCCAACATCTGCTTAACCAATAAGGCGAGAATCAATTCGAGAACCAAGGGAGGCATCAACACTCGAAGATTCATGGGTATAGAATAGGTCCAAATCCATCGTACCCTTAAGGTAACAGAAAATGTCTTTAACACCATTCTAGTGCCTTTGTGTGGGCGCATTGCTGTATCTAGCTAAAAAGATTAATAGCGAAGGAAATGTTGGGTTTAGTGTATCGAGCCAAGTACAATAAAGTCCCAATTGCACTTAGGTATGAAACTTTGGGTTCCAAAATCTCTTCCTCATCCTCCTTTGGACGGAAGGGATCTCGATTAGCATCTAGAGTCCGAACTACCATAGGTGTACTAGAAGGCTTCATTTTATCCTCATTAAAGTGTCGTAACACCTTTTGGGTGTAGTTCGATTGATGTACTAGGATTCCATATGAACAATGCTCAATCTCTAGGCCGAGATAGTATCAAGTTGTCCCAAGATCTTTCATCTCAATTTCCGATTTCAAGTGAGTGGCAAAGTGGCAATTTCCTCAAGCTCTGTGGGAATTCCAATGAGGTTCATGTCATCGACAGCAACGATCGTAAATCCGGAATGTGACTTCTTTATGAACATGCATGGGCATAATTTTCTGTTCACATAACCCTAACTTGTCAAATATTGACTCAGATGGTTATACCACATTCGCCTGGATTGTTTCAATCCGTAGAGTGATCTCCTCAATCTAATAGAGAAAGTGTTCTTTGGTGTAGAACTATTTGAACCAGTCAATGGAAGTCCTTTTAGAACTTTCATGTATACTTCTATATCTAAATCCCCACAGGGATACATGGTTTCCACGTCCATAAACTACATATTCAGTTTTTCAGAAACAACCAAACTAATAAGGTAGTGGAACATTATGACATCCAATACGAGGGAATATGTTTCCTTATAATCAATCCCAGGGCGTCGAGAAAAGCCTTGCGCTACGAAAACCTACTTATAGCTAACAGGTTTCACATATGGTGAAGTAGGAACTACTGGCCCAAACACTTTACGTTTCGTAAGTGAATCGAGTTCAACCTAGATTGCTTGTTTCCAGTTTGACCAATTTGTTCTACATCGGCATTCATCAAAGGAAGGTGGCTCAATGTCATCGCTAAGCATGATGTTAGTATCTACTGTGTATGCAAATGCATCTTCAACGATCATCTTATTATGATTCCAAACCTCATCTAATACTATGTAATGGACTGAAATCTCATTATTCTTGGGAGGCCGGTTTGTCTCATCTAAGACATCACCGTAATCTAGAATAACGTCATGTGTTGGGACGGATGAGTAAGCGATGGTCGGATTCAAACTAGGGTCACTAGTTGGTGTCGATTTCCTCTTCAAGGGTTGTGAATCTTTTGAACTAAGAGGTCTTCCATACTTTAGGGTCAGAGTAGATGATTGGCTAGCTGCTAATGTACCGGGCAGCGTGGAAGGTGTGGCCCCCCCACCTTCGAGGACGGTCCAGCCTTCCTAGGCGAGATGGTGACGTTTGCGGGGTACATCTATCCTTACAGGTGCATTTTCAGTGGGTATATGTATCTTGTCACCTTTGCTAGATCAGTAAAAGCATCTGGTATGCTCTGAGCAATGCTCTGAAGATCTATAATTTGACGCATCTCAGTTTGAAACTGGGCAGTGTGGGGATCCAAATGAGACATAGTGGGAGCATACCAAGATAATCCGAAAAATGTGTTGTAAAAGGATCTCTTGTCAAGGGTTCTAAATAACGAATAATTGATGGCAAATCATAACCGACATAGATTCCCATTTTTCTCTAAGGACCCACTTTGGTACATAGTGGTGGCGCTATTGGCACATAAACTGCACAACCAAACACCCATAAATGCTAGATGTCAGGCTCATATCTAGCAACCAACTATAATAATGAATGTGGTTGGGTAGCGGTAGGCCTCAGGCAAACCAGCATAGTTGCGTGCAATATTGCATAGCCCCAGGCAGATACTAGCAATTTGGTTCACATAACCAAAGTCTGAGCTATTAATTGATGGCACTTTATGAAAGCTTCTACCAGGCTGTTTTGGGTGTGAACATGGGGTACAGAATGTTCCTCTTCAATCCTTACTGACATGCAATAATCATCAAAAGTTTGTGACGTAAACTCCCCAGTGTTATCCAGTCAAATCAACTTAATTGGATGATCAAGGTGGTGAACCTTTAGCTTAATAATTTGTTCTAGGAGTTTCGTAAATATGACATTGCACGTGGACAATAGGCAAACATGTGACCATCGTGTTGATGCATCAACTAACACCATAAAGTATCTAAATGGTCCGTATGTTGGTTGGATAGGTCCACAAATATCCCTTTGAATCCACTAAAGAAACTTAGGAAGGTCGTGAATAATCTTTGTAATCAAGGGTTGAGTATTCAACTTCCCTAAAGAACACGCTTTGCATAGCGGGAATCCTTAAGGAGGTAAGTGATGCCCATGAGATGATTTTAGGATACAATGCATCATGTCACGTCTAGGATGTCCTAAACGATCATGCCAAAGCAGCAAAGTGCTTTGGAACTCAGGCATAGGGTCGGCCACATGGTGGGCTTCTATGCCGCGAATGGTTGTGATGTACAACCTACTTAGGAGGCGTTCCAACTTCTCATGAATACACTTCTGACCATATTTGTATGAAGTGATACAAAGAAATTTAGAACCATTATCTTCAATGGTTTCAATATGATATTGAATATCTCTCAAACTCAACAACGTTCTTCCGGAATGTGGACAATAGAGGGCCTATTTAATGGTTAAAATTGTACCATTAGACAACATGATACGGGCCTTTCCGTATCCTTCAATCAGGTTGGATGGGTTTGAGAGAGTTGTCAGAGGTGCTTTCTTAGGTACAAAGTTAGTAAAATAGTGTCGCTCACGCAATATGGTGTGCGTGGTAGCACTATCAGCTAGACAACTAACTTCCCCACTAAACATATACCTAGAAATAAATTGATTGAATTAGTCACATGCATAAATATTATTCCATTCATTCAATTAATCAATTCGAGAAAATAATATCCATAACATAACAATCCATAATTCAAAAAAAACCAAAACCAAACAAATTATTCCAAATACATAGAAAATTGTTCAAAATTATACCATAAACCTAGAAAAATTAGGGGGGGGGGGGGTGGGGGTGGGGGAGAGTTCGGCCACTAGGGGTAAAACACCCTAAAACACGTCTAAAATTTATTCGTCTATAGGAGCTGATGCCTTTTGAAAATCTGATATCTCCATTGATGTAGTAGCATCTTCTGGATGATCTACATATGCAAAGTTAGACTCACAACGGGAATGATACTTGGCAATGGTCTCAAAGGTAGCTCGGCATACGCATGACCAATGATCCCTTGATCCATAGCAGTAACACAAGTCCATTTTAGTGGAAGCCGATTGAACGAGAAATTTTCCCTTGTTCTTGAAGTTTGGGGCCTTAGGGGCAAGGGGTTGCTGTTGCTGGGTCACATTTCCTCCCATGGGTGGGCCTTGACTCTGTGGACCTTGGGCCCGTGGTGGGGTTTGCTACCTATTTCCACGGTAACGATGATTCTTGCGTCGTTTATGGCTGCTAGAATTAGTCACATGCGCTTCAAGCGCGACATTCGAGCCAGTCACTCGAGCTTGATGATTCTTTATCAAAAGTTGGTTTTCCTTTTCAATAAGAAGTAAAACAGAGATTGAATCCGAAAATTTTATGAACTTCTATGCCTTATATTATTGATGCAGGACAATATTGGTAGCATGGAAGGTAGAATAGGTCTTCTCCAAGAGATCTGATTTGGCTAATTCCACTTTACAGAACTTGAGAAGTAATCGGATTCCATAAACTTTAGAGTTGTATTCATTCATGGACTTAAAGTCTTAGAAGCGAAAATGCTGCCAGTCATGTCTTGCTTCAGGCTAGTAGATGTCTTTCTAGTGATCGAAACAGCCAGCCAGAGTAAGCCAAAAGGTGCGTGGGTCCTCCTTAGCGAGGTACTTGGTCTGCAGTGCATCATGGATGTGTCTTCGAATGGAGATCATTGCATTAGCTTTCTGAGCTTTGTCGACAGGTTTGTCATCGGTAGGTGCTTCGAAGGTGGCTCTAATGCCCTTTGTAGTAAAATAGAGCTTCACATCTTGAACCCACCTTAGGTAGTTTCTTCCAGATACTTCCAGAGCAGTGAAATCAAGCATGTTCAAGTTCAACCTGTCCCTAAAACAGAGGGCACAACAAAAACGTGATTAGTCATATGGTGATCCATAAACATATATCGTAGAACATTCAGGTGCTATATACATATATTGGTTTAATTTATGCATGAAAGCTATAGGTTTCGTGTGGTAAGTTTTGAATGAAAACTTCAGGTTTCAAAAGCACTAAATATGAAACTACAGGTTCAATTTAGTTTTATGAACGATTTGTTCATAAAGGAGAGGTTCCTACAAGAAACACAGAATGCAATATGTTGATTTAAGTATAGTGGGTTTGAGTTTCTTCGAGAACTCAAGTGTGAGAGCTTCGGGACTATGAAAGTATGTCAATGGTTCAAAGTATAAAAATAAATTATTGAATCATTAATGTCCAAAAGTGATCTTCAGGTCAATAATTTTGGATTCATTATCAGATTAATAGACTACAGGTCACTTTTAATTAATTCAATAGATCGGGATCAAACGGGGTCGATCGTGGAAGCAAGAATAATAACATTCGGGTTTAAATTATTTAAAATGCCAAAAATTAGCATTGAATTCGAAAAATCATAGCCCAAAAGGATTTGGGCTTGGGTGTCGTGAGTGAGGCAAAGCCCTAGAGGCATATAGGTCTTAAGTTTGGCTACAGAACAGCCCACAAGTGGCTCCAATCCATGAGCTGAGAGACTGCGATGCCCAGCAGCAACAGCTGCTGGCGTTAGGGCCGAAGGGTGGACACGGGGTAGGCCTAACAAAAGCTGACCGTGTGTTGGTCCAAGAAGCCCAACCGAAGCTGGGTTCGAGTCAGGGCGCAGGACAAAGCCCAGCAGCCTAATCTGCTGGCAGTTTGGGCCGAGTACATTTAGACAGGTCAAAGGAAGGTTGCAGGCTTCCATTTGGATGTTGGCTGGGCTTCGGGCCCAAGTTAAGCCAACCATGCTAAATGGCCTGGTGTGTCCGTGTGCTTGCAGCAAAGCCCATAGGGTTGCTACCATGGTCCAAACGTCAGAATGACATCGTCCTAGTGGCGTGCTCGACCCAGCTAGGCTGCAAGCCAGCGCGGAGGATGATGGTGGTGCCACGGCGGTGATGCGGCGACCGTGCCTCATAGTTTCCAATTTGTTTATTTTTTCGAATTTTCTAGGGTTTGAAAAATCCCTATCATGCTTTTAATTTATTTATATGCTTTGACTCACAATTCCACATAGCAATTTAATTACGTAATGCATGAAACATATATATATATATATATTGGCAAATATATGAAACATATACAATATATATCGGAAGAAAAATATAAACATAGGGGTTCATGCATCATGGAGAATATTTTCATGCTTCAAGGTCGTTTCAAATATTTTCCTTTATTTTAAGCGTACCTGATTGGCAGAAAACAAATAAGAGCCTTTGAATTTTGTGGAAGATAGCCTCGTCCTACGATCCGTCAGTTCCTCACCTTCTAGCAAGAGCATGCTAATAACATGTTGTAGGCCTATTTAATTGAGCTATTCTAAGGGAATAGAGAGAGGGGGCCGTCGGCAATGAGAGAGAGAAGAGAGGGGGTGTGTTGTATCACCCCATTGTGCATTTATTTATGGTAGTAGGATAGGTAAAATTATTACCCTTATAGGAATATAAGAGATATTCCTAGATTTGTTAGGATTTACACAATCACATTCCTATTCTAAATATGATTGCAACAAATTGATTCTATGATACGGTTTCAAGTTGTGGTTCATTCAGAAACACTTCTTTCTTTTTTTTTTGTTTTTTTTTTTTTTTTTTTTGTTGTTTTATGAATTCTTTGTTGTCCATTGTTGATATCCTTTGGCCACCATATCAAATATTTCGAATGCCTCCCTAGCTGATGTAGATGAGAACGATCCCCTGCTGATGCATTAACATGACTCCTAGATGTAGGATTAAGCCCAAAAAAAGAAAAGGTCTATCTAAGTATCATTGTCAATGCAGCATGTGGACATTTGATATACATCTCTATAAATCTCTCCCATGCCTGATGAAACTCCTCGTTCGGCTTCTGCAAAAATGTTATAATCTCTCTCTTGTAATTTAACGTTTTGGATGCAAGATAATATTTGTTCAAAAACTTTGTACGCAACTACTACCAAGTAGTGATACTATTAACTGGGAGGGTGGATAGCCATATTTTTCGCCTTTTTCTTTAGAGTGAACGGAAAAAGACGGAGCTTGATAGCCTCAGCGGAAAAATCCTGATCATAATATTTTGGCATTCCACTAAAAATTCTGTAATGCGCATATTGGGATCCTCGTTTCGCAGCCCACAGAAAGCAGGTCAAATTTCTACCATATGGTGCTTGATCTCGAAAGCATCACCTTGTTCCTGGTCCGGATACACAATACATCTCAGGAAGTCATTGGCACGGGCCTCCAATGATTCTCTGAGTGGCCGGCCTGCTAGTGGTAATGCCAAGGCCATAGGTTCCTTGCTGTCCGAAAAAATCAGCAAACAGGTACTGCAGAAAAGTTCCATCTCCATGATTGTCACCCCACTCCCTTTTTCTGTATTTTTTAATATATTATACGGTTTCAAAATTGCGGTTCATTAAAAATAATCTATTTATTCTATAATTCCTTGTCCCCTGTAATATAAGTTGAAGTAGTAATATTACTTGTAATAAAATAAAATTATTAATTAAGGTGTAAAAAATCCACTCTTATAAAACTGTACATAATATAAATACGAAACATATAACTCATAAGTACAAAGTTAACAATTAATAAAAACATTATAACGACTAGGTGAGAATTTACATACAAACTGAAAAATTAAAGCAAAACAAAATAATAACTGAAATGCTACAAAATATAAATTGAGGCCGGGCGTAAGCTTCACTCATCACCTTTTCACTTGATATTGAGTACAATATTTATCAAGATGAAAACTTCAAACAATTTTATCATACTTATTTTTATTTTGGTTTTCATCACAACTAGTCATGTAAATGCTAAGTGGTTTCATAAAAGGGTAATGGGTGTTCAAATAAACAACCATATACATGACGGGACAAAATTGAAGGTTCACTGTAAAACGGGAGACGATGATTTTGGCCTTCACATTTTGGGAGATAACCAAGAAGTTCATTGGGAACTTTCCCCTACTTTCTGGTATAGCACATTGGTTTACTGCTATGTGCAATGGAGAAACTCACCATGGTACCGTTTTGATGCCATTAGAATGGATGCGGATTGGGGGTGCGATCACTGTTATTATTCCATGGACCCCGACTACAAATTGTGGCTTTGGCATTGGGTAGAAGGAAATCATATATGGACTGAAGTTGCGTTACATCAAATATAACAGAAAATAAAAAGAAAAATAATCTATGAATGCAATGCAATAATTCTTTGTCTTGACTTTAAATAATGATTGTAAGGGGCTAGTAACCCAGTTTATTAAGAGCATTCTCACTTGCAACTAATGTCTTGAGTTGGATTTCCCCCTCCCCAAATATTATTAGCAAAATAAAACAATTTAAATAAAAAAATTTCGATCTCTTTTAGTTTAATAAGTATTTAGAATACAATAATATTAAATTTTCAACATCATTAATGTGAGTTAAACTTTAAAACTATCACTTACAATTGGAAAACCATATCAGATATATGGTAAAGTCTACTCAATCTTCAAAGAGTAGGACTCTGTTTGTTTGGTAGAAAATTATAAAATGGGGTTCAGTATGAGAATGTCCTTATGGTGGTTGGTTAAATTTGGAAAGAAAAATAAAATGAAAGAATCAATCAATATTGTAGACACTTGTGGAAACATAAATTAATCACATTAAATAGAAGAAGGACACGTGAACTTTAAGCTCGCTATTATGGTTTTACCTTTGATGTCATGAACAGACTACAAGTAGTTTATGCCTGTCCTAAGAGTACAATACCTTCAAACCACCATGGTGCCCATTAAGCCCATTGTGTCTTACCACTGAGCCATGCCCAACCCAAAGTGGTAGGAAGCCGATATAGGTGTTCAACGCTCCTGTGATTCAACCAACGAGGGAACTTTAGGACTACTCATAAGTTGTTTGCGTAGATTAGTTTGCACCATCACTAGTGTGGTAGCAAAAATCCATCGTCTTCAACCATAGGGTTAGGGTTTGGCCCTACACATGACGGCTTCCTATTAGCCAAGGTGCATCATCTATAAGATGGACGACGAAAGAATATTCCTAAGATATTAATTAGGAGAAAATATCTTGATATAATGGTGGAAGTATCTGTAATTGATTGTGATAGGGATTTCTTACTTGATTGAGTTGATCTTCAATTAGGATGTATTAAAGATAGGATTTAGTAACTAACCTTATCTTTAATAACTTTAACTTTTCCATGCCACGAGTAGGGGAGTTTTGAGCAATTGTCTCAGCTACTTGAACTTTCAGGGATGCTGAGCTACGCGTGAGAGTAGTTGAGGATCCTGCCCATTTAATGAGGGCAATCTTGCTTTTCTTGAGAAAAATTCCATGTGTCTTCTTCTAGATTTTTGGGATATTTCTAGCTCCACAACTAGCAAAACATAGCGGTCTGCCTAGGATGGCCTGCAACCTCTCATTCTAGCTTCTTTCAAGGGTTCAAGTCTGTAAATAGCCAAGTCAAATAGAGAAATCGGTAGTCACCACTTATTACTTAGAATTTCCTCTGTTCAATTTCTCTCAAACTACTTTTCTTAGGCATCAAAGGCCCTTTGGCGAACACGCTCCTAATTTTTGGGTGTTAGCCAATTAGGCTAACCCCAAATGAGTATGAACAATAACAAAGAAATTAAATAGAAAAGTATTGACTTCTTTTGCACAACTTTATTACAGAACTAATGGTGTTTATTATTTTTCATATTTGATTTCGTCATTCTAACCTTGTACGATATTTCCAACAAAAAATTGGTACTTTCATTAAGAGATCTAAATTACACTTGGGATGGGCAAAATATCCCCGGATTACAAAATTGAACACTTACACTTACTTGGGGTGTTGAATTCTGTGGAGCCAAAAATAATCTCAAAAATCCTAGACAGGATTGCCCTTATTAAATGAGCAGGGCATATTTATATTCCCCATGCACAGTTGAGCATTTGTCAACATGCAAGGAGCGGACTACGACTGCTCAAAGCTCGTCTACATGTGGAAATAGTCAAAGGCATTAAATTATCCCTAAATTCTATCATTAATACATTTCTCAATTGAAGACAAACTCTTTCAAGTAAATAATCTCAAACACATTTATTCTGGGATATCTTCACAATTATTCCCAAATATTATTTACACAATACCTTGGGAATATTCTCACTAAATCTAACCGTAAAGGCCGGCCACTCTCCCTATAAATACCCTATTTCTCCACCAAAAATGGGTAAGGTTTTCTATGCACAAAAAAACTTAAACACTCACTATTTTCAAAGAAACTTAGGTATCTGAGATCCTTGGCCGAAACACCCCTAACGCCCCAACCCCCAAGTCACTCATCGTGGGCGCATGATGATTTGTTGTGTGGGATATTATCATCACATGGATGCTTGAAGGAACATAACAGTTCTCTCACTTTCTGTATTACAAATTCTTCTCTATTTTGAGGTCACAACTGATGCTCTTTCGTAAGCCACTAAATTATTCTCCTCTTCTTCCTTGCCTTATGACACACACATTTTTTTTTGTTTTTGTTTTTGTTTTTGTTTTTTTTTTTTTGTACCACTTGAACTAAGAAAGAGATGAAAGTCTAAGAAATTATATCAAGCGATTCCAAACAGAGTTGACTAAAATTGAAGGACCTGACACCAAGCTCTTTGCTACAACATTCAAGAGATGACTATACGCCGAATCGGAGTTGAGCAAAAATTTGGGAAAAAAGTAAGATCACATTACTTTGGGGGAGTGTTTTATAAAATCAGATGACATAACCGTTTGGGATGACGAATACATAAAGAAGATCAAGGAAGCTGATGACCGTTCCTGAACTGACAGAAGCACACGAAAGCGATTGGAGTTTGTAGGGTGAAAAACAAAAAATTACAAACTCCCTTCAAGATGTTTAATCTTAGGTTTGATGTATTCACTTATTTTTCTCAAAACTTTGAGATAGAAGCTTATACCTCTTGAGCACTACCTTGATTTTCATCAAAGTTGATCACCCTAAGGGAGGGCATTCTTCCTTTGCATGTTCCATGTCCACAGTGATGAACACCTTCTGAAGTTTTCAATTACACCTAGCTCTCACATGAGTAGGTTGCTTACGTACTCCATTTCCAACGAAGATTAAACCGCCGTTGTTCATCTTTAGAACTAAGGTGAGGATGGATGATGTGCTAGTGTTGACCCAGAACATTCTAGCACAAAGAAAAGGGGAACATTTTGGTGATGGTGGGGGTGACATGTTGACCCAAAACATTTTGGGAACATTCTAGCATTAAGAAGGCCTTAAACTTCTTGCTATTATAAACTTCTTATTTAAATATGATTGTGTAAATCCTAAATTAGATTTCATTCTAGTTATTCTTCTCTATTAGGACTAGTATTCTTTAGAACAGAATGATTTCTTCTCTCTCTTATTACTATAAATAAAGGTACTGTGTAGGGAAATAACATATCCTCTACACAACCCTGCAAACATTTATGGGATTTTTACATGTTTTTCACTTTTCCTCCACACACCATCACATAAAGGCAAAAATGAGAATTGGGCCATAATTTGGGCCACTAGTGCACTCTAAATCATTATATAACTTGCAACAAGCCCAATAGGCTTGGGCCATTGGACCCAACAACTCCCAAAACTATTTTGAGGCATATTTACTGCATAGAACGATCCTAATAATTAATTAAACAAATTAATTAAAACAAGAAACAAAATAATACTGAAATTATAACTCCCTAAACTATTTTGAGGCGCATTTCTGGCCGAGAATAATTAAAACAAGAAACAAAATAATAACTGAAATACTTGATATATAAATTGAGGCTGAGAACAAGCTTTCATTCACCACCCTTTCATTTGATATTTACAATATTTATAAAAATGAAAGCTTCAAACAATATTATCATACTTATTTTTGTTTTGGATTTCATCACAACTAGTGATGTAAACGCTTTCTTTTATCATACAAGAAGAATGGGTGTCCAAATAAACAACCACATACGTGACGGAACAAGGTTGAAGGTTCACTGTAAATCGGAAGATGATGATTTTGGCCTTCACATTTTGGGAGACGGTGAAGAAGTTCATTGGACATTTGCTCCTAATTTCTTGTATACCACATTGATTTACTGCTATGTGCAATGGAGAAACTCACCATGGTACCATTTTGATGCCCTTAAAATGG
This sequence comes from Pyrus x bretschneideri, assembly GCF_019419815.1. Classification (NCBI taxonomy): domain Eukaryota; kingdom Viridiplantae; phylum Streptophyta; class Magnoliopsida; order Rosales; family Rosaceae; genus Pyrus; species Pyrus x bretschneideri. Next base: position 207,850 of record NW_025999806.1, on the reverse strand, counting down.
ATAGGGATTGGGGGTGCGATCACTGTTATTATTCCATGGACCCTGACTACAAATTGCGTCTTTGGCATTGGGTACAAGGAACTCATGTATGGACTGAAGTTGAGTTACACCAAATATAACGGAAAAAAAAAGAAAACTAATCTATGAACGCAATGCAATAATCATTTGTCTTGACTTTAAATAATGATTGTAAAAGACTTGTAGCTCAGTTAATTAAAAACATTCTTACTTGTAACTAATGTCACAAGTTGGAATTCCCCCTCTCCCAATATTATTTGCAAAATAATACGATTTTAATAACAATTTTGATCTCTTTTAGTTTCATAAGTATTTAGAAAATAAAAGGAAAAAAAAAAATTTCAATCTCTTTTAGTTTAATAAGGGACGCCGTTCCTCACTTTTCCAAAGGGGAAGTGGTTCATAGAATTGGGGATTTTGAACGGAATATGGAGCGTTTTTGTTATGAACGTGATTATCTTGATCATAATTGGTTAGTTTGTTGTAGTGAGCGGCCAGCTGGCATTTGGAGATAGTTGACTCAATATATGTAACCAATTGGGTGGATTCTTCCGTAACAGCCAGTTGAATATTAAAATATAATTTCACAAAAACATTTCCAGCTCTCTCTCTCTCTCTCGTCTTCCTCCTTCCCACCTCCATTAATGTTGCTAAATTACTTGCAAGTTGAGAAACGGAGCTGTGCGCTTGAAACCTATCATTGGTATCACCCTCTTCATCCTGGACTCCCTCTTGTATGACCCGCCATACCCCTACTTCCCGCCTCTCTACCATGGATGCTTGCCTTAAAGCCATCGAAGCCTCTTTGGCGGCTATCCCACAACTCATCCACCTCCACCACCGCTGCCAATTCTTCGTTGTCATCAGTTATGGATACTAAACTAACTGTTTTCTTCAAACAATTCTGCCGTGAGCAATATTTTGTCAGTGGGGGAGAACATCTTTAGATCCGACCTCTCACGTGCCAGATCCGGCAGCTCGAAAACCGATGCTCATTGAGGAGGGTGATCTTCGTCACATCGACACCCTGTGTCCACCACGCCATGACAATTTTGATGGCAGTGGGTTCACTCCACATCCACAGTGGCAAACAGCGTCTAGAATTCCCTCGTTGAAGTGATGGCGAGACCTTTTGGCATGGATTTATAAAGCTGAGCAGCTACGATGCATGGACACGGGAGAAATCCATCGTATCCCGTATTTGACATGCTGAGGATACGGATACGTGAAGGATACGTGTGGATACGCGCCCGATAGGTATCGGAATGAAGATATATGTTTAGGACTGATAAGATACGTGTATTGTATTGTCCAGATACCAGTATCCTACTTTTCGGATACGTTTGAAACTAAAATAGGAGGATAATCAGAAAATAAAAAATAAAAAATAATCACAATAAATCCGCACAGAATCGTGATTGCTCGAAGCTAGCTAATTGAAATCACTCTAAAATCGAAGGATAATTAGAAAAAATAAAATAAAACTCGGATTTACCTCTCGAACCTCATAACATAAATCACTCTTCTTGGGAGACTTTCATGAATCAGACCGTCATCTGCAACCGTTTCGTCGTCTTCATCTGCAACTGCGCCGTCGTCTCCATCTTCTCCGTCTACAAGTGCTCCGTCGTCTCCTTCTTCTCTGTCTGCAACTCCAGGTGAGTGAGTACTGAAAGTTTGAAACTAAAAGCTTAACTGATTATAAAATATGAAGCCATTTGCTTTTCCAAAAGTCGAAACCAATATTATTATATTCATACCACTATCCACAATAATATATTATAACACCCATACCACTACCCACAATAATATATTATAACACCCATACCACTACCCCATAGCCCATTCGAATCTGATGAAGCTTGTTGCTTTTCTGTTTTTAACTTTTTGTATTATTATAATATTCTTCTGATGAAGCTTGTTGCTTTTCTGTTTTTAACTTTTTGTATTATTATAATATTCTTGTATTTTGCATATTATAATATATTATTGTGTAGTAGTATGAATATTTAGATTCTAATAATTTTATGTATATGCTTTCATGATGTGTTTTTTTATGTATATGCTTTCATGATGGATTAACTCTTACTGTTTATAACTTTATATGTTTGTTGATTTAGGAAAATGAATCATCCTGATAATCATGCGAATGATAATACTAATCTGGATGATAATGCTAATCCGGATGAGATTGTTGAAAATTATCACACTCTATTGTGGAAGTATGTCAAAAAGCTCGAAAAAGTGGGAAAGAAAGGAGGAGGAAATACTGAATTTAAATGCAATTATTGTCAGAAAACTTATAAAGGATCCTACCCTAGGGTCAAGTATCATTTGTTAAAAATGGCTAGAAACGGGATCGCGCCTTGCAACAAGGTTACTGATGAAAATCTTGCAGAAATGAAAAAGTTAATTCGAGAGTGTGAATATAAGCTGAAGAGTTTTGCTCTTAAGAATGTGTCTTTGCCCAATACTGGTTCTTTCTGTTATGATCTACCTGAAGTGAATCTTGATCCAAAGAAGAGAAAAGGAACAAGTGGGCCTCTTAGTAAAGCTTTTAACAAGGAAGCTCGAGATCAATGTGATGTCGAGGTTGCAAGGATGTTTTATACAGGTGGCTTATCATTTAACCTTGCAAGAAATCCGCACTATCGAAACTCATATGTTCATGCTTCTACACTTCCAGGGTATGTTCCACCAGGTTACAATGCACTAAGAACCACTCTTCTGCAATAAGAGAAGAGTCACATTGAGCAATGCCTCCAACCAATCAATCGCACATGGAGCACTAAAGGTGTAAGTTTGTGCAGTGATGGGTGGACAGATGCACAAAGGAGACCAGTAATTAATATTATGGCAACTTGTGAAAACGGGCCTATGTTCTTGAGGGCAATTAATTGTGAAGGTGAATATAAAGACAAGCATTGTATTGCCAACTTTCTCACAGAAGCTATCAAAGAAATTGGTCATGAAAATATTGTTCAAGTGATCACTGACAATGCTCCTGTCTGTAAAGCTGCTGGGTTACTTATTGAGGCTCACTATCCCCATATCTTTTGGACACCCTGTGTTGTTCACACTTTTAATCTTGCTTTGAAGAGTATATGCTCTCCGAAACAAACAGATGTTTCGTACGATGACTGCAATTGGATTTCAACTATTGCTAGTGATGTTTGGTCCATAAAAAAAATTATTATGAACCATAGTATGAGATTGTCCATGTTTAATGAACATTGCAAACTAAAGTTGCTCTCCATTGTCGAAACAAGGTTTGTTTTCTCCACTTTTTTTTTTTTTTTTTTTTTCTTATTCAATTATGAGCTATCCTAATTTTAAAATTTTTCAGATTTGCTTCCACACTTGTGATGCTTAGAAGATTTAAGGAAGTAAAGGAAGGTTTACAACAAATGGTGATTAGCCCGAATTGGGCTTTGTACAAAGAAGGTGAAGCAAAAAATATTGGATGAGTACTTTTGGGAGAAGATTGATTATATTCTTTTCTTTACAGCTCCAATATATGAGGTTATTAGAATGGCTGATACAGATAAACCTTGTCTTCACTTGGTGTATGAGTGGTGGGATACTATGATTGAAAAGGTGAAAGCTGCTATCTACAGGAATGAGCACAAGGCATTACATGAAAAAAGCAGCTTTTTTGATGCGGTGTATCGCATTTTATTGGAGTGATGGACTAAAAGTAGCACACCACTTCATTGTTTGGCGCATTCATTAAATCCAAGGTAATGATTTTGCTAATATCCTTATAAACTCTTATAAATTAATCTTTAGCTTTATGATTATATTTTTAAAGTGCTAGTTCTTTTATTTTAGGTATTATAGTTCAGAATGGCTCCAAGAAGACCCTAGGCAGGTTGCTCCACACCGAGATGTTGAGCTTACAACTGAAAGGAAAAAGTGCTTTGAGAGATACTTTTCCAATGAGGAAATTAGAAGAAGTATCAATGTGGAGTATGCCTCTTTCTCTATGTGCTTGAATGACTTTGGACCTATTGATTCTATGAATGATAGGTTTCATTTAGAACCAGTGATGTGGTGGATTGTCCATGGAGCTTCTACACCTAGTCTCCAATCCATAGTGTTGAAGCTACTTGGACAACCTTGTTCCTCCTCTTGTTGTGAAAGAAATTGGAGCACTTATAGTTTTATTCACTCTCTAAGAAGGAACAAGATTACACCACAAAGAGCGGAGGATTTGGTATTTGTGCATAATAATCTTCGTCTTTTATCAAGGAATAGCTCAACCTACAAAGAAGGTATTACTCAATTATGGGATGTTGGAGGAGATGGCTTTGAAAACTTGGGTGAAGAAAGTGTCGGGATGCTTGATATTGCTAACCTTTCACTTGATGAACCATCATTGGAGACTACTTTGATTACTGGAGGAGACATCATGAACGTGGAAGTTGAATGAGACTTTTATTTTTTATTTTTTTATTTTAATTTCGTTTGGATGATCTTTTTACTTTTTCAAGTTTTAAGACTAATTGCTTGTTGGATGAACTATCTTTCTAAATGTTTAGAGTTTATTGAAATAAATTTGAATGCTTATTTTATAATGTTTTAGATATATATATATATATATATTTTTTTTAATTGCCATATCCTTGACGTATCGTGTCCTCATTTTTACAAATTTCACGTATCCCCGTGTCGTATCCCTGTATCCGTGTCCGTGTCCATGCATCATAGTTGAGTAGTATTGTACGTACTACCATACTCCAGAGCAACAGAAGATGGTCTCCGCCTCTTTTCATCTCAAGAATGAGTTCCGTTGGCGAGGAGTTTGGTCCTTCTGAGTTTGAGGACTGCACTGAAGCCTTATTCAAGTTGAGGCAAATATGTACTCTTAAGGATAACATGCTTGAATTTTGTAAACTTGCTAAACGCACTATTGATGTTGAGTATATTCTGTTGAAGATTTGTTTTATTGGTGGATTAAAACGAGAATTGAAGTATGATGTGAAACTGTTGAAACTAAATATTGTTCATGATGCAATCGACATAGCTGTTCAATTCGAGACTAAGCTAACTTTGATCTCAAACCACTTTTCAATAGGCCTGCAGCCGTTGTTAAACCTCGACCAATACATAACACTATCCTACAGATGCCTAGAGTGCCTAATTGTCCTGCAAGAAACAAAGTCCTCAAAAAGTGCAGAGGAAAAAAAAAGGGGTGAATGTTGGTTCTATGAGGAAAAATATGCTAGAGATCACAAGTATGTTCATAAGTAGCTTTTGATGTTAGATGTGTGTGAAGAGGATGAAGTTGTTAAGGAGGATAAGGATACAATTCCAGTAAAGCTGCATAGCATTGCACTTAGTGAGTGCTTCTAATTAGGCCATGGTAGCACCATAATTTCATTGATTCAAGATTAGTTAAGAAGTTAGGCTGGTCACTGCAACCCACAAAACATTTTGAAGTCATGATTGCTGATGAAGGCAAGGTGAAAAGCCAAGGCTGTTATTGGTAGGCTCTTTTAGAAGTGAGAGGGTATAACTACCAAGTAGATTTGTTCTCATTGCCCTTGGGTGGTTGTGATGTGGTTTTGGGAGTACAATAGCTATCTATTGTAAATCTAGTTCTTTGGGACTTCCAACTACTGATTATGAAGTTTAGTGTAGATTCAAAGACACATCCCTCCATCAGTTAGATAAAGAATTCTCTAATTCCAACTTAGAGCTCATGTTGAATTCTCTAGAGGAAGGAAAGGTGGATACCTCTGAGTTAACTTTCTCAACAACTCTCAGATTTAAGGCATTGGTAGGCGACTTTGAAGTAGTATTTGTCATCCCTTCTAAGTTTCCACCTTCCAAAACACATGGTCACAAGATTCCCTTGATTTCTGGCACAAAACCTAAAGAAATTTTTTTGGAAACTAAGTTCATTATGATACATAATGCATGCGCTTAATAATTAAATGACGGAAGCATGCTTTTATGCAGTATAAAACAAAAATTAAACCATGAACTTCAAAGCCTAGTAGTGGTGTGAACAAAGACTCAGCTCTAAACACAAAGAGAGTTAAGAAACTTTAATACCTTTGAAGCAACTGTTTGCTTAGTAAAGGATATTCACCCATGTGAGGGTCTTCATTCCTTTGTCTTTGTGCTCCTTGGCTCCATGGATATGGATGGAGAAACTTTGCTTCTTAGATTTGGATGGAAGAAAAGGATTCTCCAAAAGTTTCCAAAGTTTGAGACCTTTATGTTCTGACACCAAGGATGATGAAGGAAGAAGATGAGTGGCATTTGAAGAGTTTGATGCTAGTGAACTCTCCCAATGTGGCTAGCCTCCTAGAGAGAAAGAGAGAGAAAAACTTCTCTCATCTTTGTCCAAAGAAACCTTAATGAAGGATGGATCTATAAAGATATTTTTATAGTCATTCCAAATGAGTGAGAAACTTGTAATAAGTCTACCAACACCATCCCTCTATGGCTGACCACACATGGTTAATTAGGGTAATTTTTCTCATTTTGTTTTAGTTGTCTCACAACTTAAACCTTATGTGCCTTGTGGACTAAAACCCATTTAGGTCCCGAAACCCAAAACTAACTTAAGGCCTAAAACGAACATTTTGTTCTTGAATAGTTAATCTTTGCCATATACAATTAAACTATTTAATTGTCCTTACTCATCTTCATTTTATCCTTCAATCATTAGTATCAATGCAAATTTTTGCCATCTCTAGCTTTGACGAAAATGTATCTACAAAACTATCAACTCCTTTGATCAAGGACCTAAGCCTCACGCGCCCACAAGGTGTTGGGGGGGGGGGGGAGAAGGCTTAGGCCAATGAATCTTCGATGCCTAAGTTAGTTTCTCTGAGAAGAGTAAAGTGTTTAGGGCTTTTTAGGGTAGCAAAACCATACTGAAATTTGGTAAAATATAGGGAAAGAGTCGACCTTAGTGTTAAGGTTTTGCCCTACACATGGCGGCATCCTATTGGCCAAGGTTATTGGAGAAATATTCTCAAGATATTAAATAGGAAATAATATCTTGATATAATGGAGTAATTATCCTTAATTGAATTAAATAGGGATTACTTATTTGAATGGAGTCAATTTTCAATTAGGAATGTATTAAAGATAGGATTTGGGTAATTAATGCTCATCTTTAATGCTTTGATTTTTACTTGCCAATGGCAGGTGAGCTATGGGCAGTCATATTCACCTGTTGGGACATTTAGGGGTGTGAACTGCACGTGGGCGTATCTGAGGAACCTGCCCATTTATTAAAGGAAATCTTGTCTTTCTTAGGAAAAAATCCACGTGTCGCCTCTAGAATTTTGGGATTATTTTAGGCTCCACAAATGCCCCCACACCTACTGGGTTACACATAGGAAAATGCCAGTAGGTGTAGAAATCCAAAGCTGCATTGGCTTGTAAAGTTTTTTTCCCAATTTGAACTTAATCTCTTTCCTTCATTTGGAGATAGACTTTTTCTAGGAAAAGGAAACCAATTGCCCCCAATACCTATTTAATTTTTCCTTAAGTAAGGGATTAAATAAATTTGGAGGACAATCATCATTCCAACAAGGAAGAAATAAGCCAAAGGAAATTTGTTCCCCCTCCCCTAGCTTTCTTCTTCTCTTGCCATTGCAAAGAGTCGTCTCTCGTTGTTGTTCTTCTTCTCCGTGCCGCACCAAGGTAAGAAAAATTTGAATTTTCTTTTTCTTGATTTTTTGGGAGTCTTGGGACTTGAAAATTGGCTCAGCAAGGGCAGAAGAGGCATGAGTGATGTGGTAGAGATGCCACGAGGCTGCTAGTGGTGCAGCATGGGGTCAGCTCGGCTTAGGTCGAGGTGCTGGTGGCGCGAGCTAGGCTCGCCGCACCACTGGCGTGGGCCAAGTGATGGCTCGACACAGGCTGGGAGTGTAGTGTTGGGCTCGGGCCCGTTGTAACTCAAATGAGAGATTGAGTGGCTTTTTGGTGTTTATGACCTGGGCCAAGAGGCCTAGGCCTGTTTGGGGTGCGCTAAACATGAAAGAATGAAGGGAAAAGAGGCGTAGGCCTCCCCTCGTGTTGGGCCGTGCTATGCGAGAGAGAAGGCTCGGCTGTGAAGCCTAGTGCTTGAGTGTTGGGCTCTGTGGTCCTTTACTTCTTTTTTTTCTTCTTGTAAGCTGCCTTCTAAATATTTTTTCTTCGCACTTTTCGTATGTACTTTGAGGCATCTTCCTCGCAAAAGTGATGAGTATCATCTACCTTTATACCGTCAAGGTGGTTCTTCCGGCAAGATGGGCTTCTTCAAGGCTGCATATGTCAAGATAAATTTCAACGAGTTGTTTCGAGATTTTCTTGAGACGTACAAGCATGCGATTTCGTCAGGGGCTCGCGTCAACAAGATGAAGGATGATAACGACTATGAACAGTGCGGTAAGGGTGCCACTGCTACGAAGAGGGCTATCAAATTCCATCCGTATTACTTCGTGTTGGGATTTACTTTTCCCATTCCGCGTCTTTTTTAGGAAGAGATCTGCTTTATGAAATACGCGACTGCTCAGCGTTCCCCGAAAGCAGTTCATACGATGATGGGGTTTTCAAACTTGAGCAAGTTCTTTGATCTTGGCTTGACCATAAATGAGTTTTAGTACTTCTTCGAAATCGACCACAAGGAAGGCGTAGGGTAGCTGAGGTCTCGCCATAAACTATTTGATACTTCCTGCAAAGGTGATCACGAGTGGGCAAGAGATACCTTGAAGGTGACTGGAGAGTAGGAGTCTGACACATCTCCTGAGTTATATGTCCCGACTGCCTTTATCAGTGGTAAGTGAACTGCTTCATTCCTAGCCTACTTGAATTTTTGTTGAGCTGCTCCATGACTTCAGTTTACTGATTGTCCTTTTTACTTTGTGTAGATTCAGAATTTGGCTCAACTTCAAGAACTTCAGCGTATATGAAGAAAGTGCACATTGCCTTGGGCATTCCTGCTAAGTACCATGAGTGGCGCTGGCTACTTAGTCATCTTTGTCAGGAGAAAGGCAGGCTACCTCCGAAGGAAGAGATAAAGTGAATAAAAGATGAGGCGTTTGCTCATCTGATCACTGCTGTAGAGCCTACTGCTAATGAGGGTGGAAAGAAGAGATCTTCCTCACCTACTTGTGAACTTTCAGCCAAGAAGAAGCCAAATACTTCTTCTATTACTCATAAAGGCTCGTCTACTGCTGAAAAGCTTATCATCTATTTGACCTCTCCCAAGAGACAAAAAAGATCGTTAAGTTAGAGTCTGTGAAACCTGCTCACAACCATTGCTGAAATGATTGCCCAACAAAAAGGTTTGGTGATGCCCTTGGTGTCTAGGTTTAAGTCGAAATGCACGTCGGGAGCTAAGTCCAATTTGGTTCTCGAGAAGCTCGCTGCTTTGAAGAGCGAGAAGGTAGATTTTGCTGCTAAAGTTGTACTTGGGCCTTCTCCTTTTTCTGTTGTGACTAATTCATTTGCTGATAAAAGGAAGTCAGCTCGCATGGGCAGTTATGAGAGATCCACTGAGTCTGAGGCTAGGGAGTTTCCTAAGGTTGTAGGCTGTTGAATGCCGACCTGCTTAAAGATGTTGATTCATGCGCCAAATTCGTTGACAATGTTGGGAAAGTTTTCGTCTGCTCATACTCTTTTGTGAAACGTATTGCCAACTCGATGAGGTCCTCTTTGCTTGCTACAATGCTTAAGACTTTAATCCTGGCAGCTGAGTTTATACGCGTTGTTCAGGATGCTGTCAAGTGTGCTAAGGAGGCCGAAATGCTATTAATGGCTAAGCTTCGCCTGGCTGCCGAAAAGATTAAGAATATCCAATCTGAACTAGCCGTTTTGAAGGGGTCTAATGTCTCTGCCCCCACTTATGTGTAGCTGGAAACCGCTCATCAGGAAGTCGTCCACTTGAAATCTAAGCTTAGTGCGACTTAAGCGATGTTGGAAACTGTAGAGAAAGAAGTCAGTCGTGTTTCACTGGTGGTCAAGGAACTTGAGTATTTCAATTCAGAATTACGATATGCTTGATTTGCCAAGGACGAGGTGCTTGTCTTCATGCATGTTGAAATGTCTCATCTGAAGGAAGTTGCCAGTACGCTTGAGTGCAAGGAATTGGATCTTCAAGCTGCACTATCTGTTAACGAGAACCTGAAAAAGGAGCTGGGTAAGCTGCAGGATGCTCACACTGGGCTTGTTGAGGAGAATGTGCAGCTGAAAAATGAGAAAGTCAGTCACGAAGTGGCACTTGCTTCTTGTCAGGCCGATTTCTACAAGCATGGCTATGTAGACCATCTTCAGGGTAGGCCGTCAGATTATGAGTTTTCCGAGAAGGACTTCGAGACTTTATCCATTTCTCTAATTGATTTGCTTGACTTCTCGTTCAAGGCTGCCTTTGGTGGAGCAGTTAAGGGTTAAGCAGTCCAGGTAGGCATAGCTGAGGATGAGCTGATGAGAGCTTTGGCTGCTAAGAATGGTATGGCTGTTGAAAGTATGGCAGTCGAGGGACCAGTGGTTGCACAGGCTGCCAATGAGTAGTCTTTTTGTTTAGACTTAGGAATTCTTTTCTTTTTCGTTTTGCTTTATTTGAACTTTGTTGACCTTTGAGCCAGTTTATCAATTAGGTAGAAATTTAGTAAATAGTTTTCCTTGCTTTGCTTCATCCTTCTATTTCGCCATGTCTTTTGTAAAACTTTACTGTTGGACGAGCGGCTGGGTGAGCTCCTTCAATCCCACGTCACCACTTAGGTTTTAGTTTTGGCTTCAAGGTTCAAGGAGCTTTAACTGCAAGAGGAAAAAATGCAAGATTTCTAACTTATAAAGCCAGCGGCCAAACTCGTTGCCTCCGTAGAAAGCAGACGAGTTCTTATAGCTATTATAGTTGCGAATCTTGGCTTCGACGGCTTCATGAGCATTAGCCCTCTCGGGGCGTATTGCGAAACTTTGAACTTATAGAACTGGCGACCAAACACTTGCTTCTCGTAGAAAGCAAAAGAAATTCATGTAGCTACTATAGTCGTACATTTCAGCTTTAACGGCTGCATGAGCTTTGGCCCTTTTAGGGAGTATTGTGAAATTTTTAACTTATACAGCCGGTGGCCGGATACTTGCTTCTCGTAGAAAGCAGTGGAAATCCACATAACTGCTATAGTCGTACATCTCATCTTTAGCGGCTGCACGAGCTTTGGCCCTCCAAGGGCATGTTGCGAAATTTTTAACAATTTTTAACTTATAGAGCCGGCGGCTAGACACTTGCTTCTTGTAGAAAGTAAAAGAAATTCGCGTAGCTGTTATAGTCGTACATCTCGGCTTTAGCGGCTGCATGAACCTTGGCTTTCCCGACGTGTGATGCAAAATTTTTAACTTATAAAGTCAATGGCTGGACACCTGCTTCTCATAGAAAGTAGAGGAAATCCACGTGGATGCTATAGTTGTATATTTCAGCTTTAGCTCTTGCAAAACTTAAACCATAGACAGTCGGCCGGAAGCATTACTCTTAAATAAGCAGAGAGGCCTACGTAGTCATACTAGGTATAAGCCTCGACTTACAAATTGCTTAGGGCTGCCTTCCTACTGGATGTCAGTCGGGAGTCTTACTTACAAAAGCAGAGGACCCGCATTACCATTTAAGGCATCATCCCTAGCTCTCGGAGGTGTTTTAGGCTTAAGATATAGGCAAAATAGCTCCTCAGATGCCACATTCTTCCGAGTTGTAACTTGATTCTGCAGGTTGCTTAGCTAGTATTGCAACACTTTAGAGCCTAGTTACGTTCATGAAGACTTGCACGCTGAGGACGGACCATCTAATTATACGAATTCTTTCATGGGCAAGGATCTTGCACTTAACGTCTCTTCCGGTTATGGACCCAGGCTCCCACGCAATTAAATCGTTTAGTCGACTAAGTCGTTTTAAGAAAAAGTCTATTGTGGCCAATTCTGGGAGCAATCCTGCATAGATAAGCGTTGTATTCATGGGGAACTGAGCAGTCGTAAAACCCATCCAAGTTTGGATATCCCAGATTAGTTTACTCTCTCCTGATGGGAGAGCACACACCATGTATGCAAGGGCAGAGGCGTCTTCTACTGTCACAGGGGTGGAGACTTATGGGCAGTAATAGCATAACAACTGATAGTCCTCAGCATGCAAAGTCTTGTTCGTCGAGCTGCTTGTGTCTTCGAACATTAGTTATCTTGAACAGGGTCCAAGGAATGGTAGGAGGTCACATGTAGTACTTTATTAGGTTATAAGCATTCCACTACTTTTCGATCTCTTTGTCATTCATAGTGATGAAGGTGTAGCCGTCATTTCCGCTTACTCGACTAATTTTGTATGAACCTTCCTAGTTAGGAGTCATATTTTTAGAGCCTTCTCGGTGGACGATTATGAAGGCTTTTTTGAGGACTAAGTCTCTTGGCTGGAACTATTGGATCTTCGCCCTCTTGTTGTAACTTAAGGGGATCTGATCTTGATAGGCCGTAGTGCGGGTGATAACCTTTTCGTGCTCTTCCTCTGCCAATTCTAAATTTGTAGCCATCTCCTTCTCGTTCTGCTCAAAATTTGACAATATAATGCTAATGGTTGGCACCATGAAATTGAGAGGAATGATCGCTTCAAAGCCATACACCATACATTAGGGAAAATGGAGTTTTACCGGTTACTCGTCTCTTGGTGGTACGATATGCCCACAGAACACTAGAGAGCTCGTCCTGCCACTTGCCCTTCTTGTCTAAAAGGGACTTCTTAAGGCAGTAGAGGATGGTCTTATTAGACGTCTTGGCCTACCCGTTGCCCTGTGGATACCGAGGTGTGGACATATGTTGCTTGATTCCATATTTTTTGAAGAACTTCGCCAAGTCTTTGTCCACAAATTGCAGACTATTGTTTGTGACGATAAAGTGAGGGATGCCGATGCGACAGATGATGTTCTTCCATATAAAGCTCTTTATATCCGTCTAGGTAGTTGTAGTCATAGGTTTGGCTTCGACCCATTTTGTGAAGTAGTCGGTCGCTATGATCATCATGCCTCTGCCTTCCAGTGGCATGCGGTATTGGTCATACCAGGTTAATCGCCCACTGCATGAATGGCCAAGGGTTCGTCTGCGGATGGAGTTGACTGGTAAGTAATGCGAACACTAGCTTGAAGCGTTGGCAGCTGTCGCACTTTTGTACATACTCTTTGGCGTCTTGATGCATGGTTGGCCAGTAATAGCCAACGTCAAGAGTTTTTTACGCCAGGGAGCATCCTCCAGTGTGGTTTCCACAAACGTCTTCGTGGATTGAGTTAAGAATCTTCAAGTCGTTGGGAGGCGATAAGCAATAGAGATGTGTTCCTAAGAAGGATATATGAACGAGCATGCCGTTCTATATGTAATATCATGCTGCCTTCATATGGATCATCCTAGGCTTCATTCTGTCTACGGGAAGCATTATGTTGACTATGTAATCGATGATGAGATCCTGCCAACTCAGAGTTATGTTGATCTGCGTCACCTCAACTATTGCTTCTTCATTTATGCTCAGCTTCTCTAAGTACTTGACTGGGATGGAGCGTTTGAGCGGATGGTATAAAGTAAAGCCTAAGCCTGCTAGTGCGTCTGCGTGGGAGTTTTCTATTCATGGAACCTGAGTAAGTGTATACGCCTGGAACCTTGCTAGCTGCTCTAGTACCTTCTCGAGGTATCGCATCATCCTTGGATGCTTTGTTGCGATTTGGTTGGTGATCAACTGGGAATCATAATAGATCGCGAGCTTCTTCATCTCTAAGTCTTTCACCATTTGGAGACCTGCTAGTAGTTCTTCATACTCTGCTTTGTTGTTTGATGCCTTGAAGCTTAGAATGATTGCCTACTCGAGCATTGAACCGTTTGGGGTAATGAGAACTAGGCCTGCTCCCGATCCCTAGCAGTTAGATGATTCGTCAACATGCAAGCGCCAGAAGTTTCTTGATGATGGGGCTGGTGCGGCTACGACATGCTCGGCTGCCTCTGGGGTGTTTCTAGGCTGAGTTGTTGCGCTTGTCAGAACGTCCGCCAGTTTTCGTGCCTTTAATGTTGTGTGTTTGGATTGTGAGGTATATCATGTCATGACGATGATTGCGTACATCTAAAGGTACATCTTGAGCTTCCAGGTTGCAATAACTAGTGCTGAAATCAAAGTCTTAATTTTTAAGTATCTGGTTTCAGCATCAATGAGAGCTTTTGAACTGTGGAATACAGGTGGTCGGGCCTCCAACTTTTCTCGTATGAGGGTAAAGCTCATTGCTGCTTCAGATACCGCCATATAGATGCATAGATCTTCCACTACTTCTGACTTAGATAGTAGGAGAGGTGATGTCAGGTACTTCTTCAAGTCTTGTAATGTTTTGTCGCACTTCATCGATCCATTTGTCTCACTATGCATCTTGACTACCTTGAAAAAAGCTTGCAACGGTCATTAGATTGTGAAAGGAATTGGTTGAGTACAACTCCTCGTCAGGTCAGACCTTGGATCTCATTCAAAGCGATGAGGGACTTCATAACCAAGATCGCTCAAATCTTCTTTTGATGTGGGTTGTACGTGGTCTGACTGTTGCTTAGGGTCAAGGGAAATGTATTCGGTGTCTTATTTGGATTTCCATCCTAATTCATCTGCCAAGGCATTGTTGACTTTAACGCCATCTTCTTGACCCATTTGCTGTGATTACTATTTAGTGGAGGTAGAATTGTCTTTATGCATTTCAGCTACTACTGCTGGAGCGAAAGACTTCTTCCTCGACTCCTTGAGAACTTGTATAGTGCATTGTCGAGACATGACCTGGTTGTCTTTGATCTCTCCGACTACTCTTCTCGAGAAGCGAAATTAGATCTTCTGATACTAAATTGATGTCATAGCTCTAATCTTCACTAACCAAGGTCGGCCCAATATCCCATTATAGGAAGATGGGTCATTGACAATCATAAAGGTCTGCGATGAGACAATTGGAGGGCTGGTTACATTGAGCATGATTATACCAATTGTAGTTAAGGTAAGTCTGTTGAATCCGGTCAAGACCTCTGTTTTGTGTTTTATCGTGATTTCCAAGCCCATCTTCAGGATAACTGACAGTTATAGGATATTAACTAAGCTGCTGTTGTCGATTATATTTCCGTCAACGATAGCGTGGGCCAGTTGAGCAGAAATCACCAAGGCGTTGTTGTGGGGAAAGTTTACTTCCTCAGCATTCTGCTCAATGAAGCTGACGATTGGTCTAGGTACGACATCTATGGCTTAAACTTGAAAGACCGATCTCGCTGATAAGCTCATATCTATATATATTTTACATCAAATTCACTTGTCTTTTCTTAGTTAGTTCCTTATATTTTTGAGCTATTTACTTTTTTTTGTGTTTTGTAGGATTTGTCAAGTAAAGAAAAGAAAAATAGCACAAGTGGAATTTTAAGTAACAAATTCGTCAAAACTGCCTGTGCACGTCAGCTGACTTTGGAAGCAAGTTACGGACAGCTCAGAATGAATTAGAGAATGAGCCTTATATGCTTGGCAGGCTACAGATGTCTATTTTCTAGAGCATTTCGTGAATTGTTAATATCATTTTTCTAGAAGAAGTTATGGTCGTTTTAACACTGAAAGGTTCCCAAGAGGCTGAGCAGTTTGTAATTGACAAGAAAGCATTAAAAGCAATAAATCCAACAAAACTAACAGCCAAAACTGATGCTGCCAAGAACAAGCCAGCTAACACCTATTCAAATATCAGAGGAAATGGAAAATTAAGTGAGAGTAATGGGCATAAAGGCTGCTCAAAGAGTTACAATTGTTTTAGCATTTCCTCTCACTTATTGTCATCACTAAATGGCTGTTAGTGGGGTAAGTTTGGAGAAAAAACTGTGCCAGTAGAAAAGAAGAAAAGACCTACAGGTTGCAGCAGCAAAGGGGGAGAAAAAGTGTGAAAAAAAGAAGGAAAGTAAGGAAAAAAGGAAGGATGCTGCGTTGGGGAAGGAAGGAAAGGAAGGAGGAAATCTTGGCATTCTCTTCTCTCGGTTTTATCTTCTTAAACTTATGTCTTTCTTTTGGTTTAATTTGAGAATTATGTGTAAATAATTTTTAGTAGTTAGGGCTGTTTTGAAGTCCCGAATATGATTGCAAGTTTGTTATGACATTTCGTTTGAATTACTTTTACGAATGGATGAAAATTGGTTCACTACTTGTCTCATTGATGAATTCTTTATGTGTTTTCTACAGATGCATACTTAGTAAGCATATATAGGATTCTAATGCTATGAATATGTGTGTGTCTGCCCTTGTCGAATGAGGACCTACATATGTTCTAGAGTAGTACTTGTTAATTGCAATTAACATGTGAATCAATTTCTAGGATAAGTAAGACAACGCTAGTACTTACAATGCCTTGTGATGTTAAATCTATGAACACACCATTCTAGATTGCATGTTAGGGACTAAGTTAAGTTGAAAACGCCATTCTCTTAACATACTACATAAGAAAGAGTAATAGGTTGAGTTCTAACATTGACCCAACTTGAGCATCTTCATCGAAAATGAAAGGAATTTGAATGAAACATAACATGTTTGCATGATTATTTGGTGGTGGATAGCAATTCCCCTAACTCGTTTTTCTTAATTTGTGAACTACTTAAAAATGTGTTTCTGTTCTGTTTTTGTTCGATTTAATTTAAATAGCAAATCAACTCCAAAAATCCCAAAAATTTGTGTGAGTGTAGCTCTGTATGTCTAGTGTCTTCATGTAAAATTTCGTAGACTTTAGATAAGTGTAAGTCAGTCTAATAATTATTTTTCGGTGACTGGTCAGTAGGGACAGCAACACAGTTTTTGTGACATTTTAAGTAGTTAGATAAAACAATCTTCTGCGGAAAAGACCCTTATTTTCATATGCTATAATTGACAAATCTTAGTGTTAATAAGGAAAATCAATAGGACATTTGTGTGCAACTTTGTGGTGTGCCTTTAATCCTATCATTCGCCAATTAGATTTTCCTCTTCTTGGATCTGTTGGTGGCCCCCAGATGCTCGGATTTGGCAAAGATGTTGATTCGCATCTTCTTGGCTAAGGGTTTGGCTTCAACGTCTGCTTTTCGCATTGGCCGAGCAACTGGCCTGTCGACATACTGGTCGCACTTGCCTTCCTACACGAGATTTTCAAAGTATTTGATCCATGTGAATATAGTCATTGGTTGCGTGCCTCAGACCTCATGGGTTGTGGCATCTTGAACCACAGCCTGTCCTTGAGGTCGCGAAAGATCTGCTTGATCAGGATCGAGAACTTGGTATACGTCTTGGGCGCTGAGCCTCCCTTTGTTAGGGATCGGTCTCTGCGTCTGCTTCTTGGCTTGTCCTTGTTATTGAGCGGTTTAGCACCCACCTTCTTCTGAGTTAGCTCTGCGTCTTTGCGCGGCTGCTTAGGCAACTTCTAGGAATCCTTGGCTTTATCCTAGAGAGAGTGCTTTTCTGCCAAAGCATAAGAGTCTGCCAGGGTCAAGTTCTCGCCCATGATTAATTCCTCAAAAAGTAGGTAATCTGCCCCTTCAGGAAGGCTGAGCATGCAATATTGTCATCACATCTGACGATCTTCGCCTTCTTTGCCTTGAACCACTTGACATATGTACAGAGCGGCTCATTCAGGTCCTTCTTCAAGTTGAAGAGATGGTCAGACTTCTTCTTGATCAAGCGAAAGGACAAATATTCCTTAGTGAAAACCAAGGAAAGTTCGTTGAAGTTACGAATTGAACGTGGCGGCAGGGTGTGGAATCAGTCTTGCACCTCACCTTGGAGCGTCGTGGCCAATATTTTGCACATAGGAGCATCATTACTACAGTAAAGGGTCTTGGCGCTTTAGTAGTGCATCAAATGTCTGTCTAAATCTTCATCTCCTTTGAACAAGGTGAAATGTGGCAGGTTGAACATCTGCGATGGCTCTATCTACTCGATCTTGTCTGTAAACGGTGATATGCTCATGTTGACCACGTCTCTACAAAGAACATTGTTAGTAGTATCAATGCACCGGAATCCGCGTAGATACTCTGCTACGAACTTTTGTACTTCTTCCTGGATTTGCACTTAGTGGGGGCAGCAGAGCCTCCATCTGCCCTCAGTGTTGACCTGCTGGTCCATGTTGCTCTTCGGCATGTCCTGCTCGTCTGTGCTGCAGTCGCGGTGCAGGTGGTTCATTCTGTGCTACTCACCGTCGCACTCGATGGAGGCTGCCAATGGAACTTACGCTGGACTGCTCTCGTGCTCTCCTTGGTCTGCCATGTGGCTGCTTACTTCGATGCCTCGCAAGAGGATCTTCTTGTGGGCTTAGCCTCGTGTGGACGCTTCACCTGGAATGTCATGAGTGCTCATCGGAGTATGGACCCAAGTGAGATTGCACCCTACCCTAACGTATGGTTCGTGGCGAGCTAAGCGTCTTTTTCTCGGGACGTCGCTAAAGTGAGTCACGTTTTTCTGCCCTTGTCCTATTTCAAGATACCTCATCTAGGGAACGCTGCGTCTTGATACGTTCAATAAGCTGGTTCACTTATGTGGTCTGCCGTGCAAGGGCACTCGTCAAATTAACGGCCTGCTGGAGCAGTTAGTGCTCGTCATTTGGATTGGAAGAGTTTGGATAATGGGCATCTTCATGTGTCGTGTAAGTGTAGTAGACTGCAAGTACAAAGCTTGAGCTCGAAGCTAGCATTTCTACAGAAAAGTAGGGTGAAAATAACCCTGGATCAATCGCGGGACCAATGGTCAAAATCTGGAACATTGGAGGTGTCTTCGGGTTGGATTGGGCTGCAGCCCAGGTTATCGAAACAGGTAGCAGAGCGGGCCAACCCGGCTAGATAATTGGGCCGTGCGTATGGGCGAGATGGAATAACACGTGGTAGCTGGCCTTGGGCTTACAATACGCATTGGGCCAATGGTAGCTCCTCGCGTTAGGCCTGCACGGGATTGGGCCTTCTTGGCCATTGGGTTGCATCGTCTAGCCTGCTAGCTGTGTGGCTTGGGCTTGGGCCTATTGAGTTGCCTGGCTGGCAGCAGTTAGGTTTGCTGCTGCAGTAGGCTCAACCTCCTTCCTTGGGTCTGCTGTGGCAGCTGCCAAGTTCTAGGTCACCTGCCTGTGGGCCAAGAACTAAACCTGGGCCTCCTACCTAAGGTTTTGAGGGCTAAGGCGTTGCAAGGGCAACGATGCTAATCCTTGGTCTATGGCCTAGTGGCCTTGCCGTGCCTACTAGGTTGCAACAACAATAGTGGTGCGGTTCCGAGGCGGTGAGGCTCTTCCTGCCATCACGTTAAGCATTGAGGATCACTGTTGTGGGGCTATGCCCTCATTTGCACTCTCCGATCCAAATACTTGTATGCATGGGGTTCCATTCGTCATAGTTTCCGAATTTCCTATCATTGTATCATTTCTCCATGGATTGATCAATAAACTTTTCTAGGAAAAATTAATTGATACGACATGTGAAAAATTCAATGTAACAGAAAATTCAAGAAACCAAATGCAATAGGCTTCTTCGAGTATTTGAATCAGCTCTTAATGAAAGCACTAATTTGTCGATGCAAATTTCTGCCATCTCTAGCTTTGACAAAAATGCACTTGCAAAACAATCAAAATCTTTGATCAAGGACCTAAGCTTCAAGCACCCACGAGGTGAGGGGGGGTTAGGCCAATGGATCTCTGATACCTAAGTTAGTTTCTCTGAGAATAGTAAAGTGTTTAGGGCTTTTTAGGGTAGCAAAAGCTTACTGAAATTTGGTAGAATATGGGGTATATTGTGCCGGCTATAGTGTTAGGGTTTTACCCTACACATGGAGGCATCCTATTGGCCAAGGTTTATGGAGAAGTATTCTCAAGATATTAAATAGGAAATAATATCTTGAGATAATGGAGTAATTAATCCTAGTTGAATTAAATAGGGATTACTTACTTGAATGAAGTCAATCTTCAATTGGGAATGTATTAAAGATAGGATTTGGGTAATTAATCCTTATCTTTAATACTTTTGACTTTTTCTTGCCAAGGGCAGGTGAGCTGTGGGCAATCGTATTCAGCTATTGGGATCTTCAGGTGGTGTGAACTGGACGTAGGAGTATCTGATGAGCCTACCCGTTTATTGAGGGCAATCTTGTCTTTCTTGGGCAAAAGTTCACGTGTCGCCTCTAGAATTATTGGGTTTATTTTAGCGAGGCAGTGAGCAATTAAAACTCTTATTAATCAATTGTGAATTGAAACCTACTTTGAATTCTCCCCTTAGTGATTATACATCTTTAGGGATTCCATAAGCCATGGGTGACATCTAGCAATGTGTCATGGCTACCT
Source organism: Pyrus x bretschneideri (assembly GCF_019419815.1). Classification (NCBI taxonomy): domain Eukaryota; kingdom Viridiplantae; phylum Streptophyta; class Magnoliopsida; order Rosales; family Rosaceae; genus Pyrus; species Pyrus x bretschneideri. The sequence continues at coordinate 187,541 of NW_025999806.1, read as the reverse complement.
AAGCTAATCAAAAGAGGTTGGAGAACCTATTCACTTTAGGATTACAAATGCAATACGACATTTCTCTAATACAATGCTCTTGATCACATTGTTTGGTTTGATAATTTATTCATGTCTACTATCCAATGTGTCTCTTTTACTTATATGATTACCTTGAATGTGATTTGAAACGACTTCCTGACTCTCATTCATACTCTGGCCAGAGATTCTTAAACATATGATAAACTATTCTCCCTCAACGGTTTGAAGGTTAGAGATCCCTTCTTGCACATTCACCTGCCTCTATTGCTAAGTGGCTTAACCTCAACTATGCCATAGGCACCTTCTGGCATAGTGCTTTTGACCATAAGACAATTATGATACCTCAAGTAAAATGACTACTTTGCATTATCCCAACCATGAGTTCTTATGTGACATAAGTCTGATAACTCCTTATTGATCGCGTTCAGTTGACTCATTCTCTTTTGAGTACCTACATACTTGTCTTGGTGTTAATCACACCAATAACTCGAGACCAGTCACACCAATAACTCGAGACCACGACCCTTAGAAAGTTTGTCAAGGCCAACTTTTTTTGTCTTTAGAGCCTAGAAATATGCATTTTACTATAAGGGATTATAGTGGTCGATAATTTTTGTTGTTAATCTGGTGATTTTGATAAAGCTTGGGTTCTTGCTAATTAGTTGGCTAAATGAAATTATAAGACTAAGTGCCTCTAGATTAAGTGATTGGTTAAATTATGTTAAAGATAAGTTCGTTTGGATACTGATGCTTGTCAATTTAATTTGGTTTTGATCTGGGCATTAAGCTTTGGTAGAGAGTTATGGATTATTAGGAAATTTCAGATGAGTTCTCCACTTATAAGCATGAGGATTTATCCAAGTATTTGGATTTGGATTAAAAAGGTGAAAAAGTGCTTTGGCCATTTTGATTGTCTGTGCGAAATTGTAGTTATGTTGAAGGTAGTCGGACTTGTGTAACTTTATTGCCTATGGTGCGCATATTTGGTTCCAACAATTAGTGTTTTCAATGAGAATTGAACTCATATTTCCCTGACCAAATCACTCTACCAAATGACTATGTCTACTAAAGACAGTTTTATGAACACTGACGGCAACACGCATGGTGAAAGCAATTAACCCTAAATACATTTGTCACTCTGACAAACAATGCTCCTAATGGCGGAGCTCCCCCTCCATGGACCAGATCTAAGAGACTCTGATGAAGATCAACGCCTCTATTGGTGATCTTCAGAAAACTTTGACGGCTTCTTCAATTGAGAACTATTCAAACTTTATAGATTTTGAAAGGCGCATGATAACACTAAAGAGTGCTCGCGGAGTCACTCCGCAAGCCCAAGTCCCTATCTTTGAACTTGGAAGTTGATTGTATGACACTTGTTCTGATCCCAGCAAAAGTTGCTGACACAAACTAATGCGCAGAAAAACATAATGGCCGGACCGTTAGTCTCATCTCCGCAAGTGAGATCTAGACTCAATGAAATCTTGGTCCCTTGGACACTGCAAGAGCCTCTTATGTGGAGCCTAGACATCTCAACTTCGGTGATTCAAAGCCATTTGAAGACCAAGAGTGGCACAGAACATTGTACCTCAATAACCTTTGGTACGCTTTGAGAGACACTAAGAATCAACTCCCTAGCAGGGTTATTGCCAGGCCATTTTTATTCAACCATCGAATATGCGCTTCCTCCGGTTCAAATACTTTTGTGGATACTCGAATCCATATTACCACATCATGCACTATCCTAATGCTATGGCCTTATATAGAAACAACGATGCTATGATGTGCAAGATGAACTATCAATTTGGATGGGTTCGCCATGAGATGGTTCTCAGATTTTCCACCCTATTCAATTGACAACTTCGAAACCTTCGTCAACATGTTCACGAATACATTTATCATATATTGTGATGTCCACAAGCTTCGTGAGGCTATATTCAGTATGAAGCCTTAATCTAAGAATAAAAGCCTAAGAAATTACCTAAAGCAATTTCACACTGAGTTGGCTGAGGTGGAGAAACCGAATGACAGGCTTGCTACGATGGCTTTCAAGTAGAGCTTTTACATTCATTCTCTTATGTCCTAGACACTGAACAAGAAGAAGTATAATTACGCCACTATAGTTGAATGTTTCGACATGGTCGATGATATATTGTCGCACTTCAGGTCAATCGATGGTGTGATGTGTACCCTAACACCAGAAATATCACCTTTACAATCTCCGCCCTCTACGAGGATGTTCTTGTACCAATTCTTGTTGTGCTGTGGTAAATCAGTGATGTACGTTTCCTGATAGGATTAAAAGCACACCACAAAGTAGCACACAAATGTCCTATTGATTTTCCTTATTAACACTAAGATTTGTCAATTGTAGCATATGAAAATAAGGATCTTTCCCGCAGAAGTTGTTTTATCTAACTACTTAAAATGTCACAAAAACTGTGTTGCTGTCCCTACTGACCAGTCACTGAAAAATAATTATTAAACCGACTACACTTATCTAAAGTCTACGAAATTTTATATGAAGACAATAGACACACAGAGCTACACTCACAATTTTTGGGATTTTTGGAGTTGATTTGCTATTTAAATTAAATCGAACAAAAACAGATTTTTAAGTAGTTCACAAATTAAGAAAAATGAGTTAGGGGAATTGCTATCCACCACCAAATAATCATGCAAACATGTTATGTTTCATTCAAATTCCTTTCATTTTCGGATGAAGATGCTCAAGTTGGCTCAATGTTAGAACTCAACCGATTACTCTTTCTTATGTAGTATGTTAAGAGAATGGCGTTTTCAACTTAACTTAGTCCCTAACATGCAATCTAGAATGGTGTGTTCATTGATTTAACAAGTAGAAATCATTAAGAATGAAAAGAGTTTGAGTCATCACAAGGCATCGTAAGTACTAGCGTTGTCTTACTTATCCTAGAAATTGATTCACATGTTAATCGCAATTAACAAGTACTACTCTAGAACATATGTAGGTCCTCATTCGACAAGGGCAAGCACACACATATTCATAGCATTAGAATCCTAGATATGCTTACTAAGTATGCATCCGTAGAAAACACATAAAGAATTCATCAATGAGACAAGTAGTGAACCAATTTTCATCCATTCATAAAAGTAATTCAAATGAAATGTCATAACAAACTTGCAATCATATTCGGGGCTTCAAAACAGCCCCTAACTACTAAAAATTAGTTACACATAATTCTCAAATTAAACCAAAAGAAAGACATGAGTTTGAGAAGATAAAACCGAAAGAAGAGAATGCCAAGATTTCCTCCTTCCCTTCCTTCCTTCCCCAACGCAGCAGCCTTCTTTTTTCCTTGCTTTTCTTCCTTTTTTTCTATCTTTTTCTTTCACCTTTTTTTTCCACCCTTTGCCGCTGCAACCTGCAGCCCTTTTCTTCTTTCTGCTGCCACAGTTTTTTCACCATAACTCACCCCATTAACAGCCATTTAGTGATGACAATAAGTGAGAGGAAATGCTAAAACAATTGTAACTATTTGGGCAGCCCTTACGCCCATTACTCTCACTTAATTTTCCATTTCCTCTGATATTTGAATAGGTGTTAGCTGGCTTGTCCTTGGCTGCATCAGTTTTAGCTGTTAGTTTTATTGGATTTATTGCTTTCAATGCTTTCTTGCCAGTTACAAACTGCTCAGCCTCTTGGGAACCTTTCAGTGTTAAAACAGCCATAACTTCTTCTAGAAAAATGATATTAACAATCCGTGAAATTCTCAAGAAAATAGACATCCGTAGCTTTCCAAGCATATAAGGCTCATTCTCTAATTCATTTTGAGCTATCTGCAACTGGCTTCCAAAGTCAGCTGACCTGCACTGGCAGTTTTGACGAATTTGTTACTTAAAATTCCACTTGTGTTATTTTTCTTTTCTTTACTTGAAAAATCATACAAAACACAAAAACAAAGTAAATAGCTCAAAAATATAAGGAACTAACTAAGAAAAGACAAGTGGATTTGATATAAAATATATATAAATATGAGCTTATCAAATACCCCCACACTTAGCTTTTGCTAGTCCTCGAGCAAAACAATGAAAACATGAAAAAGTAGCAACATGAAAAACATTAGCTTCCCCCTATGTGACCCTCATAGAATTTCATTCAAGGAAACAAATCATCAAGAACCTTAGCTAGCATCAAACAAGCTAATCCAAGCTCATCTTCCTTATTCAAATGTTAATTACCTTTTAATCATCCTTGAAGTGTAGTGTGTGTAATGGCCATGCTAATGCAATTTCAAGTTTTGTTTTAAAACACCACATGCAAACTAGTGACCTTCTCATGGGACATACACTCAATCACACATATGTTTAGTTTAACGTGTTTCGCTCAAAGAATCAAATGTGAAAGATCTACCATAAGCTTGCATAAAGATCTCATCTCCACAATCATAATTGCAAAACTAAAATCAAGAGGACTTTTATTGGATATAATGAGCCTTAGGGAGAGGGTTATAGAAATGAAAGGATAAGTAAACACAAGTTTCAAGCTACATTGCAAGCAATTCTCTTGTTGAGATTTATAAGAACTCAAGCTCTCCAACCACTCTACTAATACCTCCAATCACACCCCTAAACTTTTTATTTGCTTCGTATACAATTTTTCTTTTTTTTTTTTCTTCTTCTTCTTTTTTTTTTCTTTTTTTTTTCTTTTTTTTTGGAACCAATTTTCGCACATAACTAAATACAAACAAGAAATACCCCCACACTTAATCTTTTGCCAAACTCCTTCAAAGTACTTCACAAACATTTCTCATAAGACAATCTCACATTGCTCACTAGCTAGCTTGGAAAGGGTAAGGAAAAATGTTTAAGGTATAAGGGTAGACATATATGGTGATAAGAAATAAAAGGCTCAACATATACGGCTCAAATTGGCAATCTAATGATATCATTTTTCTCATGCTTATTTGGGCCATGGTGATAAACCTAATGCCTCTATCCTTTTCAAGTTCATGCAATCAATGACAAACATTTCGAAAGATCGTTACACAAGTTCTAGAGATGTAAGTCACATAAGTTCATCACACATGAAAGAATAGGAGTGTATGAAAAATGCACACACTTTCAATAGGCTCAAAAACTCACATAGGTTGTATATGGTCACTATGTTCACATATGAAGCTTTAAATCATGCTATAGTTTCACATCAACAAGGCTATGTGCTTTTGGTTTTTCAAAGATGATTAACCATGTACAAAACTAAAAAGAGAATAAGGAATTTCACACAATACATGCTTACTAAGTTCTTGATCACCGTGGTTCAAATTCAATCCAATTATATCATTGGGTCGGGAAACTAACAAAAATCTAATTCAAAACAATAAAGACTATAAGACTATTTTTGGATTTTCAAATTTTCAGAATTTTCTCTTTTTTTTTTTTGGGTTTTTTTAGAGTTAACAAAACTAATTAAGAAAACAAAAAGAAACAACACGTACACAAATCAAACCAGTTCAAATTTTCAATTTTTTTTTTTAATCCTTACCCCCAAACTTAAACTGGACATTGTCCCCAATGTCAAAAAAACACAATAATGCATAAAATAAAAATAAAATAAAATAGTAAGAAACAAAATAAAGCATTTGGACTGAAAACTTCCCCAATTTGCAGTAAAATCAAATGATGACCCCAAAACTTCAATTCTGCAATAAACTCCAAGGGTGGATATAACCAAATATTCCTACAAAGAAAAGAAATAATTCAGTTTAGCACGCAAGAAAACTCAGGAAAAAAAAAACAAACGAAATTTTGAAAATGACATAAAAAGACAATGAATAGAAATATTGGGTTGCCTCCCAATAAGCGCTTGCTTTTACGTCCGTAGCCGGACGGTACCAAGAGTAATCATTCAAGGGAAGCTAGTTCTTGGAGGGGTACAACCTCCACCTCATGCTCCGCAAAAGACTCGTAATATGGTTTGAGTCTATGTCCATTCACTTTGAACACATTTCTGGTCTTTGCACTTTGGATTTCCACTGCACCATGAGGAAAATATTAGTTATAATAAACGGACCAACCCATCGAGAACGAAGCTTACCTAGAAATAACCGAAGGCGAGAATTAAATAGAAGAACTTTTTGTCCAATGGCAAAGCTCTTCCTTCATATCATCTTGTCATGAAATGCCTTTGATTTCTCCTTGTATATTCACCTAGACTCGTATGCATCAGTTCGGATTTCATCTAACTCATTCAATTGAAGCTTCCTCTGCTGTCCGGCAACACTCATGTCCATGTTGTAGGCCTTGATCGCCCAATAAGCTTTGTGTTCTAATTCTTCTGGAAGATAGCATGGTTTTCCATAAACTAATCAAAATGGGGACATTCCAATAGGAGTCTTATAAGCAGTCCTATAAGCCCACAATGCATCGTTCAAGCACATGCTCCAATCCTTCCTACTAGGACTCACAGTTTTCTCCAAAATTTGCCTCACCTCACGGTTCAATACTTCTGCTTGACCACTAGTTTGCGGATGATAAGGTGTAGACACCTTATGTGTGACATTGTACTTCCTAAGCAACGCTTCAAATGTTCTATTGCAAAAGTGACTCCCTTCATCGCTAATGATTGCTCTAGGTGTCCCAAATCTTGCAACGATGTTAGTCTTAATAAAATCTGAAAAAACTTTTGAATCATTAGTTTTGGTGGCTTTCACTTCCACCCATTTAGAAACATAATCCACAGCCAATAAAATATAAAGAAAACCATTTGAAGATGGAAAAGGTCCCATGAAATCAATGCCCCACACATCAAAGATCTCAACAATCAAAATAAGGGTTTGTGGCATTTGATTTCTTGGGCCTAAGTTACCTGTTCGTTGACAACGATCACATGTTGCACAAAACTCGTACGCATCCTTAAACAAACTAGGCCAATAAAAACCACTCTCTAACACCTTAAGGGTTGTCCTCTTTGCTCCAAAATGGCCGTCACATGCATAAGAATGACAAAAAGTTAGAATAGATTTAAACTCAGATTCAGGGACGCACCTTCTAATCAATTGATCAGGGCAATATTTCCACAAATAAGGATCATCCCACTCGTAGTATTTGGCGGTTTTGACAAGCTTATCTTTCTGAGCATGTGTAAAATCATCCAGAATCTTTTTGGTGACCTTGTAATTGATAATATGTGCATACCAAGGATCAGTAACCTTTAATGAAAACAATTGCTCATCCAAAAAACTCTCATTTAAAGGGATGAAATCTTCCTCTATGTTTGAGTGCACAAGTCTTCTAAGATGATCTGCTACAACATTCTCACTCCCTTTCTTATCCTTGATCTCCAAGTCAAACTCTTGCAGCAGCAGTATCCATCGAATGAGTCGTGGTTTTGCATCTTTTTTTGTGAGTAAATACTTCAAAGCTGCATGGTCAGAAAACACAATAACTTTAGTTCCAATCAGATAAGACCTAAATTTTTCTAAAGCAAATACAACAGCTAGAAGCTCCTTCTCTGTTGTTGAATAATTCAACTGTGCATCATTGAGTGTTCATGATGCATAATAGATGACATGTGGCACTTTGTTGACACGCTGTCCTAGAACTGCACCGACAGCGTAATCTGAAGCATCGCACATTAACTCAAAAGGTAAACTCCAATCTGGTGGCATGATCACAGGAGCCGTGGATAACAACTCCTTAAGTTTGATGAATACTACCACACACTCTTCATTCATATCAAATGTTACATCCTTTTGAAGCAAATGGCACAAGGGTCTTGAAATCATTGAGAAGTCCTTCATAAACCTACGGTAGAAACCTGCATGTCTAAGAAAAGAACGAACCTCCCTGATAGTAGTAGGGAGGGGTAAAGAACTAACAAATTCTACATTAGATTTATCAACTTCAATTCCATTTTCAAATATGATATGCCCTAGAACTAATCCATGCGAAACCATGAAACGACATTTTTCCCAATTTAAGACCAGATTAGTTTCTTGACAACGTTTTAAAACTAGGGACATATTATGTAGACATGTATCAAAAGAATCACCATAAACTGAAAAATCATCCATAAACACTTCAATTATTTTCTCAATCATATCAAAAAAAATACTTACCATACACCTTTGAAATGTGGCGGGGGCGTTGCAAAGCCCAAACGGCATCCTCCGGTATGCAAATGTGCCAAATGGACATGTGAAAGTCGTCTATTCTTGATCCTCCGGAGCAACTGCAATTGATTATATCCAGAATATCCATCAAGAAAGCAATAATGAGAATGACCAGCTAACCTTTCTAACATTTGATCAATGAATGGAACTGGAAAGTGATCCTTGCGTGTGGTGCTATTTATCTTCCGATAGTCTGTACAGACTCTCCAACTATTTTGCACACATGTAGGCACTGGCTCACTAGCTTCATTCTTAACAACTGTGACTCCGGATCGCTTCGGAACTACTTGAACAGGGCTCACCCACTTGCTGTTCGAGATAGGATATATGATGCCAATATCAAGAAGCTTGATAACCTCTTTCTTGACGACCTCCATCATGAGTGGGTTCAAACGGCGTTGAGCTTCCCTTGTAGGTTCTGAACCTTCCTCCAGCAGAATCCTATGCATACATGTAGCTGGATTTATACCTTTGATATCTGCAATGCTCCAAGCTATGGCAGTTTTGTGATCCTTCAGTACCCGGATCAGTTTCTCCCCTTCTTCTGTTGTGAGTTGTGACAATATGATGACCAATAATGTTTCATCCTCTCCCAAAAATGCATACTTCAAATGTTTAGGAATCGGTTTAAGCTCCAATTTGGGTGCCTGAATCACAGAAGGAAGAATTTTTTCGTTAGAAGTAGGAAGAGAAATAAAATAGGAAGAAGACTTACCATGAATTGGTGAAAGAGACTCAAGGGCTGCCACTGTCTGGATTAATTCTTCTTCAATGTGCTCGGAATAATTAAGTTTTTCATGTGTAATGTTATGCACTAACACCTTCTCTAAATTGTCTTGTCCCGTACCTTCATTAAAACAATCCTACACAAAATAGTCAAACGCATCAATAAACAAACAAGATTCAAAATCACTAGGGTACCTTATAGCATTGAAGATTTTGAACTTAACGGTTTCTCCATCAATTTCCATGGTTAAAGTACCATCGTAGACATCAATCTTCGTACGTGCCATTCTAAAGAATGGTCTTCCTAATATAAGAGGAAGTGCAGTAGGCATATGGTCATATTCCATCTCAAGAACAAAAAAGTTAGTGGGAAAAATAAGCTCATTCACTTGCCCAAGTACATCCTCCAATAGGCCTTTGGGATATCTAGTTGAACGATCTGCCAACTAGATTACTACCTTTGTTTCCTTCAAGTCTCCAAGGTTTAGTGATTCATACACTGAATATGGCATCAGATTGATGGATGCCCCCAAATCACACAATGCTCTCCCAAACTCTTTCCCTCCAATTACACATGGAATGGTAAAGCTACCAGCATCCTTCAACTTCGGTGGTAGCTTTCTCTGCAAAACAGCTGATACTTCCTCGCTTAATGCCACAGTTTCTTGATCATTGAATCTTCTCTTGTTCGTACAAAGCTCTTTAAGGAACTTTGCATACTTGGGCACTTGTTTTATGGCATCTAAAAGAGGTAAGTTCACTTGGACTTTTCGGAAAGTATCCAAGATTTCCTTATCAGTTTGCTCTTTCTTAGACTTCATAAACCTACGAGGAAAAGGAATAGGGACACATGAGTTAAATGAATTTTGAACTTCTTTACTTACCTTATCAGAATCCTTTTGTTCAATTTTATATCTTTAGGAGACTTTTCAGTTTCTGTTGAAGCCTTATCTTGCTCAAGATTTTTGGTTTGTTGCTCCCCTTGCTCATTTATATCTGTTATAGTCCTTTTTTGCATCCTTGGCTACTCAGAAACTTCTTTTCCACTCTTTAAAGTCACAACATTCATCTGCTCCGCATTTGGATTCACCACGGTTTGGCTAGGCAACCTTCCTGGTTGATGTTGTTGCCCCATCAAACTTGCTAACTGACTCATTTGACGCTTAAGATTTTCAATTGCTTTGTCTGTTTTCTGTTGATGAGATTGAGTAGAGTTAGCTAAAGAAGCAATTAAATCCTCAAGAGACTTACTTGGAGCTTGTTGTTGTTGAGGCTAAAATGGTGTCTGTGATCTTGCTTGAAAGAAGCTAGGTGGACGGTTATAGTTGTTGGGAACAGATTGTTGTCCGTTGTCTTGATTGTTCCACTTTAAGTGTGGATGATCGCGTCACCCCGCGTTATAGTTATTGGAGTATGGATCATACTTTTGTCTTTGTTGCCCCTGAAACCCTCTAACGCATTAGCTTGCTCAAGACCACCTTGATCCATTAACGAAGGGCACATATCTGTGGCATGTCCCATCATTGAACATACACCGCACACCTGTTTTGGAGCCACCATAACCTGTTGCACAAGATTAGTCATGTTAGCTAATTGTAATTCAATACTAGAGTTAGCACTTACCTCGTTAACTTTCTTAAAAGGTAGCTCATCTTACCCTCCAAATTGTTGTGTGTTGCCAGCAATGTTCTTTAATAATGCCTTAGCATTTGTTGGTGTCTTGTCCATGAATGCTCCTCCACTTGCTGCATCAAGCATTACACGATCAGCACCACACAATCCTTCATAAAAATATTGTATTAAAAGATGCTCTGAAATTTGATGATTAGGACAAGATGCAACCAAATGTGTGAATCGCTCATAGTAATCTCCAAAGGGCTCTCCATGTTGTTGTCGGATTGCACATATGTCTTTCCTTATGCTTGCAGCTTTTGTGGTCGGAAAATATTGCTCCAAGAATGCTTGCTTCACCTGGTTCCATGTGTTCATTGATCCTGGAGGTAAATTGTAAAGCCACTCCTTTGCCTTAGCTTAAATGGGAATGCCCTCAACTTGACTTGCTCCTCATCCACATTGGCTGGTCTCATTCCCGAGCATACCACATGAAACTCGATGAGATGCATGTTGGCATCCTCTGTTGAGAAGCCATGGAACTTAGGCAAGTAGTGAATCATGTCGGACTTAAGCTCAAATCCTCCTTCTGCATTTGGATATGTGATGCACAATGGTTGTTGATCCGTATTTGGCGTTGCTAACTTCCTCAAAGTACGGTTATCAGCCATGCCTTCTTTTGGTTCTTCCTTCTCTTCCGATCTCAAATGTGGTGGAGAAGATGGAGGTAAAGACATTGATGCATGCTTCTGCTTAATTGTTCCTCGAAGCTTTCGAAGTGTTCGTTCAACCTAAGGATTGTAGGAAGCTAGATCAATGCTCTTGGACCTTCAAGTATGCATATACTACGAAGAGTACCTAAAATAAAAACAAAAACAAAAACACTAATTAGACAAGAAAAGAAAACAATAGAAAAATAAGTAATTAGAAATAACAATCCCCGGCGACACGGCGCCAAAAATTTGATAGGATTAAAAGCACACCACAAAGTAGCACACAAATGTCCTATTGATTTTCCTTCTTAACACTAAGATTTGTCAATTTTAGCATATGAAAATAAGGGTCTTTCCCGTAGAAGATTGTTTTATCTAACTACTTAAAATGTCACAAAAACTGTGTTGCTGTCCCTACTGACCAGTCACTGAAAAATAATTATTAGACCAACTTATACTTATCTAAAGTCTACGAAATTTTATATGAAGACACTAGACACACAGAGCTACACTCGCACAAAATTTTTGGGATTTGTGGAGTTGATTTGCTATTTAAATTAAATCGAACAAAAACTGAACAGAAACAGATTTTTAAGTAGTTCACAAATTAAGAAAAACGAGTTAGGGGAATTGCTATCCACCACCAAATAATCATGCAAACATGTTATGTTTCATTCAAATTCCTTTCAATTTTGGATGAAGATGCTCAAGTTGGCTCAATGTTAGAACTCAACCTATTACTCTTTCTTATGTAGTATGTTAAGAGAATGGCGTTTTCAACTTAACTTAGTCCCTAACATGCAATCTAGAATGGTGTGTTGATAGATTTAACAAGTAGAAATCATTAAGAACGAAAAGAGTTTGAGTCATCACAAGGCATCGTAAGTTCTAGCGTTGTCTTACTTATCCTAGAAATTGATTCACATGTTAATCACAATTAACAAGTACTACTCTAGAACATATGTAGTTCCTCATTCGACAAGGGTAGGCACACACATATTCGTAGCATTAGAATCCTAGATATGCTTACTAAGTATGCATCCGTAGAAAACACATAAAGAATTCATCAATGAGACAAGTAGTGAACCAATTTTCATCCATTCATAAAAGTAATTCAAATGAAATGTCATAACAAACTTACAATCATATTCGGGGCTTCAAAACAGCCCCTAACTACTAAAAATTAGTTACACATAATTCTCAAATTAAACCAAAAGAAAGACATGAGTTTGAGAAGATAAAACCGAAAGAAGAGAATGCCAAGATTTCCTCCTTCCTTTCCTTCCTTCCCCAACGCAGCAGCCTTCTTTTTTCCTTGCTTTTCTTCCTTTTTTTCTATCTTTTTCTTTCACCTTTTTTTTCCACCCTTTGCTGCTGCAACCTGCAGCCCTTTTCTTCTTTTTGCTGCCACAGTTTTTTCTCCATAACTCACCCCATTAACAGCCATTTAGTGATGACAATAAGTGAGAGGAAATGCTAAAACAATTGTAACTCTTTGAGCAGCCTTTATGCCCATTACTCTCACTTAATTTTCCATTTCCTCTGATATTTGAATAGGTGTTAGCTGGCTTGTCCTTGGCTGCATCAGTTTTGGCTATTAGTTTTATTGGATTTATTGCTTTCAATGCTTTCTTCTCAGTTACAAACTGCAAAGTCTCTTGGGAACCTTTCAGTGTTAAAACAGCCATAACTTCTTCTAGAAAAATGATTTTAACAATCAGTGAAATGTTCCAGAAAATAGACATCCGTAGCTTTCCAAGAATATAAGGCTCATTCTCTAGTTCATTCTGAGCTGTCCGCAACTTCCTTCCAAAGTCAGCTGACCTGCACAGGCAGTTTTGAAGAATTTGTTACTTAAAATTCCGCTTGTGTTATTTTTCTTTTCTTTACTTGACAAATCATACAAAACACAAAAACAAAGTAAATAGCTCAAAAATATAAGGAACTAACTAAGAAAAGACAAGTGGATTTGATATAAAATATATATATAAATATGAGCTTATCATTTCCCAAAGCAGAGTTCCCCAAACCTAGAAGAAGTGTGCTAGTCCTCATCCTCATTGTGATTGCATTTGAAATTCTTGTAGTCCAAGATCCGCACCATACCACTTGTTTAGAAGTTCAAAACAAGTAATCATCTGATACAACATTAGAGCAAGGTTGTAAAGAGAGAGTTCGTAACTAAACAAGATTTTCTTAAGGAGGCTGGATATGGAAAACTTCAAGCCCAAATCAAGGTACCAAGGATGGATCTTGGTGCACGGGTGTTTAGGTCAAACGAATAAGGCAATGTTGGTAGAATATTCTTGCCAGCCTCCCACGGAATTTTGCATCCATTCAACAAATCCTTACATTGATGGATGAACGTGCTGCAATCTTCTTGACTGCACACCCTGATCATCGGAGATTTGAAATGGATGTTATCGTTGGTGGCTAGAACTAGTTGTGCATTTGATCATGCCATTTCTTCGATCGGAGAATTGAAAACTATTGAAATTTGAAGGTGTATTTTCTATTATGAAGAAACAAAGTACAAAGATAGCTCATATATATGAGCGTGGGAAGAAGAGAAAAACAAGGAACAAAACAAGGAAGAAGAAACAATCTTCCTTCCTTGATTTACGTCTAATCACTTAACAACTAAAGCAAGATCAGCAATCCCTTGAATTAGTGAGAATGACAGCCATACTCAAGTTGTTAGACAGTACCCCATGCACACACCCATGCTACCTACCAACTAGGGTAAATGACAGCACCTCATGCATACACCCATGCTACCTACCAGCTAGGGTAACTGACAGGAAGTAGATCTTTTTCCAATACTCCCCCTCAAGCTGGATCAAACGGGTCGATTGATCCAAGCTTGGACAGAAGGTGATGGAAAGTAGCAAACGGTAATCCTTTTGTGAAGATATCTGCAAGTTGATCATGACTACGAATGAAGTGTGTATCAATCACCTTGGACTACACTTGATTTCGAACATAGTGGTAGTCAACTTCAATGTGTTTAGTTCGCTCATGGAAGACAGGATTTGATGATATGTGCATTACAGCTTGATTATCACAATAGAGAGACATAGGTTGCTGATGAGGAAACCCTAAGTCCAATAACAAATTTTTGAGCCAAATAAGTTCATAAGCAATCAAAGCCATTGCACGACATTCTGCTTCTGCACTAGAGTGTGCAACCACGCTTGGTTTCTTGCTCTTCCAGGTGACTAGGTTAACTCCTACGAAAGTGCAGAAACCAATGATAGACTTGCGATTGAGAGCATTCCCTGCCCAATCTGCATCTGTATATCCTGTGATATAAGTGTGATTATTGTTGCGCATGAGAATCCCTCTACCAATGGAGCCCTTCAGATATCGAAGCACACAATGAACAATCTTTAAGTGATCTATGCTTGGAGCATGCATAAATTGGCTAACAAGACTCACGGCATATGCTATATCAGGGCGAGTGATAGTTAGATAAATGAGTTTGCCGACCAATCTCTGATTATACTCTATATTGGGAATGAGATCACCGTGAGATTGCAGCTTCAAGTTACTATTCAAAGGTGTGCGAGCAGGTTTACAATCTGTCATTTTGGTCTCACGAAGAAGATTAATAACATACTTACGTTGATTTAGAAAACAACCCTTGTGAGAATGTGCCATCTCGATCCCTAGAAAATATTTAAGAATGCCAAGATCTTTGATAGCAAACTTGTGATTGAGATATTGTTTAAGAGCACTAATCTCTGACATATTATCACTTGTCACAATGAGATCATCAACGTAAATAAGCACCATAAGTTTACCCGATGTGCTTGAACGCACAAATAAGGAAGAATCAGCATTGCTCTAACAGAAAACAACTCTTTCTAGAACATGACTGAGCTTGGCATACCATGCACGTAGACTTTGCTTGAGACCATAAATGGATTTATGAAGTTTGCACACCATTTATGGATTGTTTGATTGAGGATGACCTGGAGGCAGTTTCATGAAAACTTCTTCTTCAAGCTCACCATGCAGAAAAGTATTTTTAACATCCATTTGAAAAAGAGGCCATGCATTGTTAATAGCAACAGATAACAGCACCCTCACAGTGTTCATCTTTGCCACAGGAGCAAATGTCTCCTTGTAATCCACTTCATAGGTTTGAATAAATCCTCGAGCAACCAAACAAGCCTTGTTTCTTTCAATTGTGCCATCTGAATGAAACTTGGTCTTGTATCCCAAGGATTTCCCATAGCCTTTTTTCCTTTGGGAAGTTTCACTATAGTCCAAGTGTTGTTTTCATGAAGAGCTTGAAACTCTTCTGCCATAGCAGCTCTCCACTCACTGTGTAGATTAGCTTCTTGAAAGCTTTGTGGTTCACAAGTTTCAGTAATTGCACTAAGGAATGCAGCAAAGGAGGATGAAACTTTGCTGTAATCAATAGCAGAAGTCAAGGGATACCTGGCATTGTAAGTTACATAATCATGTAACTTGGATGGAAGTTTCCTCTCACAAGGAGGATTTCGATAAACTGTGGGCGATTGAGTTGTTGGCAATTGAGCAGTTTCTTGGTTGGAAGGACTACTTGAGGGTTCTGATGAGATAGGCTCTTCAGGGACCATATGTGGAGAATTCTGCAGGTTGCGAGAATCAACCTCATTCAATACCTGGTCCCTTGAAATATCTGTTGTATCCTCTTCACTTGGATATGGTATTGGGAACAAATCAAGCAAATTCTCCCCCTCTCTAGAATAGTCCAGAGGTTGAGTGAAGTAAGGCATAGTTTCTTTAAATTTCACATCTCTTGAAACAACTATTTTCCTAATTGTTGGATTGTAACATTTGTAACCCTTTTGAGTGGATGAATAGCCTAGGAAAACACATTTGGCAGCCCTTGGATCTAGTTTGTCACAATTTGGTGCTTGAATGTGAACGAAGTATGTACATCCAAAAACTCTCAAATAGGATAGATTGATCTGTCTATCTTTCAATACCTCATAAGGTGATTTAAAGTTCAATATCTTGCTAGGTAATCTATTGATGAGATATGCAGTAGTAAGAACACCTTATGACCAAAAATTTTTAGGCACATTCGAGTGAAACATAAGAGCTCTAGTTTTTTCAAGTAGATCTATATTCTTCCTTTCTGCTACCCTGTTTTGTTGAGGTGTTCCAACACAACTAGTTTGATGTAATATACCATGTGTGCTAAGATAATGAGACATGTTATGGGACATATATTCGAAGCCATTATCTGATCATAAGACATGAATGTTTGAAGAAAATTGTGTGTTTACAAGTCTATGAAAATCTTGAAAAACTTTCAGCACTTCACTTTTAAATTTCAAAAGATACAACCAAGTGATACTTGTGAAATCATCTACAAAAGTTACAAAATATTTGTATCTGTCAAATGACTCTAGGACTGGTCCCTAAACATCGGAATGCACGATTTCAAAAGGATTACTAGCCTTAGACAAGGAGGAAGTGAAAAGTAATCTAGTGAACTTAGAGAATTGACAAACATCACAGGAACTTGTAACTTTGCACAGGTTTGGAAACAAAAAGGACAGAACTTTATCAGAAGGATGTGCAAGTCATTGGTGCCAAAGTTGTTGTTCTTGAACCAGGCTTGAAGTGTGACTTGGAAAACCTTAGGAATGTGGACATGCTTGGAAAGGTAGTAGAGGCCATTTAAGAAAAAACATTCACCAATCGTCTTCTTGGTGGTGATATCCTACAAAACCACAGTTTTTTGGGAGAAAATAACAAGACAGTTCAATGAGTTTGTGATTTTTCCAACAGATAAGACCTGAAAAGGGAATAAGGGAACATAAAGAGCCTCATACTCGACATCACTAGAAATCAAATGTGTTTTCCCTCTCCCTACAACCATAGCACCCTTGCCATTAGCAACTGACACTTAAGATGGACATGAGAGTTTTTCAAAATTATGCAGATTTATAGACTTGTTAGTCATATGATCAGTAGCTCCTGAATCTATAATCCAATAATCATGCACATTACCTACTTTAAGAGCAGTTGAGAAGGATTGTAAGATACCTGGAATATCTTGTTATGGCATTCCTTCATTTTCAGCCAAAAAACCAGCACACTGCCCGAGTAGAGCAACTTGTTTGTTGTCACCTTGACTAGTTGATCCTTCATTGTCTCCATGACCTTGTTTCTTGTGAAGGAAGGCAGCAAATTCATTGATCAGGTTAGCTGGATTGGAGGTGAACTTCTGTGCTCCCTCGGAATGAGTGTTAACAGTATGATTTGCTTTGTAGGATGAGTTGTGTGAACCCTTAAGGAAACCTTTGTTGTTGTCCCTAGAAGACTTGGGCCTTAGTTCAGGGTGGAGAATCCATCAATGATCTCGTATGTGTCCACCAGTATCACAATAGCTACATTTCACAATAGGTTTCTTTCCTTTGTAGCCCCTCTCTTCACTAGTTCTGTGGTTAGAGAAATATACCCTAGCTTCTGGTATATTTGCCCTTAATTCCACAGTCATGATTTTTCTGCGAGTTTCTTCCCTTTGAATTGTGGCACACACACTTGAGAATGAGGGAGGATCAGGATTCATGAGGACATGACTCCTGAGATCTTCGTATTCAAGACTTAAACTCACAAGAAGTTGAAATATTTTGTCTTCCTCAGTTCTCTTGGTCAGCACGGCAGCGTCAATGGTGTGTGGCCGATAGACATTCAACTTGTTCCACATAGTGGTTAACTTCCCAAGGTGCTGCACAAATGAGTTTCCTTCCTATTGTAGACCAGCAATATCCTTTTTTAATTGGAACACTCGAGCTGTATTATTCTGATTCCCATACATTTCTTTGAGATTTTTCCAAAGAATGCAGGAGGATTCAGCATAGCTGAAAATTTCTGCAATCTTTCGATCCATAGAATTTAGTAGCCATGACAAGACCAATTGGTCCTTGCACAACCAGTCATTGTAATCTGATGAAGACACATCAAGCGCTGGAATAACACCATTAACATAACCAAGTTTCTATCGTCTTCCAAGGCGAGAGTGACTGCTCTCTCCCAGGGAAGATAATTGAACTCATTTAGTAGGACAGAACTAAGACGTTGATTTGGATTGACATCAACATCTAAATGAAATGAAGATGGCGCAGCATGCGAGCTAACTTCTTGGCCATGCACTGAACTCTCTTCAGCCATGATAAGGAATCAGGAAAAGCTCACAAATCTCTCAAGAAACTAGAAGCAAGTCGATTAGGATCACTGCTCTGATACCATATTGAAATTTGAAGGTGTATTTTCTATTATGAAGAAACAAAGTACAAAGATAACTCATATATATAAGCGTGGGAAGAAGAGAAAAACAAGGAACAAAACAAGGAAGAAGAAACAATCTTCCTTCCTTGATTTACGCCTAATCACCTAATAACTAAAGCAAGATCAGCAATCCCTTGAATTAGTGAGAATGACAGCCATACTCAAATTGTTAGATAGCACCCCATGCACACACCCATGCTACCTACCAGCTAGGGTAAATGACAGCACCCCATGCATACACCCATGCTACCCACCAGCTAGGGTAACTGACAGGAAGTAGACAGGAAGTAGATCTTCTTCCAATAAAAACGAAAGTCTAAAAATTGAAGATAGGTAATGGTTGGAAATTTTAAAAAGTATTTTACGCTTAGGAGAGTCTGGAAAAGTGAGAATGAAGAGTGAATTCGAGATAATTATAGAGGATCTTTTAGAATCGTCTCACTGTTGAATCCTAAATGTCTCGCTTCAAGATCTGTGCATCTAACAGCCAAAATCACTTGATAACAAAAAAAAAAAAAATTAGCTTCTTGTTTTTCGCACACACGTGAAGTGATATCTTTCATAAATTTTTTCTATGGAACAACTCTCGAGATCGCGCACCCGATTCTGGAACGTCTCTACTACCTCCTAACAATAACGAGACTGGATCTCTACATGTCAAAAGAATATCAAATGGTAACTATTCCTGTTTACTCCGAAATGCATGGTATTTTTATAACTACCCATCCTCAAGTAGAATGGTCTTTTAGATACATAGCTAAGGGCAACTGTGAGACCATGATTTTCCAAGACCAGAGTAAGACAGATCAAAATATGCGTACCTTAGAAGTCTAGTCATGATTCAACAGGTTCGATCGGATTGAGCTGCTCAAACAGAATAGCGATGCAACCACATCATATTGTACTCCGAAAAGGTAAGTCTGCCAACTTCGCTAAGATTGACCATTCTTGTTCCGCAAGATACAGAAACCTAATATGATTAGGATGAGTTTCCTATATTCTTGGATATTCCTACAACATAAGAATTGGCATACGCCGCAAGTAACCACAGTCCTAAGTAGGAAACAATATTTAATCCTAGTTTTCCTCTTGGACTTTGCCGGTTTAATACGGATTCCATATCTTAAAAGGTCCCCGACTAATATAAATACCCTCATCCAGCGCATAACTCTCGTAACACAACTAACTCCTACTTACTTTTTGCCTATTCTTTTGGCCACTGCTTGAGTCTCAAAATTGCTTACTAACTTGACCGTCGGAAAGCCTTTAGCAATACCACACTAGTACCTTAGGATAATTCACAGTTATTTGCTTTCTTACAGGTAGTCGAACTTGTGTAACTCCAACGTTTGCAGCAATTTGCGAATTTGGTTCCAACACGGCCTATTCACAATTGTGCAAAGATCATATTTTCAAAAAAATCAATTAAAACTAAGATCGTTTGGTCAATCAGTTTTAGTAAATAGATAGACAATTCATAATGATTTTACTATAAATTTGTCCATATGTTTTTATACCATTCGATGACTACACGATCTTAATTTTAATTGATTTTTTGTATAAATGATTTTTACAAAGTGATTTACAATATTAACAATTCTAGTTATGAGCACGAAATTCTATGAATAGACCACAAAGTATTTTAAGGATCTCCTAAAGGGTTAAGAAGCCTAGTCTTTCTCTTTCATTAAAGCTTCTTTTATTTTAATGTTTTGATCTTCATAGTTAAACAAAAAATAGTTTATTGAGTGTTCTTTATTACGATTTTGTTTTTGTAAAGTCATTTTCATTAAAACTCTCTTTATTTATTTGTATTTGTTTTTATAGAAAGCATTTCTGCTCATATTATACTGCTAATTAAAAATCCAAGTGCTTCTTGTACAAGTATTAAGAAGTGCTTCAAAAGAATATTAACGAAAAAGTATTGGAACGTAGAAGCCTAAAACGACACTAATCGAATCTTAGCCAAAGAACTGTCATAAGTGTTTTCGTCTCTCTCCATATACTACCATCCTTTCGTTTTATTTCGACAAAGAAGAACAAGAACCTGATCAACAAGTTCACCAAATACTTTGTGTACCATAATAATAACATGGTTTTTTAACCAAAATGGTTTCTAAAATTTGCATAACTCCTCACTTTGGTCCTGAGATTTGAAATCAATATAATTGGTCCCTAAGTTTGTCCACCATCACTAATTTTGGTATTTCCTTGAAAAATCTCCATTAAATAAGAATAGAATGACCAAAATACCCTTAATTTTTGTCAAATCATTTTGGCTTATTGTTTATTAAATTGAAGGCATATCTGTCATTTTGATCCTTATTTAACATAGTTTTGCAAGGAAGGACGAAAATGATTGATGATGGACAATCTCAGGGATCACTTTTATTGATTTCAAATCTTAAAGACCAAAGTGATGTGTTATGCAAATCTCAAAGACTATTTTGGCTAAAAAGCCTAATAACATTGACTGCAAGCTACACCGTATCATACACTTGGCGAGTAGACAATGTTAGAGTTCGTATGGTCGCTATGTACAACCAAATTCATGCAAAGAATTACAAAATCAAGGAAAAGGAAGAAAAAAAGAGCGAAAAATCGAGACCTGGTCGTTGTCTTTGTAATTCAAATTGGATTTGAATTTTCTGAGGCATGACAAAAAACTGAGAATGCTTACAGTGAAGAATGCTTCATGAACTCCGACCGCCATCCTCAATCCTCATTCCTTTCAGACTCTTTGCTAACCAGATAGCCGTCTCTCTTGGGGAGACTTTATCTTTCCCAAAAGGCCTCAAAACAACTGAGAGTTCCTCCAATCTGTTATTCTGCAGCAAATCTGCAGACAATTCTAGTAGTCCTTCTAGTGCTTCTGCCCTCTGCCTAAAAGACTTGACATCCATGATTTCCTTCTCTGGTATTTCCTCTTCCGCCGGAGGACTGGACTTTGTAGGCTCAGAGGATCCGGATATTTTTGCTGAAGGAACGGGGTTTCTTATCTCGGGTTCTTTCACATTAGAGAGATCAGAGTTATTTGATTCTGGGCTCACTGTCTCAGCAGAGTTTGATGATTTCTGAGCCACAAGGTCAGTCGCATTTCGCATCTCCAAATCATCCCTTACCACATTTATCATCTTACCAACATCCACATTCTGAACCCCCATCTCCACGGATTCCATTACTGGTTGATCACTCCCAACACGAAAACTACTATGCCTAATCACATGTATGATGTCATCAAAAGCAGGGGCAAGATTAGCTGCAGCCGACTTTTCCATTAACCGATTTTGCAAACCCGTTCCTCGATCTTGTTGAAATAAATTTTGGCTTGATGAAATGGGAGGGGCAACAGAAAGGGTAGTGTCCGCTACTGGGGATTGATGTTCCCTTGCAGTGAACTTGTCGTGACCACTAGATGTAGATGTATGTTTTGCTTGATCCACTGTATCAGGCGTACAACTGGGCATACTTACAGGGGTATGATCATTACAAATAAATCTTTCTTCAGAAACCCGGTCAGGGAGATTGAGAGTGGCAGTTAAACTCACTTGTTGGTCACCAGCAGCTGTATTCTGAAGATCTAGAATAGCCTCAGAGGTTTCAATTAAGCATTCAGACTTATTATCATTCCCATCTTTTTCAGCAGTTTCAGATATCACTGAATGAAAATGAGAAGCGGGTGAACAGCTCCGTTGAGACTCTGTACTCTCAGTGCGGGTGACGCTCCCATAATCAGGAAGCACCTGCACTCTCATGTCAATAAAAGCAGTTGTTGCATCATCACAAATCTCAAATCCTTGAATTGACGCAGAAGAGGAGACAGAATTGCTGCTGTCCATTTGCAATCCTTTTGAAATAGTTTCTTGATATCTTTGAGGCTCTTGCGGGACTTCTCTAGGAGAGTTTGATAGGCAACCATTGGGCACTTGAGGGGGATTCTTTTCAGGCTCCTGGATTATCTCCCTTGGACTTATCCTTGCACCATAGTTCACCGCATTCGGAACATCGACCCCCACTTGCTTCATCCGTACAGGGAATGAAGGACGTCTAGCCAGTGTAGGAGGGGTTCTTTGCCTAGGCTTTGGAAGTCCATCTTCAACTTGTTTTATAGGAAAAGGGGGAGTACCATCATGTCTGGGTTTAGATTTCGGTGAGTATTCAATTACTGGCAACTGCAAACAAGAAACTAGATTACATCAATATCAGTTTAATACATAAAGTACATAATAATTTTTAAATAAACCCCTAGGAAGGGGGACACCGAGGCCCCATCAAACAAAAAAAACATTAAATCATAACTACTGATTACCTGATGCTTTAAAGGATGGGATCCCTGTGTCCGTTTTGCAGGATCGAGGGTTGCTTTTGAAGATGCAACAGTTGGTGCATCGGGACTGGGCTTGATAACAGGAGAGACATCACTCAGCTTGGGTATTCTAGACACTGTTTCTACATTAGTTCTTTGCGGCAGACAAACCTTAGACCGATTACTTCTCATTGGTGAGCTATGTTCCCTAGTTTTTCCTTCTCTCAAAGCCAGCATTATATTCCTAATGGTCTTTGGTTGCTTCGATTCAACATTAGATTCAGAATGAGGTGGTTTCATCAACTGTTCTTCCACTTTTGAAGTGCACATATTTCGGTCATGTTCTTCAGTAGGCAGGAGCTGATCAAAGCCATCTTCATCCTCAAGAGAAATTATATCTGTCTCAGTAGCTTTATTATCACAGTGTGTGTCCATTTCTGGAATGTTTTTCTCAGTTGAAGGCAAACCATCTTTATCACTGCTTGACCCATTACTGTTGTGGCTTTCTGCCATGTTTCTCCGAGATTCATGACCAACAGATACACGCTTCTCTGGGGAGAAGACTGTTCGAGTGGTAAATGATGGACGATACTGATCAACATAAGGTTGCAGATACGGGTGCCTCAAAATTTCAGATGCCTGACAAAATATACAGTAGTGATTGTTAGTACGCAGTTCTTGTACTCAAAATTGTCGATTTGACAAAGAGCATTGTAGAGAGAAGGCTTACACTTGGCCGATGCTCAGGGTTCTTTCTCAGCATGCCTTTGATTAGTGTTTTCCTGCATGCATAGTTTCAAATAGATTGATTATAATGCTATAGATCATCCAGTTTTCAACAGCAAATCAGCAATAAAGCCATTATTGGAAAGAAGAGAAAAAAGTGGAAACTTGTGTTTCTCCACTCTCTGTATCAGCAGGAAAACATTTAATACTCAAATATGCATAGATTTATAAGTTTATGTTTGTGTCTGCACGTAGTACCATGTTGATATATATGTATATAATATCGTATGCGTATTCATGATACCGGGGGCATAAGGCACAGTAATGCAGCACAATAGCATGTTACTGTTGTGCATGTTTGAAGAAAATGAGACTCTGAAAAGCAGAAGAAACTTACAAGGATGGCGAATAACAGGAAGGCAGAGGACCTATAGAGGAACGATTAATCTTGCTTATCAATCCTGCCATATCCTGAAACACGATGCATAATGCAAACATTAAATTAGATTAACTGGTCAAAATATTTAGATGGTTCACAACAGCATTAAGTCTACTAGTCAAAGAGTCAGGGTTTGTATCTCGTGTAGTAGACACCATTTACCCTCACACCCAATTCCCCCTTCTCTGGCCTCCCTTGTGACCAAAAAAAGTTGACTAGTTGAAGAAAGTCGTTAACCATTACACCCAGCAATTTACAGTTTACACTATTGAACTCTGTAAATGACAAAAATTACTCTATTGATAAGTTCTTTCATTGACTTGGGGTGACGGAGGTTCAAGATACACGGTACATTGTTGGCCACTTCAAAGACAGATGAAAAATCATTCCTAATTACACACAGATACACTGCATTACGGACGGGGACATGATAAGGATTCCTATAAACTCATATTTGAAAAGGAAAAAACACTATAAATTTCTTCTTGTTTTTTTTTTTTTATCTACTTTTTGCAAAATAAATTAGAGTCTATAGATGCTATTTACTCTTCCAGTATAAAAGAAAAACGTTAACTGATTGTCGGGTAAATTGGAATTCATACAAAAAGATATGGAACTTAAACAATCAATAAGATTTTGTAAGAAATCTTACAAAAGCTTTAAAAGCAGGTCGATGAGCAGCCATCTCATATATGCAACACCCTGGCCAAACAATCAACAATTTTCAACCACAGGTTAAATAAAGATACAAATCAGAGAAGTGTAAAGAAATAAATATCTAATATGTGTGACTTATAAGACAACATACCTAGGGACCAAATATCAGATTTGAAGCCATAAGGAATGTCCGCAAGCAGTTCAGGACACATGTAATTCGGGGTCCCAACCACCTACACAGAAGTACAGGGAAACAGTTAGTTCCGCAAATATCACGAATGTTTTGTATCATCATCAGGGGTAAGTAACTGAACTATTAAGAATAAGCACCACGAACCTGTTTATTGTATATTGAAACAGTACAACCTTCTAAGCACTCATTTTCTTAAATCTTAAAAAGGATAAGCTCAAAATTTGATACAACGAAAATAAAAGAATTAGGTAAGATTGTGATGGAATTATGGAAATAATTGTGACTAGTTATGCAGAATATGTAGAAATTTCATCTATTCTCATGCTAAATTCTTGAGCGCAGCAAGGAAAGGGGAATTTTAGTAAATAAAAAGGTTGAACAATAGCTTCATACAAAGCCACACCAACTTAGAATAAGGATCTAATGATTTGACAACTTCCGTTATAACATTACTATTTGGTTGTACACATATCGAGGTCATTATCAACTCTAGAACTTTATTGCACCACTGTATTACTAGCAATTAAAGATATCAAACTTCGGAAGCAACAACAACAACATTAATCATATGTAATTCGAACTCTGAAACTAAATCTTGAGCTATGAGTTATTCCAACTGCAAAGTAAGGGTTTTTAAGATAAACAAATAACACACAGAGAATCAGAGATAAAAGAAATTCCCATGTGTAGCACATACCGAAGAAGCCAAGTCATCTGCCTTCAAAGTTTTAGCAAGACCAAAATCCCCTGTATAAATACCATACGAGGATGAACAAAGTCAGGACAAACACATTATCATCCGAAAAATCAGTATGAAGGCCAAAAATATCATAAAACAATTTTCAAATCCATCTTGAACTCACCAAGACGAATATCCTGATCCTTGGTGAGAAAGATGTTGGAACACTGCTAAAAGAGAACACCATATGAATCTTGAAAAACCCTTAAACTACATACTCAGTTGACAAGTGCTAGTATTGGCAAACATACTTTTAGATCACGATGTAGAACATAATTGGAATGCAGGTATTCAACTGCCAATAGTAGCTGTGTGAACCACCTGCAGAGTTTCTGAGCAATTCCCACATTCACCAACACAAACCGACCATAAGATTGAATTCTGACATTCAATATAAGCATCAGGAAGGAAAATAAATGTGTGTGTACGGGCTTGCTGATTTGGAAAAAGAGATAAGTATACTAACATCCTCGGGAAAATACACCCCATTGGACTTCTTCATCATCTCGGCCCTGATAAGTTTACAGATGGGAACAATGGTTTAAAGAATATTAAGGGAGTATGACATTATACAAGTTAAGACCCATGAATGAAGTTTGTAATAACTATGATAACTCACATGTCTCCACCTTCACAGTATCCAGTGACAATGCAAACATAGCAACCCTACATTTTGAATGCATCACTTCCGATTTAGGAAAAACACAAACGAAAAAAAAAACTACAAATTCGATATGTCAATCCCCACGCACAAACACAGATTCACTAAAAAAGAAATGTGTCTAACCTTCTCGACCCAGGCTTCCTTAAATTCGACAATAAACGGGTGTTGAATTCGGGCAATAAGAGCCATCTAGAATTCCAAATTCCCAAACATAAATAAGAAAACCAAATTTGTACCGAATATTACACAAACATAAACAAAATTGCAAGTAATGCTAAGGAAATTGGAAAACTGGAGTATTGAACTGAACCTACCTCTTGATGGGCGGATCGCCGGCACCGCTCCGTCTGCCGTGCAAGGCGGATCTTCTTCAACACATATCTGAGAAATGCATCAAAACCAAATGAGCCTCAAATCTGAATCCATACATTACACAAATTCACACACATTGACATATGAGTATATAAACTACTTCTTCTTCTCCGCCTTGTGGTGGACGAGGATGGCAGCGCCGAAAGCTCCGCGGCCGATCTGCTCCATGAGCTCATACTGATCCATCCTGGACTCCATCGCTTGCTCCCTCGATCCACTGAGATATCGAAATCACCGCAGTGCCTATGAATACAATGAGTTGTAGCATTTACTTCAAAGCTCACGCCATTTCTCAAAAACTAACAGTGGCGGATTTCGAATGTCAATCCATGGATCGCCAACCGCTGCTCCGGTCGCCACTTATTGCTCAAAAGCGGTGCCGTTTAGGGGTGGGGTTGGGGTGGTTCGGTTGAAAAGTGTGCATTATCTAAATACAGTTAGTAGCTAATCATGGTGTTAAGAAATCTGTAGCCAACTTTCTAAGTAAGCAAAGCAATCTCTTTTCCTCTCTCCTCTTAACTTTCTCTCTCTACCTTCGGATTCAGAGAGTGGGCGGGACTTGTGTGAGTACGATTGTGGGAAATGGGTGTGCCGCCTTCTACGCCGACACAGGTAGCTGTCCAACTTCAACATTTTTTTTCTAATTTTCTTCTCTATTTATGTATTTAATTGGATTTTTTTTTTTTTTAGGTTATTTAGTACTACAGTTTAGTTCTATTCATCTTCACTGGTAAATGCAAGGTTTATATTCGATTCTGATCAAAGGCGAATGTGAACTACATTATTGATTACTTATTGTAAGGCTAAGCCCACCCCTCACCTTGTAGATAATATTTGTTAAAAATGAAAAAAAAATTACATGTTTTTAGTTTTTTATTTTATAATTCTTTGGTCAAGAAAAAAAAAATTAGATCTTCAAATCCCTTCTTTTACGTATGCAACATGTGTCATGTGCCTTTTACGAGTGGGACTACACATATTTACAATTTTATCTTATAATTTCATGTGCAATGAAAATAGGTCGTAAAATTGGGCTGGACAAAAAAAAAAACATCTTGCTTAATGTTGTTTTCTTTCTTAGAAAATAGGGATTTAGGCCTCCTAGGTAGTTCGACTTTTATCAATTACCTTTCAAAATTAGAAATTGTAATAATTAGAAGTAAGGTTTACCGATATAAGTAAATAGTCTCTATTACAAAGATGATACAAAACACTCTTGCTCTCCTACGGTCCTTATTTTGAGAACATGACCAAATGCATATTAGCCATAATTGATTAGATTCAAAGGTTTAAAATATTTGACAACTTAATAAAGAAAATAAAAGTGGACCGGGATGATGATCTCAATGAAATTGAGTGAAATTGTGTGACTATCTAGGTTGTGTTCGTCGTATAAAGGGGTATGGCGATGTTCTGATTCGATTTATGCCTTATGATTATTAATTTTTCGCATCTATTTAAGCAAAATATTGGGAGTATCATTTTTATTTTAACAAGCGATATTATTTATACTATAGGGGAGGGGGTGGGCTTACCCTCACAATGGGCTAGCTATAATGCGGTTCAAATTCACCTTTGACGAGAATCAAACATAAGATCTCTCATTTACAAGTGAAGAAAAATACCCTAAACTGTAGTATTAAGTGGCGTTTTTCATTTTTATAAGAGAGAATTGTTTTTTTTTTTTAACAATTGATGTTATCTATATTAAGTGGAAGTGGTGGGCTTAGCCTCACAATGGGCTTACAATAATAATGGTTCAAATTCGCCTTTAGCGAGAATCGAACCTAAGACCTCTCACTTTCCATTAAAAAGAAATATCACTAGATTGTAGTGCTAAAGTGGCATGAAAGAGAAAATTGTTAAGTTGCAATACAATTTCTCTTTTTGAAAAGGCATCTGAAGAAAACGATATAAAAACTTGTAGCTCCCACGTCACATGTGAGAGCTCACCGACATTTCTCACCTAATTTTGGTAAGATGAGTTTTCATTTTACTTTTCCAAATCTGAATTCTTTAATACCAAAAGAAAAATCTGAGTAGTTTATACTAGAACCATCAAAATTGGATGCATGCGCAACTCAAAGAAAATGAATTATGTCAAATTAGAGTAATGGAATGGAAAGTGATTTTCACACTGTTATTTTATTTATAATTATCTAATTAAATAAATCAAATAACATCAATCATTAGATTTAAAATAAGAGTGTGTACGAAGTTAAAAAAAATGTTTCAAAAAGCACTTCCCCGATTGTTTGCATCGGGCAATATGAGGTAATTATCATGTTAGAAAGCTGCTAACCACAGCTGGTAGCTTAATCGCTCACTCAACTGTTATATTTAAATTTTAAAACTTTAAAGCAATGGAGATTCAGTCTATTCTCAGTCTATTCTGTTAAAAAGTAATGAAATATGTTGACGTAAAAGAAATTTAGTTTAATTTAATGAACTTGTTTCATCTTGGGCACAAGTCAGTGGTCATTTTATTTTTCAGCATAAAATTTTCTCTTGAATTAAGGTCTAATATGTAAAATAATTTGTCAACCCAAACAAGAGAAATGTTAAGAACACTCTTTTAAAGTTAATACTCTTTATAGACTCTTTGTCATTCATGTTTTTTAACGCAATATTGAAGTGACAAATAGTTCATGTAAAGTCTCACTTTTAAAAGAGTACTCTTACCATTTCTCTCGAAATAAATCACCCTAAACTTTTACTACGAACATCGGACCACAAAAAATAGAGAGTAATGACATCAGACCACAAAAAATAGAGAGTATTGCTACATTTACTACTAGGTTGTAGTGTCATTTGTATCATCTTTTTAATAGAGGTAAGGTCGCCAACGTATGTAGATTTTATCTTTGTTAGAGAGATGGTACAATTAAGTGGTAAAAATAGTATTTTTGCAAAATTGAAAGCCAAGCACAGACTTCCATGGAGGCTGGGAGTTGACAAATTTGATTCAACTCGACCAATGATTAGTGTATTATACGTAACATGCACATGCAATTAACAAATACAGAGGCGCACAACACTAACAAAGCGCAGTAACGTACACCAGTGACCAGTGTGTCAGCTTGCTCCTTTCTTTGGAGAAAATTTTCATTGTGACATAAATACGGATAGTACATCACGTGTTTTTATAAAAATGATGAAAGATTTTATTTTTTAAGTTATTAACTTTTTAACACACATATTCCATCATTTGTATAGTAACATGTGGTGTACCACCACGTATACCGGTCACACTGAAAAATCTCTCATTTCTTGGTTTTCGGGACCATGTGCTTTGTCTGACGTGCGCCAAGTGGTGTTCCTTCCATCGGAGCACAACATTTCTAATGTTGTGCTACACTTTGCGTTTGAAATTTCTTTGATACGGTCAATATATTTATGAAAATATTCAAAAAATTTAAAAAAAAAAAAAAAGGGAAGAATAAAGTCTAAATGTTATCTCATATCGGATAAACTTTTAAATTTAAGCTAAAATTGATAGATATAGTCACTATTTTTTACACAACTGTTAAATATCGGAGAAACTCTTATATTTCGTTCAAACCAATGTTTGACATAAAATTTCATCGTTTCTATCAAAAGCAACTAATGTTGATATTGATGTTTAATATATCTGTCAATATTTTTACAAATTTATGTATTGGTATTTCTACTAACATCAATGTTTTAGACACTAGCTACAATTTCAGTGTCCTGCCACTAGGCCCACGACACGGGGGAAATTTGATTTGGCCATTTAGAATGCCA
Source organism: Pyrus x bretschneideri (assembly GCF_019419815.1). Taxonomy (NCBI): domain Eukaryota; kingdom Viridiplantae; phylum Streptophyta; class Magnoliopsida; order Rosales; family Rosaceae; genus Pyrus; species Pyrus x bretschneideri. The sequence goes on along the minus strand of NW_025999806.1, from coordinate 157,163 downwards.
CGAGTGAAATTGTGATTAGTCCAGCTGGGTTTTGATCTCGGGCAGCCAATGGATTATTGTCTGGCGTCTGGAATGCGCACATGAAACTATGGAGAACAGCGCAGAATATCTGGTAAATGAGTCTCGTGGAAAAGGACACACTCCTACCTTGCTCACGTGTTCCAAAATAACGCAGCTTCTTATTAGTCCCTCTCTGGCATTTTTTTTTTTAATAAACAAACAACTTAGAGGGAAGCCCCTAAACCCTAATACAACTAGAGCCAATTAGATCAAATAAGCTTGACTCTGTATAGACATGCCTCCAAGAAATTGCCTCAAAATTTGGAGGCAGCAACCGAATATCTTTGATAATGGTTTTAAGCATCGAGTGAGTCACACATCGTCTCAAAATCGAGTCAACGTTGTAGACATCAAAATTTCGGTGAAATGAATGTTGACCAATAATTAAAATTTCAACGCTCACGTGTCACATAAATTTTACATGTAGCGTGTGACTCAACGAAAAATCGAAATAAATTGGAAAAGTCATCAAATAGAACACGTGTCAATACCTGGCAGAAATGATTTATTTCATCTGATTATTTAAATCCAAAAATCAAGTTTTGGAATTCTATAAATAGAAGCCAAGGCATTCATTTTGAAGAAGGAAAGAAAAGAGAAATTGACATTACACCAAAACCTTGAAGCCTTGAAACTCTAAAGCTCTCAAGCAAATCCCGAAGGATCAAGAAATCACTTTTCGTTCTTCGTCAAATCCTCCTTCAAGATCAAGCCCCAACGGCCCTTGAAGAACTCCCACCAACTCAAGATCAAGCCCCGACAACCCCTTGAAGAAAGTGTTCATCATTCATCATCCGTTCATCCTAAGATCAAGCCCCAACGACCCTTTGGATCAACAAACTCATACACCCATTCTTCAAGATCAAGCCCAACGCCCCTTGAAGATCCATTCATCAACTGTTCATCCTTAGATCAAGCCCCGACGGCCCTTTGGATCAACAACTCATCCACAAACCTACACCCTACGAAGATAGAATCAGAGGACCAAATTACAAAGAGATTGTAACCCCAAAATCATTAATACAAAAATATATTTTGTACACGTATTCTTGTTTCTTGTTTCAGGAATTTTTCGTGTTTACAAATTTGGCACACCCGGTGGGATATCTCTACCTCTCATCTCTATCCTCAAATCATCGAAAAACGCAAATGGCATCAAGAAAGGATCAAGCTGTTCCTGCAATCAAAGCAAAGAACAAGAACATCATCGTCGCAAGTGGTGATATTTCGGGCATCATAACCCGAAGTAAGGCAAGAGATCTTTTTGCCGCGGCTTCCGCCCCTGCATTAACTCTGTCAAAGGAACAAGAGCACCTGAGGCACGAGCTTGTGATCACCCTAGCCTCACTAAAGGCATCAAAAGGGGAGAGCCCGAGGAAATACTCAGAGTCCCTACTCTCTGACACTGATTCGAGCGGCAGTATAACCATGCAAGTCATGACCACTGGAGCAACTTCAATCGAGGAGCAGCTAGCTCAGATGAATGAAGCAATTGCAAAGCTCACACGGACTGTGGAAGAGAAGGACTTGCAGATTGCTTCACTCGTCAACCAACTAGATGCGCGGCCCGACGTGAAAGTCGACCCAAATGTTGGCCTAGTAAAGAAAGAAGTCAACGAAGAAGAGGAGCCTCCAGCAGAGAAAGTCGAAGAGAAGCTGAAACTAGACCAAGCAACGGCGTCCATGGGATCTCTCTCTATCCAGCAACTACAGGAAATGATTGCAAGCACTATCAAGACATAGTACGAAGGAAGCTCGCATGACTCCGTACTGTACTCAAAGCCTTACTCCAAGAAGATTGATGCTTTGAAGATGCCAAGGGGTTATCAGCCCCAAAAATTCATGCAGTTCGATGGAAAAGGCAACCCGAAGCAACATGTCGCCCATTTCATTGAAACTTGCAACAATGCTGGGACAGAGGGAGACTACCTCGTCAAACAGTTCGTGCGTTCGCTGAAAAGTAACGCTTTTGACTGGTACACTGACCTCGAACCTGAGTCTATCAACAGTTGGGACCAGCTAGAAAGGGAATTCCTCAACCGTTTCTACAGCACTCGTCGTACTGTAAGCATGCTAGAGCTGACCAGTACGAAACAATGGAGAGATGAACCCGTCGTCGACTACATAAATAGATGGCGCTCCTTAAGTCTGGATTGCAAAGATCGGCTTTCTAAAACCTCTGCCATTAAGATGTGTGTTCAAGGCATGCAATGGGGGTTACATTACATCCTCCAAGGCATAAAACCAAGAACATTCGAAGAACTAGCAACTCGTTCCCACGACATGGAGCTGAGTATCGCTAATCACGGGAAAAATGAGCCGATTACTAACTTCAACAAGGATAAAGTATTCGCCCCAAATGTAGACAAGACTGGGAAGAAGCCCGCTAAGGAAGCTTTCACCGTCAACACTACCCCCATCAAGACCTCCTCAGCGCCCATCAAGAGCTCCTCAGCGCCCATCAAGATCTCCTCCAAGAAGAAAGCGAAAGAGATAAAGACAAGTGAGCCTCCTCGCACCCAAGACAGATACAAGAGCACCTTGAGAGAGTTGGAACAGAAAACGTACCCGTTTCCTGACTCTGACATGGCTGCCATGTTAGATGACTTGCTGGAAAAAAAGGTGATTGAGCTACCCGAATGCAAGCGTCCTGAAGAAATGAATCGCACAAACGATCCTAGGTACTGCAAGTACCATCGTATTGTGAGCCATCCTGTTGGCAAGTGCTTCGTTCTTAAAGAACTCATCATGAAGCTAGCAAGGGCAAATTGAGCTCGATCTTGAGGACACGGCCGCAACGCATACCACTACAATTGCGTTTGGATCGTTTAATCCTGTGCCTCTCCAAACAACACCTGACCGTTCCCGTGAATGCTCAAGTTGCACGGCATCCCCTACACAACCATCACTGGAGAGAAGCGACCAAGATGCACATGCTGATGATGAAGAATGATGGATATTGGTAACCTACAAAAAGACAAGGAAACCAAGACCACGAGTCATACAGCCAAATGTGGAACAAAGAAGAAATCACCACGGCCGCAACAATGCGAAGCCTAAAAGAAACATAAAGCATAATAAAACAACATATGCTAAGGAACCTATGGAGCAGGAGCCACGCATTCCCGTTTCCTTGTGTGAGTACTTCCCGAATGACTTTTTCCAACAGTGCACTACCATGGCCTGTCACATGGTTGAAGTAGAAATAGAAGAGCCCTCAAAAGGCAAAGCTATCGCCACTGAGGTAGAAAAGACCCTCACACCTGAAGAAGGTCTGCCAACACACTTTAGCATCGAGGAAGCGCTACCATTGCCAAAAAAAATACGAAGAGCACTAGCAGTAGTCCTGGTAGGTCCCGGCGACCACGAAGTGCGAGAAAGTAACGACGAAGGCTCGAAGCTTCAGCCACATAATGTGCCACATGTTGTGCCACCCATGACGTAATTAACTTCACTGACGAATACCTACTACTGGGATCAAAGCCTCACAACCATCCTCTCTTTGTCTCAGGGTACGTAAGGGAATACAAAGTCAACCGCATGCTTGTGGATGGTGGGTCGGCCATAAATATCATGCCAAAATCAACAATGACCATAATCGGCATCAAGGTGAATGAACTATCCCTGAGCCGTCTGCTGATCCAGGGTTTTAACCAAGGAGGACAAAGGGCGATGGGCATGATCCGAGTAGAGATGACCATTGGTGAGCTCAAATCAAGCACGATATTCCACGTGATTGATGCAAGAACTTCCTACAACTTGCTCTTAAGAAGACCTTGGATCCACGCAAATGGGGGTAGTGCCGTCCACCCTTCACCAATGCCTAAAATTTTACCGAGAAGGGGTGAAGGTGATCCAAGGTGATACCAAGCCATTCACCGAAGCCGAATCACACTTTGCAGACGCCAAGTTCTACATGGATGAAGACATGGTAACCGAAGCCCTTCCGGAAGATATCAGATCCACGGGCAAAGCAGCACCTACAAAGCAGGAGTGGCAAGTCATGCCTAAAAAGCAAAAAGAGCAGACTGTGCCATCTTCAAGCAAAGACGATGACGAGTTTGCTAAACCTGCAACAACCAAAGGGAGTAGGGTGCCGTCAGAAGGACCAAACGCACCCATATTTCGATATATCCCGATGTCAAGAAGAAAGAATGGTCAATCTCCATTCCAAACTGGAACAAGAAAAGCCGACACACAGTGGCACGCGGATAATGTGAAGTTGCTCAAGACAAATGCAGTTTTACCTTTGACACAGCTAGGGGGTGCTAAGGTCGCAAGACTACCACAAGGCTTCATAAAAGCTCTACCAAAGAAGGTGGAATCAAGCTTTCTTCCAACTAAAAGGACCGAGGAAGGTTTCGACCCTAACGCCTACGAACTCATGTCAAAGGCCGGGTACGACTTCGCTTCTTCTGCGGTGGCTGGAAAGAAGGTTTCAAACACTGTCAATGACGAAGAACGTAACCTCACCAAAACTCAAAAGAAGTTGAAGGAGCATGGTTACGGAGTTGACAACAACAAAGCCGGACTTGGTTTCACACCAAATGCACCTGTGATGATTTCAAACAAAGCGAAAAACACTAGCTCTCAACACATCAGCGTGAGCATTGAACAAGACCAAGAAGAGCCTAAACCCTCCCCTCGGACGTCGGTCTTCGATAGGATGAGCCATTCAAGCTCCAGAACTTCAGTGCTTAATCGCATTGGTGGTCAAGACCGAACCCCTGTCTTCAAGAGGCTTAACGCGCCAACATCCCAAAGCTCTGTTTTTGAAAGGTTGTTAAAGCTTAAGAAACAAAGCAACACAGTTATCTCTCCTCTGCAACGATCAGCTTCAGAAAAATTTGAAGATAATGAGAAACCTTTTGGAAAGAGGAAGACAACACCAAAGGAAGAAAAGCTCGATGGGTTAGGAGAAAAAGACGACATTCGAAGCTTGATTCCTTCAAGGATGAAGCGCCAAGCAATCCTAGAGGTCGACACAAAGGGACCACTGAAAGTAAGAAGGTGTACTATCATCCACACCAGACAATCCTTATGCCAACAAGCTCGAGAAGACAGCACTGAAGAGGAGGTCCAAGATGTTTTCCATATCACGGTTCAAGAAAGTAAAGAAGACGAAATCCCCGAGGAAGATGTCATTGCTGCGCCACCACAGCTCGAAGATGGGGGGCAAGCCACAGTCGATGATCTCAAGGAACTCAACTTAGGTACAAGCAAGGAACCAAAGCCTATCTTTGTAAGTGCATTATTAAGTACAGATGAGATAGAGGAGTATTATCAACTGTTGTTAGAGTACAAAGACGTCTTTGCCTGGACCTACAAAGAAATGCCCGGCCTGGACCCTATCATCGCTGTTCATCATCTTGCGGTCAGGCCTGGAACACGACCGATAAAGCAAACTCAAAGAGGCTATCGATCTGAGCTTATCCCACAAATCGAGGTCGAGATCGACAAGCTAATCGAAGCAGGCTTTATTCGAGAAGTGCAATACCCCATGTGGATCTCCAACATCGTCATTGTCCTTAAGAAATCAGGACAAATACGTGTTTGCGTAGACTTCCGGGACCTCAACGATGCTTGCCCAAAGGATGACTTCCCCTTGCCAATCATTGAAATCATGGTGGATGTAACCACTGGCCATGAGGCATTATCATTCATGGATGGCTCTTCTGGGTACAATCAAATTCGCATGGCCCTCGAAGACGAGGAGCTAACAGCCTTTCATACTCCAAAAGGCATCTATTGCTACAAGGTGATGCCCTTTGGTCTGAAGAACGCTGGAGCTACGTATCAACGTGCAATGCAGAAAATCTTCAATGACATGCTACACAAGAATGTAGAATGTTACGTAAATGATGTTGTGGTTAAGACGAAGAAAAGATCAGACCACTTGAAGGATCTGCGAATAGTGTTCGAAAGGCTGCGAAAATACAACCTCAAGATGAACCCGTTAAAGTGTGCGTTTGGCGTCACCTCTGGAAAATTCCTCGGCTTCATCGTCAAGCACCGTGGTACTGAAGTAGACCAATCAAAGATCAAGGCCATTCAAAGCATGCCCGAGCCAAGAAACCTGCATGAGCTGAAAAGTCTACAAGGACGACTAGCTTTCATCAGACGCTTCATCTCCAACCTCGCAGGGCGTTGTCAACCGTTTAGTCGCCTTATAAAGAAAGATGTTCCATTCGTATGGGACAAAGCATGCCATAATGCTTTCGAAAGCATAAAAAAATATTTGTCAAGTCCACCTGTCCTGGGGGCACTTGTGCCCGGGAAACCGCTCATATTGTATATTGCTGCTCAGGAAAGTTCAATCGGAGCACTCTTGGCGCAAGAGAATGAATCCCAAAAAGAAGGAGCACTTTACTACCTCAGTCAAACTTTCACCGGCGTTGAGTTGAACTATTCCCCAATAGAAAAGATGTGCCTCGCTTTGGTGTTTGCCATTCAGAAACTCAGACATTACATGCATGCTTACACCATCCACTTGGTTGCTAAAGCCAACCCTGTCAAATACGTTATGTCTAAGCCAGTCTTGACGGGGCGACTCGCTAAATGGGCTTTGCTTCTTAATCAATATGAGATCATCTACGTCTCAGCTAAAGCTGTCAAGGGACAAGCGCTAGCAGACTTCCTTGCCGATCATCCAATCCCGGCTGATTGGAAAATCTCAGACGACTTGCCTGACGAAGAGGTGTTCTACATCGATATTTTCCTGACATGGACGATGTTCTTCGATGGATCCGCACGAGCAGACGGAGCGGGGGCAGGAGTAGTATTCATGACGCCACAAAGGCAAATACTACCTTACTCCTTCCAACTGAATCAGCTATGCTCCAACAATGTTGCTGAGTACCAAGCATTGATAATCGGGCTCCAAATGGCGATCAACATGGAAATCATAGCTCTTGAGGTGTATGGCGATTCCAAGCTCATAATCAATCAACTCTTAACTGAATATGAGGTGAGGAAAGATGATCTCGTCCCATACTTCCGGCTAGCGACCCAACTGCTACAAAAGTTCGAAGCTATGACACTAGAACATGTGCCAAGAAAGGAAAATCAAATGGCAGACGCTCTCGCCAATATAGCCTCGAGTATGACACTAGGAAAAGATGAAGTTACAGACGTGCCAGTTTGCCAAAGATGGGTGATTCCGCTCGTTAATGAAATGTCACTAGATGATACAAATGTCATCTCAGTACTTCCAGTCGATGCTGAAGAGTGGAGACAGCCGCTGATCGACTACTTAGAGCACGGAAAGCTTCCAGATGATCTTAGACACCGTTCCGAAATACGTCGACGACCACCTCGCTTCCTTTACTACAAAGGAACACTCTACCGACGCTCTTTTGAAGGAGTGCTCCTGAGATGCCTAGGTGAGGAAGAAGTTAATCAAGCCATGGAAGAAGCACATTCAGGTGTGTGTGGGGCACATCAGTCTGGACCAAAGCTACATTTCCGGCTTAAAAGAATGGGTTACTACTGGCCGAGCATGGTGAAGGACTGCCTGGAACACGCCAAAAGGTGCCAAGCTTGCCAATTCCACATCAACTTCATACATCAACCGCCTGAACCATTACACCCTACAGTTGCTTCATGGCCGTTCGACGCATGGGGATTGGACGTTGTAGGACCAATTACGCCAAAGTCATCTGCAGGGGAAGCTTACATCCTAGCTGCAACAGATTACTTCTCCAAGTGGGCTGAAGCCATACCTTTAAGGGAAGTAAAAAAGGAAACTGTTGTTCGTTTCATCAAGGAGCATATCATCCACCGATATGGGGTGCCTCGCTACATTATCACTGACAACGGAAAGCAGTTCTCCAACTGACTCGTGGACGAACTTTGTGACAAATACAAGTTCAAGCAGCACAAGTCTTCCATGTATCATGCTCCGGCCAACGGCCTCGCAGAAGCATTCAACAAGACGCTGTGCAACCTCCTGAAAAAGGTAATCGGTCGAACAAAGAGAGACTGGCATGAAAGAATAAGTGAAGCACTTTGGGCATATAGGACTACACATAAGACTCCTACCCGAGCTACACCTTATTCTCTCGTATATGGCGTAGAAGCTGTTCTACCGCTCGAAAGTCAAATCCCCTCACTAAGGATGGCTATACAAGAAGGCTTGACTGATGAAGAAAATGCAAAGTTGCGCCTTCAGGAGTTGGAAGCGCTGGATGAGAGAAGGCTCGAAGCTCAACAACACTTGGAATGCTACCAAGCACGGTTATCCAAGGCATTCAACAAGAAAATCCGCCCAAGGTCTTTCCAAGCCGGAGATCTCGTGTTGGCATTGCGTAGGCCTATCATTACAACTCATAAGACAAAAAGCAAGTTCACATCAAAGTGGGATGGACCCTGCGTAATACAAGAGATCTACACCAATGGCGCCTACTTAATCATGGCAGAAGACAGATTGAAGATCGGCCCCATCAATGGCAGATTTTTGAAGCGCTACTACCCCTAAAGCAAACGCACCACGCTCCTGGCCCGCAAGAGCATAAACTGTGTACGGTAAAATCATCATCAAAACCATCACTCATTTGAACTACGTCATGACTTGATCCCTCCTCAACCAAGGGTACGTAGGCAACTTGAAACTTCAAAACTTCAAGTACAGTCACATCACCAACAACAACACAAACACTTTGAAGAAAAAAAAAAGCGAATTCAAACTATGAATACTTTATTTCTTTAAAGGAATGATTTGGTTACAAAGCCGTATTACAAGGGTGAGCATCACACCAACATCACCACCGAGGAAAGTTGTGACCAAAAGGCACTACACAGCACAAACTCGCTGCAGTCTTTTGCACAACCACACACGATAAAAGTGACACTTTGGAACAAGCTTCAAGTAGCAGTGGTAAAGAGCCCACGACAAGCAGTAAGGTCAATGTGCATAACAAAGTCACCGCCGAGGGAAAACCGTGACCAAAAGGCACTACACAGCGAAATCCTGCTGCAGTCTTTTGCACAGCACCACATGGTAAAAAGTGGCGCACTGCAACAAGCACCAGGCAAAGAGTACAGTTGCACCCACATCCTGCTCACTCCGTCACCAATTCCAAATTCACAAGAAGCTGCCACCAATTGTGAACATGGGTAATCCTTCAAAAGACAGCAAGGAAACCTATGAATGCAGTAAGTACCTGTAAAAAAAAAAAAGGGATTTTATTACAAAGGCAACTATTTCTTTGTACAAAAAAAAATTATTATTACAGTTTATTATTAAAAAAAATATATATATATATATATAAATTTTAAAAAAATAAAAATTTTTGATAAAAAAAAGGGCTGGCCCCAAAACTTTTTATTCCTCTTCCCAAAGCTAACGAGCCCAGCTACAAATTCGGGCCCAACTCTCAAAGCCCATCCTCACTCGGCTCCAAGCCTTCATCTCTGTTTCTCTCTCTTAAATTTCCGGATCCAATTTCGAGATTGGAAAATCAGTCACGAGAAATACATCCTGACAGGCAACGCAGCCGTATGGAGTCGGAGATCCTAAGAGTGGATGGTCCGCCGACGTTTCGAATCTCCGACGCTGTCTTCTCCCCAAAATCCAAAAACCCCTCAGCTAAATCATCAATACGCGTCATGTTCTTCTCCATCCAATCTTCGCCGATGGATCGCTGCAATTCAATTCCGATATTTATCCTACTCGTAGCACTGATCGCCGGTTTTCTCACCCGAAACGCCGACTTTTCGGATCTTACCGACTTCCAGATTGTCGGTCTGCCTCGGAGCTATGACGGCGCCGTGTTGAACTCGGTCAGCAGCAGCCAGTTGGAGCTTCCGATTTTTTACCAGACTAGAGACGGCGACGTTTTGAACTGGGAGAACGGGGAGAGCAGGGCATTGCAGCCGTTGGGGTCGCAGCAGAAGGAGCTCGAAGTCGTCTCTCGCTCTCCAAGCAGAAGACTTCACTCCCATACGGAGGATGAACCTAGAACTGCATTAGTTGCTCTACTGGATGGAACAATACAATTAGTGGATAGAAATTCGATGGGAGTTAGATGGGCGTTTGATTCGGGGCCGCCAATTTACAGTTCCTATCAGGCTCAAAGCGACAGTGGGTACTTCATATATTGTGGCGATAGCTGGGAACTCACTGCTGTGACTGTGCTCGTCGCTGTGCTCAATGGCTGTGCTCAGCGGTATTAGTAGTGGAGCTTCGGATTCTGGAGGTTCATCTTCCATGGCAAAATAGGAGGAAGGGCTTCTTCCTCTGTCTCCCCGCTGCTACCAACAAACCTCGAGCTCGTCACCCTGGCCACCATGATCAAAATTAGCGAAGAAACTTCAGTGACCGCCGTCAAACGACTAGCAGGTCGTGAAGCTCGACGCTTTGTACTTCTGGTATGTGAATACGGTGAAGGTCTGAGATGAAGAGGAAAGGTGGTGCCGCTGTCACTGGCGCCGATGCGGCGGGGAAGGTGGAGAGGCCAGCTGGAGTCGAAGAGCTCGAGAATGACGGTTGCGATGATTGGAGGTTGACGGCACTCTCTTTGGGCAGAAAGGAAAGACGAGGACGACGGAGTGAAGCAAGGTTGTCTTTGGGGGAGCCCAAGGAATTAACCAGCTGGAGTCTGTTGGTTGTGCTCGGTGCCCGTGCTCAATGGCTGTGCTCCTTACCTGTGCTCAAAGGCGATGGTGTAGTTTTTTTCCTCTGTCTCCTCAAGCTGCCAACAAACCTCGAGCTCGTCACCCTGGCCACCATGATCAAAATCGGCGAAGAAACTTCAGTGACCGCCGTCAAACGACTAGCCGGTCGTGAAGCTCGACGCTTTGCACTACCTCCAAGCTCCCGACTCCAAGCTCGACCCCATGCCCTTCATTGCTGAAGCACCGGTATCCCGAAGCTCTGCTCCATCTTCTGCCCATCATCAAAATATATATTAAAAAAAAAGAAGGGAAAAGAAGACTAATGGTGGAAGACATAAAAAAATTATAAAGAAAGGTAATGGTGGAAGACATAAAAAATTATAAAGAAAGATAATGGTGGAATCCATCAGCCCATTTTGAAAAGAAGAGTAAAAAATTAAAAAGAAAAAAAAATATAATAAAAACAATGGTGGTGCTTCTGGAACCATGTGCAAAAAGAAAAAAAAATATATATAATAAAAAGAAAGAAAAAAACAATGGTGGTGCTTCTGGCACCATCTGAAATATATATATATATATATATATATAAATGAATGGTGGATCAGCGCCACCAAAAGCAAAGAAAAGAAAAAAAAAATAAATAATAAAATAAAATAAAAGGGAATGATGATGGACGGCATCAAGTGAAAAAAAAAAAAAAAAACAAACAAAAAAAAAAACACATCTTGGTGATGTATATGTTTTATCTGTATTTAGCACAATACACTGAATAAAATAAAGCATGTCCATTAATCTCCGAGAAATTACAAGTGCGTACAAAAAAAAAAAAAAGATGGAGCTTTCACAAAGGTTGTTTACGTGAAGCCCCACTACTTGGCAAAACTCCATGAGCGGGAGGCATCGAAGATAGATCATTCGAGGCCCCAATACTTGGTGGAACGCTAGATGACGCAGGAAAGAGGTGCCTCTGGAAGAAAGCCGCAAGCCTTTGACGGTCACTTTGAATTCGACCTTCAGATTCTTGCAGCTCATCAAGCTTCCTTTTCATGCCTGTCGAATAATTATTGGCAAGCACGTGCAAACTTCTATTCTCGTACTTAAGCTGTTTGATCTCTTACTTAAGATTTTCCACCTCCGCCATCAATGATTCAACTTGACGGGATCGAGCAAGTAGGCGTTGGCCTATGTTGGACACAGAGCCCGCGCACTGAACACTGAGAGCTAGGGACTCTTGAACAGCCAACTCATCGGACCGTCCTGAAAGCAGCTGACTATCTTTAGGAGTGAGGAGGTTCCGAGCTACTATCGTAGCTGTTGTTGCATCCGTCATCACAGAGTCTTCACCTGTAAGAGGGCCATTAGAAGATAAGAAAGACGGGCACCATACTTTACCCTGACGCGGCGCGACCGGATCACTGCTGAGACTCAAATCTAAGCAAATGTTAGATGGGTTAGATGGGTTAGCCATTTTTCAAGAAGTTAAAAGAGAAGGGTTGGATGGAGTAAAATCTCAACGGGCCGGAGACGATGTTCACAAATGGGCAATCTTCAAAGTGTGCATGTTAGAGGTGATCGATCACCTCTATAAAATGAGAGGCGAAACAATCACCGATTCAGAATTGAAGAGACACCACTCTTCAAAGCCGGATTTTCCTGCGTAAAGTTCGCCAACTCTTCAGACACAATATCGGCTTTTCAGATAAAGCGTTCAACTTTGTCAAAAGATCTCTGACAAAGTTGAAGACGCGTGGAGGTTGCCGACAAGCGTGGGTGATAAAGCCGCAATCTCGGCTTTTCAGATAACGCGTGCAACTTTGTCAAAAGATCTTTGACAAAGTTGAAGACGCGTGGAGGTCATTGCCGCATCCGCACTACTACTTGCCATTACAATTCCTATATACATCAACATTCATGGCAAGGCATACACCAAAAAACGCATGACTTTTCTTCTCGGCCGAGAATGTAGCTGCAACCAAACCTCTCAAACATGCTCAGTTTTCTTCTTCCCTTGAGAACACATGTTCAACCATTGATGTATTCCCCAAAGAAGATACCAGACGCCTGGAGTACAGATGAGGCAGGAGGAAACGGTAGATCGAAGCATGTGGAGACAAGCACAACAAATATATGTGCTGATTCATTCGCTGCTTCTTCAAAAGCAAAAGTATCTCATATCATCAAGGGTGAAAACAAAGGTATCTCATATTATGCTTTTTCCCTGTCTTTTCCTTTGCCCTTGTTCTCACCTGCCAAGACAAGGATAGAGAAAGCAATATGTCGGAACCTCCACTCAAACTTGTGCTGCCACCAAGAAGTGATGGTCCATTCAAATGCAAGATTTGCATTCCACTCCTGTATTAGAGGACAAATACTACAAGAGAAGATGCCAAACCTGCATAAGGAAATACCACTTCTGCAAAGGGAGCAAGTAAGGCAAGTGAAAATGATACATCGAAGCATGTGGAGACAAGCACAACAAATATATGTGCTGATTCATTCGCTGCTTCTTCAAAAGCAAAGGTATCTTATATCATGCTTTCTCCATGTCCTTTCCTTTGTCCTTGTTCTTACTCGCATGGAAAGTGAAAAGAGCAATCAGCCGGCACTTGGAGTCAGTCTGCCAATCTGGAACCGACTACCTGGAACCTATTCCCTGGTTGCTTACCTAGCATTGCTCTCGAGTAATCATCTTCAACGGTTGATACACTTCCAGAGAAGGGACCACATCTGCTTGGAGAACAGCTAAGACAAGTGACAATAAAAAATCAATCTTTCTAATTCGTACTCTTCAATACGAATTGGAAAGATTGAACAAAGAAACAGGTTATCACCTCCACCTCGTGCTTCCCTGCCATGTGTCTGAATCCTGAAACCACTCATGGTCTTATTTCCAATTCAAGATCAAGCCTCAATGGCCCTTGAAGAAATCACAAGTCCGATTCAAAATGAAATGTTCACCACCCTTGAATCAAATTCAACTCCAGATAAAAGGAGTAAGTTCAGACCTTCGGAGGAGACCAAAAGAATCCTCCAGCCTAGCTCAAGATCAAGCCTCGATGGCCCTTGAAGAAATTTCCAGCCCAATTCAAGATCAAGCCTCGACGGCCCTTGGGTTGACATCTACATTAAGGGACTTCAAAACGCATCTTCTACACGTGACAAGCACATGTCTACGACGCGCCTTGAAGTGGGGGCATTTGTAGACATCAAAATTTCGGTGAAATGAATGTTGACCAATAATTAAAATTTCAACGCTCACGTGTCACATAAATTTTACATGTAGCGTGTGACTCAACGAAAAATCGAAATAAATTGGAAAAGTCATCAAATAGGACACGTGTCAATACCTGGCAGAAATGATTTATTTCATTTGATTATTTAAATCCAAAAATCAAGTTTTGGAATTCTATAAATAGAAGCCAAGGCATTCATTTTGAAGAAGGAAAGAAAAGAGAAATTGACATTACACCAAAACCTTGAAGCCTTGAAACTCTAAAGCTCTCAAGCAAATTCCGAAGGATCAAGAAAGCACTCTTCGTTCTTCGTCAAATTCTCCTTCAAGATCAAGCCCCAACGGCCCTTGAAGAACTCCCACCAACTCAAGATCAAGCCCCGACGGCCCCTAGAAGAAAGTGTTCATCATTCATCATCCGTTCATCCTAAGATCAAGCCCCAATGGCCCTTTGGATCAACAACCTCAACAAACTCATACACCCATTCTTCAAGATCAAGCCCAACGCCCCTTGAAGATCCATTCATCAACTGTTCATCCTTAGATCAAGCCCCGACGGCCCTTTGGATCAACAACTCATCCACAAACCTACACCCTACGAAGATAGAATCAGAGGACCAAATTACAAAGAGATTGTAACCCCAAAATCATTAATACAAAAATATATTTTGTACACGTATTCTTGTTTCTTGTTTCAGGAATTTTTCGTGTTTACAAACGCAATAGGCTCCGCTATAGGATTTGCCTCCATCATCATCCATTTGCTTCATAAGATCTATGGCTTTGAATTATCTCTCCTTCCAATCCCTTCTCTCTCATTTCCCATTTTGCTAGCATGGTGGTGTTGCGATGGTTGGGACCCGGATGGGGCGTTAGGAGTTGGTGCGGCACTGCAGAGGAGCTGGGGTTTCCAAACTTGCCTCACCATTTTCATAAAATACACTTTTCTCAAATCACATAGAAATGCCAAGTTGTACTCTTTTCTCATATCACATGGAAATGCCAAGTTGTACACGCTCTAGCAAATTAAGCCATGAACGGTCCCCGGCATAAAACTAAATCAGCCTATAAGAAGGAGGACAATCTATTCCTAGCAGCGGGGTTCAAACTTGTTCTCGATGCCATGTGATATCACATGAGCGAAGTAGGGTATTAGGAATAATGGTGGGTGAGAACAGAGTATTTTTCTTTTTCCAACTTTTTCTGCTAGGTAAAAAAATAAAATGGGTGGAGAAATAAGATAATGAGATGGGCTTAGCAGCACTCATAATAAAACGCCTGCCATGTAAGCTGTGCAATGGGGTTTGAAGTTTGATCATTTTACCTCACATGCCATCAATCCAAACAACAACCTATCATGCTGGTGAATCGCACAATGGTGGCGAGGGGATGCTGAAATGCCTTAGTGAGTTTTTTCCGGCCTCCACAAGAGTGGCTGCCGTTGAGAACCTTTTTAGAAGAAAAAAAAAATCAATCCAATTGGCAACCTCTCACTCTTCTTCAATTCCTTACAGATTTTAACAATTTTCTCTTCAATCAGTATGCAATCAATTTCTTCATAGGTTTTAATAGTCTTCAAAATCAGCAAAAGTATTGTGTTTAGTTTGATTTTTTTTCATCATAAGCCTACAAGATTTCATATTTCTTTTCATTTCTGTTGGTGTTTGGCGGTGCCCTAGTAATGGATTCTTTTTGTATTGTAAGAAGACTTGCTGGCAATATACTTCACCAGAAGACTGACCTGGTTACAGGTCTTAGACCCATCTAATTGTTCAAACATCGTCACAAATCATTTTCATCTTACAAATATTCCAAAGTTTATCATCCCACTTCTAAATTTTTCAAGGTGCCACAAACTCTAAGTTTGGTGTGTGTTTCATATGTTTTGTGCGTGCATGAAGATGTTGGGAGTATGTAGAATTCGTGAATTTTCATACTTATTCGAAATTTGAACAATTTTAGGTTACAATATTCATTATAAAAAAAAATTTTACGATAACCATTAGACATATTATTTGAAAAAAAAAAAAAAAAAAAAAGAAGTTAAGCGAACAAAAATATTTGAGGTGTTGTGACATATGTTCTAATACATATTGTGATTGCGTAAATCCTAAGTAGAGATAGATTAGGAATCCTTTGGGATCTAGAGGATATTTCCTAATAGATTTTGTATTACTTGGGGAGCAAGTTTCTCTCTTCCTTATTACTATAAATAACTGCACGAGGACTAGGGAATTAACACACAATTCCTCAAGTCTATTCTCTACCCTCTTTCTCTCCATGCCGTACCCCTCAATTAAATATAGGCCACAACACGTTATCAACACATTCTTCATGCTTTGCTAAAGAGAATTTATTCGTCTTCAATCAAGGGAGTATTACATTTCAATTATTTTTAATTGATTAAAGTTTGATTTTATTGAATTCATATGCTTTTATTGATTCAATTTATTTTCCTTGTATGGAATGTGATACAAGCTTTGAAGATGGAAAGCCGAAATTAAAGAAAGAATTTTTTGCATCACACCAGTTTAGCAATATCATCATGCAATCAGGTTCTTCCAAAGCAATGATTTTTATCTCTATATTCTCGCAGCCTTGATAGCAAGAACATTCACCATAATGCATACAAGCTTTGAAGATGGAAAGCCGAAATTAAAGAAAGAATTTTTTGCATCAAACCAGTTCAGCAATATCATCACGCAATCAGGTTCTTCCAAAGCAACGGTTTTTATCTCTATATTCTCGCAGCCTTGATAGCAAGAACATTCACCATAATGCATGCCCTAACTTCACATTTTTCGAATTTGAGATTCTACATAAATTGTTATGCATTATACTCATAATTTTAAATTATGTGAATTGATATTGCATGAAATTATATATAGATTAGCATTAAACTATATAAGCATATAATTGAATTGAATAAAACATTGAAAAAAAATTAGGGTTTCTAGACCCCAACTTGTGAGCTACAGGCTTTGAGCCTCGTCACTATGCGAGACATGGAGCTGTAATGCACTGGAGCACAACTCTGTTGTGCTGAGAACCCAAGAAAATAATGACATTTGGCATCATGCCTAACCCAGAAAACCTAGCCTCGCCGGAAGCCGAGCCCACGACTTTTCCCTTTTTTTTCTGGACATCACGACATGTAGTCGTGTCCTTTTTGGTGTTTGCACCATTGTCTTCGATGACGTCCCTTGTCCGGTTGAAATTCATCAAAATTAAAAATTTCCTGAATCGAATCCCCTTGGTTCTACCTTTTCTTGACGTCAAGGATTCTCCTTCGTCGTTGAGATCGGTTCTTCAATGAACCACCATACATCGCACTTCACTCTCGAGGTTTCCCGACCAAGACTTTGTCACCAGAAACACCAACTCCAATTTTCTTCCTCGGTGAACCCTCCCAGCATGGTTAGGATTCCTGCTTGGATTAAACTTACGGCCCTTTGGGCCTGGATCACGTCGGCCTGTAATAGGGCTTGCACTCACAAATCGCTACCCTTCGCTCAGCCTACACAACACCAGCCTAATTGGTCTCTAGTGTTCCCATGTCCACACCGCAGGGGAACCCAACCCACATGGCTATTAAGGATTCCCTGCATTGCAACACACTAGATCCCAGCCTCTGTGTTGGTGCATCCGTGTCCGTGATACATAAGATAATGCCCTATTTGGACCTCGCCATCTAGGCCTGCATCTATAGCCCATATATGTGCATTTGTGTTGGCCTTTCCCACCCAATTTTTTGGGCTTGGACCTCCTAACTTTCACGGTTCTATTTTTTTTACCTAAAAAAAAAAAACTCGTTGGCTTTGGTCCATTTTGGGCCATCAATTTTAATAGCCTAAACGTTTTTAGGCTTTATTGGGTTTATATTTTTCTCCTAATTCTTCTCATTGGCCCGAAGGCCAATAATTAATTAAATCAATATCATAAGCCCTGATGACCTACATGCATTTATTTGTTACATATTTTTGTCTTGTATATATTGCGTTTGTTTGCAGGTATTATGAACTTGAAGTTCATACTTCCGAAAAGTGTCATAGAAACCTGAAGTTTCTTAACGCACAACATTCATGTTGAGACCTGAAGTTCTCCATGCTTAAATCTGTTTAAACCAAACCATGTCTTAGACCCTAAATATTCTAACTTTGATGTTTATGGAAATTTTATTTCCTAAAACACCAATCACATTCTTGTTTTCTCCATTCAGCATAATGTCGAACTGTAACAAGTTCAATTTCATTGATTTGGAAGTTTCGAACAAGAAACTACTTTATGTAGATACAAGACGTGACATCCCATTTGACTACGACTCGTTGTGAAATCATTGTAGCTAGTTATGGTGTGGAAGAGCTGAATAAGCCTCCGCCATAATCTTCATTCGAAAACTTATGCCTGAAGCATATCAAATGGAAGTACCTCACTACCGAAGACTTCATGGCTCTTTGACTCACTATGGACCGTTTCAAATCATGCAAAGATGAATTCTTGCCCGAAGCAAAATATGATTGAAACCTTTTTACGTCCATGAATAGGTACAATTTTGAAGTTTATCTTAGATTGAATTTCGACTAGAAGAAAATCTTTCTTATCCTTCAATATCTAAATTACTCTTAAAGTAGCAGTATAGAGAGTGGAAGTTTACCAAATTCTTAGATCTGATTACTACCACACTTATGAGAGAAAGGTACCCCAACAATTCGGCTGAGAAGTACCGAACTGTGTAGACCCAATTTCGACTTGCATGCTCTGCTTTGGCAAAGGTGCACTGGACGGTTTGCACTACTTTGGCAGAGGCTACTGAACAGACCCCTCCAGTTTTGGCTGGAGCCTACTGAACCCAAGTTTGGGTCTGTCTGTTTCTCTCTCTCTCTCTCTTTCTCTCTCTCATACAATCTAATTTTGAGTTTGTTTTACAACCTATGGTAGAATCTGGGCCTGCCAAGAGGTGGTATCATGCCCGAAGCATATTCCTTGGCACATAAGACCTAAGAACTTCAAGAATACGGAATAGTATTCAAGAACCTCAACCCTGTAGAATCTAACTTCATTTTGACGGAATAGATCATTGGTTATGCACTTTTTTGTGTTTTTACCAATATTGTTGAGGAGTATCATTCCCATAGTCAATCTGTGAGACTAATTTTGCTCCACCTAACACATTTGGCTAGCAAAATTTGACATGGAAGACCGTATTGGCCGAACCCCCTTGTATATTTGGTTTACTTTGTGAATAATTTATTTTGGTCTTGAATTTAAGATTGGTGTTTGGATGTCACGATTATTCTCAAATAAGAGTTAATTAACGAAAATTACCACATGTGACTAATACAATTTACTCATGCTTAGGTATGTTTTGTGGGGAAGTTAGCAGTTTGGTTCTATGCTAACTTCATACCTAATCATCCCCTGACAACCTTTCAGGCTTATCATACTTGATTGTGGGGCGTAGCACTGCCCTATATTGTCCAATGGTACTAATTTTACCATAAAGGGAAGCCTTATACTCATTTCGTTCCATAAGAATGCCTTTTTGAGCTTTAGGGATATTCGAGAGTATTATTACCATATTGAAACCAATGTAGAAAATGGAGTAAGATTCCTTCGTATTTTACCATATTGCACTTCCTACGAATATAGCTAGAAGCATATTCTAGAGAAGATGGAACGCTTAACGAATGGATTACACCCATTCAGGCCCACTATGTGGCCGGCTAAAAGCCCGAGATTCCAAAGAAATATTCACTATGGATGTATGTTTGGGATATCTAGGATGATCTGTGATGAGCAGTTTTGGGCATTCTTTTTCCAGAAGTAGGACATCATACCTAGAAGCGTATCATGTCTTAGCACCCTTCATCTTTTCTACAAAGGATTCAAGGGGACTTTTGTGGACTGATTCAACCACCATGCGAACCATTTAGATACCTTACGGTATTGGTTGATGCTTCTACACGTTGGTCACACGTGTGGCTGTTGTCCACAAGCTGCCTTCTCCACACTGGTGGCTCAGATTAACAAGCTCAGGGCTCACCATCCTGATTATCTGATCAAATCAATTTGATTAAATAAGTTGGAGAATTTACATTGAAAACTATTGATGGATATTGCATGTCGGTAAGGTTTTGAAGTTGGACATCTAGTACCTCATGTTGATACCCAGAATGACCCAGCAGAAGCATTCATTAAACGCCTTCAAATGATTGTGCGATCGGTTGGTCATATGTACCAAGTTCTCGATCTTTGTTTAGGGCCATGCAATATTACAAGCAACCATGTTAGTCCGCCTGAGGCCCATCATGACCCAACCTTATAAAGCGTGTATTAGTTGGTTACCAGATATGAATTCGACATATCAAATCTGCGTGTCTTTGTTTGTGTGGTCTATGTGCCATTTGTGTTACCCTTACGTACAAATAAAATGGGTCATCAGAGAAGGATGGAAATCTATGTCGGTTATGATTCTCTTTCTAATATTTGTTACTTAGAACCTTTTGATAGGCAATATCTTTACCACTCATTTTGCAGATTGTCAATTTTATGAGATAGTCTTCCCACCATTAGGGAGAAATAAAAACATCAACATTCCTAAAGAATGATGTGAATTATCGTGGACGTCCCTGCTATGTCTCATCTCGATCCCAATCTAAATCGTCAGAGTATAACCAGATGCTTCCTTTGATCTAACAAACATGACGAGATCACATATACCAGCTGTAAATGTGTATGCAAAGATGAATGTACCAAATGTATGACGGACCTTCATCCCCGAAAGCAGGAATGCCACTACTGTGGCAAACCCTCGTACATTGGCGGTTAGCCAATCAATCTATCCTAAGCCAGAAGTGTGGTAGATCACTCAATTCGAGGATTCATTTCCCCAAAAGTAGAGGAACGTGGCATGTACGAATCTGCCCCTTGATTATCTCAATCACTTCCATCTCATGAGATTAAATCTGGATTACTCCAGAGCCGAGACTTGAGGTTCTTGGTCTAGTATACTAGTTTGGATGGGATATGGAATTGGAATGAGATTATCATAGATGATGTTTCATTTATATGGTAACTATCAACATAAATGAAAAACGACGATAACAAACCATGTTATGTTGATTAGTGTCAACGTAGAACTGATTGGTCAACTAAAAGAATCAATTGATGACGAATGAGATGAATGAAATAACGCGATATGATGCCTAGTGGTGCAAGGTTTCTCTCATAAACCATGTGATTGATTGCAGCATTACAAACGTGGTTGTAGTATCTCTGGGATCTTGATACGAAACCTACATGAAGTTTCTAAATGACTTACATGTACTGATTCAAATAGTTCTATACCACAAGAACACCCTCTTAGTTCTCAAGAGGCCTTCACTTTGCGGATGCAGAACTATCCGGGCAGATATGGTATACCCGTCTAAGTGAATATTTGATCAGTTAGGGATATATGCCTTTGCGTTTACAAAATCCAAAATTACTAGAGTTGAGAAAAATGACTTGCACCTAAAGTTGGATTTTAAGATGAATGATCTTGGGAAAACTCGACATTACCTTGACTTGAAGTTTCGAGCTAGTTCTAATGGTATTCTGGTCCACCAGTCGAACTAGACTCAAAAGGTGTTACGTCCGAGTATACCTTAATCACATGTACGCTAGATGCAAATAAGACCTTTAAGGAGGATATGGATCATAAGGTTCCATATTGGAATGTGAGACAACCATGTCTAAGTATAATTGGCGTTTGTTGTACTTAGCTCAATGCACTAGATTGGACATCTTATATGCTGATAATCTTTTGGCATAAAACAGCACTGCGCCTACACGCCACCACCAAATTTGGTGTTAAAGATGTTTTTCCATTACTACGGATTTGGGCTTATCTATCTTTATGCATATCAGAATAGATCACACCCTCATTAATCTTTAGAATGATGCCTACATTGTGGGATTCACTGAATCTGACTATCTATCTGACCGCACAAGGTACGTTCTCGAATGGTTATGTCTTTACCGTTAAGGAACACCGCAATATCTTGGAGGTCAAGTAGATAGACCTTTAGTTACGAAACCTTTGAATCGTTCCAAGACTCACTATATCTCATCACATGAAATATATGGTTGAGAACTCTTGTTGAACATATTCAAACTCCCTACAATTTTCATCCACCATTAAGTCCCAACAACAATCCATGAAGACAACGCCATATATATCGACCAGATCATGATACATCCCAACAAGTCAACGCCAAGCATATTGTGTCTATATTAGCATGTGCATCAGAAGATTGAAGTTAAGTAGTCCGATGCCAGACATACTTTCCGACGTCACTGTCGAAGTCTACCTTCCAGAAGCTTGTTTGAGGAATTGGTTTGCGTAACTTTCTCACTTGCGATGCTTGTAGTTTCATTTGGAAGTATTGTCAAACTCAGGGGGAGTATCCAGAAATATACTCACTTAACCTTAATGTACTATTTTTTCCTACGCTTAGGAGCATTTTTCCCACTGGGTTTTTGCTACCTGACTAGGTTTTGATGAGGCATCTATCCTGGGTTGGTTATACCCTTATGTACATTCTACTTGCGTCCCGAAGATGTTTAGTTTTGACTTAATGCAACTACTCATTTTTCTCCTTTGACTATAGGCTTTTGTCCTATCTTGGGTTTTTTCATAGTGAGGTTTTGTGAGTTTTATCACCCATGCATTCTTCTATTTGTTTTGAGACTCATATTCATTAATTGTGCCAACTAGAGGAGATGACTTCATCAACTACCTCTACATTTGCTTGAAGATATGATGCGTTATCTACTTGAGTATTTGCACAGTCAAGGGGGAGTGATGTGGCATATGTTCTAATACATATTGTGATTGTGTAAATCCTAAGTAGAGATAGATTAGGAATCCTTTGGGATCTAGAAGATCTTTCCTAGTAGACGTTGTATTACTTGGAGAGCAGGTTTTTCTCCTCCATATTACTATAAATATAGGCACAAGGACTGGGGAATTAACACATAATTCCTCAAGTCTATTCTTCACCCCCTTTCTCTCCATGCCACACCCCTCAGTTAAATATAGGCCACAACATGAGGCTAAATCTTAATGTTTGACAAATAAATATATAAATTTTAGTATAAACATAACATTGGCATAGCCTAAGAGAATATCTTATACCTCTTTCATGTTTATATTCTCTCTGTTTATTCTTTATTTTGTAAGGGATCCCAAATTCATTAAATATTGGCATCATAAAACACATTTATTACAATGTTTTAGAGACAAATTATAAAAGACCACGATTACAAAATTGTGTGATATGTATAACATGTCACATAAAATACTAGTCCATTGACTTTTTACAAAATTGTGTTCTCTTAATGTGTTCAACAAAATGCTTCAATGGCATCCTCTACCTTCCGTTGTACCTTTCAACAAACTCTTGGGTCAAGTAGCAAAGTTGAAACATTACTTGCAGCCATCTCTTTGTATAACCAAATCAAAAATGTTATGCAAAGAAATTTCCCCTGACATTGTTACATATAACTATTTGATTCATGGAGTTTGCAAATTCGGGGAGTGGAAATAAGCGACGAGATTGTGGAATGAAATGGTGAGCAAAAATATCTTTCCTAATGTGCGCACTTTCAATGTGTTAGTTGATTCATTTTGTAAAGAGGGGTTGGCTGGGGAAGCAAGAAGCATTGTTGAAACAATGATTCAAAGAATATTAAACCTGATAAGGTTACTTACAATTTGCTTAAGACGCTAGGCGTTAGTCGGGCGGCGAGGCGAGGTGGGGTCTAGGCAGGCACCTAGGCTGATTAGGTGGATTTAATTAAATCTATTATATTTCGTGTAAATAAGTGTTTGTTTATACTTAAAATATATATAATTTCATCATAAAATATGAAATAGAATGATATATATATATATATATATATTATTAGCTATTGGAACATAATGAAAACATGGGGAACAAGCATATAATGTGTGTTCATTTAAGTATTTAACAAGTCTATTACAATTTATTGGAAAAAAATAAAATGCAAAATGAAAATTATCTATTTTCTATCTAAGTGAATCGCAACCTAGGCAGGTCTGGGCGTGCTAGGCGAGTGTCTAGGCATGTGCCTTAGTAGGCTAAGCGCCTTTTCTTAATTTTCAAACCTTAGGCATTAATCAGGGAGGTGGCTAACTGCCTAGCGCCTAGGCGGAGGTTTTTAGAACAGTGTGGATGGTTACTGCTTATGAGGAGAAATGGACGTGGCGAAAAAGGTTTTTAAAGTAATTCTTAGCAAGGCCTACATGGCTGCATGATTCTCATAGTTATAACATACTAATAAATGGCAATTGTAAGCATAAATGGACAGATGATACCTATATGCTTTTTCTGGAAATGCCTCGTAGAGGATTCGTTCCATATGTTGTTTGTTATAATACTCTTATAGATGGTGGGGAGAATTCAAGATGCACATAACTTGTTCTCTCAAATGCAAGCTTGTGACCAACTTCCTAATGTTCAAACTTACTGTTTAAATGGATGGCCTGTGTAAATACCAACAACTTTTTAAGGCATTGAAGTTGTTAAGAGAGATGAAAGGCAAGATATTAATTGGATCCAGATATCCAGGGACAAAGCTAGAGATCTACATGAATTGGGGCATCCTCAAGAAACAAACTCACAAATTATAAAGTTCAAGAATGTACTAAACAAAACACTTATATATTAATCCATAAGTTTTTTCATATCTCTTGTCGTGCTTTCATGTTTTGAAAGCGTTGCATGACAACTTCATTACCACTACCATAAAAAAATGTCTCTCTCAATAAAAATAATCATGTTATCATTCATTCATTGATCTGTTATCTAATTTCTCAATCAATCTTCAGAAATTTCATGATCGAAAATGCTCTTTCAACGATAGCAGTGGCACATGGAAGTTAATGCTAATATCATAAGCAACTCAAAGAGTACATTTTTTTTACAAAAAACTGAGTAGAGGCATCTGCCCCTGCTGGCCGCTGGGCTTAAGGCGGCTCCGTCCACGCAAATATCGTGAGTTACAATATTCTTATTGAATGCTTGTTCATTGATGGGAAAGTTGAATTTACAAAGGATCTCTTTAGCAGTTTATCATTTTAAGGACTTCAGCCTTACGTCAGGACTTACAATATACGCATCAGTGGATTTTGTAACTGAGAGGTAACAACCGAAGTGGAAAAGTTGCTTAAAGAAACGAAAGAGAAAGGTTGTTCTCCAAATGGTTGGACCTATAACATAATCATCCAAGGGTTTATCAATAACAATGAGACATCAAGAGCAATGGAACTTGTTTAACAAATGGTGGAAAGGGGTTTCTGCCGATGCATCATCTATGAAATTGGTAGTTAGTTTATTTTGTAAAGAGGGGAGGAGGAATTAAATATATACTTAAATTTATTACAAGCAACATAAAAGGTTCTCTCATAAATAGTACATAGACTTAGGTAACCATGACATCTAACTAGGTGACTCTCATGGTCTATTTGATCCACGAAGACAATCATTGTGTTGGAAAATATTAGTATTTAGGTTTATTTTAATGTTTGGTGTTTTAGGCTTAGCCCGTTCGCTTTAGGGTTTCGTTTCCTTTCAGGTTAGTTTTCTATATATATGGTACTTTGTAACTCCATCTAATAACAAGTTAGACACAATGTAGTCCTTTCAGTTTGTAGCCTCCTCGACTTTCTTTGTTTCTTCATTAATAAAAAATCTTCGTAGTTTGTTCGTATGCTCGTTAGCGTACTCTGATTTTCAACTTGGTATCAGAGCATGTTTGATCATTCGAGATTTAATATGCTCTTGATAGGTGTAAATGTGTTTGTATTAGTTTTGTTTGTCTGTTTGCTAGGTATCAGTTTCGTATCAATTTGTCGATTGTTCGTCGTCTTTCGCTATTTATATTGTTCGTCATTTGTTCTTGTCCCATACTTTTGCACCTAGTTTGCATCCTGCACAACACCTCGCACCGTTCTGCACCGGATCGACTACAATAATGTTTTTTGACAAATTCCAGACCCGAGACCCACTCGGATCGAGTTCTTCTCTGCCTTGCACAACCACCATCTGAATCCTGCACAAATCATACGCTACGTACTCTTATGACTTCGTCATCTTCCAAGTGTACAAATGTAGACTTGGATTTGTCATTAGTAGTTTTTGTACACACCACTTGAAATAGAAGGGTCGATTATTAGTAGTTTTGAACACACTACTTTGATGTTATGACTTTGTCATCTTTTAAATGTTAAACAACATGCATCGATTTTAGCATCAACGTATATATCGAAGTGCGTCACCAACCACCACAAGGTTCTTTTTCCATCAACCCCGAGTTCGCAGCGTGGCAATTTGATATCATAGCTTGGGAGTAGATATCCTTGAGCTTGTGGCCTAAGTTTGTTAATCTAGGTTACTTTTTAATTTAAATGCCTTGTACAGGAGAAAGAAAATTCCTCAAACAAATTCCTTCCTTTAATCAAATTCCTGAACCACTTTATCAACACCGGTGCCAGTGAATTCCATTTCTCTTCCCCCACAAAACTGATAAGCCTCCCAAATCCCTAATTCCCCACAAATCTTCAAACCCTAATGACCGACCCTTCTAGACCCGTCACCGGCTACCCAGCCCCGCCCTACGCCCAGCCCAATGGCGGCCAACCTTACTCCAGCTACCCCACCTACACCCAACCTCAAGGCCCCTACTCCAACGCCTACGCCGCACGCGCTACCTTCATCCGCCGCTTCGTTGGCGCCATGGTCGCCCTCTTCGTCATCGTCGGCTGCATCATGCTTGTGATCTGGCTTGTCATCCGCCCCAAGCTCCCCGACTTCCGAGTCGACTCTCTCTCACTCACCAACTTCAACGTCTCCTCCTCCTCGCAGTCCTTGACCGGCACGTGGTCCGTCGGCTTCTCCGTCTACAACCCCAACAAGAAGCTCAGTATCCGATACGAGGAGGTCGAGTCCTCCATTTTTTACGGGAGGGGCCTCATATCGGACACTCGTTCCCAGCCGTTCGCTCAGGGGACGAAGGATCGCAATTTCATCAACGCCACCTTCTCGGCGGCGAATTCGTTCGTGGACGTGCCGGTGGTGCGCGGAATCGAGACGGACAGGGGAAGCGGGACCGTGAGCTTCAACATCAAGGTTTGGGCTAGGGTTGAGTTTCGGAATGGCGGGTGGAGGCTGAGGCGGCGGCTGCTTAGGGTTTTCTGCCGTGACGTGGCGGTTTCGGTTTCTTCCAATAGCGGGTCGGGTAAGCTCGCAGGTGGATCAGGAGATTGTCAGGTGTATGTTTGAAAACGGAGCGCTGCGTTCGGCGTTAATGGTATTTTTCTCTCACGTTTAAAGTTATTAAATTGTCAAATTTTAAGATCGAGAAATGTGGTCATGTATGATAACTAAGATGAGTGTACGAATTTAGGTTCAGCTGCTGTATATATTTTGACTTCAATTCTTTTCTTGTTTTTGCTTAAGATGGTTAAAATTTCGATAGTTCTATCGACACCAAGTTTAGTTTTTGTCCTTTCAATTACTACATCTTGCCCGGATGTTGAGAAAATGGTGGTTGTCGATTTGTTTCGACTAGTTTAGATGAGTCATTAGGCGTATTAAGGTAGGTTGCCGAGCTGGTTTGATTGCTGCACTTGGATGATTAATTGTGTGGTGGCATTTCACAAGGTAATTGTGTAGAGATAGATGTAGCAGTTGGGGTTTTTACATAGAAGCAGGGTTATAACTCGCGTGATGACAGATGTTGATACAAGGGGATGTATCTCTGGTGTGTAAGCGGGGGATTCGCCCCTGAAGGGGGTCCGTGATACTAAGGTCAATTATGGATGTCCTCTGTTTTGCTGTATTCATAACTGAGTAGAGCTTTTGATTCTCCAGTCCATATCTAGTGGAATTTAAGAGGCCAGCCGATCCCGTAGATTTATTCGAAATTGGGTTAAGGCAACCCTATCCAACTGAAACAAAGTTTCTTAAAACCCGTCTTACTTGTTTTGTCTTGGTTGTCACCGGGCCATGAAAGCAAGTTGGAGAAAGGGCTTGACGAGCGCTCTGTTAGGATTTGTGATGAGAATTGTGATCTTATAATTAAGCTGTGTGTGTATTCTTTAAATAGAAGATTGACCGTGCCTCTTTTTGAAATCCTTGCAAATCAGTGTAGTTGTCGGTTTTTTTGTTTATCAAGTTCAAACTGTCGAGTCAATCTCTGAAGTGTCTACAGTAGCCTGATGTGGTTCAGTGTTTAAGTCAAGGATACACTAGGCTAAGTTACATTTTTGTTGCCATTTTAAACTTGAGTTTCCACTCCCTGGTTTGAATTTTGGAAATTTCAGCTCTTTAGTTTGCACTTCTTCCAATCCACACCGTGACTAATAACGCCCTTCATTTCTGGCCTTTAATTCGAATAAATCGAGAATCAAAGGATCAAAATTATGGTGTAGGGCATAGAAGGGGTGAATATGGTGGTGTGGAAATCATTTCCGTTGCAGAACCTATATCCTGGAAGCATCTCTGCTACTTTATTCATCGAATGTTGTTCGCTAGGCTTCCTTCGTATGCACTACAATGCCACTATCATCTTTTGATCTAAACCACATGTGGCATAATCTCCGGCTTCAATTTCCTTTCATGCTTTCAATTGATGCCAACCGCATAACAGAAATGTGCATTTGAATAAGTTTAAGGATAATGCTATTCACACTCATTCCTACACATGCTTGTTAATTTTTGCCATTGATCTTTTTCATCTGTTTGATTCGATGATCTAAAATTAACAGAAGTGTGTGAGAAGTAAAAATGTGTGAGCAGATAGCACTATCCTAAGTTAATTTCGAACATTTTCTCACGACTTCTAGAGATGTCCAAAATCAACTACAACTTTTGCATTTGCTTTCCCCTACCTTGCAGTTTATTACGTAATTTTATTTCTTTTCTGTAATTTCTTCCAACAAGAATATGATTCTGACCTCTCAAAGCATTTCAAATGGGAGTCTCTATTTAAGACTCCCACCATCAACTTTGAAGACTTATTTATAGGAACTAAATGAGAATAGTCGGGTGCCTAAAAGCATATCGCCTACAATGGGAGGTCCTCATAGTATAATTCCTAAATATAGAGACTAAAATATTAAAAATTAATGTTCATTTCATTGTAGTATTGTGGGCATTGATATATTTGAAAGTATCGAAATTTTTTGCTTTCTCCGGGCCAAAATATTTTTTGAGAAAATGTACGATATTAATTGATAATAAAGAAAATACGTACATCATTGAGGATAGGGTGCATACCATGAGCTTCAATAAAAATCTTGATGTGGATTTCAACCCCGATGAAAGGAAAAAAAGTGTTCTACATTAATAGAGTACCAAGAGATACTATCCTCCGTAATAAGATCAAAGATTACACCAAGGTTCTTCAAACCAAATTACATAGTTATCCGGGCCAAAATATTGAGCTTATCTGATAAATGGCAAACCTGTTGGAACTTTTGATGATAGGGATACTTTTAACTATTAATTAAAAAATTAATACTAAACGATTGTGTTTTTCTAATTTAGATCACTGCCCTTTTCTGGTAAAACTCTGCGTTATTTGGTAAACTGCAATCCTCAAATGGTAATTAATTAACTTGTTTACCGCTTATTGAAAGCAAGTGGACGTGCTAATATCACCCATCCTTCAATAAAAAGTGCCACATAATATTCTTACTTTTGAATGTACCCATCTATCAACAAAAAGAAGCTGTGTGAAGCATTCACACATTGGTGGATTTGTTTCCTATTCAAAATCAACAGTGGATCCATCTTTTGAGTTCCTATATAGAATCCTCACATTTGAAGATTTCTTTGAGGTGTTCAATGGGTCTCTGTATATTGGGATACTTTGAGAACTTCTAATCAGAACCATTGAAAGCTTTTTATCCCTGTCTGTATATAGGGACTATATAGTTATAGAGACTCCATGTAAGATCTCCATTGGAGATGCTCTCATCTCAACTTGATGGGTGCATATTTTCATATATTATTATCATAGATTTCCTTTGGATTTTGTATATATGAATGGGTTAAATGCACAAATTATATTGTTTTAATTTATAGGCATTCAATACCAGAGTTATGCTAAAAAAAAAGAGTAGAAAACAAGCTTTTTGGGTGTCTAGAGTAATTTTAGTGGGGTAATAGACTAATTAACTGTACCAAGACAAATGCATGAAATTGTAACGGTTTTGGAGATCAAATGGACATGGAAATGATATTCAATGGACTTTAGGAGAGAACTTAATTATTAGTTTTTATTATTTCCATTATTTTTTTATTTTCTTTAATAAAGACTTAACAGTCCATTGGAACTAGGATTAGTGGTCATTTATTTGGCATTTTCTATTAACCTTTTCAATTCTTGCCGTGAGGTTATATTAAGGAGATCAATTTTCCTTGTGGAGGGTTAGAAAGCCACAAAACACAATTCTTATCAAACCATAGGAGGGTTGCGGCAAAGAAGGGAAGAGGAAGAGAAGTTTATAGTTTTCTTTTCTTTGCTTGGGCTACGATGTAGCCTGATCATGAATACTTAATTGCCTTGTGGCATTGTGTGTGGGCCCAAAATAATATTATTGGGCTGAGTGTAGGTTTATGTTTAGCCCAAAACTTTTCTAAATGTACTATAGGCTGTCTAGTGGTCATAAGCAGCTCAGTTAGGGTGGTCGAGTCCTATTGCAAGAAAGAGTGATTTGGATAAGAGCGAATGGGTCGAAGTCCTAGTACGATAAAGAGTCTCAATGGAGTGAGGACGCTGAGATTTGAGAAGTGAAGGTGGCTGAATAAGGAGTTTGGTTCAAAGTCCTAGCAGGAGTAGGATTGGCTGAGCCTTAGTAGGACTAGGATGAAGAATCCTAATTTGAGTATAGTTCTGATTTGGCCAAGATGAGATTGGCTGCTATAAATAGGAGGGGGATGCATCATTTGAAAGCCCCTCCAATTCAACACACAAACTGTCATGCGCAAACCTCTCAAACATCTTGAGATTTTTTTTTTCTTTTTCCGCCAACACATCTTCAGTTTGGATAAACAGCACTGTGAAGGCAACCGGCGAACATCTTCAGTTTGGATAAACAGCACTGTTGCCGTAGAATCAGTCGATCGAGGAGCACCTTCAGTTTGGATAAACAGCATTACGTTGAGGCCGATTGGTTACCTATCCAAGTCTCGGTTGAGAAGGGTTTCCGAATCCTTACTGGTAGAGGTCATCTTATTAGCCTTGTCGATGAAGTAAGGTATTACAAGTTACTACATTCGGCACATTGAATGCCGAGTGATTTTATGATTGGATACTCACAAGTAAGTTTCAAAGTTCGGCATTTTGACGGCCGAACCACATTTACCATTAAGATATAAATCTCTTTTGGGTACCTGTGTCCGTATAATTTGGAGCCGGTTTGACGTGCTTATACTCTTACGAATATAATCACCGTGACCGAGCCCGGTGCCAATGATTCGTGAACTTCGCAGAACTAGCAGCCTTGTCTTCAGACTCAAGAACCCGAAGGCCGAGATGTGTTCCTTCCTCGATCGCAATTGCAAGATCAAGAAGTCAGTAGCGCGTTCAACTCAACATCAATAAATTTTACTCCTCGGCTGAGCTCGGCCGACGAGTTAGCGCACCCCACATCAACCAAGGGACGTAGTTTTTAGGGTCAACATTTTGGCATGCCCAATGGGACACAATGCTAAAACTTCGGAGTTCATGACCATTAAGACACGGGCAGTAAAAAAGAAAACAATCATGGGAAAGTCAACGACCGACCTGCCAGTTCAAGGCCATGGACAAGATTTGTCACAAGCACAAAATCCCCTTATAAATGTGACACCTGAAGCTGCAAGTGCAATGCACCGAGAAAAGGAAGTTTGTCTCGGCGGCCAGCCTCGCAACGCAGAAATTCCCAACAAAAGCACAGGGATTTTAATCGAAAAGATAGTGGAAGACTGCGACGAAAATGGTGGGGAAGGCTCTGATCCCCCTACTAGGTCGTTTCTTCGAAGACGACTTGATGAGCAATCTCAACAGGTCGAATAGTCGATCGGCCAAAAAATGAACAATTTGCTCGAGGTAATATGAAGTAATGGTGATACACACACTAGATTGCTTAAACTATTGGTCAATAAAGCCTTCGAAGATGCACACTCTAGTCAACCTTGACAACTTCTATTTAAGAGTAGGCCACTGCAAGCTGAGACAAGATCCACTCAACTCCAACCGATGGACTTGGAAAAAAGAAGAGGATCAAGCAGTCGATCAAACGAATCCGACCAGGGAATGGAAACAATACCCGTCAATATGATCGAGGTCCAAAAGATGATCGATTTAGCCCTGAAAAAAGGGCTAAAGTTCCCAAAATTCATCCATCCATACCCGGCTTATGTGGAGAAGTTCGAATATCCTAAAGGCTTCAAGATCCCAGATTTCAGCCTTTTTGCTGGAGAATTGTCCTTGTCTTCGTTATAACATGTAGCTCGGTTCATTGTGCAGATGTTAATAGCGACTTCCATAAACTGCGATTATTCAACTTCTCGCTAACAGGTTCAGCATTCGCTTGGTACATCAACATCTCGCCTAATTCCATCTAGAGTTGGGAGGAACTAGTCGAAAAGTTCCATGAACAATTCTATCGACCGGGGATGGAAATGTCAGTTTCATCACTAGCTAGGATGGCTCAAGCATCAAACGAGGCGCTAATGGAATACTTAGCTAGGATGGCTCGAATGTCATGGTTCCGTCTTGGGTTTTGTTTTCTTTTCCCTTTGTAGCTTTATTTATTTTTCTGTTTCAGTTTACGGAATGAAAAAAGTCATGATCTTACATTCTTGACAAGTTTTGCAAGTTCAAGTCTCCCTGATTCTATGGTCCGAGCCTTTTTTCTTTTCATTGCAGCTTACCATGGAATTTGTTACGAGCCAAAGTTTCAATAATTAAGTTACAAACCCAAAAGCAAAAAAAATTAGTTACGAGCCAAAGTTTCAATAATTAAGTTACAAACCAAAAGCAAAAAAGCAAAGCTTAAAATTTATGAAGATTGTTGGCCTCTTCGGCCCCTTGATCTTTTTTATGCTTGTGGTTGCTCCCTTCTTGTTGGTACTTGTACTCTTCCCCTTGATGTTGATGCTTGAGCCCTTCCCCTTACAATGGGTGGTCGTGGAGGTAGTGATTGATTTTGACGTTGTTGAACTTGAACTTGAGGTGGTCGAGGAGGTGGAGGTGGTATTTCATTTTCTTGTGTTGTATTCTCCTCACCTCTCAAATTAACCGTGCCTAAAACAATAAACCACAAATCATTTACATTGAATTATAGTCTAATAGATAATAAATACTAAGAAAATAAAAGAGGAAATTAAATTGTTTACTTACATCTTTCTAAGCGTTCAAGCTCCTTGTAGAAATGGAATTCGTCAAGTGTAGGCTCCTTGTAGAAACAAAATTCATTTCCTCTAAGCCAAACACTAGTACACACTAAAGCCTCAACTTTTAGGTGTTAAGGAAGTTCTAAAATGATCAACAACTCTCCAACCAAGACTAAAGGCATTTTCACTAGCAACAGTGCTACTAGGAAATAATTAGTAGAGAATCAGCAGGTTCAAGAAAAACAACCTGAAGAATAACAATTCAAGAAAATAATTAGTAGAGAATCACTCTTTAACAACACAACATCATAGTAGACTAATATGATCAGTAATCTAGAAGTTTCTTCCTCTCTGCAATATGAAAAGATTGGGAGAACAAAAGTACATAATGAGGCATGATCAACCAAGTGTCAAAGAGTAGTTGAAAAACTCAACTAATTAAAAAACCAAAAGCAAAGTGTCCAATTTCCTAAAACATTACAAAACTACTCTCTTCTACTCTCCTTGCCCAAACGGCGGCTTAATCAAGTGCATTACAACACATTTATTCAATTATCTCACTTATTAGTAAATAGTGGAGCTCTCATATTTGGCATTAGTTAAGGAGTGGAACCAGGAAAAAGGATTAATTTGCATTTCAATGTACATGATCGTAGACTAAATATTCATGTCATCAAACTGGTTTGAACCAAAAGCATCAGTATTTGAAATTAAATCATAAAAACTTAAACAGTTAGGGGCTAGCAAACCTACAGACTGTGTAACG
The DNA here is from genome assembly GCF_019419815.1 of Pyrus x bretschneideri. Taxonomy (NCBI): domain Eukaryota; kingdom Viridiplantae; phylum Streptophyta; class Magnoliopsida; order Rosales; family Rosaceae; genus Pyrus; species Pyrus x bretschneideri. Next base: position 123,040 of record NW_025999806.1, on the reverse strand, counting down.
TCATGTCTCAGTGACAGGATGCTATGTCAATTAGTTTAGTCATCTTGATGAGTAAGCATCTTATTTGTCAATTAGCTAACTAACAGTTAATTATGTGATTCGCAATTAGTTAATTCATGGGTCTTTAGCTGAACTTGCAGCCAGCTATATATAGCTGAGTTACATGAATGATATGCGAGAGTTCTTAAATGTGATTCTGTTTCTCTTTCAGTGTCAAGGTTTAAACAGGGTTCTATTATTCTACATACCAGGCTATAATGGAATCAAGAAAGATGATCATCTAAAACATTTTGACTGAACTAACAATATTATTAGCAGTTAAAACTTAAAACCATTTGAAAACTTCAAAGCAGAATCTACCAACAAAAAAAAAAGACGCTACAAAATTAATTCCAAACCCTAAATTAAATTTCAAAAGGAAGACATAAAGTAGATTTCAAAACACTAAATTAATTACCTAATTTAGGGTGAGAGTGAGACTCGGACTCGGTGTGGTGATGAGAAAGATCGCAAGTTCTGTCCGTGAGAGAAAATCGCCTGAAGAGAGAGATCGCAAGAGACAGCAGTGGCTGTGTGGTGAAGGAAAATTGGAGAGTAAAAGACGATAGTATGGTGTGGTGGTGGGCCAGTGGCTGGCTGGAATTCGACACAGACAGATGAGATGAGGGCTGGGTGAGGGAAGCTTAGGGCCTGCGCTTCGAGTTTGATGGATGGAATCAATCAATGGAACGGAACTACGGAAGTGAAATGGGATTTGACATAAAAACAAATGAATGACACAGATTAAAGCCAAAACAATGAACAGTTGAAATAATTCTCTTATAATTAAAAAATTATATATATATATATATAATATTTATTTTCGGTTTGGTATGGAAATACAGAAAATATGGAGATGCAAAACTAAATCCCGTACCGAAAATTTCGGTTTGGTTCGGGATGACATATCGAAAATTTCAGGAATTTTGGTTTGGGATTTTTGGGATTTTTTTCCAGCCTTAACTATTAGTTTTGACTTTTGAATGAGAAATAGTCCCACCTATTACTTTTTGTCTTATTATTTCTATAAAAAAAAAAATTAATATAAAATGTTGACGTGGCTTAACATTGACTGCACAAAATAAAAGGGGATGGAAATGGCACCCAAACAGGAGGGCAGACAATCTGCCTCCTACATAATTTCTGCACAACAACTTCTTTTTTATTATTCTATTGATTTTTAAACCAATCAAGTGAATGATTCAGCGGGTTTTCCCTCGTTTTTATTATTCTATTGATTTTTAGACCAATCAAGTGAATGATTCTGCGGCTTTTCCCTTTTTCTTTTCTTGCTAGATGCAGTGCCATATTCATTTGGGCTGCTTTCAAATTGTCATTTTTCTTTTCAATGGTTGCCAAATTAAGTTAATATTTTTTCATTAAGTATTGAACTAATATATTTTTTTATTAGGATTAATATTAGTTTATTGTCCTCAACTTTCTTGGTTTTTAACATTTGGTACATCAAGTTTTTCTCATTTCAGAATGGTACCTGAAGTTAAAAATTTTAGACAGTGACGTAGTGCGTCACGTAGACAATGACTGGACGCGTGGTTTAACTTTTTTTTTTAAATTTTAAAAAAATTAAAAAAGTAAACCTTCTTCTTCGACTACCCCTTTGTATCTCCACCATACCTCTCCTAACCCCCCACCTTCCTCTTCCTCCTCCTTATCCTGCACCCCAACCCACCATGTCCTCACCCATTGAACCCAAATCCTGCAATTTCCCTCCGCCCTCAACGCCAAATTGGACCCAGGCACCAATTCCTGATCCAATTGGAGTTTTTGCTCCACACCTTGAACCAGCGGACTCTCCACCTCTATGAAAACACGAAAGTTGCAGGTGCGGCATAAGTGGGTTTTGTTTTGTCGTCGTGGCAGGGATCTCCGGCAGCCGATCTTTGGTACAAGGTGCATGCAGCGGCCTTGGATCTCCGGCAGCCATGACCTCGAAGGGGTGGTAATCCGCTTTTGTTGCAGTTGGGGAAATAGTCGGCGCCGCATCCTCTTTCTCTCCACCAGTGCCCTCCCCTTCTCCGTCGCTGCAATCCGCTGCCGATTCGCCTTCTCACATATCTCCGTCGCCTCTTCCCCCCACCCCATGTCTCCCAAAACAAACCCCAACCGTAGCCTCCATGTCTCCACAATTTCTGAGCATGGATCGGAAACTTTTGGTGGACATGGCTGACTTGAATGCTATGATTTGTGATTGTGTATAATTATTAGTGGGTTTTTTTTTTTTTATTGGTGTGTGTGTGAAGGAAATCCTTGATCTGTTGGCCATGTTGCAGAAAACAAAGAAGGAACCCTTTGCTGGGCTTAAAGACGGTGGAGATCTAAGGGAGAGAGGATTTTTTTTTTTTTTTGAATTTTTAATTTTCATGTGGATCCACATGGCATCCAATCATGATCCTGTTGACCCTAAAAATTACACAACCTATGTGGCGTGCAGTCAAAGTAACTAATAAGCTAACTACGTCCTTCGGTTGAATGCAGGGCGTGCCAACTCGTCGGCCGAGCTCGGCCGAGGAGTAAAATTCGTTGTCACGTTGGGCGCGTTATTGACTTCTCTATCTTGCGATGGTGACCGAGGAATGAACACTCTCGGTCTCTGGGTTCTATAGCCTGAAGACAAGGCTACTAATTCTGTGAAGTTTATAAATCGTCGAAGCCCGGTTCCGTCACTGTGATTATATTCGTAAGAGTATAAGTACGTCGAATCGAAACCAAGCTATATGGACACAGGTACTCAAATGCGATGTGCGTCTTGATGGTAAATGTAGTTTGGCCGTCAAAATGCCGAACTCTGAAACTTACTCGTGAATATCCAATCATAAAATCATTCGACGTCCAGTACGTCGAATAACACAATTCGTAACACCTGACTACGCCAAGAAGGCTAGCAAGGTGACCTCTACCAAAGGGTTCGAAAACCCTTCTCGGCTGAGACTTAGATAGGTAACCGGTCAGCCTTGACGCAGTGCTGTTTATCCAAACTGAAGGTGCTTCTCGGTCGGCTGGTTCTGCGGCAACAGTGCTGTTTATCCAAACTGAATGTGATCGCCGGGTGCCTCCACAGTGCTGTTTATCCAAACTGAAGGTGTGTCAGCAGAAAAAGGAAAGGAAAAATCTCAAGGTGTTTGAGAGGTTTTGCGCAGGGCAATTGTATGCTGAATTGAAGGTCCTTTCTCGTTGTATGATTTCTTGTATTTATAGCACCTCATTCCTTGAATTGCATCCTTATCTGGATTGGGAGTCCTTGTCCCGTTTCAACTCTACCTCGAACAAACCTACTCCCACTAAGGCTTTGAACTTTCCCCTTTTCGAGGCTTTATTCTTTGTCGGCCGGGAATCCTGGTCGCTCCAGGACTTCCTCGACCTTTTTCCGTTTATCTGGACTACTTCTTAGGATAGGACTCGACTGACCCTGCCAACTGGCCCGAGACTTATTTACTCGGCCCATAGCATTTGACACACCCTTGGGCCGAGCACAACTTGCTGCTCGACCCAACAATATTATTTTGGGCCGAAACATTGCCCCCTTGCTTCTGAGGTCGACGGCTGTCAACCTTTTGGTCGGGCCTCGACCTTGAAGAAGCGGAAACGCCTGTTGCTTTTTGGACTATTTTCCTTGATGACCATTACTTATGCACATTTATGAGACATGATTGCATTCTCCTCGTTACCCCCAACGTACAGCCACGTGTCGATTCTCCTTCGGTCTTAACCGCTTTCAATCATGGCCCTCGAAAACGTGCATCTACCGAAGCGTCTCTTCCTCATTAATGCATTAAAACCGCCGCCGCACGCAATCGTGCGTCTTGAAACCTCGATCCTATCCTCGCAGGTTCCTAAAATATCCGAAATGATTGGGACCTTTTCCCGGTTAAATTTCCCCCCAATTCGTACCAGTGCTTTTCGAATACCAAACGTTTGATCTTCGTTCTGAAAGGCCTATAAATACCCAAACTTCTGCCATTCGCTCCCCATGCCTTCAGAAATTTCGAAACCTTCTTTTTATCATTCCTGTTTGTTCAAGCAACTCCTTCCAGTTCTCCCTCCTGCAATCTCCTCGTTTAACCCCACATCCTCTCCTTTATCAATGGCCTCCTTCATTTCAAAGCTTTCCGACGAGTGCAACAAATGCAAGGACTTCATCGATCGGAGCGCTATCAAGACGCTGCGCTTCGAAAATGACATGGCCACCACTCACCAGATTCTGGGCCCCCTTTTCAAGGACGCAGTGCCGTCGTCCATTACTAAACTCCTCAAGGAGCAATGCTTAACACCCCTGCTACAGGGTTTTGATTGGTCGAAATGGACTTTGGCGCGGCCTCAAGGAGCCTGGCCCTTGACTACCATAGCCTGGGCCACCTGGGTTGACCGAATGAGCACATTCTTCGGCAAGGAGTGGAAAGCACTTGGTATCTATGATGCCATCATTCTTTCGACCATAGAGATTACCATGGATAAGGAACTGCTTATGGCGGTCCTGAGTTTATGGTGTTCGGCCACCAACACCATGATCCTGTCTTTCGGCCCTCTCGGCCCCACAGTCCTCGACATTTCGGCCATCCTTGGGACTTCTCCATCCGGCCTCCCCATCGATGTCGCCCTTTCCGGGTGCCCTTCCCTTCTTGATCTAAAGGCGTTATTCGACGAACGGGCCGTCGAGACGCTCAGTCGGGGCGACCGGGAGCCCTCAAGGGAAGAAGTTCAGAAGCTCTACAAGAACTTCTTCAACTACAACACTCTCATCCTTCACTTCACCGACCGAGGCAAGGAAGGCCTCAGGAAGGGAGAACATGAAGCCTTCCTCTTCTATTGGTACAACAAATTCATTTGTTGTACCAGGTCGAACAAATGCCTGGTCGAGAACATGCTGATGGCCCAGGCACTGGCTAGTGGTCGCTTCTTGGCACTCACCCCGGCTATACTTGCCAACCTCTACCGTTGCTTGGCCGAGACGACCATTAACAAGATTGACCCGCACCAGAACGGACCCCTCTGGGTCTTCCAACTCTGGTTGCAGGTTTATTTTTCCACATTTCAGCCCGAAGTTCTTGTATTCCAGCGATCTGCCGCCCTCGGCCTTCAACTGGCCTCTAGACCGACACCTCCTCATCGGGCCGACGAGGTCCTCAAGCACTTTCTCAGCCTCAACGTCCTTTCGAACTACGAGTTCCTGGTGTGTCGGCGCCAGGAGTACCTTACCTCGATCAGGCTCCCCACGGCAGCGTGGGCCGGGTCCGAGGATGCGGGCCTTCGTCAACACTGGGGGTCATTCGTTCTAGCTCACGATCTTCCCCTTGGTTGCGATGCCCGCCGAGCCAACTGGGAGGTCTACCACCCCCATTTTGTCGCCCGGCAGCTTGGCTACCTCCAAGGTTACCCTATACCCCTGCTCTCCTCTCGGTCCCTCCTGAGTCGAGGGCGTCTTTCTGGTTCCTCTGAGAGGGAATGCAAGATGACGGAGCAAGAGTTTCAGGAGAAGTGCAAGAAATTCCGGCTCCGGCCGACGGTTCCTGAATCTCTGGGAACCGATACCTTCGGGGACTGGTGGGATGAATACACCAGTGACTTCTTCGGCGTCTCGGCCAAAGACGTGGTAAGCAAAGTCTTCGGCGACCGACCCAAACTAGCTTCTGCGGCTCAACCCAAGGAGTCGACCCAAGGTATATCGTCCTTTCGCTCTTTGTACTTCGATTACTTGCCCCCTGTTACTAATTGCTTTGCTTCTTCAGGGGGTCGTGTGTCGAGGAAGGTGGAAGCGGTCGCCGTGGAGGCGAGGGCGAAAAAATTGGTTCCCACGAAGATGACCATTGCCACCGAGCGGACAGTCTCTGCCAAACGCCTTCATCGAGAAGTCGAGCCGAAGGACGACGCTTCTCGTCCTTCCAAGCGCGTCAAGAAATTGGCGAAGAAAGGCGACCGGGAGATTCATGTTGTTCCCAGTGACACCACAGAGACAACTGCTCCTGTCGGCTCTTCTGTCCCGGCTGCCCCAGCTTCCACAATCCCGCTTCCTTCGGCCGTCTCCCTGCCTGAGGCTACGGCCGCTTCAGCCGTCGTATCAGCTCCAGCTCCGAAGCCGGTCATAGCGTCTGCCATGGGGGAGACGGCCGCACCTGCCGAGGCTCCCTCCTTTCAGCGACCAATGGTTATTTTGGAAGAGGTATAATTCTACATCCATCCTTCGTTTCTTTAGCCTTTTAGTCGTAACGAAATTTTTTTTTTTTTTTCAGGACGTCGAGAGCGAGAGTGACGAGGTCCCGCTGGAGCACCGCCAACGACCAGCGAACTCTCCTCCCGTCTTCCTACGGTGGATCGCGGAAAGAGGCCCATGGCTGATCCTAAGGCAATGGCAGAAACGCCGATCCATCCACAGGATGAGGACCTTCCCATTCCTCCGCAAGAAGTCTCTTCGGCCTTTGTAAGTCTTGTTTCTTTTGCCTTGATCTTATCATGACACATGTTCTTAAAGAACTATTAAATGTCAGGTGCCCGAACGTTCATTTCATCAACAATTTTATGCGCCGACGGGCGTTGTCTATATTGAAGGAAAAATTTTGTCCTAGCTAAGAACATGTAAGAACATTTGAATACATATGCAAACTAATAACACTTTAAAGTAGGCATGCATTCAAAAACAATTCATAATACCCATGACTTTCAAAGCCTAGTATATGGTGAACCATAAGACTCTTTAACAATATTAAAGAGAATAAGAATTTAGAGATTCTTTACCCTTGAAGCTCATTCTTGATTGCACAAGGGATTCACCCAAGTGGAGGGCCTTCAAGTCACCTCCTTTCTCCTTGGATCTTCCTTGTGATTTCCTCCCTTTTAGTGCTCCTTTTCTTCTTTGAGGATTTGAGGATTTGTTCTCCAAAACACCAAAGGTTTGGTGTCTCTAAGTCTCCACACCAAAGATGTAGTGTGAAGATGAAATGGATGACTTAGGGAAGAAAAGATTGCTAGATGTTCCTCCCCTAAGGTGGCCGGCCTCTATGTAGAAAATGAGAGAAAATGTCTCACCCAAATTCTATTAGAAAACCCTAATTTGAAACAAAGCTATAATGTTGATTTTATACTTCATTTCATGTGAGTGGCAAACTTGTAATTAATACAAGTTTGCTACCCCTCACCCTTATGGCCGGCCTCTATATTGTTATTGGGCTTAATTGCCCATTTTGTTTTAGTTGTCATACAACTTAAACATAATGGGCCTTGTGGACCAAAACGTTTTTTGTGCCCCGAAGCCCAAAACTAACTTAAACGCCCAATACGAACGTTTCGTATAATTAATTAACTATTTAATTAATCTTGACCATTCTTCAATTAAACCATTTAATTGCTTATCCATTTCATATAATTTCTTCACTTATATCTTTACTCGGTGTACGATCCATTAGGTTCCAATTAGCGAGGTAGTGGGCGATGTTACTCTTAACGATCGATTGTGAATTGAAACCACATTTCAATTCTCCCTTAAAATTAGTGTTTGCTAATCTTTAGGGCTTCCACAAACCATGGGTGACGCCTAGCAGCATGTCATGGTTACCCAAGCTAAGTAGAAGTGGTTGGAGAACCTATCCAGTTACAACTACAATGCAATACGGTCCTTCTCTAATACAATACTCTTAATCACATTGTTTAAGTGATAGTTTGTTTCATGTCTACTATCCAATGTGATACTTCTCTATATGATTCAATTGAATAAGATTTGGAACAAGCTTCCTTAGTCATATTCTTATGCTTTGGCCAAAGACTCTCGAATCATATCTTAGAGTATTTCTCCTTCCACCATGGAAGGTTAGAGATCCCTTGTTGTGCATTCATATGCCTACATGACTAGATAGCTTGACCCCAAAAATGCCGTGGACACTCCAATGGAATGCCGTTGACATAATCAAAGATCAAGGACCTAACCATTAGACATCAATGATGCCTCAGGTCAAAGGACTACTTTGCATATTGCAACTATTGAGTTCTCACATGACATGTATGTTCGAACTCTCGTTTGATCGTTGTTCAGTGTACTCGATTACTCTTTCGAGCACCTATGTGTTTGCCTTAGTGTCCAACACCAAATGACTTGAGACTAGTTCATACTCACGCTTGAGTCGACATAACACATACTAACCTTAGCGGATTGTCAATGCCCAATTGGCAATCCTAAGGCTAGGAACGTTTTAGGAATGAACATAAGAGAAAGGTCTCGTTAATTTAACTAACTTAAATCACTTGTCTCTTAGATCAAATACATTCCTTGGATTCCCTTATTGCTTAAACACAAGATACAATAAATAGTGATTAACAATAAGTTTTGCCCTTCATTAAACATATAAAAGTTTAATACATTAAGTATTCCAAAAAGCTATTACATCAAATGAGTGGCTTTGTGGGCATACTTCCAACAATCTCCCACTTGCACTCAAAGCCATCTTCCCATGTATCTAATACCCATCTTTTCCATATGACGGTCAAGCTGGATTTGAGACATTGGCTTTGTTAGTGGATCTGCTACGTTATCGGCTGAAGCAACTTTGAGGATGTTGACTTTCCCCTCGGCAGCATATCTTCTAATGATATTAAAGCGCCTATCAAAATGCTTGTTCTTTTGATGTGCCCTGGGTTCCTTGGCTTGAGCTATCGCCCCATTATTATCACAGTACAAAGTTACTGGTGACGTAATGGTTGGAACCACTCCAAGTTCAGTGATGAACTTCTTCATCCAGAACGCTTCTTTGCCGGCTTCAGCTGCAGCGACATATTCAGCCTCTGTCGTGGAATCAGCAATTACACTTTGTTTCTTGCTTTTCCAGCTGACAGCCCCACCATTCAGAGTGAATACATATCCGGAGTTGGAACTTCTATCATCAACGTCAGATTGGAAATCTGCGTCTGTATAGCCTTCCACTCGCAACTTTGTCACTCCTCCATAAACGAGGAACATGTCCTTAGTTCTTCTTAAGTACTTAAGGACCGTCTTGACAGCTGCCCAGTGTTCTGATCCTGGGTTAGATTGATATCGACTAGTAATGCTCACAGCATATGCGATATCAGGCCTTGTGCATATCATGGCATACATGAGACTTCCTATGGCAGATGCATAAGGAATAGTATTCATTTGCCGTATCTCTTCAGGAGTCTTAGGTCCCATGGACTTAGAAAGATGAATTCCATGTCCTACAGGAAGAATACCTTTCTTAGATTGTTCCATCTGGAACCTACTTAGCACCTTATCTATGTACATAGATTGGGATAATCCAATTAATTTTCTGGATCTATCACGATAGAGCTTTATCCCAAGTCCATAAGATGCATCTCCTAAATCTTTCATGTGGAAGGTTTTGGATGATAAGCTCATATTTATATATATTTTATATCAAATTCACTTGTCTTTTCTTAGTTAGTTCCTTATATTTTTGAGTTATTTACCTTGTTTTTGTGTTTTTTAGGATTTGTCAAGTAAAGAAAAGAAAAATAACACAAGTGGAATGTTAAGTAATAAATTCGTCAAAACTGCCTGTGCAGGTCAGCTGACTTTGGAAGCCAGTTGCGGACAGCTCAGAATGAATTAGAGAATGAGCCTTATATACTTGGAAAGCTACGGATGTCTATTTTCTGGAGAATTTTACGGATTGTTAATATCATTTTTCTAGAAAAAGTTATGGCCGTTCAAACACTGAAAGGTTCCCAGGAGGCTGAGCAGTTTGTAACTGACAAAGAAGCATTGAAAGCAATAAATCCCATAAAATTAACAGCCAAAACTGATGCAGCCAAGAACAAGCCAGCTAACACCTATTCAAATATCAGAGGAAATGAAAAATTAAGTGAGAGTAATGGGCATAAAGGCTGCCCAAAGAGTTACAATTGTTTTGGCATTTCCTCCCACTTATTGTCATCACTAAATGGCTGTTAGTGGGGTGAGTTATGGAGAAAAAACTGTGGCAGCATAAAAGAAGAAAATACCTACAGGTTGCAGCAACAAAGGGGGAGAAAAAGTGTGAAAAAAAGATAGAAAAAAAAAGAAGCAAAGCAAGGGAAAAAGGCAAGGCTGCTACGTTGGGGAAGGAAGGAAAGGAAGGAGGAAATCTTGGCATTCTCTTCTCTCGGTTTTATCTTCTCAAACTCATGTCTTTCTTTTGGTTTAATTTGAGAATTATGTGTAACTAATTTTTAGTAGTTAGGGGCTGTTTTGAAGCTCCGAATATGATTGCAAGTTTGTTATGACATTTCGTTTGAATTACTTTTACGAATGGATGAAAATTGGTTCACTACTTGTCTCATTGATGAATTCTTTATGTGTTTTCTATGGATGCATACTTAGTAAGCATATCTAGGATTCTAATGCTATGAATATGTGTGTGCCTGCCCTTGTCGAATGAGGACCTACATATGTTCTAGAGTAGTACTTGTTAATTGCCAAGAGTAGTACTTGTTAATTGCCATTAACATGTGAATCAATTTCTAGGATAAGTAAGACAACGCTAGTACTTACGATGCCTTGTGATGACTCAAACTCTTTTCGTTCTTAATGATTTCTACTTGTTAAATCTATGAACACACCATTCGAGATTGCATGTTAGGGACTAAGTTAAGTTGAAAACGCCATTCTCTTAACATACTACATAAGAAAGAGTAATAGGTTGAGTTCTAACATTGAGCCAACTTGAGCATCTTCATCCGAAAATGAAAGGAATTTGAATGAAACATAACATGTTTGCATGATTATTTGGTGGTGGATAGCAATTCCCCTAACTTGTTTTTCTTAATTTGTGAACTACTTAAAAATCTGTCTCTGTCTTGTTTTTGTTCGATTTAATTTAAATATCAAATCAACTCCAAAAATCCCAAAAATTTGTGTGAGTGTAGCTCAGTGTGTCTAGTATCTGCATATAAAATTTCGTAGACTTTAGATAAGTGTAAGTCGGTCTAATAATTATTTTTCGGTGGCTGGTCATTAGGGACAGCAGCCCAGTTTTTGTGACATTTTAAGTAGTTAGATAAAACAATCTTCTGCGGGAAAGACCCTTATTTTCATATGCTACAATTGACAAATATTATTGTTAATAAGGAAAATTAATAGGACATTTGTGTGCTACTTTGTGGTGTGCTTTTAATCCTATCAAATTTTTGGCGCCGTGTCGCCGGGTATTGTTATTTCTAATTACTTTTTTTTTTTATTGTTTTCTTTTCTTGTCTAATTAGTGTTTTTGTTCTTGTGTTTATTTCAGGTACTCTTCGTAGTATATGCGTACTCGAAGGTCCAAGAGCATTGATCTAGATTCCTATGATCCTGAGGTTGAACGAACATTTCGAAAGCTTCGAGGAACAATCAAGCAAAAGCGTGCATCGGTGTCTTTACCACCATCTTCTCCACCACATTTGAGTTCGGAAGAGGAGGAAGAACCACAAGAAGGCATGGCTGATAACCGGACTTTGAGGGAGTTGGCAACGCCTAATACGGATCAACAACCATTGTGCATCACATATCCAAATGCAGGAGGAGGATTTGAGCTTAAGTCCGACATGATTCACTACTTGCCTAAGTTCCATGGCTTCTCAACAGAGGATGCCAACAAGCATCTCATGGAGTTTCATGTGGTATGCTCGGGAATGAGACCAGCCAATGTGGATGAGGAGCAAGTCAAGTTGAGGGCATTCCCATTTACATTAGAAGCTAAGGCAAAGGAGTGGCTTTACAATTTACCTCCAGGATCAATGAACACATGGAACCAGGTGAAGCAAGCATTCTTGGAGCAATATTTTCCGGCCACAAAAGCTGCAAGCATAAGGAAAGACATATGTGCAATCCGACAACAACATGGAGAGCCCTTTGGAGATTACTATGAGCGATTCACACATTTGGTTGCATCTTGTCCTAATCATCAAATTTCAGAGCATCTTTTAATACAATATTTTTATGAAGGATTGTGTGGTACTGATCGTGTAATGCTTGATGCAGCAAGTGGAGGAGCATTCATGGACAAGACACCAACAAATGCTAAGGCATTATTAAAAAACATTGCTGGCAACACACGACAATTTGGAGGGAGAGATGAGCTACCTCTTAAGAAAGTTAACGAGGTAAGTGCTAACTCTAGTATTGAATTACAATTAGCTAACTTGACTAATCCTGTGCAACAGGTTATGGTGGCTCCAAAACAGGTGTGCGGTGTTTGTTCAATGATGGGACATGCCACCGATATGTGCCCTTCGTTAATGGATCAAGGTGGTCTTGAGCAAGCTAATGCGTTAGGAGGGTTTCAGGGGCAACAAAGACAAAAGTATGATCCATACTCCAACAACTATAACACAGGGTGGCGCGATCATCCACATTTAAAGTGGAACAATCAAGACAACGGACAACAATCTGTTCCCAACAACTATAACCGTCCACCTGGCTTCTTTCAAGCAAGACCGCAGGCACCGTTTCAGCCTCAACAACAACAAGCTCCAAGTAAGTCTCTTGAGGATTTAATTGCTTCTTTAGCTAACTCTACTCAATCTCATCAACAGAAAACAGACAAAGCAATTGAAAACCTTGAGCGCCAAATGAGTCAGTTAGCAAGTTTGATGGGGCAACAACATCAACCAGGAAGGTTGCCTAGCCAAACCGTGGTGAATCCAAATGCGGAGCAGATGAATGTTGTGACTTTAAGGAGTGGAAAAGAAGTTTTTGAGCAGCCAAGGATGCAAAAGAGGACTAGAAAAGATACAAATGAGCAAGGGGAGCAACAAACCAAAAATCTTGAGCAAGATGAGGCTTCAACAGAAACTGAAAAGTCTCATAAAGATACAGAATTAAACAAAAAAGATTCTGATAAGGTAAGTAAAGAAGTTCAAAATTCATTTAACTCATGTGTCCCTATTCCTTTTCCTCGTAGGTTTATGAAGTCTAAGAAGGAGCAAACTGATAAGGAAATCTTGGATACTTTCCGACAAGTCCAAGTGAACTTACCTCTTTTAGATGCCATAAAACAAGTGCCCAAGTATGCAAAGTTCCTTAAAGAGCTTTGTACGAACAAGAGAAGATTCAATGATCAAGAAACTGTGGCATTAAGCGAGGAAATATCAGCTGTTTTGCAGAGAAAGCTACCACCGAAGTTGAAGGATGCCGGTAGCTTTACCATTCCATGTGTAATTGGAGGGAAAGAGTTTGGAAGAGCATTGTGCGATCTGGGGGCATCCATCAATCTGATGCCATATTCAGTGTATGAATCACTAAACCTTGGAGACTTGAAGGAAACAAAGGTAGTAATCCAGTTGGCAGATCGTTCAAATAGATATCCCAAAGGCCTATTGGAGGATGTACTTGTGCAAGTGAATGAACTTATTTTTCCCGCTGATTTTTTTGTTCTTGAGATGGAACATGACCCTATGCCTACTGCACTTCCTCTTATATTGGGAAGACCATTCCTTAGAACGGCGCGTATGAAGATTGATGTCTACGATGGTACTTTAACCATGGAAATTGATGGAGAAAGTGTCAAGTTCAAAATCTTCAATGCTATGAGGTACCCTAGTGATTTTGAATCTTGTTTGTCTATTGATGCGTTTGATTATTTTGTGCAGGATTGTTTTAATGAAGGTGTAGGACAAGACAATTTAGAGAAGGCGTTAGTGCATAGCATTACACATGGAAAACTTAATTATTCCGAGCACATTGAAGAAGAATTAATCCAGACAGTGGCAGCCCTTGAGTTTCTTTCACCAATTCATGGTAAGTTTTCTTCCCATTTTATTTCTCTTCCTACTTCTAACGAAAAAATTCTTCCTTCTGTGATTCAGGCACCCAAATTGGAGCTTAAACCGATTCCTGAACATTTGAAGTATGCATTTTTGGGAGAGGATGAAACATTACCGGTCATCATATCATCACAACTCACAGCAGAAGAAGGGGAGAAACTGATCCGGGTACTGAAGGATCACAAAACTGCCATAGCTTGGAGCATTGCAGATATCAAAGGCATAAATCCAGCTATATGTATGCATAGGATTCTGCTGGAGGAAGGTGCAAAACCTACAAGGGAAGCTCAACGCCGTTTGAACCCACTCATGATGGAGGTCGTCAAGAAAGAGGTTATCAAGCTTCTTGATGTTGGCATCATATATCCTATCTCGGACAGCAAGTGGGTGAGCCCTGTTCAAGTAGTTCCGAAGCGATCCGGAGTCACAGTTGTTAAGAATGAAGCTAGTGAGCTAGTGCCTACACGTGTGCAAAATAGTTGGAGAGTCTGTACAGACTACCGGAAGATAAATAGCACCACATGCAAGGATCACTTTCCAATTCCATTCATTGATCAAATGTTAGAAAGGTTAGCTGGTCATTCTCATTATTGCTTTCTTGATGGCTATTCTGGATATAATCAAATTGCAGTTACTCCGGAGGATCAAGAAAAGACGACTTTCACATGTCCATTTGGCACATTTGCATACCGGAGGATGCCGTTTGGACTTTGCAACGCCCCCGCCACATTTCAAAGGTGTATGGTAAGTATCTTTTCTGATATGATTGAGAAAATAATTGAAGTGTTCATGGATGATTTTTCAGTTTATGGTGATTCTTTTGATACATGTCTACATAATTTGTCCTTAGTTTTAAAACGTTGTCAAGAAACTAATTTGGTCTTAAATTGGGAAAAATGTCATTTCATGGTTTCACATGGATTAGTTTTAGGGCATTTCATATCTGAAAATGGAATTGAAGTTGATAAATCTAAAGTAGAAATTGTTAGTTCTTTACCTCTCCCTACTACTGTCAGGGAGGTTCGTTCTTTTCTTGGACATGCAGGTTTCTATCGTAGGTTTATGAAAGACTTCTCAATGATTTCTAGACCCTTGTGCCATTTGCTTCAAAAGGATGTAATATTTGATATGAATGAAGAGTGTGTGGTAGCATTCAACAAACTTAAGGAGTTGTTATCCACGGCTCCTGTGATCATGCCACCAGATTGGAGTTTACCTTTTGAGTTAATGTGCGATGCTTCAGATTATGCTGTCGGTGCAGTTCTAGGACAACGTGTCAACAAAGTGCCACATGTCATTTATTATGCATCACGAACACTCAATGATGCACAGTTGAATTATTCAACAACAGAGAATGAGCTTCTAGCTGTTGTATTTGCTTTAGAAAAATTTAGATCTTATCTAATTGGAACTAAAGTTATTGTGTTTTCTGACCATGCAGCTTTGAAGTATTTACTCACAAAAAAAGATGCAAAACCGCGACTCATTCGATGGATACTTCTGCTTCAAGAGTTTGACTTGGAGATCAAGGATAAGAAAGGGAGTGAGAATGTTGTAGCAGATCATCTTAGCAGACTTGTGCACTCAAACATAGAGGAAGATTTCATCCCTTTACGTGAGAGTTTTCCGGATGAGCAATTGTTTTCATTAAAGGTTACTGACCCTTGGTATGCAGAGATTATCAATTACAAGGTCACCAAAAAGATTCCGGATGATTTTACACGTGCTCAGAAAGATAAGCTTGTCAAAACCGCCAAATACTACGAGTGGGATGATCCTTATTTGTGGAAATATTGCCCTGATCAATTGATTAGAAGGTGTGTCCCTGAATCTGAGTTTAAATCTATTCTAACTTTTTGTCATTCTTATGCATGTGGCGGCCATTTTGGAGCAAAAAGGACAGCCCTTAAGGTGTTAGAGAGTGGTTTTTATTGGCCTAGTTTGTTTAAGGATGCGTACGAGTTTTGTGCAACATGTGATCGTTGTCAACGAACAGGTAACTTGGGCCCAAGAAATCAAATGCCACAAACCCCTATTTTGATTGTTGAGATCTTTGATGTATGGGGCATTGATTTCATGGGACATTTTCCATCTTCAAATGGTTTTCTTTACATTTTATTGGCTGTGGATTATGTTTCTAAATGGGTGGAAGCGAAAGCTACCAAAACTAATGATTCAAAAATTGTTTCAGATTTTATTAAGACTAACATCTTTGCAAGATTTGGGACACCTAGAGCAATCATTAGCGATGGAGGGAGTCACTTTTGCAATAGAACATTTGAAGCGTTGCTTAGGAAGTACAATGTCACACATAAGGTGTCTACACCTTATCATCCGCAAACTAGTGGTCAAGCAGAAGTATCAAACCGTGAGGTAAAGCAAATTTTGGAGAAAACTGTGAGTCCTAGTAGGAAGGATTGGAGCATGCGCTTGAACGATGCATTGTAGGCTTATAGGACTGCTTATAAGACTCCTATTGGAATGTCCCCATTTCGATTAGTTTATGGGAAACCATGCCGTCTTCCAGTAGAATTAGAACACAAAGCTTATTGGGCTATCAAAGCCTACAACATGGACATGAGTGTTGCTGGACAGCAGAGGAAGCTTCAATTGAATGAGTTAGATGAAATTTGGAATGATGCATACGAGTCTAGTCGAATATACAAGGAGAAATCAAAGGCATTTCATGACAAGATGATATCAAGGAAGAGCTTTGCCATTGGACAGAAAGTTCTTCTATTTAATTCTCGCCTTCGGTTATTTCCAAGTAAGCTTCGTTCTCGATGGGTTGGTCCGTTTGTTATAACTAATATTTTTCCTCATGGTGCAGTGGAAATCCAAAGTGCAAAGACCAGAAACCTGTTCAAAGTGAATGGACATAGACTCAAACCATATTACGAGTCTTTTGCGGAGCATGATGTGGAGGTTGTACCCCTCCAAGAACCAGCTTCCCTTGAATGATTACTCTTGGTACCGTCCGGCTGAGGACGTAAAAGCAAGCGCTTATTGGGAGGCAACCCAATATTTCTATTCATTATCTTTTTATGTCATTTTCAATTTTTCGTTTGTTTTGTTTTCTGAGTTTTCATGCGTGCTAAGCTGAAGTATTTCTTTTCTTTGTAGGAATCTTTGGTTATGTCCACCCTTGGAGTTGATTGCAGAATTGAAGTTTGGGGGTCATCACTTGATTTTATTGCAAATTGGGGAAGTTTTCAGTCCAAATGCTTTATTTTGTTTCTTACTATTTTATTTCATTTTTATTTTTTATTTTATGCATTATTGTGTTTTATGACATTGGGGACAATGTCCAGTTTAAGTTTGGGGGTAAAGATTGAAAAAATGACCAAATTGAAAATTTTCGTCCCTTTGACTAAGAACTGGTTTAATTTGTTTCCTTGTTGTTTTTTTTGTTTTCTTAATTAGTTTTGTTGACTCTTAAAAAAATAAAAAATAAAAAAAAAAAAGAGAAAATTTTGAAAATATGAAAAATCCAAAAATAGTCTTATTTTATTTATTGTTTTGAATTAGATTTTTATTAGTTTCCCGACCCAATGATATAATTGGATTGAATTTGGAGCATGGTGATCAAGAACTTAGTAAGCATGTATTGTGTGAAGTTCCTTATTCTCTTGTTAGCTTTATACATGTTTAATCATCTTTGAAAAACCAAAAGCACATAGCCTTGTTGATGTGAAACTAAAGCATGATTTAAAGCTTCATATGTGAACATAGTGACCATATACAACCTATGTGAGTTTTTGAGCCTATTGAAAGTGTGTGCATTTTTCATACACTCCTATTCTTTAATGTGTGATGAACTTATGTGACTTACATCTCTAGAACTTGCATAACAATCTTTCGAAATGTTTGTCATTGATTGCATGAACTTGAAAATGATAGAGGCATTAGGTTTATCACCATGGCCCAAATAAACATGTTTCCTAAAGAAAAATGATATCATTAGATTGCCAATTTGAGCCTATATGTTAAGCCTTTTAATTCTTATCACCAGATATGTCTGCCCTTATACCTTAAACATTTTTCCTTACCCTTTCCAAGCTAGCTAGTGAGCAATGTGAGATTGTCTTATGAGAAATGTTTGTGAAGTACTTTGAAAGAGTTTGGCAAAAGAATAAGTGTGGGGGTATTTCATGTTTGTATTTAGTTATGTGCGAAAATTGGTTCAAAAAAAAAAAAAAAAAAAAAAAAGAGAAGAAAAAAAAGGAGAAGAAAAATTTTTGTATACAAAGCAAATAAAAAATTTAGGGGTGTGATTGGAGGTATTAGTAGAGTGGTTGGAGAGCTTGAGTTCTTATAAATCTCAACAAGAGAATTGCTTGCAATGTAGCTTGGAACTTGTGTTTACCTATCCTTTCATTTCTATAACCCCCTCCCTAAGCCTCATTACAACCAATAAAAGTCCTCTTGATTTTAGTTTTGCAATTATGATTGTGGAGATGAGATCTTTATGCAAGCTTATGGTAGATCTTTCACATTTGATTCTTTGAGCGAAACACGTTAAACTAAACATATGTGTGATTGAGTGTATGTCCCGTGAGAAGGTCACTAGTTTGCATGTAGTGTTTTAAAACAAAACTTGAAATTGCATTAGCATGGCTATTACACACACTACACTTCAAGGATGATTAAAAGGTAGTTGTTAACATTTGAATAAGGAAGATGAGCTTGGATTAGCTTGCTTGGTGCTAGCTAAGGTTCTTGATGATTTGTTTTCTTGAATGAAATTCTATGAGGGTGACATAGTGGGGAGCTAATGTTTTTCATGTTGCTACTTTTTCATGTTTTCTTTGTTTTGCTCGAGGACTAGCAAAAGCTAAGTGTGGGGGTATTTGATAAGCTCATATTTATATATATTTTATATCAAATTCACTTGTCTTTTCTTAGTTAGTTCCTTATATTTTTGAGTTATTTACCTTGTTTTTGTGTTTTTTAGGATTTGTCAAGTAAAGAAAAGAAAAATAACACAAGTGGAATGTTAAGTAATAAATTCGTCAAAACTGCCTGTGCAGGTCAGCTGACTTTGGAAGCCAGTTGCGGACAGCTCAGAATGAATTAGAGAATGAACCTTATATGCTTGGAAAGCTACGGATGTCTATTTTCTGGAGAATTTTACGGATTGTTAATATCATTTTTCTAGAAAAAGTTATGGTCGTTCAAACACTGAAAGGTTCCCAGGAGGCTGAGCAGTTTGTAACTGACAAAGAAGCATTGAAAGCAATAAATCCCATAAAATTAACAGCCAAAACTGATGCAGCCAAGAGCAAGCCAGCTAACACCTATTCAAATATCAGAGGAAATGAAAAATTAAGTGAGAGTAATGGGCATAAAGGCTGCCCAAAGAGTTACAATTGTTTTGGCATTTCCTCCCACTTATTGTCATCACTAAATGGCTGTTAGTGGGGTGAGTTATGGAGAAAAAACTGTGGCAGCAGAAAAGAAGAAAATACCTACAGGTTGCAGCAACAAAGGGGGAGAAAAAGTGTGAAAAAAAGATAGAAAAAAAAAAGAAGCAAAGCAAGGGAAAAAGGCAAGGCTGCTACGTTGGGGAAGGAAGGAAAGGAAGGAGGAAATCTTGGCATTCTCTTCTCTCGGTTTTATCTTCTCAAACTCATGTCTTTCTTTTGGTTTAATTTGAGAATTATGTGTAACTAATTTTTAGTAGTTAGGGGCTGTTTTGAAGCTCCGAATATGATTGCAAGTTTGTTATGACATTTCGTTTGAATTACTTTTACGAATGGATGGAAATTGGTTCACTACTTGTCTCATTGATGAATTCTTTATGTGTTTTCTATGGATGCATACTTAGTAAGCATATCTAGGATTCTAATGCTATGAATATGTGTGTGCCTGCCCTTGTCGAATGAGGACCTACATATGTTCTAGAGTAGTACTTGTTAATTGCAATTAACATGTGAATCAATTTCTAGGATAAGCAAGACAACGCTAGTACTTACGATGCCTTGTGATGACTCAAACTCTTTTCGTTCTTAATGATTTCTACTTGTTAAATCTATGAACACACCATTCGAGATTGCATGTTAGGGACTAAGTTAAGTTGAAAACGCCATTCTCTTAACATACTACATAAGAAAGAGTAATAGGTTGAGTTCTAACATTGAGCCAACTTGAGCATCTTCATCCGAAAATGAAAGGAATTTGAATGAAACATAACATGTTTGCATGATTATTTGGTGGTGGATAGCAATTCCCCTAACTTGTTTTTCTTAATTTGTGAACTACTTAAAAATCTGTCTCTGTCTTGTTTTTGTTCGATTTAATTTAAATATCAAATCAACTCCAAAAATCCCAAAAATTTGTGTGAGTGTAGCTCAGTGTGTCTAGTATCTGCATATAAAATTTCGTAGACTTTAGATAAGTGTAAGTCGGTCTAATAATTATTTTTCGGTGGCTGGTCATTAGGGACAGCAGCCCAGTTTTTGTGACATTTTAAGTAGTTAGATAAAACAATCTTCTGCGGGAAAGACCCTTATTTTCATATGCTACAATTGACAAATATTATTGTTAATAAGGAAAATTAATAGGACATTTGTGTGCTACTTTGTGGTGTGCTTTTAATCCTATCATTGGACAACCACACTTTTACAGAAGAAAGTACTGCAGTGTCATTCCCGAATAGTAATATGTCATCTACATATAACACTAGGAATACAACTGCTTCCCCAACGACCTTTTGATAAACACAATTGTCATCTTCGTTTTGAGTAAAACCAAACGATTTGATTTCAGTATCAAAACGAATGTTCCAGCTCCTGGAGGCTTGCTTAAGTCCATAAATGGACCTCTGAAGTTTGCATACCTTAGTCTTTTCAGACTTGGACATGAAACCTTCGGGTTGAGCCATATAAAGCTCTTCCTCTAGGTAGCCATTCAGAAAGGCTGTCTTCACGTCCATTTGCCATATTTCATAATCATGGTACGCAGCTATAGCAAGCAAAATCCGAATGGACTTAATCATGGCTACAGGAGAGAAAGTTTCTTCATAGTCAATCCCTTCTCGTTGCCTGTAACCTTTGGCTACTAGTCTAGCCTTATAAGTCTCCACGTTCCCATCAACGCCTATCTTCCTCTTGAATACCCATTTATTTCCAACAGGTACTATACCTTCTGGAGGGTCTACAAGAGTCCAGACCTGATTTTGATACATGGAATCCATCTCGGATTTCATGGCCTCATGCCATCTCTTTGAATCAATGTCAGACATTGCTTCATTGTAGTCTCTAGGGTCCTCCCTTGTGTCATTGTCACCTAGAAGGTGCAATTCCGCAAAGTCATTGTCTAAGCCATACCTCCTAGGTGGCTTACTAACCCGTTCAGATCTACGTGGAGCTAGGGGTTCAGGAACAGGGTTGTCAACATGTCGTGTGCTTGTTTGTGGTTCATCATTAATCTCATTAATTTCCATCGTTTTACTTATAGTTTCTTTGAGAACAAATTCGTCCTCTAGAAACTTAGCAGTTCTGGCGACAAAGACTTTCTGGTCGTCAGGATGGTAGAACTCATATCCCATAGTTTCTCTAGGATATCCCACAAAATAGCACCTTTCTGATCTCGCTTCCAGCTTAGTAGCTTCAAGCTTCTTGACATATGCTTCACAACCCCAAATCTTAATGTGATTAAGACTTGGCTTTCTTCCATGCCATATCTCATAGGGCGTTTGTGAAACTGATTTGGAAGGTACTCTATTAAGCAAGTAAGCTGCTGTATATAGAGCGTATCCCCAGAATGTTACTGGCAGATCAGCGGAACTCATCATAGAACGAACCATGTTCATCAAGGTTCGATTTCTCCTTTCAGAAACTCCATTAAGTTGTGGAGTTCCCGGTGGAGTCCACTGTGATATTATTCCACACTCTTTGAGATAATCTAGGAATTCATTACTCAGATATTCACCCCCTCGATCTGATCTTAGGATTTTTATCTGTTTCCCAGTTTGCTTCTCAACTTCATTCTTGAATTCTTTGAACCTTTCAAAGGATTCTGACTTGTAGTTTATAAGATACACATAGCCAAACCGAGAGTGATCGTCGGTGAATGTGATATAGTAGGAGAAACCTCCTCTCGACGTAGTAGACATAGGTCCACATACGTCAATGTGGATTAACCCTAGAATTTCAGTGGCACGCTCTCCTTTCCCAGTGAATGGAGATTTGGTCATCTTCCCTTTCAAACAGCATTCACAAGTACCCATCTGGTCATTACCTAATGGGCGGACATATCCGTCTTTCGACATCTTGCGAATCTTTTCAAGGTTCACATGTCCAAGTTTAAGATGCCACATCCTTTCTTGGTTAACTTCTTCTCTAGCCCTTTTGGGTTTTGAGGTATTCCCGCTTTCAATACAATGCATCCCACTATTCGTCTCTAGGTGAAAAAGTCCCTCTATCATATTACCATGAGAGATAATACGACCGTTCAAGTATAAAGTGCAACTCATTTTGTCAAACAATACTGAGTGCCCATCTCGTAAAAGCTTAGAGATAGAAATCAAATTCTTTATACATGAAGGAAAATATAAACAATTTTTAAGTTCCAGGAATTCCCCAGAGGGTAGGTTAAACATGTAGCTGCCTATTGCTTTTGCAGAGATTTTAGCGCCGTTCCCAACTCGCACAAGCATCTCCCCATTGCGTAGTGTCTTGCTCCTTGCTAGTCCCTGCATCGTATTACAGATATGTTGACTAGCGCCTGAATCAAATATCCAGGAATTGGAGCTCACTGTAAAAGCACTTTCTATGACCGAAATAGTCTCTTCAAAAGTTCGTGTCATAAGGCTCGCAATGCGCACCCTGTATTTCTTCTTCCAACGTTCATCCTTTCCACAATGAAAGCATGTTCCTTTGGATTTCTTTGCCTTCTTCTTACGTAACCTTTTCCTTGTTTTTGCATTCTCACTCCCACTGTCCTTTTTGAAACCTTTTTCAAATTTACAGCACATGTCAATCATCTCGTTAAAAGTATGATCGAATCTATTCACTTTATAGTTTACAATAAACTTAGTGAAATCATCCGAGAGATATGCAAGGAAAAAGTCTTGGGCCATTTTGTCAAGTATAATGGTGGGTAGTATTTTAGGCATGTCGTTAACTACATAACATAACAGAAATCGTATTAGATTGTTGATTAACTACTTGATTGGGTCTTGAATCAAATAGTACCACCCACTATTTTTGGCAAACTCCACATCCCTCAATGGAATTCGAGAGTTATATTGAACTCTTAGCGGGGCATGGGAGACTCACCATTACCAAGCCCACCTCACGATGATACGATGTTGGTTAGCAAAAATAATGATGAGAGAATAACGCTTTACTCATTTACAACGTTTGTAATTACCCATCTTGTTTGGCCTCTAGAGAATGTTGCCTCACGATGATACGATGTTGGCACTATTGCACTTAGTTAAGTTATTCCCACCATGCTTAGTTCGTGTAGGGGTTCAAGAATAACCTCACGATGATACGATGTTGGCTATCCTCGTTGCCTACACTTACCTCATCATATGTTTATGGACTCCTCCTGAGTGCAAGCATGCACTTTGTACTCCCCCATGATAGGGTGAAGCCGGTGTACAAGTCACAAACGATTGGAGCCCACCACGGTGGAAGGCCTACGAAGAAATGTTCAAAACATCTCTCGTTTATCAACTTAATATTCGTTTGTTGAGGAAGTAGTTTTGGGCTACATCAAAAAAAACATTTTAATCATATTAAAAGAACATGGCCCTATCATAACTATTGGTCCAAGTTAATATGATTTAGTAGCATATAATACTCCCACTGTTTCGTTTGAAACAAGCGAGACTATATGGAACTACTAACGAACGCATTGCATCCTCATATGGACTATATAGTCATATTAGGTTTTAGGATGATTATGAACCGTTTGATTTGATCCAACACGAGCCTTGTGTTGGACCTTGGGTTTAAGGTAGATAGTTGTTGATTTTAGTTACGCGTTTAATCCAATTAAACCGTTATTTCCTATTGGGCGTTGGACCCAACTATTCCAATTTGCATACATATAAACAAAGAGGAATACATGAAATAATAAGAAGGGCTTATGCCCTTTTACAACACAAATAATGGGCTTATGCCCTTTACAACAAATTGAAGGACTTATGCCCAATACAACAACTTGAATTAATCAAATTACATTCAAATCTACATTACTTAAAAAAAACCCAAGCATTCATAATGTAAATCGGCCAATCACATAGCTCAATTATCGAGGCATTTGGTTCATAATCACCCTTTTCTTAATGAATCAAATTAACTAAGAAAGCAACTTTAAACAATTGGTTTTTGGATCCATAGAATTGATTTAAATGGAACTAAATATAATGAAAATCCAATTCTCATTAAAGAGACAAAACAATTTTTGTTCTCATTTTATTTGGGCCATTTTGCAAAAAACACAAACTTTTGGACCAAAATACAAATACACAAAAGTATCAAAACTTTATATAATTGCACAAAAGTACCCCACTAGAGGGGTGGCCGGCCAAGGATAGAAACATTGAGATTTTTGATAAAAAAAAATTTTGTAAGTGGATTTTGGTGGGTGAGATTAAAGATGGTGGGGATGGTTTGAAAAGAAAATATATCTTTGATATAATTAAAGCCATTTAATCATTTCTTACCAACAATCATCACCCATCAACTAATATTCAAAAAATATATCTTTGACATAATTAAAGCCATTTAATCATTTCTCACCAATAATCATCACCCATCAACTAATAATCAAAACTTTATGTAAAACATAAAACTTTTGAATCAAAACTTCAAAACTTTTTGTTCTTGGTAAGAACTTCAAGAAATATGAAGAACATACATGAAAACTCATAATAGCTCCATGGATGTTTTCTTTCACCAAAAACTCAAATTTTCACAACTCAAAAGAGGGTTAATATCCTAGGGTACTTAGGGGTTCCAAAAAGCACTTTAAAACCATTTTAACAAGCCTAACATGAACCCAAAAAATCACCCTTTGGATTTGGCCGAAAATCCCAAAATACTTGGCACCAAATTTTAGTTCCAATATTCATGCTTGTATGAACTACATCTACAACATTTGAGATGCTAAATTTTCAAACAAAATTTATATTCAAAGCAAGAACAAAGCTTGTAACATTTACAACATTTAAATCACATATTATGAAAAATCACAAAACCCAAAAGGATCCACCATAAACTAGGCCTAGGCTCTGATACCACTTGAAGGAAAAATTTTGTCCTAGCTAAGAACATGTAAGAACATTTGAATACATATGCAAACTAATAACACTTTAAAGTAGGCATGTATTCAAAAACAATTCATAATACCCATGACTTTCAAAGCCTAGTATATGGTGAACCATAAGACTCTTTAACAATATTAAAGAGAATAAGAATTTAGAGATTCTTTACCCTTGAAGCTCATCCTTGATTGCACAAGGGATTCACCCAAGTGGAGGGCCTTCAAGTCACCTCCTTTCTCCTTGGATCTTCCTTGTGATTTCCTCCCTTTTAGTGCTCCTTTTCTTCTTTGAGGATTTGAGGATTTGTTCTCCAAAACACCAAAGGTTTGGTGTCTCTAAGTCTCCACACCAAAGATGTAGTGTGAAGATGAAATGGATGACTTAGGGAAGAAAAGATTGCTAGATGTTCCTCCCCTAAGGTGGCCGGCCTCTATGTAGAAAATGAGAGAAAATGTCTCACCCAAATTCTATTAGAAAACCCTAATTTGAAACAAAGCTATAATGTTGATTTTATACTTCATTTCATGTGAGTGGCAAACTTGTAATTAATACAAGTTTGCTACCCCTCACCCTTATGGCCGGCCTCTATGTTGTTATTGGGCTTAATTGCCCATTTTGTTTTAGTTGTCATACAACTTAAACATAATGGGCCTTGTGGACCAAAACGTTTTTTGTGCCCCGAAGCCCAAAACTAACTTAAACGCCCAATACGAACGTTTCGTATAATTAATTAACTATTTAATTAATCTTGACCATTCTTCAATTAAACCATTTAATTGCTTATCCATTTCATATAATTTCTTCACTTATATCTTTACTCGGTGTACGATCCATTAGGTTCCAATTAGCGAGGTAGTGGGCGATGTTACTCTTAACGATCGATTGTGAATTGAAACCACATTTCAATTCTCCCTTAAAATTAGTGTTTGCTAATCTTTAGGGCTTCCACAAACCATGGGTGACGCCTAGCAGCATGTCATGGTTACCCAAGCTAAGTAGAAGTGGTTGGAGAACCTATCCAGTTACAACTACAATGCAATACGGTTCTTCTCTAATACAATACTCTTAATCACATTGTTTAAGTGATAGTTTGTTTCATGTCTACTATCCAATGTGATACTTCTCTATATGATTCAATTGAATAAGATTTGGAACAAGCTTCCTTAGTCATATTCTTATGCTTTGGCCAAAGACTCTCGAATCATATCTTAGAGTATTCTCCTTCCACCACGGAAGGTTAGAGATCCCTTGTTGTGCATTCATATGCCTACATGACTAGATAGCTTGACCCCAAAAATGCCGTGGACACTCCAATGGAATGCCGTTGACATAATCAAAGATCAAGGACCTAACCATTAGACATCAATGATGCCTCAGGTCAAAGGACTACTTTGCATATTGCAACTATTGAGTTCTCACATGACATGTATGTTCGAACTCTCGTTTGATCGTTGTTCAGTGTACTCGATTACTCTTTCGAGCACCTATGTGTTTGCCTTAGTGTCCAACACCAAATGACTTGAGACTAGTTCATACTCACGCTTGAGTCGACATAACACATACTAACCTTAGCGGATTGTCAATGCCCAATTGGCAATCCTAAGGCTAGGAACGTTTTAGGAATGAACATAAGAGAAAGGTCTCGTTAATTTAACTAACTTAAATCACTTGTCTCTTAGATCAAATACATTCCTTGGATTCCCTTATTGCTTAAACACAAGATACAATAAATAGTGATTAACAATAAGTTTTGCCCTTCATTAAACATATAAAAGTTTAATACATTAAGTATTCCAAAAAGCTATTACATCAAATGAGTGGTTTTGTGGGCATACTTCCAACATATATTTCCTGGCAACCGTCGTGGCCATCAAATGTAGTTAACCTCCATCGGCTGCGTGAATTGAGAAGCGGTCTAAGGCACTGGGCTCGGCCATTGAATTCCCTAGGTTCAAGCAATGACCCAGAGGGCATGGCCGAAGTCTCCTCTCAGCAGGTCTAAAACAATCCCTTTGTCATGCACCATATTACGACGTCTTATTTTTCTTCACAAAGTTTTCCTTTCATGTGTAGCCTTCGTGGGAAGTGGAGCTCGACGCTCTTCTGCAGAGCACGATAGGTGAGGCCGGCTCATCTGCTGCTCCTGCCGAACCAGCGGGGACCATACCCGAGGCCCAAGCCTTCGTGAGGCTGCACGAAGTCCTGTCTCTCTCTGCCTCCCAAGTTCTCCGATGCAAGGGTCTTGACTCCATTGGGGAGTGTCTTAATGACCTTGCCAGCGGCGGTTACCTGAGCCCGGAGAATATCTCCTTTCTCCCCGACTTTCTGGAGCGGACTCGGCAACACTTCAATATTTTTGAACGAGCATTACAGGCCGAGGACGACTTGAAGTTGGCCAAGGTCGCGTAAGAGGCTGGCCGAGCGGAGATGAAGGCAATAAAAGCCAAGAAAGCTAAACTGACCGAGTTTGATCGCCAGATCTCTGACCTCCAGCGTCAAATTTCTGACTTTCAACGACAAAGGTCTGCTGCCGCTTCAGAGCTTGAGAAGGATTTTGAGGCCAACAGGGCTCGGCTGACGGCCTTCCCTGCCGACGCACGGTACATCCAACAACTGCAGTTCAACAAAAAGACGAGGCAGGCTGAGATAATTTTGAGCGAAGCGAAGTGGCTGGAGCTAAAAGCTGCCTTCGAGACTTTCCTCCCCTCGACCCCCTAGAAAAATTATCTTTGTATCTATTCTTTTGTTATCAATACAATGGTCTTTTATTCTTGCATTTCCCATATGATTGGATAGTACTTTTTTAAAAACTTTCCGTTAATTGGCAATTTGTGAATTGAACCGGTTCGATTTCTGAGATGATATGCCCCCTTGCCGAGAACTTTGTGAACAATGAATGGCCCTTCCCAATTCGATGACCATTTACTAAACACTGGGTCTTTAATGTCGACGGGCAACACCGTTTGCCAAACCAATTCTCCTTCGCCGAACGTTTTTTGTCTTACACGCTGGTTATACGCTCACTCGGCAATTTTCTTTTGTGCTATCAATAAGTTACCCGCGTCAATTCGATTTTCTTCCAAGTCTTCTAATTCTTGTCGCATCGCTTGACTATATTCGACACTGAACAAACTACTCTACTCGATTACTCGTGATGAGTTTATACTTAACTCGACCTGTAACATAGCGTCGTGTCTATAAGTTAACGCGTAAGGAGTGGTTCCAGTGGCCGACCGGGGTGAAGTTCAGTATGCCCATAGTGCTTCATTTAACTTCAAATGCCACAAACCAGGCCTTTCTCTTACCGTTTTTTCGAGGATGCCGATCAACACTTTATTGCTTGCTTCAGCCTATCCGTTTGCCTGAGGGTAGTATGGTGTAGATTGCTCAAGTCGGATATTCAGACTTGCCGCGTATTCCTTAAACCTATCGGCCGTGAATATGGTGCCATTGTCAGTTATGATCGTTTCTGGTACGCCGAATCTGGTCACGATATTCCCCTCTACGAAATTGCATACCTCTTTGGCCGTTAATTCGGCTTATAATCTTGCCTCGACCCATTTAGTGAAATAGTCAGTCGCTACAATTATCCACGCGTGTTTTGCCGCCCCTGATGATGGCGTGATTTTGCCAATTACGTCTATTGCCCATCCCCTGAACGGCCATGGTTTAGTAACCGAGTGGAGCAATTCAGCTGGGGCTCTCTGCACGGGTCCATGAATTTGGCATGGTACGCATCTTCGTGCATATTCGATGCAATCCTTTAATATACTGGGCCAAAAATAGCCGTGTCGTCAAAGCAACCAGCACATCTTTCATCCGGATTGGTGTGCCCCACAAATTCCTTCATGTATTTCAGCCATTGCTTGGGCAGCCTCGTGTGGGCCGAGGCACAATAGTAGTAACCCGTCCTCACCCTTGCGGTATAATTCATTTTGGTATGACACGTAATTCATGGAGCAGACCTTCGTTCTCTGGTCGTGTTCCCCATTAGGGTTATCGAGGTATCGTAACATCGTCTTTCTCCAATCATCTGGTTCCACCTCGACGGCGCATACTTCTACAGGGTCTCCCTGTTCTAGTAGGGATGGGAGCGACATCACCCTTGTGCGTATTACATGTGCGTGCTGGAGAGTTTGCCGATTGATCAAGGCCGGGTACGCTCGCAGACTTGTGGCTGCAATTCGGCCTAGCTTGCCCCCCGTGAGTTGTGCTCCAGAGGTGATCTGGGCGAGTTCGTCGGCGTCCGTGTTGTGAATACGTGAAATATGTTCAAATGTGACCCGTTCGAACGACTCAGCCAGGTAGGTGGTGACCATGTGATAGGGCGCTAAAGTACAACTCATGCAACGAAACATGTCGTTCAGTTGGTTAATCACAAGTTCAGAATCACCGAGGACGAGAACGCGGGAGGCCCGGAGATCGTGTAAGACGTGGAGGCCGATAATGAGGGCTTCATATTTGGCCTGATTATTTGTACAGCTGAAATCCAACTTGAGAGAAAAATACCAGCGGCAGTGGTCGGGCGACTGAATTGCAATACCAACACCCGCCGAGGTCAAAGTACTGGAACCATCAAAATGCATAGTCCAATGGTTATCGCGTGTGGTGACTAAACCGATGTCGACGTCGCCTCCCCCAAAACCGTAAGGGGA
The DNA here is from genome assembly GCF_019419815.1 of Pyrus x bretschneideri. Taxonomy (NCBI): domain Eukaryota; kingdom Viridiplantae; phylum Streptophyta; class Magnoliopsida; order Rosales; family Rosaceae; genus Pyrus; species Pyrus x bretschneideri. Next base: position 93,307 of record NW_025999806.1, on the reverse strand, counting down.
AGGGTGGTGGGCCAGGAAGTCGGCGAGAGCTTGCCTCTTGACGGCCTTTTGGGGTACGTACTGAAGGCTGAATTCGGATAAGGCGAGCGTCCATTTCCCGATTCGGCCTTTAACGATGGGCCGAGTGAGCATGTAACGAATTACGTCTGTTTGGGCGATGACCTGCGTAACTGATGGGAGCATGTAGTGCCGAAGCTTTGATGCGGCAAAAAACAAAGCTAAGCAAAGTTTTTCGACAGGTGAATAATTAAGCTCTGGGGAATTCAGATTACGGCTAAGATAAAAGATAGCTTGTTCACGCCCTACATTGTTATCTTGCGCGAGGAGAAAACCGATGGACTCGGCGGCTGCCGAAATGTATAATTTAAGGGTTTGCCGCGACAAGGTGGAATTAGCACGGGTGGGGTGGAAAAGGCCACCTTGATTTGCGTAAATGCAGTTTGATGCTCTTCGCGCCATTCGAACTTGTCGGTATCCTTAAGTTTAAGGAGCATAGAGAATGCCTTCATCTTACCGGCCGAATTAGCGATGAAGCGGCGGAGGAAATTTATCTGCCCGAGTAATGACTGGAGCTGTTTCTTTGTTATCAAAGGTGGAGCGCTGATGATTGTGCGGGCTTTATTTTCGTTGGCTTCAATGCCGCGATGATGCACCAAAAATCCTAAAAAATTACCAGCCGAAACACCAAAGGCACACTTGGCCGGGTTCATTTTGAGATTATTCTTACGCATGCGAAGGAACGCTTGTCGTAGATTATCCAGGTGCATTTGGCGGCGTTTAGACTTTACCACCACATCATCGATATAAACTTCGACGATTGTACCGATTAAGTCGTGGAATATCAAATTCATGGCTCGTTGGTATGTGGCGCCGGCATTTTTGAGGCCGAATGGCATGACTACCCATTCTTAAGTACCGAGTGCCCCAGGGCAGCGGAAAGCCGTCTTGTGGACGTCGGCTTCGGCGATGAAAATCTGGTTGTATCCCGCATGGCTGTCCATAAAAGATAGCAATTCATGATTAGCTGCGGCATCAATGAGCAAGTCTGAGATGGGCATCGTATGTTCATCCTTGGGAGTGGCCAGATTTAGATTACGGAAATTGATACAAATGCGAAGGGCTCCGTTTTTCTTTAACATTGGGACGATATTGGCCAACCATTCGACGTACCGAGCGGTCCTAATAAACCCAGCTTTTAGAAGCCGAACTAACTCCTCTTCGATGCCGAGTTGTACCTCGGTCGAAAATCGGCGAGGGGGTTGTCGAAAAGGTTTACACCCGTCCTTGATGCGTAGCTCATGCTCTACAAGGTTGCGATCGAGGCCTGGCATTTCATGGTAGGTCCACACGAAACAATCTTTAAACTCCTGGAGTAATTTACGGAGCTCGACCTTCATAGACGGTGGGAGTAACGCGCTGATAAACAATGTGCGAGGATCATCGGCCGTGCCTACATTAACTTCTTCTAATGGGTCCTTAACCTGGGGCTGATTGTCTTCGAGTTCGGCTGGTGCGGCCTGAACTTTGTCAAAAGATAGACCGGGGCCATTATCCACTTCGGCCAAAAATTTGATCAAATTGATGCCGGAATTTGGTTGCTTGGTAATGGCGTACCAATGGGCCAGCAGATGTTCCATTGTCGATGAAACCGCGGCCTAACGCTGTTCTTGCTTGGTGTCATCAATCATCGGCATTGGTGACTAAATCTGCCAAGACAAGTCTCGCCGAATCCTGTTGGACAGTCTTGGCGCCGACCTCAATAACTTTTTGTACTGAAATTCTCGTCAGCCGCCCGTCCTCTTTAAGGCCTTGGAGGGTGATGTAGCCGACGTGATCATCGTAATAGCGAGCCTGAATCAAGTTGGTTTCAAATGGTTAATTATCGGCTGGATGTACTACGACCGATTTGCCATCCCAAAAGATGAGGACTTGGTATAGTGATGAGGGAATGCAACTGGTTTGGTGGATCCAATCGGGCCAAGTAATGCGTTATAGTCGGTCTTGGAGTCAATTATAAAGAATGCCGTCATGTGGTGACGTCCAGCAATGCTGACTTCCAACGGGAGCACTCCTTTAGTCTGAGATTTGTCACCAACGAAACTGCTCATAGTGATACCTGACGGGATGAGTTCGTTATTAGAACGGCGTAGAGCCCTTATGACGGACATCGGCATTATGTTGACTGTGGCTCCACAGTCGACAAACACTTTGGAAATGGGAAATCCTTCGATGTGAGCCGTGACATATAATGGCTTGAGGTGTTGGAGATTAACTGAGGAAGAACGGGGAAATAATTCGGCCAACGCCGCCTTAAGGTTGTCCTCATTTCGGACTTCCCTATCGTCGTCGTTTGTGATGAAATCTACTTGTGTTGCTTCCTCAGCAACCACGTCCCCGTCCAAGAAATTTGATTAGTGGGTATTTAGTTGGAACTCGGCTGGTAGGACGTGGACCATACTGATCTCCATATGTTCGAGGACCGAGGGACCCATCGGATCGTGGTCATCATCTTCCACAGAGGTAACCATAGTATCAGCCGGTAGAACATCCTCAACCGAACTTTTGAGTGCCTTGGTGTGAGTCGGCATCTCAGGCGTGTTGACCGAGTCGAGTTTGTTTTGGCTATTTTCTTCGACTATGTCTAGTGCCGAAGATTTATTTTGATCCTGTGTTATACGAGCTCGCTCTTCATAGGCGATACGGGCGTTCCTCGTGTCCAGATATGTATCCAACCGTGCTATCCTTTTTGCCTTGTCGGCTGTGAGGCCGAAGAGAGAGACAGCCAAGAAAACTTCAAAATGATAGCGCAAATGCTGAAGGTCCTCGAGTGAAAAGGGTAATTCAGCAGCATCAATATCTGTGTAAGGATCGACCTCAAAACCAAGGACCCGAGCCTCCCGTATATGTTGGAATCTAGCTTTGATCGCTGGGTCGGAAGTTTTCTGAATAATTTGCTCCGCATCAGGGCAAGTTAGAGCTAGGTCGAGGGCTTCCTGACACGCTTTGGGTAGTCCGTACAAGTCGTTGGCGGAATATTTCTTATGAAACTCTCGCATGTACTCCAGGGATTCACCGAGGAATGGAGGGTGTAAATTGCGTCGTATTTTGATGAACGGCTCGCGCGGTGGTAACGGAGAAAGTTTCCTTTCGGCCTCTTGTCTAAAATGCTCAAGACAAGCTCTCGTCTCCCCAAGCCGGAGAAGGAGCTTGATACGTTTTTCAGATTCTTCTATAGTGGTTTCAAATCCGGGAACCGCTATTTTTCTCCCTTCGACTAACTCGGTCATGATAGTTGGGGTTGGCCGTTCACTACTGCTTTCCACGGCCTTTTTTGGTTGCCACTGGTTGGCAGGGCTGGCCTGCGCTTCTTGTCGTCGAGCCATGCAATCTATCCGTTGGCGACGACGTTTTTGGGATTTAGACAACGCCATATATAGACCAGTTTGAGAATTGTAACTGTACTAGCGTTGATCCGATGTCCTGGGTGGTTTGAAAGTTTTTCGATCAGCTGGTGAGCCCGAACTGCTGGTATTGCGCGAGTAATAATCCTCATTATAGAAAGGTACGTCGAAGTTAAGACGTCGCCTGACCGGGGCCTGGTCTTGTGGCCGTACTTGTGGGCCGAGTCTATCAAACACTTGGCGTCGTGGACCGTTACCAAGTCCCCTTGGCGATGTTGTAGGGGTCGTGGATGGTGTTGAAGATGTCTTCTTCCTAGGTTCGACTGGTGTTTTACAATGGTCGCATAAAACCCTTGATTCATGAGTTTCGTTGGAACTTGCCCCCGTCATAGGCTCATCGATGGGTGGCCCCGAACGTTCCGTAGGTGGTGCATTTGAAAATAAATCAATCTTTAGTCTTGTTTAACCATTCCGTTTACGGATATGCTGCACCAGGACGTATTCGGCCTTCCTTTTGTTTTTTGGAAGATGAGCATCCACCATACCAATTGTTGTTGAAGGGAAGGGATTGATGTTGATCGCCATTTGCTTTTCTAGAAATTTCAACTTTCCTTTCTCGATCCAACTTTGAATTGTGTCCCAGAATACAACACAATTATTGGTTGCATGCTTATTAGAATTATGATACTTGCAGTATATCTTGCCCTTCAATTCATTGGCCTTAGGGATAGTATGCCCCGGCCGAAGCTTGATGATTTTTGCTGCCAATAATTGATCGAAAATTGCATCGGCTTTGGTGATATTGAAAGTGTATACTTTCGATGATTTACTCATCTCCTCGGTGGCTGAACGAGTCTTGGTATCTTTGGAACTCACTTGAGCTAAAGCCTTGCAGACATAAGGTTTATCTATTATTATCTCGGCCGCATCGACACCAGCATACTGATGGTCCTCGCTTTCGACAGATGCATAGCTAACCGTGGGGTTCTTATACAACGTCCCCCGGGATGGTGACTTTGATATCTTTTCTTCTCGGAGCAGATAATCATATTGTTCAACGTGTTGAGCAAGCTCGTACATATCTCGAATATTTGCCCCCAGAAACTTCTTTTTGTATTCCACGTCTAATCCGTTGAGGGCGATCCGGACGAATTCCACTTCGGGGAGAGGTACTCGGCACCAATTCCTGGCCAACTTAAACCTTGTCAGGTATTCCATTGGAGATTCGTCGGACGCTTGAGCCATCCTGGCCAACGATGATACGGACGTTTCCATCCCTGGCCGATAGAACTGTTCACGAAACTTCTCGGCTAACTTGGACGGAGTTGGGTGGGAGGTTAATGTACCAAGCAAAAGCTGAGCCTGTTAGTGAAAAATTAAACAGCCGTAATTTATAGAAGTCGCTATTGACGTCTCCACACTGCACTGTGAACTGAGCCACATGTTCTAATGAGGACAAAGATGATTCCTCGACGAAGAGACTGAAATCAGGGATCTTAAAACCTCGCGGGTATTCAAACCTTTCTACATACGCCGGGTATGGGTGGATGAATTTCGGAAACTTCGGTCCCTTCTTTAGGACCGAGTCAATCATTCTCTGGACTTCAGTCATGTTTACGGATGCGACTTCTTCTCCTTGGCTTGGTCCCTCGGATATATTGCCCGGTCCACCTCTTTTATCCAAGGTGATTGGTTGTGGCCGGGCGGACCCTTTCTCGGCTTGTATTGGAATATTCGTAGAAAGCTGTCGCGGCTGGCCGACCTAGCCATCTTCGAAGGCTTTACTAATCAACAGTTCAAGCATCCTGGTCTGTGTGTCGTTGTTACTTCGTATTGCCTCCAGTAAATCATTCATCTTTTGACCAATCGACTGCTCGACCTGTCGATACAGTTCATCAAGTCGCCTCCGAAGAAATGACCTAGTTGGTGGATCATAACCCTCCCCACCATCGTCGGCGCAATCTTCCACTATTCCTTCCACGAACATACCTGTTGTTTGGTTAGGGATTTCTGAGTTGCGAGGTTGTCCGCCGAGATAGATTTCATTCTCTCGGTGTGTCGCACTTGTGGCCTCGGGCGGCGCAACAATGATCGGATTTCTTGCAGGGTGCAAATCCTGCCCAAGGCCTTGCGCTGGTAAGTCAGCTGTTGACTTTCCCATGATTGTTTTCTTCTTTACAGACCGTGTCTCAATGGTCATGAACTCCGAAGGTTTAGCACAAATGTCCCACTGGGCGTGCCAAAATGTTGACCCTAAAAATTACAAAACCTACGTGGCGCGCAGGCCGAGTAACTAATAAGCTAACTACGTCCTTCGGTTGAATGCGGGGCGTGCCAACTCGTCGGTCGAGCTCGGCCGAGGAGTAAAATTCGTTGTCGCGTTGGGCGCGTTATTGACTTCTCTATCTTACGTTGGTGACCGAGGAAGGAACACTCTCGGTCTCTGGGTTCTATAGCCTGAAGACAAGGCTACTAATTCTGCGAAGTTCACAAATCGTCGGAGCCCGGTTCGGTCACTGTGATTATATTCGTAAGAGTATAAACACGTCGAATCGAAACCAAGCTATATGGACACAGGTACTCAAATGCGATGTGCGTCTTGATGGTAAATGTAGTTCGGCCGTCGAAATGCCGAACTCTGAAACTTACTCGTGAATATCCAATCATAAAATCATTCGATGTCCAGTACGCCGAATAACACAATTCGTAACACCTGACTACGCCAAGAAGGCTAGCAAGGTGACCTCTACCAACAAGGGTTCGAAAACCCTTCTTGGCTGAGACTTAGATAGGTAACCGGTCGACCTTGACGCAGTGCTGTTTATCCAAACTAAAGGTGCTTCTCGGTCGGCTGGTTCTACGGCAACAGTGCTGTTTATCCAAACTGAAGGTGATCGCTAGGTGCCTCCACAATGCTATTTATCCAAACTGAAGGTGTGTCGGCAGAAAAAGGAAAGGAAAAATCTCAAGGTGTTTGAGAGGTTTTGCGCAGGGCAATTGTATGTTGAATTGAAGGTCTTTTCTCGTTGCATGATTTCTTGTATTTATTAGCACCTCATTCCTTGAATTGCATCCTTATCTGGATTGGGAGTCCTTGTCCCGTTTCAACTCTACCTCGAACAAACCTACTCCCACTAGGGCTTTGAACTTTCCCCTTTTCGAGGCTTTATTCTTTGCCGGCCGGGAATCCTGGTCGCTCCAGGACTTCCTCGACCCTTTTCCGTTTATCTAGACTACTTCTTAGGATAGGACTCGACCGACCCTGCCAACTGGCCCGGGACTTATTTACTCGGCCCATAGCATTTGACACACCCTTGGGCCAAGCACAACCTGCTGCTCGGCCCAACAATATTATTTTGGGCCGAAACAGATCCATATAGGCGTCACGTCATTAGTTAATGGAAAACTTAACAACCAGACTAACGGATATAAGAGATTATCCCAAAATTAACATTTTAGGTATAACTCTGGGACGAAAAAACTTCATGTACCAAATGTTGAAAATCACGAAATTTGAGAGTTGTAAACTCAAATTTACCTTTTTTTATTAATATAAGCTAATATATTTATTTGAGCTATTTAATTATTTTATTTTTTCTAATGAATTAGTTTAATAATGGAGCCATTTTAGTTATGTTTTGTTGAAGAAAAAATTGTATCAGAATTTGAAATTTTTTTAGTTGAAATGTTAGCAAAATTTTTTTTTTTAAACAACGTAATGCTAAATTAATTAACATAAGTTAACACAAACAGAAAATTTGTACCTAATCCCATGAAATTGTAAAACTCCAAATTTATGAACTCTATTCTAAGGACTCTTCCATTGCAGGCAATATTCATTTAGGCACACAAAGATTCCATCAAGGTCCTAAATCCTCAAAAGTGGTGGTTGGAGTCTCTAAATATGGACTCTCATTAGATATGCTCTTTTAGAATAATATTATCCTCATTAAATGTATGATAACCCTTTGTGCTCAACTTTTCTTGACCAATTTCATCCTTAATAAGAAATAAATACACAAAAGGGAGATTCTATGCGGTACCTTATTAGAGATAAGGTACCAATACAATTTAAGATACACTATGATGATTCAAAATTACACTCCAAGGTTACATAATTATGATAAAGTTCAAGTTAATGACAAAGAATGACGTAATTATTACCATAACAAGGTTGGTAGTTACATTGTGAACATTTATTATGTTATCTAGTAGGTTTTTGTACTTAAGCGTGATTGAGTAAAAAAAATTAACATTAATTATTATACCAGTGACATATTATTTTAGTATAGATATATGTTATTACTAGGGAACGCAATGAACTTACACAACATCGTAATCTTGGAACAACATGACGTCAACTTATAAGGTCTAAGGTAAAGTGACACCGTAATCGTTTAAATATACACTCCAAGGTTACATAAGTATCTTAACGCTACACTTAATTACACCAAATGACGTAATACCAAGGTTGCCCTTTAAGGTGTGGGCATTAGGTTACACCGTAATTGTTCAAATTACAGTCTAAGGTTACGTAATTATCTTAACTACGTTATACTTAATTACACTAAATGACGTTGTGATAGGAGCATATTTAGGCGACTTACTTAGCTTGTTTTCGTGCATCTATGTTGTTAATTCATAGTTATTTTAGTCCTTTATGCTTCTTTTGTGTGTTTTCAGGTTCTAAGGGCTTAGGGAGCAAGAAAGTGCATTTTGAGGCTATTTGGAGCATTTTTGGGCATGGATTGGATAGCTTAATCATGGAGCAAAGAGGATGGACGAAATTGAAGCCTTGTATGCTCTTTGGGGACATAAAACAAAGGGCCTAGCCCAATCAAACAAATCCTTTGAGCCATGGAAAACCTCTAGCCCAAATCCAACATTCTATGCCATGCAAACCAACCTATTTTAGGCCCATTCTATGTACTTAAACCCTAGCCCTTTAAACTAGCCCTATTATGATTTATTCACTTCCATACTCTTCTTAATTCCACATGCATTCATACACATGCACCAAAACACAACATTGCCATGCATCACATGCACCCATCACCCATTCCCTCTCCTAGCCGTGCATTCCCCCTAATTCCATCCATCATTCCACACCTTTCCAACCTAGCCACACCCTTTAATCATTCCCCCTTTAAGTTATGATTTTATTTCCTAACCCTACATGCATTATTTATTCACTCTTCATCATTGCATCCAACACCAAAAACTCTCCTTTGCCGTGGCTACCATCCATTTCCAGCACACACACATGCAATTGCACATGCACTTCCAACCTAGCATTACACCCCACATCCTTTTAATCCTTCAAACATACACAAGAAATCATTCAACACGTGCATACATAATCATTTCTGCAAGCCTAACCCGTGCATTTCTAATTGCCTTTCCACAATCCCATTCATCACACACATGCAATTACACACATCACTCAACCCTTTTTTATCCTTTGTGCCGTGTATCCCATCATAATTACTCCACCAATTCAGCCACAAGACATTATCATTGCATAAACATTCCATTTCCACCTCTTTCCAACCTAATTCACATGCATACCTATTCTTTAAATCAACACATGCATTCACATGCTTTCACAAACTAATCCACATGCATATTCATCCACCTTTCTCCCAAAACCACTCCACCTTGCCGTGCATTACTACCATCAGATTTCCAGCATTTCCATGTGCTTTCCCCTTTGTTCTAGCCACCCCACATGTCCCTTTAATCATTTAAACATGCAGCCACATATTCCACCATTTGCCGTGCAAAACATCTCCACACTTCACATGCAAAACAGCATCATTTCTCCCCCACCTTGCCGTGCAATGCACATCAACACATTCCAGCTTTTCTCCTTCTCTTTGCAGCCACAAGTCACATGCATTCACTCATAATCATTCACCAAACATGCAGCCACATTTCCACCCACCTCCTAGCTGTCATGTTCCCTCCATTACTCCTATAAATACCCTTGCATTCATTCATTCATGGAGGATCTCATTCACAACACAACACCCCTCAAACACTTCCATTCTTTCCTTAGCCGTGAGTCCCCCTTCTCTTATAATCCAAACACCAATCCTCTTCCACTTCCATCACTCCTCACTTCATTCCACACTTCCATTCCCCCAAACCAACTATCCTTAGACCTTATGCTACAAAGAAGAGGAAGAGAAGAGGGCCTAAACGTTCATACAATTCAAGTTTGAGTTGTTGGAATGTTTAGGTGTTTCTTTGATTTCAATGTTTAATTTCAATTCTCTTTGTTTTGTAAGTATGAGGAACTAAACCCCCCTTAGCTAGGGGGTGATTCAAAATATATGTTTATGCTTGCAATATGATTTGATTACTTTTAATTACGTTTCATAAGTTGTGAATTCAATTTGTTTAACTATTTGATTGATATCCTATTTATGTATGTTTATTAAGAATGAACGCTTAATTTTCATGCATGAATATGACGCTAGAATATAAGTGAGTTTCACGTAATAGTTATGAACTTATATTCACAAGTAGTGGAGGTTGCTTATAAACAATCGCGTTAAACAAATTCTTGGCATAAGTTTCATGCAATCATAGTAACGAATGCCTCGTCAACACTTATAGTTTTCATGTTGTTTAATGATTCTTGCTTGTATCTCTATTATGCAATTCATGTAGGGAACTTGTGAGGAATGCTTTGGATTGTCGTATGCAATCATCCAATCCATTAACTTAAGGAAAACTTGACGGTTAATTTAAGCGGACCTAATTAACCCGGGGCATTGAGAATTCATGGTTTATTGAAAAGCAATTAGAAATCGTTTTGTATGCAAGTATAACATGTATAGAGATGAACCCCTTAGCTAGCTTCCCATCCATTCATTTCCGTCAAATCCATATTTACAATTTGTTTTGTTTCCAAGTATCCATTTTAGTTTAAATTCGTCCAAATCCAATTCCCCCCTATTTCGTTGAAGTCTTAATCTTAATCTTTCTTATTTTTAGTTTTGCTTTCTTCGAGCATTAAATAGTGTTTTATATTGTGTTTTTACGTTTTTAAGTCAAATCCAAGTGATTAACAATCCCTCCTAATCCCCAGTCCAGAACGATCCCTACTTATACACTTCACTACAATTGATAAAAAGAGGGTTTAATTTGTGCGCGTATAATTCTCGCATCACGTTGGTATTACCATTCTAAGATTTTCTTTTACGGTGTGGACGTTAGATTACATTGTTAAGATTAAGATAATTATACCAAGGTGTTATACACTACTCTTAATAGTGTTTTTTTAACCATTTGAATACATGACACCTAGGGTTGAATAATCTCACATCAATGACACACTCTTGAGTCCTAACCATCAATTAACCAAATTTCACTACATTTTTTGGGTCGGGACTATTTTACAAATCATACTTGGCATTATATATTTCCTCATGGTGGGAAATGGATTCAGGTAAGACCTACCTGTGAAATGGTTTCGTGCATCTTATAGAGATGTGGACAGCGCGTTCAATGGATACGAGGCAGCACTCTCGGTTTACACATTTTCAAATACATATATGAACACTAATTGCACGTACTTGGGATGCTAAATATATATCACCAAGTTAAGTTCGCAGTAGTCAGAGAGGCACAGAGTACTGCAACTGTTGAGCTAACCGAGTCTCTAAGAGATCGGAGAGGGAGATGGGAGTGCCTTCCTATCTCCGTTGGTTGATCAACAAGTGTCCCAAAGTGGTTGTTAAAGCTACGGAGGACAGGGATGAGTGCGATAACTTTTATATCGACATGGATTCGAGTATCTATCTTTGCCTTCTCCCTGATGATGATAATAATGGAGTACGACCACATGTCTTTTCTCTCTTCACAAGCTGTATACAGTTCAATAATTCTTGATTAAATTTTTGTCTGTGATTTGTGTAAGCTATCACACCATCACTTAATGCCAATTTAAGTGATTAAAAAATAATTATATAGCATTGGAATGAAATAATAAGTAAATATATATGATTAAAATGTTTTAAGGTCGCAATTGAACGCAAATCCGAGGGACAATGTAAATTACCCTAAGTTGTTATTTGGAAGTAAAAAAGGGCACATTTTATATCCATCCTTTTGTACGGACAAGTATTTCCCTTAAAAGCAAACTGATGAAAATCAATTGCATCGCTGTTGCCTGAATCCCAACCTCTCATTCAGCAGATCATATTCCACATAGAAATTCTGCAGCTGAAAGCTCCCTATAATTATGGAAGGCCCGGAGGAGGAAACTTCCGGCCCACCAAGCTCCTTATCACTCATAATCGTCAAGCACACCAGATCGTCACCCGCAATCGCCATATAATTCTCCACCGGCAGCGCCACCTCAGCCCCTCCTTTGAAGTGAAACGTCACCGCCGGAAACGCCGCACTTTTGGCTCCGGAAATACTGTAACACGGCTTTAACCCGCTCACAGCCTCCACTTCCTCAGCTCTCTTGTAACCTACGGCTGCCATCTGTCTCGCAAACTCTCCCGACACGCGCTGTGACACCTCGGGCGCCATGATCGTGAACGTGGTCCCGGAATCAATGATCGTCCCACCAGAGCCTCTTGAGTCCGGCCTTAAGTACCTATACGGAATTTTCACGCGCCGCCGTCCCACCTTGATTTGGCGGAGACCCACGTAGTAGTAGACGGAGAAAGCTGGTCTGGCGGGGACTAATGGGTTGCTTACAAACGGCGTGTAGATAACACCGGTAGTTTTCTTGGCCCATTTTTCTCCAGCGTCGAGAACCAGGAGGCTGCTTTTGTTAGTGTCATCGAAAAGCCGGGACAGAAGGCAGTAGGAGAACTTTTTGAACCCCAATTGAGCGGGGAGAGAAGCAGGGCCTCGGCCCAATCCGGCAATGCCCGCTGGGGGTTGGTGGGTAGAGCTAACGGAGCAGCCGACGAGGAAATCGGGTACGGATCGGGTGGGTAGGTCGAGGGTCTCAGAGAGCGGGACTCCAGTTGTTTCCCCTAAGCCGTAGACGAAGGTGTAGGCAGGGCACATCTGGGTGCAGTTTTTGGAATTTGGCCGGCAAGCTTGGCAGTGAAAGCGGGGGGATTTGTTGTGAAACAAAGCGCATTTAGAATCGGAGCAGCCGAGGATTTTGGAGGATGAGGACAATTTGGGAATAAAAGGTTTGAGATAAGAGGGGCAGTTGACGCATTGGTAGTTTTTGGTGCAAGGGAACCAAGTGAAGTGGCTGCCGGTGTCCATGATGAAAGAAAGGGTTTGGGGAGGGGTACCAAAGCTGAGGGGTATGGAGTAGCCGCCGTAGCTTTGGGAGAAGACCGGGGTGGTGGTACGGTGGGTGGTTGTGGTTTGGGGGTTTTTGAGGTGGTGGGCTCTTTTTAGAGATGAGGTTGCTAAGTTGTTGAGGTGGTGGGATGGATGAAGATGTGGATGTGGATGCGGGTTTCTGTGGAAATGTGAGAGTGGAATGGTGGTAATATTGGAAGAAATGGAAGGTAGAAGGAGAAGTAGGGAGAGCAGAAACAGGAAGATATAGGAAGCCATGAATGTGTGTCTCAGAGATTTAGTTTAGAGAGAGAGAGAGAGAGGAGGCTTTAACGTTGTTTTGCAAGGACAGAAAGTATCGATGTCGGTTAGGTTTTGATACAACGCAAACAGGTGGCTCTTTGCATGTGTATAAGCATGCAAAGGAAGGCTTACATGTCCAACCCAATGGGCCAAGGGGACAGAGGGACGAAGGCATAGGATAAGATTTTGATGGTTTTACATGCAAAACAACGTTACTTGTAGAATGCAGCATTATAATATGTCTTCGGGTTGAGGTGTTGGAAATACAATTATGCAGCAGCTCCCATGTGACCAACAGATTCCTCTTCTCATTTAGGAGGACACACATGCGCAACATGTTTACTGCTACCGTGACATTCCGGTTCAATAATATAATGTTAGAATCCAACCTATTTTACGTAGGTTACTCTTTGCATTTGGACGTAAAAAAATACTTCAAGTTCCTGATTCTCTGTTAACCAAGTCCACAAATGCTCAATGATACAGATTAGCAAGATGATCACTAATTACCCAATAACTATACGCCCTTCTATTTCTAATTATTCGATCAAGATTATCTCTAATACCAAACTACTTACACCATAAAACTACAGCAAATGGCCCAGTTGTAAGAGTGCGGACTATGACTCCCCAATAAACAAAAAAATGTGAGCGGTTCTCGGTTTGATGCTCCAAGCTGGTGCTGACTATGGCCATTGGCACAGTGAAATTCTCCATAGCCTCTCGGATCCGGAATGGATGAATAACGGTGACTTGCCACCCATTGTTAAAAAAAATAAAAATAAAAATCAAATCTAACAAGAGTAAATTGTAACAATGGTCCTTCAACTTTAATTAAATTGGAGCAATAGTTTTTTAACTAAAAATTCATAACTATTAGTCCTTCAACTCATCAAAAACGTGTAACTATGGTCTTTTTCATCAATTTCGTTAGAATTTTGTCAAAATAAGTTATGTTGGAATGATCATTGCGACAATTGAGAGGGACCATTGATAATAGATTTTCAGTTGAGGAACCATTGATAATATATTTTAGTTAAGGGACCATTGTTTCAATTGAGTTAAAATTAAGAGATCATTATCTCACCATCAAAATCATAGTAAACAAACAAAATAAAAGTTTGAAAAATAAAATACCTTAAATCTCTCCAACTTCTACACATCTTTATAGAGAACTGGTATTTGGATATTCGCTCCGGCGGCAGGGGGCAATTCACGATCATCTTCCCCTTCATCGCTCCTCTGAAAATCGCCTCCACAACATCAATAAAGTTCTGTTTCTGCTGAAACGCGCCGACCCATTTGCTGTGGCCCGCAGTTCCCGAATCCATCTTTTTGTGGAGGGCATTGAAGACGAAGATGGTCGACGGGATCAGAGCAATGTCGAAACACCTGACGTAGACTTGAATTCCCGCCGAATCAGTATCGACGAGCGCGACCGTCGCGAACTTGGAGATCTCCCGCGCCGTTTTGGCGAGAGCGTCGTCGAGGAGAAGGCAAGCGGAATCGATGGTGGATCGGATGATGGAATCCACCTCCTGCTTCTTCGTCAGTGTCGTCAATACGTAACTCATGACTCTCTCTCTCTCTCTCTGTTCTTCTTCCTCACCTGAATTCTGAATTCCTCTAGAAGGACGATGGGAGCGGCAGATTCAAACCCAATCAGGAAATCCCACAACTGAAAATTGAAATCAGTGAGGATGATTAAAATTTAGAAAACAGAACACAGGAATATTGGTGTAGTCAAATTTCGATCCAAATCACATTTGGTGATCCCGATTTCAATTTTGTAAATGGGGATTCTGAACTTGTAACCATGTTCGATATTACCACTTGAATTTTTAAATTTTTCCTTTTTACCACCCAGACTCTTTTAATCGTTGAAATTTATCACTTACGTAACTTTCATTTATTTCACTGTTAAAACATGGCATTTATAGCGATATTTTCATCAATTATCATAAGACTAGCTATAATCAAATCCGCTTCAAAATAATATTGCCTGGGTCAATATCGCACCACAGCTGTGGGTTTGTAGAACCTCAATTTAATAATTCCCATCACAAGCGTTTGAAAATTTAATGGAAATTTTTATCTGAACCCATAAAATTACTTTGTACACCCAACTTAAGTTTCAAAATCGAATTATCTTTTTTATCCTGTTACATAATTACAATCAAGTACAAGATGAAATTAACTATAAAATTAAAATTTATCACTAAACACACTCAATAATGAAACCCTATCATCACATCAAACCTTACTGTCACGCAATCTTTATCTTCATTCTAGCTAAAATTCGAAGATGCTTTCATAGAGAAAAACATACTCTTCTTGATCGAAGGATAGTGATTTTGAAATTTTGAATCCTTCAATTATGAATCAATTTATGCAATTTTTTTCTTTTGATTTCCATTTTTTTGATACTTCGGAACAAAATTAGCACATTCACCATGACGCACGCTCAGAAAATAAATCTAAGTTAAAGTCGGTAATAAAATAAATGTTCAATTTATAGCCTAGACTACAGATGTAATTTTATTGGCCTTTTGGCTGACAACTGTAGATTAGAATGTACTTGTTTATGCGAAAGCAGTGACTTTCTGATAAAAATACAGTCTCGTATGGAGAGCACACAACAAACTATCTTTATGCTTTCTAAACTGCACGTTGCCTATTTTGTATGACTTAACCATTGATTCATTGAATATAATTTATAAGCTGTAACTAATTAAGCTTGAACTTGGAAAATGTAGAGCAAGGATCGAACATTAGTATTGAGATGATACAATTTTTTAAACTTGACTCAATTGTATATCAGAGTGACTAGTATTGCATCATATTCAGTATCCACCAGATCCTTGCCTTTGTATGAAGCAAAAAAAAAAAAGATTAAGCACGAGACAAATGTGAGAGATATTGCTTTCTTTAAGCCTTGAATGAGTTGTATAACATTGATTTTGGGTTTTTTTTTTTTTGAATGGGTGCAAAGATAAATTTTCTAAATTGAATTGAGTTTGTGAGGGTAATTTAGGTAGTGAGTTTGGGTTTAAAGAGATATTGATAGTTTAATTAAAAATAATATGGATGTAGAGAGTAAGTTGGATGTAAAAAAAGATTATATGAGTTCAAATAAAATTTTCCAAACTTAATATGTACATAAATTAATATGAACAACACACTCACTTACTGACCTACTAAAAAAAATCATAAAAACTCACTGTAAATATAATACTAGATTTTTGCATAAGTTCTACTCATGGTATTTGTCATTCCATAAAGCTTAAACATAAAACACACAAATTTCTATGCAAATATGTACTCATTATCTTGTGTCCCTCTTCACTTAATGCCAATATAGATCCCAACATTCAATTTTCACTTTAATTTTTCAACAACTCATGGCAAAATCAAACCCGAAATCAATTTCTTCCTTTGCCTTCATAACCTTACCCTAACACCGCTACAGGAAAAAAAAAAATCTTTTACCTTCGTACAAATTGATTCCAGCGAGCCCTAAGAAGTGAATTTACTTTCAGGAAAAATAGATCGAAAGTAACGTAGGTAGTAAATTCCAACAATTAAGAGAATCTAAGTGGTAAAAGTTAAAAGGGGTTTTTGAACTTTAATCCTTAAAGAAGATTAAAATTTAATAAAAACCTGATGTTAGATTACATATTGATTTTAGTCCTTGAATGTGTACGTAATTCAAATTTCTGTTATAATTTTGTTTTAATATTTAATGGAATCTTTTAATGTCTCCATATCAAATTTTAAATTTATTATTATGCACATTTAATTCATTAAGTTTGTTTAACTTCCTCTAATTAGTATACCTAAATGTCCCATAATATATTTTACTAAACTAGTGTACTGAAATGTCCGTACCTAAATTATCATATTAAATTAGTGACACATAAGAAAATATACAAAAATATAAGTGTACTGAAAAGTCTGTAACTAACATATTATACTAAATTTGTGTACCGAAATGTCCATATCTAAATATATTATACTAAACTAGTGTATCAAAATGTCTGTACCTAAGTATATGAAAAATTAGGTTCTCATCCCTATTTTTCCTACTTCATTGATTAAAACTTCGTTCGTTTTCAATTTTTGATCAAGGTCTTTAGATTTTAATAAACGTTAATTATTTCAACGATAAAATATTTTTTTTATTTCTAATCATATTTATTTAGTGTTAGAAACATTACATTTGGTATATTTATACTTATGACTAAATTTGTTATCATATATTTTTATTTTTAGTTTGTACCCATTTTGTCACATCCCAGACCGGCTCTGCCATAGCACGATATTGTCCGCTTTGGGCCCTGGCCACGCCCTCACAATTTTGTTTCTGGGAACTCACATGAGAACTTCCCTAGTACTTGGTAGTAAAACTCACATCACATGTGAAATGGGTTTAATCCTGCTCACCCACGCACTCTTTTGATTAGACATTTTTAGGTTTAAATTTATTCACATCCTTTTCCCACTGCACTACACTACATTTTAGGGCTTCATCACCCTACAGGTGTCGGCCAGTACAAACATCCCACATCGACCAACGGAGAGGGGGTGATGCGCCTTATATGTACATGCCCACCTCCATATAGCATGAGGCATTTTGGGAACTCACTAGTTTCGAGTTTCGTCGAAACTCTGAAGCTAAGCCAGTTCGGGCGAGAGCATTCCCAGGATGGGTGACCCACTGGGAAGTTCTTGTGTGAGTTCCCAGAAACAAAACCTTGAGGGCGTGGCCGGGGTCTAAAGCAGATAATATCCTGTTACGACAAAGTTGAGACTGGGATGTGACAGAATGGTATTAAAGCCACTCTGCCGTGTGGTGTGAGTGTGCTGACGAGGTCGTCGGGTCCCTAAGAAGGATGGATTGTAACATTCCACATCGACCAACGGAGAGGGGGTGATGTGCCTTATATATGCACATGCCCACCTCCATATAGCACGAGGCCTTTTGGCAACTCACTAGCTTCGATTCCGTGGGAACTCCGAAGTTAAGCGAGTTCGGACGAGAACGGTTATAGGATGGGTGACCTACTGAGAAGTTCTCGTGCCGAGTTCCCAAAAACAAAACCATGCAGGCTGGGCCCAAAGCGGACAATATCGTGCAATGGCGGAGTTGGTCTGGGATGTGACAGCGCCGTAGCACAATATTGTCCACTTTGGCTATAGGGAAGGGAGCATGTACATATAAGGCACATCACCCTCTCTTCATTGGTCCATGTGGGATGTTACACATTTTTAGTTTGCAACTTTTTTTTTTAATTTGTACCAATTTTCTTTTTAGTTTTAATTGTACCCATATATTAATTCATTTTTGTGCCCATATTTTAAACTTTTATTTGTACTTGTACCTAATTTTTAATTTATTTGTACCCATTTTTAATTTTGATAAATGTACCATGCTAATTATATGTATTTATTTTATGTTTTAAAATATATCAATAGTTATTTTTTAAAAGGGTTTTTATCACAAATGCCTGAAATTGAAAATCAATCAATGTGGTTCCTGAAAATAGGTGTCGCAAATCAATGTGGTCCTTCCGTCACAATTCTGTTAAAAATTTCGTTAAGTGCTAATGTGGCATATAAATGGGCCCCACAAGATTTACGGATTTTTATCATAAATGGTCCCTGAAATTGACTCACACCATCAAGACGATCCCTGAAATTGACCCACACCATCAAAATGGTCCCTAAAATTGAAAATCGACGAATGCAGTCCTTGAAAATAGGTGTCCCAAATCAATATGATCCTTCCACTACAATTTTATATATAAAAAAAAAAATTATGTGCTTATGTGGGTTTAATAATTAATTAAAAAAATTGTCTAAATACCTTTTTGCACAATAGAATTTTTTTTCTTATAGTAGCACCTACTCCGAAGAGAGATCCCTTCCATAAATTCTCAAAGGCACAAGGCTTAACCAAGGCCTAAGAGGGGGTTTGGAAATGGTTTTCAACCAACAATAGACGCACCTCGATTATAATCTCATTATCTCATGGCATACCTCGCCGTTCTTTGAGTCACCAGACCATGAAAGTGCCAAACAAGCTATCCAAGATTAAGGTTGTGAGGATGTTAATCACGTAAATGTTAACGATGATGTCCTATGACACACCCTGAGCAGAGTTGAGGCATGTTGGCTGACACCTGAAGGTGACGTAACCAAAAAGGAAAGTGAAGCATAAAAGTATGGATAGATTTAAACTGAAACTAACATGTATTTAATCTAAAGTAGAGAGTGCGCAGTGGTGGGAAGAACCCATAAAAACACAACTGTTCAGAGCATAGATGACAGTTTGACATAAGTAGTGCAGTTGAAACTAGTTAGAGTACTTATTACACAACCGGGAAAAAGTTTCTACATTTATTTAGGGATAAGTCAGAACCACTAGAAATTCCTCGTATGCCACAAAGAATTTAGCTATCTAAGTCCTGAAGGGGCAAAAAATAGAAGGGTGAGTGGGCAAAAACAAAGGTTTATAAACACATTTATTTTCTGAACATACTAACCCGTTGTCGTAAAACATGTATAGTTTCCAGACAATCATACTATGTATAAGTATGAAATCAAATGTAAATAAAAAATAAATCCAGAAATACGCTAATCATAATATCTCAATCGTAGCATAAGTAAAATCAGGTGCTCATCAACTTATGCTAACACACGAGCGCATGTAGATAAGTTTAGTCATGAACAGGACTAGGTGTAATCATAATATACGCTCTAGTATTACAATCATGTGAAGACTGGCGCTAGGCGCATCACATACGAGTCGGAGTTGCCTATTGCAACATGTACAACAGGACTAGCACCTACAATGGATCCAATGTGAGTGTGCAGTGTAATGTGAACATACATGTGAAGCTTGGCCCTGGCCCGGGCAAGTACTACACTGGCCATGATGAGCAAGTATAATATATAAATGAACATGCCATGACAATATATAAATCTCAACAATATAATGGCATTTTTTAAAAATTAAATAAAACATGGCATGATAGGCGTAAAATTAATCAAAACACTTGTGGAAACTATAAAACTTTATATATTATATATAAAAACAAGTGCCCACTCACTGATACATGGTTGGATCGTAGCCTCCTAACCTTGCTTATCCTCATACCTCCTTGGGGTAATTATCACCTATATGTGAAACAACTATACTAATTAATTAATTAGGACATACACTAAAAGGCTAGGAAAATCCCCCATAGTTTGCTCAAACAGAGGGTTTAAATATACAAAAACATTCTACTTGACGTCATAGACCTGTACGCGTCAACCACTCATCACCCGGAGGCCGGACGCGCCCTTACGCGCAGCCACGCGTCGCCAGGTCGTGGCCACACGCGCAGGCCACGCGCCTGACACATTGTCCGTCACCGCTGTTTAGTTCGCTGGATTTTGGAAAAAAAATTTAAAACTTCATATCTTCTCCAAAACGTGGACTAAAATATACTGAAAAAGCTCGAACGTCTCAGACCTATTTTCAACTCCTTGAAACTACGTGTTTCAACGCTGGCTCCTTTCCCAACTTAGGTTAGTGGCCAAGGGGAAATGTGTAGTGGCTTCTAAGCTTCCCAAAAACTTGTAACTCGAACTGGAAATTGTTGGAGAATCCACACCCAAGTCGGAGCTCCAAGTTACTTTGAGTTGGAGGCTCACAACTTGATCATTTCATGATCGGTTCGTACGGATGGGTTTGTGGGTTTTAGGGGAGTGTGATGTGGTTGGAGGTTCGATCTATGAGTGTTGTTGATAGAGTATGGTTGTTGTAGAGCGGATAAAGCTATGGGTGAGGGAGAGAAGAAAAAAAAAAGAGATAATGAATTTGATTGGACTAGAAAGAAGGAGAGACTGTCTGATTGGTGAGGGAAATGAAGGATAAAGTTGATTGGTGGGTTGTAACATCCCACATCGCCCAGGGTAGTGGATCCTGTAAGCCTCATATGTATATTCTCATATCTTCCTAGCACAAGGCCTTTTGGGAGCTCACTGGTTTTGGGTTCCGTAGGAACCCCGAAGTTAAGCGAATTCGCGAGAGAGCAATCCCAGGATGGGTGACCCTCTGGGAAGGTGCTCGTGAGTTACCAGAAACAAAACCGTGAAGGCGTGGTTAGGGCCAAAGTGGGCAATATCGTGCTACGGCAGAGTCGAGCTGAGATGTGGTGGGGGCCAAAGTCGGGATGTGACAATTTGGTATTAGAGACAATCTCTGGCCAAGTGTGCCGACGAGGACGTCAAGCCCCTAAGGGGGGTGAATTGTAACATCCCATGTTGCCCAGGGGAGTGGATCTTGCAAGCCTTATATGTATATTTCCATATCTTCCTAGCACGAGGCCTTTTGGGAGCTCACTGGCTTCAGGTTCCGTAGGAAATTCGAAGTTAAGTGAGTTTGCGCAAGAGCAATCCTAGGATAGGTGACCCCCCTGGGAAGTTGCTCGTGAGTTCCTAGAAACAAAACCGTGAGAGCGTGGTTAAGGCCCAAAGCGGACAATATCATGATACGGCAGAGTCGAGCTCGGGATGTGGTGGGGGCCCGGACCGGGATGTGACATGGGTGAGTAAAGGTCACGGGACCGATTTTTAAAGACAAAGGGTTCATATTATATACAATACAAAATGTACATAAAAATTGTAAAATCTAACTCACCCTATCTAAAATAGTGTTTCCAACATTGAATAATTAGCACACGCGTGTACAATTCTACCTGTTGTTAACGCACTTTGTAATTTCTTCGTTACAAATCCGGTTCGAGTCTAAGTCATGCTCACGCGTTTGAAACAACAAGTACTATTTAATTGCGATAATAGAAAAAATAAAGTAAAAGCCGAATAACTATGTCCACGTCAAGTTCCACTTTGCCAATAATGGCATAAACGTCATTTTACATACTCAGGAAGGAAATTATATGAAAAATTAGGGACGGGTCGTCACATCCTAGAAGTCATTACCAATTAGCCAAGTCGTCACCAAAAGTGATCTTGATCCATGTTCAATTCAGTGAAGGGTGTCAAAGTGTGTAAAGATGAGTGTATTAAGAATTTTTTTTTTAGAGAATAGACAACAAATAAGGTATAGGAATGTGGACTAGGATCAGAGGTGATTGCAGGACTGGGTTTTTGGGTTCACACCTTTTTATTAACTATTAAATTATTGGCATATTTGTCGATTTGCCTTCTGAACTTGTGTAGAGCTGCCAATTTCCCCCTTGAACTTTAATTGGAGCCGATTATCCCCCTAAACTTTTATAAATAGCCAATTCCTCCCTTGGCGTTAGATTTTAAAAAATTTCATCTAATTTTCCATCCATCTTGTTCACGGAAACAACACATGACAACTATATAAGGGCAAAACGGAAACAAAATTGGATGGATGAAAAATTGAGTGAAAGTTTTTAAAATCTAACGCCAAGGGGATAATTGACTATTTATAAAAGTTCAGGGAGAAGATCAGCTAAAATTAAATTTAAGGAGGAAATTGGCTATTTAAAAAAAGTTCAAGAGAGTAATCAACTAAAATTAAAGTTTAAGGGGAAAATTGACGGTTGCATACAAGTTCAAGGGGCATATCAACAAATACCTCTAAATTATTAAACTTATTTGCAATTTTTTTTTTAATTTAATTAGACTTGTGTGATCCATTTATGTGTCACATTAGCACATAACAAAATTTTGGACATAATTGTGACAGAAATGCTACATTGATTTGGGACACTTACTTGTGAGACTACATTGATCGATTTTCAATTTCAAGGACCATTTTGATGTCGCAAGTCAATTTTAGGGACCACTTTGATGTCGTGGGTCAATTTTAAGGACCATTTGTGAGAAAAGAAGACTTATGGAACCCATTTATGTGCCACATCAGCACTTAACGAAATTTTTAACAGAATTATGACGGAATGACCACATTAATTTGCTACACCTGTTTTCAGAGGCTACGTTGATTGATTTTCAATTTTAGGGACCATCTTGATGGTGAGGGTCAATTTCAAGGACTATTTGTGATAAAAACCCTTATTAAAATATGTTAGTAATTATGTGGGTACATTATTTTTTTTGCTATAATTTTTGTAAAGAACAATATTACTCTAAAATTGATTTTTTAAGTATTATTATATTTTTTAAATGTTATTTGAATTTTTTTTAAATTTCATAATTTGTGGGACATTAAATGCATAAATGCGTGAGTTAAATCTCTTAAATAAGACTAAGCACCTCGATCAAAATTTACAAACAATTAAGGTTTCAGTCTAACAATTAGGCTGATTAAGGACTGGAACCAAAATAACCCTTATAATAAACTAGTGTGGCTGAATGTCCCCATGACACACTCCGACCCGAAATGTCTACCTGGACTCCAAATTGAGTTGTGCTGGTCAACACCAGGAAGGTGACGAATCCATAAAGTGTAGTGATGTGGAAAATGTGAGTAAATTTAAACCTAAAGTGCCTAAATGTAAGAGTGTCCTAGTAAGTGGGAATGAACTCATTCCACATGTGATGTCAGAGCATAAGTAAAGCATAGTAGAATAGAATGAGAATTATACCATCGAAGGTAACCTCCCATATGAAGATTTGCCAAGAATCCTCGTCGATACAAAAGCTCAGCTACTAAAACCTAAAGGGGTAGAAAACAAGGGTGAGTGGGCCTAAAAATAAGCTTTGTAAAAACCTTTTCGAAAACATAATAACCCCTTGCCGTAAAGTTTCCAAAATATACATACTACATGTAATATGGAAATACTTACAGTAAACCGTAATATCTCAAGCATGTAATATTTCACAATATCTCATAAAATAAGCACATCACATCCGATAATCATCACATCTTGTATAAACGAGTATATCATATCGAGTGCTCATCGACATATGTTGACACATGAGTTCATGCAGAGATATTCTGACATGAACAGGACTGGGTGTATTACGATTTACACTCTAGAACTACAATCACATGAAGACTAGCGCTATGCGCTTCACATATGAGTCCTAATTGCATATACCAATCTAAGACATGACTGGCACCTACAATGGATCCAAAGTGAGCATACGGTGCGATGTGAACATACACGTGAAGCCTAGCCCTGGCCCGGGTGAGTACAAACACCAATGTAGCACACCTTGAGCATATAACGTAAATACGATCATTCAATGGTAAATCGATAATTCAATAATTCTAATCAGTGAAATATTATTCATGACCACAAATATAATTAAAGCATCCATACTAATACGCATACCTGTGCGTCCTGTAGGACGTAGTATAATTTCATGAGTTACGTCAATACGCGAATTTTTATATACGTTAACCTAATATGGGTATAACGTAGAAAATTTGTTATCAAATATGTAAATGGAAACTAAATAAATATATAATATTTAAAAGCAAAGACCCACTCATTGATACTTATGATGTAACATCCGTTCGAGCTAGGAAAGCTAAAGTCTCCGGTAGTAATAGCACCTAAGCATAATATTGGGTCTCGTCAGTAAAACTCAACTAAAATGATTAAATTTGGAAAAACAGAGTGCGGATTTGGAATCAGGGCGTCGAAATACGCTTAGAAGGGTCTTGGGCAAGTTTTGTAAAAAGTTAACAGAAAGTCAACGATCAACCCTAAAAGTCAACTGATCCGCCCCGGTGGTCAACTACATTAAAACTTCAGAATTTCACTAAATGGGTGTCAAAAACAGACTCCACGTCGTAATTAATCTAGGAGAGTTTCTGAGAAAATTTCAAAAAAGTCAATGCAAGGAATATTCCAAATCCATTAGAAAGTGGACGAGGCTGAATCCCAATTTAGGGTTAATAGGCCAGAAATTTAGGCCGGCCCATGGATCCGATTTTGGGCTTTTTTTTTTTTTTTTTTTTTTTTTTCTGCCGGTTGCCGCTGTAACATCCCACATCGCCCAGGGGACTGATCCTTAAATGTATATTCCCATCCTACCTAGCACGAGGCCTTTTGGGAGCTCACTGGCTTCGGGTTCCATAGGAACTCCGAAGTTAAGCGAGTAGCGCGCGAGAGCACTCCTAGGATGGGTGACCCATCGGGAAGTTCTCGTGTGAGTTCCCAGAAACAAAACTGTGAGGGCGTGGTCGGGGCCCAAAGCGGACAATATCGTGCTACGGTGGTGGATTGGGGCCGGGTTGTGGTGGGGGCCCGGGCCGGGATGTGACAATTTGGTATCAGAGCCTAACCCTGGCCGCGTGTGTGCCGACGAGGACGTCGGGCCCCTAAGGGGGGTGGATTGTAACATCCCACATCGCCCAGGGGACTGATCCTTAAATGTATATTCCCATCCTACCTAGCACGAGGCCTTTTGGGAGCTCACTGGCTTCGGGTTCCATAGGAACTCCGAAGTTAAGCGAGTAGCGCACGAGAGCACTCCCAGGATGGGTGACCCATCGGGAAGTTCTCGTGTGAGTTCCCAGAAACAAAACCGTGAGGGCGTGGTCGGGGCCCAAAGCGGACAATATCGTGCTACGGTGGTGGATCGGGCCCGGGTTGTGGTGGGGGCCCGGGCCGGGATGTGACAGCCGCTGCAATCGTCGAAACCTGTGAAAAAGAAAGCCAGAAACGCAGAGGATGGTCGAAAACTTCAGAGGCTTATAACGGGACCAAAACTCAACCATTTTCAAACATTTAAAAGCCAAAGTAAAGCTTAGGAGGTATGAATCAAAGTATACCAATCTTGGGCTGAGTCATGGCCAGAAGATGGCAGGAAAACCCCTGCAACCTCACGGGTCCTTGGTCAAAAACTGGGGAATGTTTTCCCCGAGTGGTTTCTGCATCCAACAACACCAAATTGTCTCAAAAACAACCTAATCGTACTCTTAAACACAATTTACAAATTTTTTTTGGAAGGTTTCAGGCCTTACCTTCGCCGGATTAAGTTTTTGCACACTGATAGTACTATGCAGTGAGGGAGAGAGGGAAAACAAGAGATCTCGGCCTCATCTGGGTTCGTGATGGGAAGAATCTAAGGGTGATGGTGCTCCCTGGGGTAAGACGCCAGTGATGGTAGCGGTGCTGCAGCAGCACAAAGAGGAGAGAGAGGACTCAGGGAGTTTTTGAGAGAGAGAAAGAGCGAAAGAGAGTTGAGAGAGTTAGAGAGAGTTAGAGAGAGAGAGTCCAAGAGGTGGAAGAGAGGAAACGGGGCAAGAAGAAAGTGGAGAGTTTGGGATTTGTGGGCCCCACGGCCAAATATAAATTATTAAAATATCCCACCAATTAATATTAAAGTGGAGAGTTAGTAATTTTTTACAAAAGTATTTTTTCGTTTCTTAGTTCCTTAAAATTCTCGTCGTAATTCCAAATTCAATTTTGTTTGTGCCTACGTGTTCGTACCGTTAAGTACTTTGAGAATATGGTAAATTAAAAGCTCATATGTGTCACATAATGAAGGTCAACGAAAATCAACAATCTCGCCACTATTGGCATTTTCGTCAATTCACTCTTTTAGAATTTATAAAATCGTAAAATTAGAGACGGGTTGTTACACCCCATATGTAATATATTAGCCTTTTCTTTATTAGTAGTCAAGCATTTTACATCTACATCTACGTATTAGTTTAAGACAAGATGTCATATATGATAAATGCTCTTAACTGTGAATACATAAGAGTTTTATAGTTCGAGTGATTGAAAATAATATTCATGCACACCACGTTAAGTATTCAATTCCCCATCTTCATTATCATTTGTATTCAAGATGAAATAGTTAACAATTTATTCCAAAACACACCTCTAATTTTTCAACAACCAGAATCTCATTTCAAAAATGTAAAAGTAACACTATCATTCGTTATCCATATGAAAATCGACGATAAACTTCAAGTATAGTCATTTCAAAACTTATAAATCAATCATATAATATGAAGTGAGATGGGTAATATGTGCATGAGCAAATTGGGGCTCAAAATTAAGTTGGGTTTGGGTTGACATGAACGGGCAAGACATCAACCCAACCCAACCCAACCCAATAAATGATTGGGTTGAGGGCGGGTTGGGTTTAGGCAGATTTTGTCTTCATTTTAACTAACCAAATCGGTTTTGAAATAGGGTTGAGCATGGGCGGATTTGGGTTGACCCAACCTAAGTTGCATGTGGGGAAGTGGGTTGAGCCTCGCAACGGATTAGCAATAATGTGGTTCAAATTCGCATTTAGCGAGAATCAAACCTAAACGTTTCACTTACCAGTGAAGAAGAATTCTCTGATCGTACTAAGTAACTGGTGTGTGTTATATTTGCAATAAATTTTTATGCCAAATCGCTCACAATGTTATTTTGTACGAGTATCTATCAAATATAGCAAAAATTTATGAGCTCATGGAATATTTTCTCTGCATACCAGTAATTGCAAAAAATTTCATATGCAAATGGGATTTTTTCTATTCTTTTTATTTATTTCATGTTCTTTTTCATTTTTAGGGTTTTGATTATTTTTATACATCTCAATTCAATAAGTGGAAATAATGAAAAGAGATTGAGCCAATCAACTTGTCTAGTTCCTTTATTGATTGATGAACACCTACAACTGTATATTCTTGCATAATAATCAATTGATGTGTTTTCTAAAAATTTCATAGACGTGCAACTTCTGCATATTTTTAAGATAGAACTTCATGTCTTCGTTTGGATGGAAATCTCTAGTACATGGTTCCATGGTATTATGCATATATAATATTAAATTTTTTTAATAAACGATATTATCTACGTTAAAATGAGGGAGGGTTGGCTTTGCCTCACAATGGGCTAGTAAGAATGTGGTTCAAATTTGTCTTCGACGAGAATCAAACCTAAGACCTCACTTGCAAGTGAAGAGAAATACCCTAATATTAATTTAGGTAACATACTTTTGTATCGATCTAATTGTTGTTTTGATTGCTCCCATAAATTCAAATAAATCAATTTCTACTTCATTTTTATACTTATAATGCATTACAGTTTTACAATGGTGCAGTTGACATACATTCATGGTGTTCGGCTTGTTCGACAAAGCTTGCAATATCCCCGTTTGCCACTCCACTCCTCCTGAACAATGATTATGAATAATTTAGGCCTTATTGGATTACTAGTCTATGTGGTGATAGAGTAGTTGGAAGATAGTTTATATGGTAAGAAAACTAGAATTTAAGCCGCTGTGGTGAAATCTTTTGGGATTTATGCCCAAAATTAATATTCGATCAACTATTCACTAATTATTAGCATCTAAGCCACACATATTAGGCTAACATGGAACTCTCTGCTAACTATTAGCACGTAGGACTTACATGTAAGACTAACTTTGTCTTTGTAGTCTCACATGTGAGCCTCATATGCTAACAATTAACGGAGAACTAACAAAATTTTCAATTTAGGTTTAAATCCTAAAAGAATTCATTACAAGAGCTTAAATCTTAATTTTTTGGGAATTGTTATTATCACTCCAAAAATCTCATTTGGCACTCCAAACTTTCTATAATTAGAAAGAAAAATACACTTGTGAGGAGTGTAGAATAAGATTTTTAGAGTGCTAATAACAATTCCCAATTTTTTAACCATGTGAACTATCTTACAATTGCTCTATTACGATGAGACTATTAATCCAATTAAGCCTAAAATATAAAAGACTGGTGACTTTTAGTTGTAATTAGGTTTTAATTTTGAGGACAATTGGGTATTTTTATTTTTATTTTTTTGGAAAAAATTTTGACTGCAGCAAAGCCACGGACAGGGCAATTGGGCATAATCAAGTAGAATTTTGATACATTTGAAAAACTTTATAAAAACCGATATTTATGAATTTAAATGCTTTGGTTGTCGATGATAAAAACTCATCTGGTGCCGCTTCAAAACTAAATATTCTGTCCGTCCTTCAATGGAAGCTCAGCGTCTGCTTTCTGGGTTTTGCTCAACATCGCCGATTCCAAATGCCAAAACCCAATTCTTCGCCAAATTTCCCTCCCCTTCTTCTTCCACCACTTCTTTTGCTCAATCCCATAAATGGGTCTTCTTCAAAGCTCGCCCTTTGTCTACCAAGTTAATAAAGTGCACGAACACCACACACACAGAGACAGCTGAGGTGGTGGTTTCTTCGGATTCATACAGTCAAGATTCGATAAGTGGGATTCCGCGGAAAAAGCTTGCGGTTTTTGTCTCCGGCGGTGGCTCCAATTTCCGGTCAATCCATGAAGCGTGTCTTAACGGTTCGATTCTCGGAGACGTCGTCGTTTTGGTCGCAAGTAAACAAGGTATCCTCCGCTCTCAAGTGCTTTTGTCATTGTCAATCAATCCAGTTTGCTTTTCTTACTGGATAATCATGGTATTTCCCTTTTATGCAACTGCTCGATCTTAACATTTGTTGTTATTGCTTGCTCTAATTTTTGTTTTGTGACCTCAAATTCTGATCTCGGTTTTGTTTTTGTTGGGAAAAATTGTGCATAGATTGAATGAAAAAGTTTTCGTAGTCACATGTATTAGCATCCTTTCGATGCCAGCATTGATGTTGGACATAGATGATGCATTTCTGATTGTGTTTGGAACAAAATGTTAAAAGTGTTTGGTGCTTTTCTTGGAAGCACTTAGCTTGTGAATGAAAATGTCTTATGCTTCTCACAAAAGCACTTATGAGCAGGAGTGCCTCCTGCAAATGCTTTTCTGAATCAGAGCCCTTAGACTTGCTCTGAAGGCTTGTTTCATAATGGTATATATTGGTACTTGGGGTTTCTTCTGCTAATGATAGAGTGGTAAAAATAGAAAGCAAGTTAGGAGCTTTAAAGATATATTATAGAAATCTTTGATGGGAATATTGTATATCCATTCATGTGTACGGTATGTTATTTTGCTTGTCAGGTTGCGGAGGTGCTGACTATGCAAGAGATATGAGCCTCCCGGTTATTGTGTTCCCCAAAACTAAACTTGAGCCCGATGGAATATCTCCGGCTGACCTTGTTGCTACCCTTAGGTCAGGCTCTTCGACAGCTCAAAACTTTTGTATCTAAGTTTCTCTCTCACTTGGGTATTTAGAATGCCGAATCATCTACTTATACTTAAGATGGCAGAAGAAGTCTGCCTAACTGTATTGATATTTTATTTTAACATGAGAACAAGTATGGTACTTGTTTGATTAAATGCCTCAAAGGGGAGGCTGAGGCAAGCACAAATATTATTGGCGTCCAATTTTTAAATAGGTTAACCCGCTTGTTTTAATGAATTTATACTTCCAATTTTACTCATGGCAAATTGAAAATCAAGGACACAACGCATATTATGTTATTTACATTACTTATCAGCCTCTGTGCATTTTGGTTGATTTTGAATAACGAACGTGAGTTTTATTCACTATAAACAATCTGTAGGACCATAGTTAAAATTACATGCTTATTCTCTGGTGTTTCACTAGCCTAGGGACATAGCCCAACTTGAGCTGTTGCTAGCGTGGCATGAATTATCTATGAGCAGTCTTTTAAGCATCGTTTTATTGCTAATTAGCTTTTGATTGTTGATATGATCAGGGGATTGGAGGTTGACTTTGTCCTCCTGGCTGGTTACTTGAAACTTATACCGGTAGAGTTGATACGAGCGTATCCCAGATCCATACTGAACATCCATCCGTCACTCCTACCAGCATTTGGAGGCAAAGGTAATTACGGTATGAAGGTCCACAAAGCAGTCATTGCTTCTGGGGCAAGGTATGCATCTTTCACCGACATCCGATTGGCTTTTGAATCAACCTTCACTCATTTGAGTTACATTGCTGTTTGCATGTACGAGGAGAAGTTCTAATATTAGGTATTTCATTTTCATCAGATACTCAGGCCCTACAATACATTTTGTTGACGAGCACTATGATACAGGACGTATCCTTGCTCAAAGAGTTGTCCCTGTGCTTGCTAAGGACACTGCCGAGGAGCTGGCAGCAAGGGTTCTTAGGGAGGTAATGCAATTTTTTTGTCTTGTTGAACCACTGATTGAATCCAAAGAAGCTTTTCTCCGTCTGTTTGATTTTGGATATTGACCTCTTTCAAATGCTAGAATCATAACGTCTGCGCATTCTATTCAATTAAATTTCTAATTTGGCTTCATTATTGATTTTAGGAGCACGCCTTATATGTGGAAGTAACAAAAGCGTTATGTGAAGAACGGATAATTTGGAGGGAGGACGGTGTTCCTATCATCCGAAGCAAAGAAAATCCCGCTGAATACAGCTAGAGGAACCAAAGGTTTTCAGTTTTGAAGAGGCTTTGTCCAGTTTATATACACTACTACCTGTTACTTGGATGCATTGCATTTCATATGCTCACAAAGAAAAAAAAAAAAAAAAAAAAAGGAGAGAGAGAGAGAGAGAGAGAGAGAGAGAGAATGGTAGCAGAAAAAAAGGTGCCAAACTTAGACTGGCATGATTTCTATTCATTGTGTACGAGTAAATATAGTCAGCGCTTGATTCCTGTTAAACTGCAGGCCATCATTTTGTAGAATGGCGCGACGTGTATCGTATGTTTCTTTTTATTATCTAGATGGTTTGAGTGTATCGTACAATGGGATGTTAATTTAAAAGAAGAAGAAAAAAGAACATATCAGAGAGTTAAGTGGCAAACTCTCAAAGTTGGACGTACCACATTTCAGAATTTTCAGCTTTCTTTGCTTGTGTTGCTTTCTCAGTTAATGAGACCCAACTGAATTCATGATACATTATTGTTGACCCTAAAAACTACTAAGCTTACGTGGTGTGCATACCGAATAATTAATAAGCTAACTACGTTCTTCGGTTGATGCGGGGCATGCCAACTCGACGGCCGAGCTCGGTCGGGGAGTAAAATGTGCTGATATTGAGCGCTGCTGACTTCTTGATCTCACGATTGCGGCCGAGGAAGGACCACATTTTGGCCTTCAGGTTCTAGATCTTGAAGACAAGGTTGCTAGTTCTGTAAAGTTCAATATGAAATTTGGCTTTCAATGTGCCGAATGTAATAACTTGTAACACCTTACTTCGCCGAGAAGGTTAATGAGATGACCTCTGCCAATAAAGATTTGATTCTTGACCGAGACTTGGATAGATAAACAGTCAGCCTCGACGCAGTGCTGTTTATCCAAACTGAAGGTGCTTCGTAGTTAGCTGATTCTACGGCAACAGTGCTGTTTATCCAAACTGAAGATGTTTGCCGGTTGCCTTCACAGTGTTGTTTATCCAAACTGAAGATGTGTCGGCGAAAAAAGAAAATTAAAATCTCAAGGTTGTTGAAAGGTTTCGCGTTGAGCGAAAGTTTGCGCAGGGCAGTTTGTATGTTGAATTGGAAGGATTAGAATGATACACCCCCTTCTTATTTATAGAAGCAAATCTCGTCATGGCCGAAACCAGAATTATACTCGGATTAGGATTCTTTATCCTAATTTATCCAAGTCTCGGCCAATCCTACCTCCATTAGAACTTTGAACCAAACTCTTTATTCGGCCACATTTACTTCTCAAATCTCAGCATCGTCATCCCATTGAGACTTCTTGTTATACTAGGATTCGACTTTCCCATCAATCCGTCTCATACTAGGACTCGCCCGATCCTAACCGAGCGGCCCATAATAACTAGAATTCGCGATAATTCTAGAATCATATTGCCGGCCCAAAAACAACTCCTAACTCGGCCCACACTAATATTTTGGACCCAAACTAAGGGCCGTATATTTTCGCTTGCAGTTGACATCCCAAGGAGCGTATAGTGGTGGTGATACAGCAGAGGTATGAAGATTTTTTTTGCTATTCTCATTTGCTCATCCAATTGTTCCCTCATATTGGTCTTCAACTCTTTGTTTTCAATATTTTTGAAGTTAATCTTTAGATTTTTCTCAAGCCAAGTGTTTTTAGATATTATTATATCTGGAATTTATATGTTAAAAGGAAATTGAACTAAGATCAGAGGATTCTAAGTGAACTTATAACGAGAGAGAATGAAAAGTAGAAATTTTTCTTCTTGTTTTTTTTTTATTTCTTGTTGTTCGGTATATAATTGTAAGCTCCATGGTTGTATTGACAACCCTCTCTTTTCCCAAGAATCCAACGTAATCTTGTAGCATCACCCAAATGTTGCAGTATCTGAATTCATGTATACATGTTTTCCAATATATGTCCTTGTTCTCTGAATGTCAAAAATGTCTTGAGACTGGTGAGTCTTCTTTTGTGATAAGGTATCTGGTAAGTGAAAGAGTTATGGTTTCTTTCTCTTCAAAACCGGTTTTCTAGAAGGTGGTTTTTGACACTCCTGTATGTAATGTTACGAATGGACTAAATTGCCCTTTTAAAGACTTTCCCCAAAATTTACCAGTTCTGTTTCAGCCGAGAACACTTGAAATCGAAGAGACTGGGTGCAACCTCCTTCACGTACATCTCGAGCAACTCAGCGCGCGAACTTCGAACAGCCGGATGCGAGCCTCTCCGACGACGGAAACCCTGCAGATGCGCGCCTCGACGCCGCCTCCGCTCCGTCGCTTCCAAAGCTGGTAACTTTTTCATACCCCTCCATATCTGCCTGGTATTATCTAGGAATATCGTTTAAGCTGATCTTTGTCGTTCCTCTTCGGGTCGTATCCAAATGCGTACGCTTTATCTGCTGGACTTGTAAATTGGGTCCTCAAGTAAAAATGTTTTCGGTGGCTTCTATTTGTCCAAGTTTTGATTTTGTTGGTCGAAGTTTTCCAATAGTTTCAATTTGGTCCATGTGGTTTTAGTTCACTGATTTTCGCAATTCTACGTTAGCGTAGCAGCTTAATTCTGCTATTTGGTTCGATAAATTTGACGAAAGTAAGTCATTTTTATTTGAATTGCAACAACTAGTAAACTAAGGGGATCAATGGCAAAAACTGAAACTTTACTGATAAGAAATTGGTCGTGTTTTCTGCCCTTCATTAGTCATTACTGGCAAGAGCATTTTTCCGATTCTCAGATGAAAATATCAATTATCTTTTTAATGCTTTGCATACGACCATAGTAGTCATATAAATGCGGTTAGTTGGTATGGACCAGTTCATAAACGGATAAATTTCCTCGTCAGATGTATAATTGGTACAAATTATCAAGGGACGAATATTTTTCTGTTATATCCTTAAACTTTGTTAGCATAGTGTTTTCGACCCACCACTATGAGTGATGCATTATGGATTAAACAAGTCCAGAGGCCTTTTTTTCATGTTTTGATGGAGATTTATTATTTTGCCAAACCCATAGTTGAGGTTATAGCTGATGCCATTTTCTATTCTTAGTTTCTTACTCCAATACTGCGTTCTTTTCTTTAATTTTAGGAAATCTCGTAGAAGTCTCTGAGGCAGTTAAGCCTAATATCTCTAATGATGGAGATACTGCCAGCTCAACCCTTGAAGCATCTATATCATCTCTCACGCTTACTAGTTCGTCATGTCTCAACCCAAGAAAGTCTTTCCAAGAAAGTTATTCTTTGTCCTGACCCCTCCTTGCAACAATCTTACATGGAATTGTCACAGACATTCTACGAAGCTATGAAAACTTGTGCATCTCTCAAGTCGATACCCATTGCCAGACAACTCCATGGCCAACTCATTTCTATAGGCTTGGACTCTGCTATTTTCCTCCAGAACCATCTCTTGCATATGTACTCCCAGTGTAGCCTGGTAGATGATGCTTGTCGGGTTTTTGATAGTATTCAACAACCTAATGTTTTTAGTTGGAATACAATGATCAGTGGCTTGGTAGATTCGCATCGGATGATGGAAGCAGAGAAGTTGTTCGAAGAAATGCCCATGAGAGATTCTGTGTCTTGGACTACAATGATGTCTGGGCATTTTAACAATGGACAACCAGCAAAGACCATTAAAGTGTTTGCTTCAATGGTTCGGAACTGTGATAGTTTTTCCGACCCATTTTCCTTCTCTTGCGTAATGAAGGCTTGTGGTAGTCTTGGCTACATCAAATTGGCTCGTCAATTGCATAGTCTTGTGGAGAGGTTAGATTTTGCAAACAACATGGCGATTCAAAATTCGATTATTGATATGTACATTAAGTGTGGTGCGTTGAGCTCTGCTGAGAAAATGTTTTGGAGGATCCCATATCCGAGTTTGTTTTGTTGGAACAGTATGGTCTATGGTTACTCGAAACTTTATGGGGTTGGAAGGGCTCTTCATTTGTTTGTTCAAATGCCTGAACGTGACTGTGTGTCTTGGAACACCATGATTTCAATCTTGTCTCAACATGGTTTTGCAGTTGAGAGTCTCAGTATGTTTGTTGAGATGTGGAACCAAGGTTCTAGACCAAATTCTTTGATATATGCCACAGCACTTAGTGCATGTGCAAGCATACATGATCTTGAATGGGGTACCCATTTGCATGCTCGTATCATCCGTATGGAACCAATTCTTGATGTTTTTGCAGGTAGTGGGCTGATTGATATGTATGTCAAATGTGGACACTTGCATTTTGCAAGGCAGGTGTTTAACACCATGACAGAACGCAATGCAGTTTCTTGGACTTCTTTGATCAGTGGAATTGTGCAGTCTGGGCTTGAAGACGAAGCTTTATTGCTGTTTAACCAAATGAGAAAGGCTCCTATTTCCTTGGATGAGTTTATTCTTGCAACAGTCCTTGGGGTTTGTTCAGGCCAAAAGCATGTTTTAGTTGGGGAACAGCTCCATGGATATACAATCAAGGCTGGGATGACCTCTTCTACTCCTGTGGGGAATTCTCTTGTCACAATGTACACAAAGTGCGAAAATACTCATAGTGCAAACCAGGCATTCAAGCTGATGCCAGTTAAAGATATAATATCATGGACAGCAATGATCACGACATTCTCTCAAATTGGTAATGTTGAAAAAGCTCGAGAATATTTTGATAAAATGCCAGAGAGGAATGTCATAACTTGGAATTCAATGTTAGCAACATATTTCCAAAATGGTTTTTGGGAAGAAGGCCTAAAATTGTATATTCTAATGCGAAGGTTGGAGGTTAAACCTGATTGGGTCACCTTAGTAACTTCAATCAGTGCCTGTTCTGATTTAGCAGTATTAAAACTTGGGGTTCAAGTTATAGCTCAAGCTGAAAAACTAGGGTTTATCTCTAATGTTTCAGTCAAAAATAGCATTATTACTTTGTATTCAAGATGTGGGAGAATTGAAGAAGCGAAAAGAGTTTTTGATTCAATTTCTGATAAAAATTTGATTACGTGGAATGCGATTATGGCAGGATATGCTCAAAATGGTGAAGGTAGGAAAGTGATTGATGTTTTTGAGAATATGTTGAAAACGGATTGTGAACCTGATCATATAAGTTTTGTATCGGTTCTATCAGGTTGTAGCCATTCGGGGCTTGTAAAAGAGGGGAAACACTACTTCACTTCCATGACTGAAGAATTTGGCATCTATCCAACATGTGAGCATTTTGCTTGTATGGTAGACCTACTTGGTCGGGCTGGGTTATTAGAGGACGCCAAGAAATTGATAGATGAAATGCCCTTTAAGCCAAATGCTGCCATATGGGGGGCCTTGCTTGGCGCTTGTCGGGTTCATCGCGATTCAAAGTTAGCAGAAGTTGCAGTGAAAAATTTGATTGATTTAGATATAGATGATTCTGGGAGTTATGTCCTTCTAGCTAATACATATTCTGACTGTGGACAATTAGAAGCTTTTGCAGATGTTAGAAAGGAGATGAGAAAGAAGGGCATTGAGAAAAAACCCGGTTGTAGCTGGATAGACGTTGATAATAGGGTACATGTGTTCACTGTAGACCACACTAATCATCCGCAAATAAAGGATATTTATAGAATACTGAATGAGATTGTTAAGAACATAGGAGATACAAGTTGCTCTGTGAATCCACTTAGCTCACTATTTTATCAGGATAATCACATTGAAAAACTTGATGTTGCTGTTGGGATTGTTTGATGCCTATCTACATGATGAAAAACCTTCAAGTTTTCCTTGATTGCCACATGGTAACGAAGCTGATTTCCCTTTCTACCTCAAGGGCACTTATAATGCAGGGTAGATACCGGTTTCATAGTTGCAAGGTTGGAATTTGCTTCTGTGGTGATTACTGGTGATCTCTGGTATGTAATAGATTCTCCTACTATTGTGTTCTCCATTCCTTGCTGCTGCTGTTATCACTATTTGTTTGAGGAAGACTACTTTTTTGAGTATATCTGTTACTCTGATAGATTCCTAAACTCTAAAAATGTGCATGTGTAGACACACCGGTACATGACCAATGGGCACTAACACAAAATTGATGACAGATATTTCTTGCTAGTTACTAGTTAGATGTCATTAGATGTCTTTAGGAATGTGCATCCTTTGTTGACAGTTGCTATTATTAGTTGTGGCAGCCCATGATGCATGCAAAATTGAAATGGCAAGATGTTGGATGTAGGGAGGGTTGCTGTCTATTTATTTATTGTTTTTTGCTTCTGTTGAAAAAGAAAGAGATTTGTTGAACTTATGTTGTAATTGGATATGCGGATTTGAAATGAAAGATTGGGATTATTTTTAGTGTAGATTGCTTAACAAGACTTTGAAATATAAATCTTTAATGTTAATAAGATCCACGTGTAATTTGAGTCTTGACTATTTGAGCAATTTCCAATTCAAGGGGAAAGTATAATTTCAAATTCTCTCTGAATTTCTTAAATATGGAAACTTCTTTTTCTTTGCGATGTTTTATTTTGACATTGATGCAAGCAATTTAAACTGAGTAATCCAAGGTCCCATTTTAAATCCAATTTTCCAAAGCAGCCTTAATGTTCAAACAAAAGTAAAAAAAAAATCCAATTTAGTTTCTAGGCAGGATTGACATGGCTCTGATTGTTCTTTCTTCATTCCTTTGTTGAACTTATGATCATTCCAAACCCTTGTTGCTTTGTTTTCGTGGTTTCGATTTTTCTTCGCTATGTTTTATCTGCTGTTTGGGACAATAACTGTTTAATTGCAAGCAGAAAACTAGATGCTCCGTTGCTATCCCACCCCACACCAGAAAGATAAACAAAACAAAATAGGTTTTTTTGTTTAATTTTTGAATTTCCTGTCTCTTATTTTTTAGAGTTTGGTAAAGGTAGATAATTAGAACAGGAAGGTATCTTAACAGAACTGTTCATATTAATTATTCCTTCTAGAACAAGACAGGGTTTTCCTCTTAGGAATTCTGGAAAATAAAGTGGCCCTCTATCAGATTTTAGTTTTCCATGAATGCTGGTTTTAATATTTACTTCTTCGAATGCATAGATGGTTTTAAATCTGCTTCTTTGACTCCTTTAGTCCTCTGTATGCATTAAAGTACATTGCAACACTCTTCATTTAGAACTGATTTATAAGGAATACCAGGTAAAAGTTCACCGTGCCTCTACTAGTTTAAGATTGCAGAAATCCACGTTGCGGTGCTAGGTGATGCAATTTTGAATAATTAGTTGGGCGTTTCATGCTCGCAGTTCTGTTCCACCTTCATGTGATGCACATGGACACCGAAATCATCGTAATACCTGTGATTTGCTTGTGATATGGATGATGAATTCAGATTTTCTATTGAAGATTTTAAAAGGTCTCATTACATGGTAATTTCTCTCGGTATAGCGGTAAATGCTGTTGAATCGTTATTATTCTCATTTTTATGGTTGTTATCAACGGTTCAGATGTTTAAGAGGTAGCAATGAACTCACAGTAAAAGTGTTTTTACGTTTTTGTAGGGAGCAAAACCAAGTTTGGATGTGATGAAGGATACCGGCCTTGGTCACTAAACTCGCCAAAACGAGTGAAATTACAATGCTAGCCTTTATCTACCGGACCTTGGGTTCAAAACGAGAAGCGGAAAATGGCGGATTGTAGTTTGGATGAACAAAAGACTTGAAGCAAATGCAAGCTGCTACAACAAGAGGACTACATTTGTCTGCTGGGTCCATGATTGGCTGTAAATTGGTAAAAGCAAGCCCGCGGGAGGAGCAGAAAGGGGCTGTATAGCTATTTTAGAAAGTAACATGTATTGGTTGTTTTTGAGAAAACCGACATTGATATTCCAAAAATCTCACTGGCGTAAAAGAACCTCACCCTAAATGACTCCATGATATATATATTTTTTTCAAAAATTTTGGGATCAAATCAGTTCTTTTGTTATCAATGTAGTTAAGATTCTTAAGTAACCATACAACATTGCCCTAATTTCAAGGGTAGAAATCTTAAAATTTCGAATTAAGTAATTCCCGAAATAAAAGTTTTCATTGGATAAACGAAATTTAAAGAATAACAAGTTAAAGTTTTTATTTTTTGAAATAGAATGATATTTTTATACTAAGTTAAAGTGTTTATTGGATAAATGTATTCCGAAGAAAGTGCTTTTGCTCCGGGTAGGACCAGTGACCTGTAAAAAGTAACGATAAGGATAAACTTACTATTCGGAGACATTAGAATTTTAGACAAATGGGGATTTGTGAAAAAAGTTTGGTACATCAGGGGTTGTTTTTGTAGTTCTCAAAACCCAGCAGGTCTTTTCTGAAAACATGAGAAACCTCGGGGTGTTAGTGCCATTAAGCACTTTTTAAAACCACAGTTTGCAATAACTTCCGAGACAGAGAGAGAGTTGTCTCTCTTTTTCCTCCGGATTTTGCCCCTTATCCTCGTTTTGCCGAAGCTTGTTGTCGGGTTAGTGAACTGATTTAATTTTTCTTCTTCAACTCCGAATTCAGTTTTGGTTCCGGTTAATTTCGGTTAA
Source organism: Pyrus x bretschneideri (assembly GCF_019419815.1). Classification (NCBI taxonomy): domain Eukaryota; kingdom Viridiplantae; phylum Streptophyta; class Magnoliopsida; order Rosales; family Rosaceae; genus Pyrus; species Pyrus x bretschneideri. The sequence goes on along the minus strand of NW_025999806.1, from coordinate 53,604 downwards.
TTGTAGTTTGCTGTAATTATTTTGGTTGATTCCGATTGAATTCCAACTTGAATGCCCATAGCTGGATTAGGTATATTCTGTGCTAGTTTCTGTTGTTTTTGATCCTTGGATTGTTCCGGGCGAGAGGATGTCGAGTCGGCTGAGGCTTGTTCATCTTGGAGCTCGTTTTTAAGTGCTTTTAAAATGACTGAATACGCTTTTAGTAAAAATACTTTTTAAACCAATCCTCAATACAAATTCAAATAGATTCTGAAAAAGCATTTTAAGTATTTCCTGCAAGAAGCACATATTTGATGCTTATTCCGAAAATCATTTTTTGGAACTCAAAATATTTTACCGAAAATGCTTTCAATTATTTTAAAAGTACTTCCAAACGAACCATTGTTTTATACATTGAATATATCCATTGATCAAATTTTATTGTGAACAATTGTATCTCAAGGGAGAGTGCACTCATATACTCGGAGTTTCATGAACGAAAACATTTTTTTGCTTTGCTTGTGCAATGGAAGTTTCATTCAATAATTATCTGGTTATCCACGCTTTGCTTATTTGTTGAACTCAATCCGCAGAAGTGTATCTACCAAGCAAGTTATTGTCCTTGCATTGCGATAATTAGTGAACTAACAAGAGTTCAACAACAACAACAAAACCTTATTCCACTAAGTGGGGTTGGCTGTATGAATTCTAGAACGTCACTGCGCTTAGTTTTGCATCAAGTGTTCTATAAGCTCCAAGTACCCCATTTCTTTTCTTAAAGTCTCCTTCCAAGGCTTCCTCTACCCTTTTTCCGTGAGCCTCTGCCACATAATTGCATTTTCTAATGTGTAGGTCTTCAGTTCACATGCCCAGCACCTTAACTAATTTTCTCTGATCTTATCTTCAATTACAGCCACTCCTACTTTACCTCAGATATCCTAGTTCTTAATCCTATTCTTTCAAAACTTAGCCCAAACTGTGGAGACAAAATCATAATTTGGCCTTTGTTGTATAAAACTCTTGTATACTCATACGGTTCAGTTTTCTTCTTACTGCAATCAGGAGAGCTTTTATTAGCATTGCTTTAGAGTTTTTTTGCTCTTAATGGGCCGCTACTTTATTCTTGGGTCGGACTTTTGCTTCTTCTTCTTCTAAATTTCTAACTCGGCTCATCTTCTACCTCCTTAAATTTGTAGTTCCTTCTTTTAACTACTCAATTTCACACTATAAATTTCTGATTTTCAAGAATTTACTAGAGATTTAGGATTGAGAAAATGAGGGATTTGTTATTGTTGTGTTTTATTTCAGATAATCTTCTTGGAGGACTTGGAATTTGACATCTTTCAGTTCTAGAGGTGAATCGCAACGGCAGGTACGTTTCTTTTAATTTACCCTTTTAATGAAAGCTTGGGGGGATTTAGTATCAAAATAGTTGTTGGCAATTGGTATCTTGCAATTCTGAATGTTGTTGTATGTCGGTTGTTGATAGTGATTCTTTTGATAAAATCCTTTCACTAATGAAATTTGGCTTCAAAGTTCATCCCACCCAAGTTCTGTTTCTTGGGTCCATGCCTGGGCATAGTAGACTAGTAGTTATGTAGAATGAAATCATCATGCAATCTCTGAGCAGCTGGCCTTTATCTGCACACTTAGTTTGTGATGATAGTTGGAGTAATCAGCTACAGTAATATGGAACTAAATGTTAGTATATGTATTTAATCGAAGTCTTTTGTGAGAGTTACAGAAGATTCATATATCAGTGCTTGGTCAGTGATTCAAACACTACTGGGGCTGACAACCGTCTTGCATGAGTATCATAACGTCAACTTAGTTGGCTTCTTTATTTTCTAATACGACTAGCATTTAACAGTATGCTTTAGTCAGTTGTGGTTGAGAAATCTGAATGAGTATTATAATATGGGGTGTGATATCCACATACCCCTTTTTACACACACCCCTTATTAATTCCCATCCTTTGATTTTCTTCAATCCATTCGATCCGATAGCCGGAAATTAAAAGGGTGTGTGAGAAGTAAAAAGGGGTGTTTGAATAGCACGCCCCTATAATATTAACTTAGCCCCTGATCATGAGCAAGAGCTTTTCTCTGATTCTCAGATGAAAATACCAATTTTCTTTCTAATGTTTTGCATCAATAGTAAATAGTAATTTCCTAGGACCACAGTAGTCATATAATTACTGACTGTTGGTACAGACCTGTAACGTGGGGCATTCAGTCGGAAGTCTATAAATGCTGGTGTCTTCTTTCAAACATACCATTGGCAATTTTTTCAAGCTTATACTGAATATGTTGTGTAATTGGTCGTATGACTCGTATCATTGTAATTTGTTGGGGTTGTGTTTCCGAGCTTTGATGATATAGATACCTGAACGTATATTTTATCACTTTCTTTGTTTCGCTGGAAAAGTAATACCAAAATTTCACTGGGAAGTCTATGAATTGTACGCTGAAAGTTCTATTAAGATCCTTGCATGTGAATTTGGACAATATTTTTCCTGTATTGATTCTGCAAGCTGTTTACGGTATTTGAAAAATGGCTGACTGTTTAAGAAAGAGTAGCGCAAACTCTTAAGAATTAAACATTTCCATGTTTTGTCGGATACTTCTGATTTTGCCAGTCCTTTGAATGTTTTAGCGATTTAACCAACTTTTAGATGTAAGTTATAACAACATACGAGCCAGTGCTGCTTTTCAGATGCTTGCTCCTTCCAAAGAACGCCGCTTTTAAGTGATTAATTTATGTGCCGCCAATTAACTTCATTTTCTTAAGCTGGCCAGGTTCTCCAGCATGGGAAACAAGCCTGCGAAGCAAGAAAGGGAAGAGGTATTGTTGAAAGTTGTTCCTCCATTGGACCGTGCATATGTTAGGTGGCTTGCTCGCGATCTTGAGAGGACTCATGGCTTTACACCAGTGAACCCTCGTGCGGTGAAGCCGCCAGAACATTATATTGAGTACATGCATTTGAATGGCTGGTTGGATGTAGACCTGGGCGATCCTGATCTAGCCCATTTATTCAAGTAGATAGCGATGGCGATGCACTCAAAACCAGATTTGAGAAGAAGAAAAAGAGTGGCATTTCTACCAGTATAGCAGTGATTGGATTGTGATTTGAGTACATATCTGGCCCTCCAATTTGATGTAACATTTCAAATTTTGGATTCAAATGGGGCTTCTTGTATCGAATGGCTTATTTCACTTTTGCTCTGGAATCCACATTTTGCCACTTAACACCTTGAAACTCGATTTTGTTTCACTTTTGTTTATTTCGTTAAATTATTGTTAACTTGCCGACGTGGCCATGATGGTGACTACCGATAGGCATGTCAATTGATTGAATTTTGATATGAATCGATGAAATTAATAGGGTACGAATTGAGACTTTTAATCCAATTATTCGAATTAGATTCGAATCTGATAATCCAAGTTAAAATGAATGTCGATATGGTTCAAGGTTGATCCGATCCAACTTAATATGACCTAACATTTAATTTTTATGTTATTTTAAAAATATTTTAATGTTGTAGGTCTATTTGACTAAACTGTATTTAGGATAGAGAAGGAGAAGGGTCGGCGGCAACAGAGAGAAGAAAGAGATGTAATTCTGAGGTGTGTGTTGTATCAACCCTTTGTGCCTTTATTTATAATAGTAGGGAAGGTTAAATCATTATCCTATCAGAATTACAACTCTAATAGAAATTTAACTACTAAAGGGAATATACAAAAGCACTCCTAGATACACTAGGATTTACACAATCACATTTCTAATCCATAGGACTGCAACACTCCCCCTTGAGTGTGTAAATACTCAAATAAGACATCGCATCAGATCTTCAGCAGATAAGGTAGAATAGTTGATGAAGTTGTTGGCACAACTGGTGAATGCGAGTCTCAAATTTAAAAGAAAGTATGCATTGGTAGTAAAACTCACAAAACCTTGCTATGTAACACCTAAGGCTGGTGAATACCTTATACTAAGGAGAAAAGTGAGTAGTATACATAATGTCTAAAACAAACGTCAAACAGGACGAAAGTGGTGAACTCAACGGAGTATGATCATCCCATGATGGGTGCCTTGTTAAAACCTCGTTATGTAGCAAAAATCTAGTGGGAAAAATGCTCTTAATCGTAGGAAAAAGAGTACACTAAGATCAAGTGAGTATGCTTCAGGATACTCCCCCTGAGTTGGACATAACTTCCAAATAAGAAAACTACAAGCAATTCAACTCAGATAATTTACGCATATCGATTCCTTGGACGAGCTTCTAAAAAGTAGACTTGGGCAATGACTTGGTGAAGAGATCGGTCAAGTTGTCTTGGGAAGAGATTTGCTTGATTTCAATGTTCTGATGCTGTTGTTGCTGGGGAGTGGTGCTATATGCTTGGTGTTGTCTCCTTTGATGTATCCCTTCTTTAACTGCTCTGTATTGTCTTCAAAGATCGTCGTAGGAAGGTCAACGATGGAAGTAAGACCACTAGTGCTTTGAATATGTTCCATGACTGCTCTCAACCAAAAGCACTCACGCGATGCTTCATGCAGGGCGAGAATGTCAACATGGTTCGAAGAAGTCACAACTAGCGTTTGCTTGGTAGACCTCCAAGATATAGCGGTGTCTCCAACAGTAAAGACATAACCCGTTTGAGAACATGCCCTATGTGGATCAGATAGATAACCATCATCTGTGTAACCAACGAGGCGAGAATCAACTTGAGGACCGAAGGAAAATATCTTTAACACCATTCCAGTATCTGCATGTAGGCACATTGTTGTATCTAGCCAAAAGTTTAACAGTGAATGAGATGTCGGGTCTAGTGCATTGAGCCAAGTACAATAAAAAACCAATTGCATATAGGTATGAAACTTTAGGCTCCAAAATCTCTTCCTCATCCTCCTTGGGACGGAAGGGATCTCATTTAGCATCTAGAGTCTAAACGACCATAGGAGTACTCGAAGGCTTCGCTTTATCCTCATTAAAATGTCGTAACACCTTTTGGGTGTAGTTCGATTGATGTACTAGGATTCCATCCGAACAATGCTCAATCTCCAAGCCGAGACAATATCGAGTTTTCCCAAGATCTATCATCTCAAATTTCGATTTCAAGTGAGTGGCAATTTCCTCAAGCTCTGCGGGAGTTTCAACGAGGTTCATGTCGTCGACATAAACTGCAACGATTGCAAATCCAGAATATGACTTCTTTATGAACATGCATGGGCATAATTCGTTGTTCACATAACCCTAATTTGTCAAATATTCACTCAGACGGTTATACCACATCCGCCCGGATTGTTTTAATCCGTAAAGTGATATTCTCAATCCAATCGAGAAAGTGTTTCGTGGTCTAGAACTATTTGAACCAGTCAATGGAAGTCCATCTGGAACTTTCATGTACATTTCCATATCTAAATCCCTGTAGAGATATGCGGTTACCACGTCCATAAGCTGCGTATTTAGTTTTTCAGAAACTACCAAACTAATAAGGTAGCGGAACGTTATGATGTCTATTATGAAGGAATACGTCTCCTCGTAATCAATCCTAGGGCGTTGAGAGAAGCCTTGCGCTACGAGGCATGCTTTGTATCACACTATTTCATTAAGGCATGCTTTGTATCGCACTATTTCATTCTTCTCATTATGCTTCCTCACAAAAACCCACTTGTAGCCCACAGGCTTCACATGTGATAGAGTAGGAGCTATTGGCCCAAACACCTTGCGTTTCACGAGCGAATCGAGTTTGACTTAGATTGCTTGTTTCTAGTTTGACTAATCTATTCTACATCGACATTCATCAATGAAACATGGTTCAATGTCATCGCTACGCATGATGTCGAAAGCAATGGTATACGCGAATGCATAATGGACAATCATCTCATTTTGATTCCAAACCTTATCTAATACCGCATAATGGACCAAAATCTTGTTATTTTGGGGAGGCCATTATGTCTCATCTAAGACATCGCCGTAATTTAGAATAACCTCATGTGTTGGAACATATGAGTAAGCAATGGTCGGATTCAGACTAAGGTCACTAGTTTGTGCCATTTTCCTCTTCCAAGGTTATGAATCCTTTGAACCAGGGGGCCTACCACGCTTCAGGGTAGGAGCAAATGATTAGCTAGCCGCCAATATACCAGGCCGCATGGGAGATGCGGCCGCCCCACCCTTGGGGACAGTTCGGCCTTCCAAGGTGGTATTATGACGTACTTTAAGTACGTCCATCCTTGCAGGTGCGTTTGCAGCGGGTATATATAATCTTGTCGCCTTTGCTAGATCAGTAAAAGCATCCGGCATGTTTTGAGCGATGCTCTAAAGATCTAAAATACGTCGTACTTCAGTTTCAAACTGAGGGGTGCAAGGATCTAAATGAGACATAGTGGGAGTAATCCACGATAATTCGCAGCATTCTACAGGAACATTAGTGATCTTATCTCCCCTTAACGACGGGAAGACTATCTCATCAAAGTGACAATCTGCAAAACATGTGGTAAAGAGATCTCCTGTCAAGGGCTCTAAGTAGTGAATAATTGATGGTGAATCATAACCAACATAGATTCCCATTTTTCTCTGAAGACCCATTTTGGTACGTAGTGGCAACACTATTGGCACATAGACTACACACCCAAACACACATAAATGCAAGACGTCAGGCTCGTAAATAGTAACCAATTGTAATGGTGAATAAGGTTGGGTAGCGGTGGGCCTCAGGCAGACGAACATAGCTGCGTGCAATATTGCATGGCCCCAGGCTGATACTGGCAAATTGGTTCACATAACCAAAGTCCGAGCTATCGTTTGAAGGCACTTTATGAAAGCTTATGCCAAACCGTTTTGGGTGTGAACATGGGGTATAGGATGTTTCACTTCAATCCTAACAGACATGCAATAATCGTCAAAGGTCTGTGACGTAAATTCTCCAGCATTTCCAATCGAATTGGTTACTATTACAATTGGTGAGCCCTAAGCTTAATAATTTGTGCTAGGAGTTTCACAAATGCAGCATTGCGTGTAAACAATAAGCAGACATGTGACCATCGCGTCGATGCATCAACCAACACCATGAAATATCTAAATGGTCCATATGTTGGTTGGATATGTCCACAGATAACTCCTTGAATCCTCTGAAGAAACTTAGGGGGGTCATGAATAATCTTTGTAAGTGAGGGTTGAATGTTCAACTTCCCCAAAGAGCATGCTTTGCAAAGCGGATGGTCGGGATAAGATTTCAAGTGATGCTCATGTGATACTTTGAGGATACGGCGCATCATATCTCGTCTGGGGTGTCCCATTTGATCACGCCAAAGTAGGAAAGTGCTCTAGAACTCGGCCATAGGGTCAGCCATGTGATGGGTCTCAATTGCACAAATGGTTGTTATGTAGAACCCACTCGGGAGACGTTCCAGCTTTTTGTGAATACGCTTCTGGCCATATTCGTAAGAAGTGATACAAAGAAATTCAAAACCATTCTTTTTAGTGGTTTCAACATGATATTGATTATCTCGAATATCTTTAAAACTCAGCAACGTTTTTCCGAAACGTGGAGAATAGAGTGCTTCTTTAATGGTTAATTCAGTACCATTGGACAACATAATATGGGTGTTTATGTATCCTTCTATCTGGTTGGATGGGCTTGAGAGGGTTGTCAGAGGTGTATTTTTTGGTACAAAGTTAGTAAAATAGTGTTTCTCATGTAATATGATGTACATGGTGGCACTATCAATCAGACAACTAACTTCCCCACTAGTCATACTTAGAAATTAATTAATTGAATCGGCACATGCACATATAAAGGAAAACTAATGAAAAATACTTGAAAATTTTGAGTTTTAACGATAAGGACAAAATAAAGAGTAAAGTGAATAGTACCAGAATTGATTTTTTAGTGGGAAAATGCAGTTTTTCTTTAAAGTGAACAGTACCGGGAGCTTTTCGTTAAAGTTCCCTAAATATAATTCCATTCATTCAATTAATGAATTCGAGAAATAATATCCATAAAATAATTATCCATCATTCAAAACAAACCAAAACCAAACAAATAATTCCAAAGAACTTAGAAAAGTTGTCCGAAAATTAAACCATAGCCCTAAATTTTTTTTTTGAGGGGGGTGTTCGGCCACTAGGGATGTAAAACGTCCTAACATGTCTTAGAAAGATAAAACTTTATTCTTCCATGGGAGTAGATGCCTTCTGAAAATCTGAAACCTCCAGAGTTGTAGTAGTATATTCGGGAAGTTTTACAAGCGCAAAGTTAAACTCATGACAGGAATAATACTTGCCAATAGCCTCAGGGGTAGCTTGGTATATGCGTGACCAATGATCATTTGATCCATAGCGATGTCACATGTCCAGTTCAATGGAAGCCGATTGAACGGTAACTTTTCCCTTTTTCTTGAAGTTTAGGGCTTTAGGGGCAAGGGGTCGGCGCTTCTGGGTCAAATTTTTTCCCTTGGGTGGGCCTCTGTTTTGTTGACCTTAGGCTCGTGGTGGGGCTTGCCGCCTATTTCCACGGCCACGATGGGATTTCCATCAGTTGTGGCTGCTAGAACTAGTCGTATGCGCTTTAGGCACAGTGTTTGAGCCAGTGGGTCAAGCTTGATAATTCTTCATCAAAGGCTGGTTTTGCTTTTCAGTGAGAAGTAAAACAAATATCAAATCCAAAAATTTGATGAACTTTTGTGCCTTATATTGTTACTGCAAGACAATATTGGTGTCATTGAAGGTCAAATAGGTATTCTCCAGGAGATCCTGTCATTACACAACTTAAGTAGTGATTGGATTCTACAAACTTCAGATTTGTATTCATTCACATACTTAAAGTCTTGGAAGCGTGAATGTTGCCAGTCATGTCTTGCTTCAGGCAAGTAAATGTCTTTATGGTGATCAAAACGATCAACCAAAGCGAGCTAGAGGGTATGTGAATCCTCCTCTGCAAGGTACTCAGTCTGCAGTGCATCATGGATATATTTGCGGATGAAGATCATAGTAGTAGTTTTCTAAGCTTCGTCAACGGGTTCATCGTTGGTAGGTTCCTCGATAGTAGCTCTAAGACTCTTTGTCGTAAGATGAAGCTTCACGTCTTGAACCCACTTCAGGTAGTTTCTTCCAGAGGCTTCCAAAGCGGTGAAATCAAGCTTGTTCAAGTTCGACAAGTCCCTAAAATGGAACGTACAACAAAACGTGGTTGATCATATGGAAAGCCATAAACATATATCACAGAGCATTCAAGTTCTATAGACATGTATTGGTTTAATTTAAGCATGAAAGCTATGGGTTTCATGTGGTAAGTTTTGAATGAAAACTTCAGGTTTCAAAGACACTAAATTCGAAACTACATGTTCGATTTAGTTATGAACGTTCAATTCATATATATAGGGGTACTTGCAAGAACACAGAATACAATATACAATAAAGTGTAGTGAAGTTGTGGATTGCTTCAGGAAACCGAGTGTGAGTGCTTTGGGACTACAAAAGATAGTCAATGGTTCAAAGAAATGAAATAATTTATTGAATCGTTAATTGCCAAAACATGAGCTTCAAGCCAATAATTTTGGATTAATTCTTAGATTAATGAACTGCTGGTTACTTTAATTAATTCAATAGATCGGACCATACATGGTCAATTGTAGAAGCAAAGATAATTTTAACATTCGGGTTAAAATTGTAGAGAAAGCCAAAAATAGCATTGGATTCGAAAAACCATGGCCCAATATCAGTGAGCTTGGGTGTCGTGTGCAAGGCAAGGCCCTAAAAGTACTTAGTGGGCCTCAGGATTGGCCTCGGATCATAGGCTGAGGCTTGGGACAAGGCCCAGCAAGCACGAAGACTTACTGGCAGGTTGGGCCAGCCTGCAAGGGACTGCCCAGCAAGGGTGTAGACCTGATGGTGGGCTTGAGGCTTCAAGCCCATGGGAAACCCAACCCAAGCCGAAGCCTGGTTGTCTGTGTAGGAGTAGTAAGCCCATGGGGCTGCTGTTTAGTGGTTCATGGCATCGAAACAATGCAGTCCCAAGGTGCTCTGCAGGCTAACGACGGGGCATGGCTGCTGTGAGCCGCGGCTTATACCGCAAAATCCTTGAATTTTTTTATTTTATTATTTCGAATTCTAGGGTTAAAAACCCTAATTGCTTCTAAATTAATTTCGATACTTTGACTCACAAATTCCACATAGCATAATTGCATATTGCATGAATAAGTATATATATTGACAAAATATATGAACATATATACAATATATATAATTGGAAGGAAAATATAAATATAGGGGATTCATGCATCATGGGGAATATTGATGCGAACATTATACGCACACAAATTAAACCCTCTTTTTGTCAATTGTAGTAAGTATGTAAGTAGGGATCGTTCTGGATCGGGGATTAGGAGGGCTTGCTAAAACCTCTAAACTGACTCAAAAACATAAAAACAAGGTTAAAAACATTCACAAAGACTCAAAGGACTCAAAACAAGTTCAAAAGACTCAAAACTGCCTAAAAACACTAACTAGGCAGTTTCTGACCTTAAACCCAATTTTGGACGAATTTAAGATTATGGCTTGATTCAAAACATTTTAAAACATAAACTAAACAGTTTCTAAGCACTAAAGAACAAGAAAGTAAAGGGGGGTTTTGATTTGATGAAAATTGAAATAACAAAACAAGTTAATAAACTAGGCAGAATTGTAAAACGAATTCCTTGAAAACAAGATAATGGATGGATTACTTAGAGGTCCATTCTCCACACAAGACACATTTGTATATGAATCAATTCTCCAATTGCTTTTCATTAACTATGATGCTCAACACCCCAAGTTAACCGTGATGCACTAATTAACTCTCAAATTTTCCTTATGTTATTGAATTGGATGATGCATGCGACAATTCAAATCATTCTCCAATGGTTCTCAACATGAATGCATAGAAGAGATACAATGAGAGATCATTATGCTCTATGAAAATTATAAGTGTTGATGAGGCAATTGTAACTATGAATGCATGATACTCTTGCCAAGAATTCAATTAACGCGGTTGTGACTAGCAACCTTCACTGCTCATGTTTATAAACTTGTGACGATTAGGTGAAACTCGTTTATAAACTAGCATCGAGTTTATGCATGAAGACTAAGTATGCATCCCTAATCAACATACAAAAACAAGTTTTTAATAAACAGATAATTGAATTGCAATCACAACTTAACAAATCACAATTGGAAGAAATCAATTCATATTTCAAACATGTTCATGGCTTCAAACTTTCCCCTAACTAATTAGGGGTTTAGCCACTCATGATTACAACAAACTTAGAGAGTAATAACAAAGTAAACATTGAAAACAAGAATCGAAGTACACCTAAAAATTCCAACAACTCAATCTTGAATTGTATGAACGTTTAAGCCTCTTCTCCTCTAGTTGCTGCGGCACAAGGGGTTTTGGTGAGTTTTGGGGGTTATGGATGATGTAGAATGATGTGTTTAGGGTAGGGATGGATGTAGGGGAAGGCAAGGAGTGTTTTTGGGCAGAAAATATGAAGAATGGTGAAGTATGGCTGTGTTAGAGAGAGAGAATGAATTTTTGGCGTGAATGAATGTGTATGAGAGGTGGTGATCTGATCTAGGGGTTAATATGAGTATATATAGGCACTTAGAACCCTAGGGTAATCAGATATGGACTTGAATTAATTAATGGGAGAGCATGGGAGTGACAGCTAGGGTGAATGATTAAAGGGTGCTGCTAGGTTGGAAAGGTGTGTGGATTGGCTGGAATGAAGGGAGTGCATGTGGCTGCAATGGATTAAAGGATGGGAGTGCATGTGGCTGCAATGGATTAAAGGATGGAAGTGCATGTGGCTCTAATGTAGCCTTCTAGAAATCAGGTTTTTAGGCCCCCTTGCAACTCCCTAACTGAATTCAAGCCTTTCAAATTCATCCATCCTCATGCCTCCATGCTTGCACTATCCAATCTTGGCCCAAAAATGCTCTAGAATGCTCCAAATTGCTTCTTTTTGCATACTTTGACACTAAAACCTGAAATTGCACGAAAATAACTTTAAACACTATAATTAACATAGTTTAGCTAATTAAATGCAAGAAAACAAGCTAACTAAGTCGTATAAATCTGCTCCTATCAATTTCCCCCACACTTAGCTTTTGCTAGTCCTCGAGCAAAACAAAACAAACAAAACATAACCTAACATTCCAACATTTGCTTCAGGGATTTCCAACGATACATAACATGCCAAAGATTATTATTCCCACAGATTTTAGTCATCCCTACTCTTGAGCATATACTTAATCATAGTTACCATTCACTAGCTCACATTTAATCGTTTAAAACAACATTATGGACGTAGTAACATGCCTTAGAGAATCCACTCAATTCCTTACTGGATACACTCTTATTTTCACACAGATTTTCTAACTACACTCCCTATACTAAGTATATGTGAGAAGATTGATGTAAACATGAAAACGAACACTCACACATGTTATAACAAAAGAAGCATTTTTCTGGAATGATTAAGCATTTATAGATATGATCTCATGAATGGAATGCTACTACTTAGATGCGAGAACCAGGGACACCATATGCTCAAACCAATCCCAAACTCCACATATTGAAATACATAACACTCAAGATAGAAGTTAAGGATTGTAACGGGGCTAAGGGGTATTGGCTAACAAAGAAAGGTTAAGGATAAACAAAAGTTCTTAAAGCGATAGCAAACAAGTAATGAACTTGACACTTAGAATTCACTTTTGCGTGCAGAAAATCACTTAGACACACAAGGGGATGAAATACACAATACTTAGGGTCTAATTTAACTTTTTGGACCCTTTCTTCAACAACCAACACTTGTGAGTTCTTTCTCACTTATTTTGACCTCTTTTTCATTCTTTTCACATTTTTTTTCTCTTTTCTCGTGCCCAATTCTTGTTTTTGGCACAAATTCCCACACATAAATCCCTTCCCCCACACTTGTTTTTCTGCACAAGAATAATCAAAAGGAATTCATTCTAAGTCATGTTCACTATGCTTTAAGAACAAAGGCATGGATGGTCCTATTCTAGGCTAGGTAAGGATAACGTGGGTTACAAAGAACATAGGCTAAACAAGGCTCAACGGGGCTTAAACCTACAAAACAAATGAACATGGGGTACGGCTATTTGGCTCTTGGTTCACTAACAACTTCATCTTGTTATGTGTTATGCTAATCAATTTTATGCTTTGAATGAAATGGGCATGAGTTCTAGTATTTGGAACTAAATGATGAAACGCCTTCTAAGTAGTAACCAAGCAAAGAATAATGAGATCATGCAACGACTTTAGAAGACAACAAATGCACAAATTATTAACTCTCCAAAGAACATTAAAAGCTCAAGTCTCTCAGGGTTGTAGCGTTAGTTTGAGTTTCTTCCTTCAAGCATGTTACAAAAACTAATATTTCTTTTGATTACATGTGAATTCATGAACTATAATTACAACTAAGCATAAACCAAAAAGCATATCAAACTTTCATCCATGTTTGTAACTTACTTCAACAGTTATGCAATTAAAAACCAAATCCTCATCATTGTGTTGGAAGGTACCCTAAGACACAAAACAACTCTTTTTGGGTTTTTTGAAACAATTTTTCAAATTTTTATGGGATTTTCGAATTTTTAAGTCAAAACACACTAAAACAGTTTAAAAACACTTAAAAATAGCAAGAAACAACATTAGAAGTTATGGTGGATAAAACCCTACGAATTTGCATCAAAACACTTTAGTTACCCCCCCACACTTAAATCAAACATTGTCCTCAATGTTTCAAGCATAGACTCACACAATTAACAAACAAACAAACAAAACAACAACTAAACAACCTAACATGGCAGAAACGAAATAGCAACAAAGAGAAGAGTTTAGGAACGCAAATCTAGAATTGGAGTGCTTTCTAGGTCTTCCTTTGTTGAATGCATGGGTTGCCTCCCAAGTAGCGCGTTTTAACGTCGTACAGCCGGACGAAGAACCTAATCACTCCAGATTGGAGCCCACGGCACCCAAGGGAAGCTCTTCCACAACATGCTCCACAAAGTTCTCATAGTATGGCTTCAATCTATGTCCGTTCTCCTTGAACTCGTGGCCACTTTTTAAGCTTTGGACTTGGACTGCACCATGAGGAAAAACATTAGTAACAACAAGAGGTCCAATCCATTTAGAACGTAACTTACCAGGGAATAACCGAAGTCTTGAATCAAAAAACAACACTTTCTGCCCCTTGGAGAACGTTTTGGTACGAAGCATCTTATCATGATAAGCCTTCGTTTTGTCCTTGTAGATGCGAGCATTCTCGTAAGCCTCGTTCCTAATCTCCTCAAGTTCATCTAATTGGAGCTTCCTATGAACTCCAGCAGCTTCTATGTCCAAATTGAAGGTTTTCACAGCCCAATGTGCCTTGTGCTCTAACTCAACGGGCAAATGACATGGCTTACCATATATAAGCCGAAAAGGTAACATGCCAAAGGGAGTTTTGTAAGCCGTACGATAGGCCCACAATGCATCGTCCAAGCGCAAACTCCAATCTCTTCTTGAGGGTCCCACGGTTTTCTCTAGGACTTGTTTGATCTCCCTATTTGAAACCTCCGCTTGCCCATTAGTTTGAGGGTGATAAGGTGTGGAAACCTTATGAGTAACGTTGTACTTCTTGAGCAAAGCTTCAATGGTGCGGTTACAAAAGTGAGAACCCCCATCACTAATTAAAACTCGTGGCAACCAAAACCTAGCAAAAATATTAGATTTCACGAAATCTGCAACAACCTTAGAATCGTTAGTACGGGTGGCTTTGGCTTCCACCCATTTGGAAACATAATCGATAGCTAGCAAGATATAAGTGAAACCAAAAGATGGAGGGAAGGGGCCCATGAAATCAATACCCCAAACATCAAAAATTTCCACAAAGGAGACAGATTGTTGCGGCATTTGGTCCTTAGGCCCTATGTTACCTGTTCTTTGACACTTATCGCATGTTAAACAAAACATTTTAGCATCTTTAAAGAGATTAGGCCAATAAAATCCAGATTGTAACACCTTTAGGGCTGTCCTTTGGGTGCCAAAATGTCCCCCACATGCATAAGTATGGCAGAATGTAAGAATGGAATTAAATTCAGATTCGGGCACACATCTACGCACAATCTGATCTGGGCAGAATTTCCATAAATATGGATCATCCCAAACATAAAAATGTGCATCATGAACAAGTTTATCACGTTGGAACTTGTTTAGGGTACTAGGAACTTGCTTAGACACCAAGAAATTGACCAAATCGGCATACCAAGGGGTTCTTACCTCAATGGACAGAAGTTGCTCATCCGGAAACGTTTCTAAAATGGGAATGGATTCTTCCTCACGCACCATTCTACTTAGGTGGTCAGCCACCACGTTTTCACACCCTTTCTTGTCTCGGATTTCAAGATCGAACTCTTGAAGTAGGAGCATCCAACGAATGAGTCTTGGCTTAGCCTCCTTTTTGGTGAGAAGATACTTTAAGGTTGCATGGTCAGTGAAAACAATTACTTTAGTACCAAGAAGATATGATCTAAACTTATCTAATGCAAATACAATAGCCAAGAGTTCTTTTTCGGTTGTGGAATAATTAAGTTGAGCATCATTCAACGTCCGTGAGGCGTAGTAGATGACATGCGGCCTCTTGTCTTTTCTTTGTTCTACAACTGCTCCTAAAGCATAGTCGGACGCATCACACATGAGCTCGAAAGGTAGGCTCCAATCCGGTGGAACAATGATGGGTGCCGTGGTCAACAACTCCTTAAGTAGGTTGAATGATGCCGTGCACTCCTTGGTGAATTCAAACGTCACGTCTTTTTGTAGGAGACGGCAAAGAGGTTGTGCAACCTTCGAGAAATCCTTGATAAACCTACGATAGAATCCTGCATGGCCAAGAAAAGAACGAACCTCTCTAACCGAAGTTGGAAAGGGTAAGTGACGTACAAGATCAATTTTCGACTTATCAACCTCAATACCGTTTTCAGAGACTATATGACCTAAAACTATGCCTTGTTTAACCATAAAATGACATTTTTCCCAATTCAAAACAAGGTTAGTTTCCATGCATCTTTTCAAGATTAAAGTAAGATTATGCAAGCAATCATCAAATGAGTCCCCAAAAACACTAAAATCGTCCATAAATACTTCAATTATCTTTTCAACATAATCGGAGAATATACTTACCATGCATCGTTGGAAAGTGGCCGGTGCATTGCATAAACCAAATGGCATACGACGATATGCAAAAGTACCAAATGGACAAGTAAAGGTGGTCTTTTCTTGATCATCCGGTGCTATGACAATTTGATTATATCCCGAATAACCATCAAGAAAGCAATAAAAAGAATGACCGGCTAACCTTTCAAGCATTTGATCGATGAATGGCAAAGGGAAGTGATCTTTCCTTGTTGCGGCATTTAGCTTCCTATAGTCAATGCACACCCTCCAACCGGTTTGAATGCGTGTAGGCACAAGTTCATCTTCTTCATTTTTCACCACTGTGACTTCGGACTTCTTGGGAACCACTTGGACCGATGAAACCCAACAACTATCTGAGATGGGATAGATGACGCCACAATCAAGCAATTTGATGATTTCCTTCTTCACTACTTCCATCATTGGTGGGTTGAGTCGACGTTGGGCTTCCCTTGATGGTTTGGTGCCTTCTTCCATGAGAATTCGATGCATGCACGTGGTAGGACTTATACTCTTGATGTCGGCCAAAGTCCACCCTATGGCCGTCTTGTGCTCTTTGAGAACCCTCACCAACTTCTCCTCCTCTTGTGCCGTGAGTGATGAAGCAATAATGACGGGCAATGTGTCTTGCTCGCCCAAAAACACATACTTCAAGTGGTTTGGCAATGGTTTGAGCTCAAGTGTAGGTGGTTGTTCTATAGAAGGAAGCAACTTATTAGTAGAAATTGGAATTGAATGTGGACTAGGGGGCTTACCTTGGAGTCGTGGCAATGACTCTAGGGCTGCCACGGTCTCAATTACATCTTCATCAAAGGCCACGACATGGGTGTTCAATTGTGTGCCGTGGGTTGCTATGGTGGCAGCCATGTGATCCTTCAGTTCTATGCCATTTGTAATGACCGTTTCAAGTGCATCGCCATGCAATTGATCAAGGTGTGCCTGCGCCAAAGAATCAAGAATATCAATAGAGAAACATGAGTGATCATCATTAGGAAATCTCATAGTTTCAGAAATATTAAAATCAATCACTTCCCCATCAAATTCCATTGTTAAAGTGCCTTTAAACACGTCTATCTTAGTTCGTGCCGTCTTCATGAATGGCCTCCCAAGAAGAATCGGCAAGGATGGAGCATGGGTGGTTTCCTCCATTTCAAAGACATAGAAATCCGCCGGGAAGATCAAATTATTCACCTGCACTAAGACATCTTCCAATACGCCCTTTGGATAGGCATTAGATCTATCGGCCAACTGAATAATCACACCATCATTTTTCAATTCACCAAGGTTCATTGAAGCATAAATAGAGTATGGTATGACGTTAATTGAAGCTCCTAAGTCTAACATAGCATGTTCGAACTTAGTTTGACCAATAATACAAGGGATTGTAAAGCTACCTGGATCTTTGCACTTTGGTGGTAACTTTCTTTGTAAAACAGCGGAAACATTCTCACTTACCCTTACTACCTCTTTATGTGACGCCCTCTTCCTTGTAGTGCACAATTCCTTCAAGAACTTAGCGTATTTGGGCACTTGCTTTATGGCATCTAGGAGCGGGATATTGACTTGAACTTTCCTAAACGTCTCAAGAATGTCCTTCTCATGCTCCTCCTTCTTTGTTTGCAAAAATCTGTGAGGAAAAGGAACATTGGGTGGAATGGGGTTAGAATTAATCAAATTTGAACCCAACTTACCTTTGGTGGCCGAATGGAATGGCATGGATGAGTTTTGGTCCTTTTGGGCTTGCGGCAATGGAAGTTGTGTCCTTGCCGTGGGCTTCCCTTCAGCCTCCTCTTCATGTTGCAATGTTTCTTCTTCGTTAGGACTTGTTTTGGATGGTGTGGATGTAGTGCCAACTTCTTTTCCACTCCTCAAAGTAATTGCTTTGGCAGATTCGAACCCTCCCTTTAGATTGACAATGGTTGAACTTGAGAGCTTGCCTTGGTCTCGGAATTGTCCCACAAACTCCGCAATCTGCCCTATTTGCTTCTCTAAGTGGTCCACCCTTTTGTCTTGGTTTTGCAATACCCTTTCTTGGTTTTGCAATACTTTGTTTTGATTTTCTTGCCCTTGAGACAAACTAGTAAGCAACTTAAGAATAGTAGCATTATCTAAAGATGTACCTTGATGGTTTTGGGCGGATTGGGGTTGGGTTTGGTCTTGGGCGTGGGTTTTGGTGTAAAACCCCGGGGGTTGCTGCCTAAAGCCTCCTTGTTGGTAAGGTTGTTGAGGCTCCTTCCACTTGAAGTTTGGATGGTCTCTCCAACCCGGATTGTATGTATTAGAATATGGATCATTCCTTGGTTGATTTTGGCTTGGAAATCCAATGGCGTTTGCACTCTCCCACCCACCATTCTCAATCAATTGAGGGCACTTTTCCGAAAGATGACCTTGAATAGAACATACGCCACATACAATTGGACTTTGGATCTTCATTCCTTCGGCCATCTGAGACACAAGAGAAGTAAGATTAGCTAATTGAGTTTGAAGGTCGGATTGAGAACTTACCTCATTCACTTGTTGCCGTGGGGGGTCCCTTTGCCCAATTCCTTCGTATTGTTGTGCATTGAGAGCTCGGTTTGCAATGAGGTTCTTGGCTGCCATAAGAGTTTTATCCACCAACGCTCCTCCCGCCGAAGCATCAAGCATTTGCCTTTCAATGGGAAGAAGACCTTCATAGAAGTATTGAATTAGAAGCTCATCCTTCATTTGATGTTGAGGACATGATGCAACAAGGGTTTTAAAACGCTCATAGTATGTTGGAAAAGACTCCCCTTGACTTTGTTGAATTCCGCTAATCTTCTTTCTCAAGAGAATGACTCTTGAAGTAGGAAAAAACTTTTCAAGAAACGCCCTCTTCATGTTCTTCCAAGAGGTGACCGTTCCGGGTGCTAGCTCGTATAACCAATCTTTGGCCTTCTCCAAAAGTGAGAACGGGAAAGCCTTCATCTTCAAAATGCTACCATCAACGTTAACTGGAGTCATGCTTGAACACACTACCTCGAACTCCTTCAAATGCTTGTTGGGATCCTCCATGGATAGTCCATGGAATTTTGGAATATGGTGCAACAAGCTTGACTTCAATTCAAATTCGTCGGTCTTGTCTTGAGCCACCCTTGGGTATTGAATGCACAAGGGTGCGGCATTGGCCAATCCCGAAGCGGAAAGCTCCTTGATTGTTCGGTTGTCTGCTGCCATGTCTTCTTCACCCACTCTTGTCGTGGGTTCCTCTTCTTCAAATTCAGAAATGGACTCGGAACTTTCACTTGATTCGCTAGGTTCTGGGTTCTTTCTCTTTCGTCTCAACTCACGCTCAAAATCGTCGTCAAAGTCAAAAATATGTTCGTGAACCGGATTAGAACTCCGAGTCATAAACAAGTACCTAGAACAAGAAACAAAATAACATAAGAATCTGATCTAATAAGAAAACGAAAATAACAATCCAAAGGATTAGCAAAGTTGCTAATCCCCGGCAACGGCGCCAAAATTTGATGCGAACATTATACGCACACAAATTAAACCCTCTTTTTGTCAATTGTAGTAAGTATGTAAGTAGGGATCGTTCTGGACCGGGGATTAGGAGGGCTTGCTAAAACCTCTAAACTGACTCAAAAACATAAAAACAAGGTTAAAAATGTTCACAAAGACTCAAAGGACTCAAAACAAGTTCAAAAGACTCAAAACTGCCTAAAAACACTAACTAGGCAGTTTTTGACCTTAAACCCAATTTTGGACGAATTTAAGATTATGGCTTGATTCAAAACATTTTAAAACATAAACTAAACAGATTCTAAGCACTAAAGAACAAGAAAGTAAAGGGGGGTTTTGATTTGACGAAAATTGAAATAACAAAACAAGTTAATAAACTAGGCAGAATTGTAAAACGAATTCCTTGAAAACAAGATAATGGATGGATTAGTTAGAGGTCCATTCTCCACACAAGACACATTTGTATATGAATCGATTCTCCAATTGCTTTTCATTAACTATGATGCTCAACACCCCAAGTTAACCGTGATGCACTAATTAACTCTCAAATTTTCCTTATGTTATTGAAGTGGATGATGCATGCGACAATTCAAATCATTCTCCAATGGTTCTCAACATGAATGCATAGAAGAGATACAATGAGAGATCATTATGCTCTATGAAAATTATAAGTGTTGACGAGGCAATTGTAACTATGAATGCATGATACTCTTGCCAAGAATTCAATTAACGCGGTTGTGACTAGCAACCTTCACTGCTCATGTTTATAAACTTGTGACGATTAGGTGAAACTCATTTATAAACTAGCATCGAGTTTATGCATGAAGACTAAGTATGCATCCCTAATCAACATACAAAAACAAGTTTTTAATAAACAGATAATTGAATTGCAATCACAACTTAACAAATCACAATTGGAAGAAATCAATTCATATTTCAAACATGTTCATGGCTTCAAACTTTCCCCTAACTAATTAGGGGTTTAGCCACTCATGATTACAACAAACTTAGAGAGTAATAACAAAGTAAACATTGAAAACAAGAATCGAAGTACACCTAAAAATTCCAACAACTCAATCTTGAATTGTATGAACGTTTAAGCCTCTTCTCCTCTAGTTGCTGCGGCACAAGGGGTTTTGGTGAGTTTTGGGGGTTATGGATGATGTAGAATGATGTGTTTAGGGTAGGGATGGATGTAGGGGAAGGCAAGGAGTGTTTTTGGGCAGAAAATATGAAGAATGGTGAAGTATGGCTGTGTTAGAGAGAGGGAATGAATTTTTGGCGTGAATGAATGTGTATGAGAGGTGGTGATCTGATCTAGGGGTTAATATGAGTATATATAGGCACTTAGAACCCTAGAGTAATCAGATATAGACTTGAATTAATTAATGGGAGAGCATGGGAGTGACAGCTAGGGTGAATGATTAAAGGGTGCTGCTAGGTTGGAAAGGTGTGTGGATTGGCTGGAATGAAGGGAGTGCATGTGGCTGCAATGGATTAAAGGATGGGAGTGCATGTGGCTGCAATGGATTAAAGGATAGGAGTGCATGTGGCTGCAATGGATTAAAGGATGGAAGTGCATGTGGCTCTAATGTAGCCTTCTAGAAATCAGGTTTTTAGGCCCCCTTGCAACTCCCTAACTAAATTCAAGCCTTTCAAATTCGTCCATCCTCATGCCTCCATGCTTGCACTATCCAATCTTGGCCCAAAAATGCTCTAGAATGCTCCAAATTGCTTCTTTTTGCATACTTTGACACTAAAACCTGAAATTGCACGAAAATAACTTTAAACACTATAATTAACATAGTTTAGCTAATTAAATGCAAGAAAACAAGCTAACTAAGTCGTATAAATATGCTCCTATCAAATATTTTCATGCTTCAAGGTTTTTCAAATATCTTAATTTATTTTAGAAGAACTTGATTGGTAGAAAATAATTTAAAGCCTTTGACGTTGTAGAAGAAAACCTCCTCCACGATCATTCAGTTACTTAGCTTGTGGCAAGAACATGCTGATAACGTGTTGTAGGCCTATTTGAATGAACTGTATTTAGGACAGAGAAGGAGAGGGGTCGACGGTAACAGAGAGAGAAGAGAGATATGTAATTATGAGGTGTGTGTTGTATCACCACATTATGCCTTTATTTATAGTATTAAAGAAGGTTAAATCCTTCCACTGTTAGGATTACAACTCTAATAGGATTACAACTCTAATAAGAATTTAATTACTAAACGGAATATACAAAGATACTCCTAGATACATTAGGATTTACACAATCATATTCTTAATCTAATAGGATTGCAACATTTACTTGTATGTAATACTAATTTGAGTTTTTAGTTCAAAATACATTTGTACTTTTATGATTTTATTATACAACATGGAAGTTTCTAATTAAAAGTAAAATAATGTAATGAAATTAATAATGTATTTTAATCTTTTTAAGGTCTTAAATTAAATTCGATAAGAATTCAGTGAAATTCGTAATCAATGCTTATCGGATTTGGACCTACAAATTAGGTTTGATGATCCAAATAAGAGCCGAATCTGTTAACATAATTATAAATGAATCCGTATATGGATCAAAGTTTCCAAACTAAATTCGACCCGTTTCTAGGTCTACTTATTAATGTTATCATTGCTAAATCATTGCCATTTTATATTTTGAATATGCTTGAATTATATCAGGAAATAATGGAAACATCAATTTACCATTTTATGAAATATAGGCCCTTTTTTTTTTCATTTTCAAAATTTTTTTTTTTTTTTTTTTTCAAAAACGTAGACAAAAGCATATAGGATAAAATGATGGAATGAGGAAAAGTGACACAAATAAAAGCACATAGGATAAAATGAGACATAGTAAAGTAGTGGGTAAACTGAAATTTTGTATAAAATGTGAGAAAATGAAGGTAAAAGAGTCTCATATTGGTGAGAGGAGAAACATTGCAAGGGTTTATAAGAGGTTGGACTACTCTTCATATTGGCAATTGTTTTTATGGTTAAACCTCAACTTTCTTTGTGGTATCAGAGCATGTTGGTCCACGTGTGAAGCTCAACGGCTACACGTTTGTTGGAAAATTTAACATTATTATTATTATTATTATTATTATTATTATTATATTAAATTAAATAATTGAATGGAAATTAGAAGTGATGCCTTTTGTTAGAAAGATGTATCTATTCAAATGAAGAGTTGCAACTTTTGACTTTTCATAAATAGTCACATGTTTTTCAAAGAAGTATCTCAAATTCTATAAATAAGGAAGCACCCTATAATCATTAAACAACTTTTAATCAATACATATATTATATATGTATACATGCCCTTTAAGGGAAGGGACCCCCATTTTTTAAAAAAAATGGGGACACCATCTTGACCATTAGATTTGACTTTAATGAAATTCTATGGTTGTAATTAAATCACAGGCCACAGAATCTCAACCGTATGATTTCATTAAGGCCAAATCTAATGGTTAAGAGAATGTCCCCATTTTTTTTTTTTTTGAAAAATGGGGATCCTTTCCCTTAAAGGCTCAAGGGACCAACATTTTGACAAATATTTTTACACTTTTTTTAAACCTTTAGATTACAAAACATCCAAAGGTTCATATTCATTCATTAAATGACATGGATGTTTAAGTCAATTTTAACTAATATTAAACATAAAAATAAAATTCAAAAAGCATAAAATATGGAAGGTAATTAAAAATAAAAATAAAAAGGAAGAAATCCTAGTTTTAAGCGTGCATAAAAGAAAGGAGGTAGAATTCCATTGATTTGAAGTATTGTAATCTCCATCTCCCTCTTTGCCGATGAGGTCTACAACTTTCATAGGATTGATATGAAATTTGATGCCTTCTACAACGAATCAAGCTATTAGTCACTTGAATCTTCATTACATAAGCAAAATGTACAAAACACTAAACCGTATATTATTGTTCATATTTGTAGGGTGATTAAATTCAGTTTTGCAAAATCTTTTTAATTTTGTCGATTTAGCTCATTAATGATTTTTCTACTTTTTTTTAGCTTTTCGAATCAACCAAACAACTTGATTTCATTCGTCTGCACTTTAATTTTTTTAATTTTTTTTTTTATTATAGGAGTTTCGTTTCCGCTGAGTATTAATCCAATCCCTAGTATCACCTTATTTTTAATCATTCTTTTTTTGCTATTTATTAGGGTTCATTTTTTATAAAATGAAAGAGGATATTTCATCCAAGGCATTGTAGGGAGGGCGATGTTGGTTAAAATATTTTCATGTTTTTGTTTTTCTTATTTTTTTGATTTTTTACGCTAGGTTCAAAGTTTGATTATTGCTTTTTTTTTCAATCGTATCCTATTAGATATTAATTTTTAATTTACATTAGTGTTTTCTTTGTTAGTTATAATCCACATCATCATCTAAGTCATTTATGTTTAAAACTCTCCACATCACTCTTAATCTAGACCGTTGAATGTTATAAAATCTAAAGGCTACAAGGAAGTGTACAAATGTTTGTCAAAATATTTGTCCCTTGATCCTATATATATATAGTGCACTAAATATTAAAGAGTTGCACCGAGTCCATTTGAGAGAGTTTTCAACACAATCGTGGTTCATGGAGCCTTGTGGTTTGGAGTGCGACTATTACAAAGACGTGGTCGTTGTATCTTGGGAGACAAGTGCCAATCAACCATGAGCACCATAGTGAAGCATAAACTTGTTTTAATGACAGAGTGTCCAACACTTGCCTCGACCATATTTCTAGATTTTTTCTAATCATTATATCATGTTCATTTAACATTGGTTACTCATGTGAGTGCGTTACTTTGATATATAATTGCATGAATTATTTCTTGATTTTCTATGTGATTTAATATAGCAATTAGATTACAAATTTTCCAACATGTTCCATGTTACCCAATTTATGTTGTCCACGTGTTTGACTTGAAAATTCGTCACGCATGAAGGAGTATGTGAGAATGTAAAGATAAATAAGTCTCACATTAGTGAAAGGAGAAACATTGAAAAAGATTATAAGAGTTTAAAAATCTCAACTTTCTTCATAAAATACTGAAAAATAACTAAAAATAAGCCAAGTATGAACACCCCGATATGTCATATCAATTATCAGGAAGAAAATTCGCTAGTTGTTGATGGAATTATTATAGTAGGTAGATAATAGATTTTATATTTAAATTCCAGTTAATTCCAGTGAGGATGATGACAAGTTGGCCTCCAAACTTTGGTTCCATACTGAAAAGACTTACGATTTTTTTCAAAACATTATATTTTTAATTTTCAAACTGTAAAATTTAAAATTTGTTTGATTACTAATTTCAATTTTTGGTTTTCAAATCAAGCTAAATTTTGAAGTATCTTTAAAATCAATTTAAGATCACAAGTTTAAGTTGGCTTTTATTACAAAATGTAATTAGACAGAGCATCTTATAGCTAAGCTAAGAAATACAATATTAAAAAAATTATTAGACTCTAAACTAAGAAATGCAATAGATTAAAAAGATTAAAAAAAAATGATAATGTTAGAAATAAAATATTCAACAGAGAATAGGGATAGAGATAGCTAGAGACGAGAGAGATTGGGAAGAGAAATTTAAGGTATTATTTCATTTTTATTAGAGAGCTTAATTATAGGCTTAGTATTTACATAAACTTTTTTTTTTTAATCTAATTACATATTTACCCAAAAGTGAACAGCCAGATAATAGATATAATATTTGCAATACTCTTGCTACTTAGTACTACGGTCTAGTCTAGTGATATTCATCTTCATTTGCAAGTGAGAGGTTTTAGGTTCGATTTTCGCCAAAAGCGAAATTGAACTACATTATTGTTTTCAGGGGGACAAAACCAAAATGAAGGAGAAAAATATGGCACTACGTTTATGAAACATTAATATGGTGGTGGATGTGCATAATGTTGCCTTACTAAAACTCTACCAAGAAAAACTCAATTGGATAAAAATCTAGTATAAGGTATGGTGGTGGATGCGCATAATGTTGCCTTACTAAAACTCTGCCAGGAAAAACTCAGTTGGATAAAAATCTAGTAGAAGGGAAAAGAGCATAGCGCTTATATTTATGTTTCAACATATTGTTGAAGACTTCCCTGATGAATAACTCTGCTAGACAATTGACTCTCTTGATGATAGTAAGCTTTGATTTGATTGGTCATCAATGACAAGTTTGAAGTGATATGACTTTAGTCTTCAAGAAATTGAACTTCAGTAGAACTTGCCCCTGAAAAGTGCGAAAATTTATGAAGTTTACAATAACCTTTTATATTCCTACAAATAACAAAGGGAATTGTTATTGGCACTTCAAAAATCTCATTCTACACTCCAAACTTTCTATATTTGGAAAGAAAAATACACTTGTGAATAGTGTAGAATGAGATTTTTGAAGTTCCAATAACACTTCCCATAACAAATAAATACAAAAAGGAAATCTTAGATTCGAAATAAATTAAGAGTAGTTTAAACTCCATCATAAATATAAACCATACATACAAATAGCCTCATATGGCCTTCAATAGTTCTATAAAAATATGAACTCTTTTAAGAGTATGTAGCAATAATATAGTAGTATTTTAATCTTTGAGATTGACATAATTCCTCACTTTGGTCCTTAAAATTTGAAATCGATATATGTGGTTCTTGAGTTTGTCTACCATCAATTATTTTGGTCATTTCGTAAAAAATCTCTCTTAAAAATAAGGACCAAAATGACAAAAATACCCTCAATTTTATAAACAATGGGCCAAAATGATGTGAAAAATATTGAGGGTATTTTTGATCATTTTTCCTTATGTAACATAGATTTTTCATGGAATGATGAAAATAGCAAAAATACCCTCAATTTAATAAACATTTTGGCCCATTGTTTTTAAGAGAGATTTTTGTCATTTTGGTCCTTATTTTTAAGAGAGATTTTTCACGGAATGACCAAAATGATTGATGATGGACAAAATCAGGGACTAGTTATATTGATTTTAAATCTTAGGAATCAAAGTGAATAGTTATGCCAATTTCAAGGGCCATATATAATCCCGCTCTTGTAGTATTCATATCATTCTCTTATACATTTAGTTTTATGTTGAAACGAAGAGCGTCTCTTGCTGACAACGTGTTAGAAATAAAATATGAAATAAAGAATAAAATTGAGACAGATTGAGAGAAGGAATTATAATTATCATTTCCTTCTCATTAGAGTGCTATTTATAGGTTTAAGATTTACATAAAAAGTGTTCTAACTAGTTACATCTTACATATTCACTTAAAAGTGAGCAACCAAATACTAAATATAATATTTAGTAAATAATAAATAAATAAATAAATAGCTATGAAAAAGGTGATTGCTTCCCTCCATATCTGTATCCGAACCAAATTCCCTCCTTCTTTCCTTTCCCTCGTTTTCTGCTCTCTCTCTCACTCCTTCCTCCCGCTTTTTTATTTTACCAAACACAACCACCACTACCGCCGCCGCGCCGTTCCAGATCTCGCCATCTCACCCACCACTCGCCCCATCACCTCACAACTTTCCCTCAATTTCAATTTCCTATTCCATTTCCTTCAATTTCCTCCAGTTTTTCCCGATCCCTCCTTTTCTCTCTCTCCCCGTCCCCAAAAAATTAAAACAAAACCTCAAAACCCACAATCGGGTCGGGTCGCTGGATGTCGGGCTCGCGGGCTCCAAACCCGCCGGCGCAACCGCCACAGCCGGTCATGCAGCAACCCCTGAAGCGGCAACTCCCCTTCTCCTCCATGAAGCCGCCGTTTTCAGCTGCTGCAGACTACCACGGCTTCCTTCCCGACCCCCGCCAAACCACCGATCAAGAAACCTACGGCATAACCGTTAAGACCCCTGTGAGTTTTTGCCTTTTTATTTATTTATTAAAATATTTATGTAATTTTTGGACTATTGTTTTGGAGATCTGCTTAATTAGTGAGTGTAATTACTAATTTAGGGGTTTTATTTTACTGAAATTAGTGATTGGAACTAGTTCTGATGCTTTGGATTTTGTTCAAATTGTCTGTTTTGACTGGGTTATCGTGTTAGTATTTGGGATTTAGGTGGAATTCTAATGCTGTTAGTGTGATTGCAGTTGGGGAAGATCTAGATGATGATAGTCTTCGTCCCCAGTCAACAAAGGCGGGTTTTTTGGGAAAATGAAAAGGCACATTAGGTTTTTTGATAATTAAGTGGGAGTGATTGTTAATTTATTAGGCTAGGGTATTATTTTACAATCTATAAATTGATGTCCTATGATGCCCTGACCTCTGTACTTTAACTAGTGGACGTGTTGCGTTGTGAGTGCATCAGTATGCGTTTAATCAAGAGTTGTTACTCGAATATATACACTATACAGTACGGAGTAGTATTTTGGTGAATTGATTGTATAGAAACTTGTTGAGTTAGGTGTATGTTTCCTATGATTTATTTGGGCCAGGTATCAAGTTTATTGATGGGTGATATGTGATTGAACAGCATAGAAAATATCTATGACTGAACAAGTTGCCTATTGCTTTTCATGTTATATGTTGCATATACTTGTTGGCAGGATCTTGTAATAGTAGTGCTAACTTCTGATAAAGTTGAAATGAATGTCAATCAACTCTTCTGATCTAATTTTGGAGTGGTTCTGTGGGTAACACTTTTGCTTAATAACTTTTTGTTAGAAGCAGCCCAAGTGCTTTTTCCTACGTATTCACTTGGAAGTTTTGACAAAACACCTATCGATCATTTCTCAAGAAACCCCAATGTGCTTCACTGATCCCATAAATCATGGTTGCTCATTTCTTCCAAACACTATAGAAAGTACTTTTGACACTTCCAAAAGCTATTACTAAGAACTCCAAATGCATTTTTTCAATTTTCTGTTGTGTGTTTGTCCTTGATGCATTAAAACCAACAAACAAAGATGATAGCATTGTTAATTGAAATAATATCTACTGCTTACATGTATATCTACACACCCAACAGTAAAAAGAAAATTTTAAAGAAATTGTTTGTCACTGCCTTTTCTTGGATTTGGTATTTGTTAGACCAATCTCTCCAAACTATGTTGATGACTGAATGAAATACCACATTGAATCTCTAAATGACTGTATGTTGTTAATGTCCCAATCTTAAGCTACTATTGAGAGATTCAAGTGGTTAGCTGATGTTCTATCTTTCGTAGTAACAGTAACATGTTATGTTACATGACTACATTCGGTATTCAGGACCTTTGATCATGTGGAATCATAACTGAATGTGTGGTTTTATCTACAAACGAAGATAATAGATCGTTTGGGAACACACATACAAACACACTCTCTCCTCTTTTGGTATCTGTTCCCCTTGGAGACTTTTAAGTTAATTTTTCACGTAAAGGCCCTGCACATATCTTGGGGCATGCTTCTTAAGGATGCTAATATTGTTAAATTCTTGTTGTTGCACTGGTTGTTTGCCTTGTGATTCTTCCGCTTTACTTATGATCAGCCTCTGTGTTTACTGCATTCGAGTGTGAACAGCGCATACAAAAGTTGTTCCAAAATAAAGTTTGCATGTTTCTTGATATGCAGTGTTTATTCTATTTAATAATTATGTATTGTTCATGAAGCCTTCTTGGCCGGCCTACCTTCTGGGAGTTGCCTTTCAATGCCAGTGGTTGTACTGCCTAGTTTTTTGTGTGTTCTGAATTTTTTATGCAGTATAGACAAGTTGGTTCTTTGTACAAATTTTTCAAACACTGTAGTATTCTATAGAGGAAATTTATCAAATGTAATTTATTGAATATATGGTTTAGGAAATAAGAGAATGAATAACAATTGGTTTTCCCTTAATGGCAATGGTGTTTATTTCTCTGCTGTGGCTGTGTAGAGGTTAGAATGCTCTAGAGATTAGACTGGATCTGTAGAATTTTGAATATGTGATTCCTTAAGTTTATAATTTGTAGTGTGTTGTCCCCTTGAAACTTAAGTTGGTTTGAATGTTCTTGTTAACATTGAATGTAATTGGATGCTTATAATAATCATTCTCTTCATAGTAATTATTTATGTTGAATTGAGCATTAGTTTTTATGTTTGTAATTATTTATGTGATATGGTTTGTTCATTTGGTGCTAATTTTGTGTTTTGGAAAAACTGAATGGTGGGTTAGCAGCTGAAAAGGAAGAGTGATGCAGTAGATTGCGAAGCCGAGTCTAGTGATAGGACAACTGCTCCTGGATACACTGACGTAGGTAACAGCCCCCTCCAGACTCCTATGTCAACCAAGGTTGGAAAGGCGAACAAAACATCAAGGCTTACAAAGTGCAGCAAATCTGGACCGTGGACTCCGGCTTCCAATGTGGGTGAGTGTTGCTAATAAAATATTTTGCCAAGGCCCTAGCCACTTATTCTGAGGAAAATTTGAATTGACTTCGAAGAATGGATTAGTTGCTTGTTTCATAAAGAATGAATTACTTGATGGTACAATAATTTACTAGAGTTGCATAGTCTATTACCAGCATCTAATCTGTATGATTGACAGGTTCTCCTTCTGGCGCTAATGTTACTCCGGCTGGTCCATGTCGTTTTGACAGCTCCCTAGGTAACAGAACATTTGACTATGTTTTTGTTAACTGATTTTCAATTATTATTTAGGCTCTTCATGAGAAAATTAAGTTAAAATTTTCATCAGCCATTTACTAGAATAAAAATATTACTTATTGTCTCCATTCAGGTCTCTTAACAAAGAAGTTTATCAATCTGATCAAACATGCGGAAGATGGTATTCTAGATCTCAATAAAGCTGCTGATACTTTAGAGGTGACTACTTTCCTTTCTGTTGTAATATATTCTGTGTAAATGGTCTATTAATGAGAAGTGTTCTTTTCCTGTAGGTCCAAAAGAGGCGGATATATGATATAACAAATGTTCTCGAAGGAATTGGTCTCATAGAAAAGAAGCTCAAAAATAGAATTCAGTGGAAGTAAGGGATTCATTGGCCTTGTTTCCCGAAATTTAACAGCTTTTTTCTTTCCACTTTATATTAAAATTTTGATTATCCACTGTACATTAGAAGTCGATTAAACTGATTGATTGGTTGGTTAGGGGACTTGATGTCTCGAGGACAGGAGACGTGGACGAAAATTATCCTAGTTTACAGGTACAAGAAACGGTGAACTTTTTTATTGGCATGCTTATATTTTGATGACTCAGTCTTGCGTCAGCTTTTGACAGTTTATCTTTGTTTGCTTAGTAGTACTCATGCTGTTTGTGTTTGTATTTGTGTCATGTTTTTTTCTCTCTTCTTTTTGGATGTGTCAATCTCCAACCTCACCATCAATGTTGAGGTTGCATTGACTTTGTAAGGAAGTAAATGGCCATATAAATCTGAATTGAACAGCTCATTACTGACTGGTTCAATTTCCTATGCAAATTGCTTTCCTTTTTTACACTCCAGCATGATATCGGTACTCAACCATGACATCAGTCATGTCAATGCAGTCCGCATGTTTTGTACGGTTCCATATTTTAGTGTAATGCATTCGAATATGAAGAATTGGCATGACGACACAGGATATTATGCTCTTTACTTGTTTGTTGTAGATTTCAGTCGACATGTTTTTTCCATTCCCAATTTCTGTATAATACATTCAAATATCGATTGATATGCCAAAGCAGGATTTGCGTTTGTGATTAGAAACAGTTTGCTAGGATTTTGTTTAGTTGAGCTTGCTAGATTTCAGACCACATTTGTCCAGTTCCACTTCTGTGTCGTGTATTTTAATTTGAATGACTGGCATGAAAAGGCAGGATTTACTTTCTCACCAGAAAGAGTTTTCCAAGGCTTTTGTTTGGTTGAGCTTGCTAATTACTGTCATGGTGGATTAAATTTATGTGCGAGCTGTTCCTTGAAAGTAGCAACGAAAATAATCTTTGCGTATATCTGAAGTACAGATATACTCATTCACTATGTTTTATAATTTGTCTCAGGCACAACTTGAAAACCTATCTATTGAGGAGCGCAGATTAGATCAGCAAATAAGGTTACTTAGGATGATGTTACTTTTTCTTCTATTATTATTATTGTTATTATTTCTATTGCTATTAGTTTTAGTATTATTATTATTCTGTTAGTTTTTGTTGCTGTTGTTTTTGGTGAACTCTGGGTTGTGCTGAGGCTGTTAAATTGTCCAGAGAAATGCAGGAAAGGTTGAGGGACCTGAGTGTCGATGAAAGCAATAAGAAGTAAAGTTTTATCCTTTTATGTTCACCAATATTCATTTACTTTCATGGATGGTCAACATTGATCGGTTTTCAACTGTCCATTGTAATGCAATGCATGCACACACTTATCTCAGTTTACCTTTTTACTCTGGTAGATGGCTTTTTGTCACCGAAGAAGACATTAAGGGCTTACCTTGCTTGCAGGTAAAATTTTGGTGTTTGCTATTCTCATCAATGCAACTGACATTGTTCTACATTCTGAATTTTCTTACAAAACGTTTTCCTTTGCGCTGTTAACCTGAATTTACAATTTATTTCTTCTGTCAGAATGAAACCTTAATAGCAATAAAAGCTCCACATGGCACCACTCTTGAAGTCCCAGATCCTGACGAGGTAGAGTTCAGGACAAAACGTTGTTTCATAAAATTTCTCTACTGGCTTGCATATCATTATTATTCGATCAAAATTTTCTTTCATGTAATAGGCTGTTGACTATCCCCAAAGGAGATACAGGATGGTTTTGAGAAGCACAATGGGTCCTATAGATGTTTACCTTGTCAGGTATTGTTGCTTCATGATCCATTATGATTACTTTACGAACAACAGTGAATGTCTTCTCCTGCTTGCAAAGTAAAAAATTACGATGAGTTTTAGTGATCTCTCTTGGTCTCTCATTGTAGTCAATTTGAGGAGAAGTTTGAGGAGATTAATGGTGTCGAAGTACCTGCAAATATCCCTGCAACTTCAGGCGCTAATGAAAACCCAGCTACAACAATGGTTTCAGAGGATAGAGGGAAGGATGTTGAACTGCAGGTACCAGATGATCATACAATGTCCGCTGATCCTACAGCTGCCCAGGACTTTACTGGTGGGATTATGAAGATTGTTCCCTCAGATGTTGATGTAAGTTTGGCTTCTAAATTGATTTTACCACTGCCTATTTGAAAGATGCGATATGCTACAAAAATTTTCTTAATTGGTCGGGTTCGGTGGAGTTAGCAAGAACTGTTTTCATTTCTCTTACATAATTTTGCAAACCCGGTATTTAATGGCTAACACGTTCTAGAGTTCTAGTTTTTTAGCCAAATACTGATCTTTTATGAACTTAAATAACTTTGACTTGTAGCGTGTCAACATTTCCTGTTACCTTTGCAGAGTGATACGGATTACTGGCTTTTATCAGATGCTGATATTAGTATCACAGACTTGTGGAGAACAGAACGTATCCTTGTGCCGAAAGATGTTATATTTCTTTTCACTTAGTTTTCTTTGTGTCTATATTTGACTGGTAAACAATTTCTTTGGGTGAATTTCTTGACCATATCAACTATAGCTGGGGTTTTGTGGAATGATTTGGGTGCACTTGATCATGATTATCCGTTGGGTAATGTCAGCACACCACCTCGGCCCCAAACTCCGCCATCCAGCTTAATTGAAGTACCTTCTACTACCAGCAACCCTACGAAGACTTGAACGTATAAGTGATTCGTTAAATGAATCTAATTGTAGATGCAGGCATGTTTTGGGAACACCTATGATGTCCAACCATCTCCCGTATTTGTTTGACCGCGGAGGTTGGGTTGAAGGTTCGGGAAGCTGCCCAAGTGTTCCAGGAAGACCCATCGAAGGCACAAGGAACAACGTAATGGTGGGTGGAGGTACCTGTTTCATTGTACAATAATGTAATATAGAATAAGAGGTTACAATGGTTAGTACATCCTTGTATATATTAGAGTCTAATCAGCAGGCTTTTGTTGGAGTAACCGGAGTGAAGAAGGCTGGATATCGGCGGATAGAGAATGTTTGTATGGTCGTACGACCCCATAATCGCCTTGTTATGTTTTCAATTATTCTTATGCTGAGTTAGAATTGCTGCATTTTCGGATTCCGAATTACCTTATGTTGAGTAATTCAATTATTCTTATGCTGAGTTAGAATTGCTGCATTTTCGGATTCCGAATTACTTCATGACAGTTCGATTTGAAGGGTATAGTCCCCTACTCTCTCTGTAAAGCTTTGGGTTTCTTCATTGATCTCAATTTAAGATTTGAATTACTCAAGTAAAGCGTGTTCATGCGATGTTGGAGATGCCCAAACACACGATTTGAACGCATGAGTATGCCCAGGAGTGATTCGTGCCTTTCTCTAAATAAAACCGAAAACCAACAAACATCGAATGGAGATTTTGATGTGGATTATGGCTACACAACCTAAAGTTGCAATGCAGGAACTCCAAGTTCAAAAAAACAAAAACAAGGACCATATAGCACACAATGAGTGAACACAGAAGCTAATTCTCCTTTTCGACTTTCTTTCCGATCCATCTGGCTACAACGGGAGTGAGAGCTACTGTGGGAGGAAACCTAATCGGAGAAGCGGCATTGTGTGCAGCGTATGCCAAAGCGAAGGTCCCAACCTTCTCTCCGGTCTTGCCATCGGACATTCCCACCTGAAAAACACCATAGAATGAAAGGTCATTCTTCCACATACAAAACGAGTCAAGTTTGCATTGGGTTCATATGGTGATTGCTTGTACCTATTGCAGCAGAGCTTGGACATCAACGCCGGCGCCGATGAGTGCATAACATAACGAAAACGAGATGAGGGAGAGAGTGATGGATGTGGCTAAGTATGCCCCTCCATATTTTGCTAGCAGGTTCTTGGCTTCATCTCCCCTTGACGACTTCTCTTCTCCTTCCTTTACTTCCTCTTTTGAGCTGAATATCTGCATGTTCCCATGACATTTTTTATCATAAATTGGACTTTGTCCGCTCCAAAACTTCACCACTACTAAAACTAGCTTTAGTGATACCAACTGTTTACTACAAATTCCACTGTTTGGTGAGTGAGAAAACACCATGGTTAGGTGAGTCAGTAAAACCTCGAGCATGTATAGAGCATTGGTAACTTTAATTAAAAACTCTCGGTACTGTTCTGTCACATCCTAGTCTCGGCTCCGCCGTAGCACGATATTGTCCGCTTTGGGCCTTGGCCACTCCCACACGGTTTTGTTTATAGGAACTCAGACGAGAACTTTCTAGTGGGTCACCCATCCTGGGAATGCTCTCGCCCAAACTCGCTTAACTTTGGAGTTCCGATGGAATCCGAAGCCAGAATTGACATTTACTAAACTTAGCGTACAATTGATGTTCCCTCAATCTCTTTAGAACCAGAGTGAGATGTCTAGTATACTCTACCTTAGATTTAGAATATACCAAAATATCATCGATGAAAACAATAACAAACTTGTCAAGATACGGGCGAAATACCCGATTCATTAAATCCATAAAGGCTGCTGGAGCATTGGTTAACCTAAATGGCATTACAAGAAACTCGTAATGCCCATATCGAGTTCGAAATGCTATCTTCGGAACATCCTCACGCTTGATCTTCAACTGATAATACCTAGATCTCAGATCAATCTTTGAAAATACACATGCACCTCGAAGCTGATCAAAAAGGTCGTCAATACGAGGCAACGGATAACGATCTTTAATCGTCACCCCAGTTCAACTGTCGATAATCAATACACAACCTCAGAGTTTCGTCTTTCTTTCACACGTACAATACTGGAGCTCCCCACGGCGAAGTACTAGGCTGAATAAAACCCTTCACGTGACGGTCAGCATGTCTTAGCTTCAGTTGGGGTGTGTCAGTTCACTTTAATGAAAAACCACATTTTACACTAAAAAGCCAATTCTAGTACTATTCACTTTATCATTTATTTTGTCCTTATCGTTAAAACTCAAAGTTTTGAAACCCTTTTCATTAGTTTTCCTTAGAGCATTTTCACTCATTTTGGTGGATTTGTATCTAGAACTAGACTTAGGACAAGTACTATTCATTTAACTACAAACTGTCATGGCAGTTAAATTCACTTTCCACCCATTTTGAATAGTAATTGACATGACAATTACTATTCTCAAATGTTTTAAAAGACGAAGGCGAAACCAATGCATTTCTGAATAGTCTCGCCTAGGCAATAGTCTTGAAGCGTAAGACAATAGTCATAGTACCTAAAATTATTATAACAATTAATATATATATATAACACTTTGTAAAACAATCAAGCAAGCTACCAAACAATCAAATATTTGACTACTAGTATTATTATTATTATTATTATTTCACTAGTTCACATCAGAAAGTCATAATAAACTAATAGAAACTAAGTTAGAAACATAAAATTAGCATTTTTTTTTTAAAAAAAAAAAATGCCCAAAATGATGTTGTTTCGAATTTGACCTATGTTTTTATTTATTTATTTATTTATTTTGAAAAGTTCAAACGCCCAGGTCACCTAGGCGCCTGAAGGGATAACCTTGGCGTTTAGGCTAGTCCATAGGCCACTCCCACTGGGCATAAGCATTTTCTTCATAGCCCCGTCACAAAAATAACCTAAGCGAGTTGTAAAACTAGTTTTTAAAAAACTCCTATTCTCAATGATTTATTTTATTTTAATGTATCATTCAATTATTTAATAATTATTGAACGGATGAGAATAATTTAAAATAGGTGACTATGATTATGATGCATGAAGAAAAAGGAGTCTCAAGAAGACGAAGAATGATAACCTGGAATCACTCAACCAGTGGCAACAAATTCACTTGACGTTGCTAATTGTGTATTCACTCACTAGACCAAGCCAAACGCTTGATTTAGGAAGGAGAAACAACTCACTTCAATTGCACAAAACAAGTAATGTTTTTTCATTCAATGTAGTCTCCAGTTCAAGGCTTTCTAGTACAATAATTATAATCGTCTACAAAATTAATAGACCTCAAGTTTCTATGACACTCTTACAGCTCCAAAATAACTTAACAAATTTCAAGGAGTCTTGAAGAGATAGGGGATAACTTGGGAATCACTCAGTACGAGCCAAGAGGTCGTGAAGAGATAGGTGGTAGAACCTAGGAATTACTCAAGCAGGGGCAATGGATTCGTTCGACGTCGCTAGTCGTGGATTCACTCGACAGGACCATGCCTAACACCTGATTTAAGGAGGAGAAAACAACTCACTTTGATTGTAGAAGACAAATATATATATATTTTTTCATTCAATCA
This sequence comes from Pyrus x bretschneideri, assembly GCF_019419815.1. Taxonomy (NCBI): domain Eukaryota; kingdom Viridiplantae; phylum Streptophyta; class Magnoliopsida; order Rosales; family Rosaceae; genus Pyrus; species Pyrus x bretschneideri. The sequence goes on along the minus strand of NW_025999806.1, from coordinate 16,630 downwards.
AGTCTCCTATTTGAGACTTTCTAGTACAATATTAATAATCGTCTATAAATTAATAGATCTCAAGTTTCTATGACACCCTTACAACTATCAAAATAACTTGACAAATGCCTATGTGACAATAATTCGAACTTAATCAAGATTTAGACTTCCAATAGGCATGGGCTGGCAATTAATAGATTATAACTACTGCAATAGATTATACCACGTGTCTATATCTATAAAAAACATATTGTTTTGTTTTCGAGTGATTTCGGTTGCTCTTATCGTGCCAATGGGTAACAACAACCCAACGCTCACACAAGAAAACATCTTTGGCAGTCGACCATGCAATTCCGACTTCGGCTGGAGATGCCATTTTTGTAAGCACAAACAAAATTGGGAGGTTGAAAATGAAAGATTGTACAGAGTTTTGGTGTGGGAAGAGAAAAAATGATTTAGTATATATACAAAAAGTTTACAAGTAGCCTTTGGAATTTTTATTTATTTGATTTTTTCTTGTTTTTCCTGATTTTTTTTTCAAAACTTTTTAGATTTAAAAAAAAATAATTATTACGAAAAATAATAAGAACTGTTGAATGAAGTAAGACAAAAATATGAGAATTCTCCAATCTAAATATTTTCTATTTGTATTTTTATCCATATCTCGAATATCATATTCTAGAGGAATTTTTAATTGTGACGGGAATACAAGTGGTACACCACTTGTTTTAAAAGGAATGGTGGGTAGTTTTATTTTTTAAGTTATTAACTTTTTAGCACATATATCCCATCATTTGTATAATGACACATGATGTACCACTTTGTGTACTGGTCACATTGAAAAATCACTTTATCTTTTATCATATTAAATGATTTTTACTTACGTGTCTCATGAGAACCAAGACAAAAGAACCACAGAAAGATAATGGACCTCTTAGTGAAGAGCCCATAAGATCTTGGTCCATCTACCTTTCATTTCCCGTCACAGGTACATTGCAGCAATGACACAAGTTGAGACAAAACTGCAATGTACCCGTGACATGAAATTTATAGCACTCTTTTAGGCATATACAAAATTGGTCATATGAGTTTTTTTTTTATGATTTTTAACATAGGAAAATGTAAAACATTATCTGTGTGGCGCTATAAATCGATTAAATATATATTGGGTTCAACTCGTGTTTTTTTTTTGAAAAAAAAATTTCCAAAAAATGAAGTAAATGAGAAATTGCCAAAGATGATTAATTTATAAATTTCAATCCTTGAAATGATCATTTTTCAATATTTAATTTGTATATCGTCAATATTCCACCTGTATATTGTTACTATTTGATTTTTGTCAGTTCAACCATTGAAATTTGTATAATAATCCATTTCAGTCAATTTCCATTATAAAAGTGAGCTCAAACAAAGTATCAAGTTCGTTTAGAAAAATGTGACAAGCTTGAACTTTAATGTATCCCCAACATCCTCACCAAAAGGATCCAGAGAGGATCCTGTTGGCATGACTTTACTAGAGAAATTGCTAAATCAAACACTAGATTGTTTGTACAAATGTATAATATCAGCAAATTCGTCTGCAATCATATTAGATATGTGTATGATATGTGGAAATATCTCATATCGACTGTGGAGCCAAAAATAATGAAGAAGAATATGGAGGTCACACGTGGATTCTAGGGTGAAAAAGACCAAATTACCCTCGAGGAACACCGGAACTCATATGTGCGAGCAGTGGACAATCATCATTCAATCATGTCAAAAGTGCCCCAAAATAGATATTTATTAAAAACCTATTTCATCCATCCTCATCAAATCTTCTCCACAAGGTAACCCCAAAATAATTCCTTTCTAATTATATTAATTAGCTAATTAATTTATTAATTAGCTAACAAATCATGAATCTCACCCAAAAAACCATCTAAGTGGCCCATCCCCATCCTCCCAAAGGGGCCGGCCACACCCCTATAAATACTATCTCATTTTCTCCAAAACTCAATTCCAATTCTCTTACTAAATTCTCTAAATTCTCTAAACATTTTTCCTTCAAAATTCTAACGTTGACATCGGAGGTTCTTCAGCCAAAGCCCCTCATTCATCGTGGGCATGTGAGGCTCTTGGCCTTGACTTAAGGTGTTATTTCTTTTGTAGGTGCAATTTTGTCCAAGAATAAGGAGGAAGAAATTTGCATCCACAAATTAGTGCTTTCATTGAGAGTTGAGTCACACGCTTGTAGAAGACTCTCGCATCTAAGGTTTTTTGTTTCTTTGCCTATTTGTAGATTTCTTGTATGTTCTTATTCTTGGAGTTTTTATTTCTAAAAATTCTTTGATAAAACGTAAAAGAAAAGTACAATGGAAAGAGATTCGGAAACCTTGACGAACGAAAATTCCAAAGTTCAAGAATTAGGATCGCGGCGATCTACAAGGCTTAACATAGCGGTGAGTGGAGCGGCACCCCCACGAGGCACCACCATGGTGGCCATCACGGCAGCCACCTTTGGCAAAACCCACGGCTCCAAAGCCACGACCCAAGCTGTGCCACTTTAACCTTCAAGAGCCCAAGCCTTAGCTGAGCCGGCCCATGTCGCCCAAACCTAGCGCGAGCCCAATGTGTTGCCAAGCTGAGGCCTCACACCCGCGTGTATCACACGCCGAGCAGCCTACTCCCGTGGCCTAGCTTGCTTCTGCGATGCAGCCTGCTCCGATGGTTTCCTAAACAGCCCAAGTCGGCTTAAGATTAGTTCAACCATCCCAGCTTCAAATTTCAAAACTACGATTGAACCGGGGGCATTTTCACCACATTTCTCCAAGGATTTGACATTTCCTAACTCAAATCTCGCGCCTGGAACCTACCACCATTCCATTGCTCAAGGAGGCGCATTCCTTCCAAGCTTTTCCAATCCAAATGACGAATAACATTTGTCTCGGCAAGTCATAGAGTTGACGAGCGCCCTTTCACAACAAACGACCTTGGTGAATAAACTCTTGCAGCGCGCTGAGATCCAACATGCCCCAGATGAGGTATCCCAAAGTAAGACAAGGGTAGACAAGGAACCTTTCCAGTAGTGTCTCGGTAAGCAGCTACTCGACCAGCCACGAACCTAGTGTTTAGGCAGTGTATACTCCCGATTGGGCCCTCGAGATAGCGTATACTTCCATCTCAGTGTGTGGAGAAGCGTGCATTCTCGACTAGGCCCACAGACGATCATACACTCATGGTTGAAGCCAAACTTCGATAATCAACATAAACAGTCTTCCAAGTGAAGCGTTCATCCGCGGCTAGGCCTGCAAGGAGAATCCTCCACATCACATCGGAGGAGGCAGCACGACGGATGGAGAGCATAAGTCACTCAATCTGGCTCCAGCTCAACCAACAGCCTACGAAGAATTCCCTTGCCTGTTAGGAACGAACCACATGTACCGCAGTCGAGGCATAGACAAGCCGAGCACGTAGAAGAGCAGCCTAGACCAATAGGTCACAACTGGGGGTAACTGAGAGCTCCGTTACCCCAACAAGGCAAATTCAGGAAGAAGTAGAAAGACTCTTAATAGAGCAATTGCGCGATTTCCAACGTAACAAGGTCATTGACGAGGCACTACGACATGACATGACCAACATAAGCAGGTCACCATTCACATATGAGATTGAGTAGGCAAAGCCTCCACGCGAGTTTAACATGCCACATTTCACATCCTTCAAAGAAGATGGAGACCCGGAGAGACACTTGAAGCACTATTGAAGTGCAATGATCCTCTATCAAAACAATAACGATCTTATATGCAATATATTCGCTACCATTCTACAAGGTGAGGCACAAGATTGGTTTTACACCCTGCCGCCATAATCCATCTGGAGTTTCAACAAACTTTCTTTGGTTTCCACCAAAGAATATTCATCCTATCGCTTAATCAAGAAAAAGTCTGACCACTTATTCAACGTCAAGAAGAACCCAAATGAGTCTCTTCGTGACTATGTGAAGAGGTTCAAAGCAGAGAAGGCAAAGATAGTTTGATGCAACAACTCGATAGCGAGAGCAGCCTTCCAAAAAGGACTTCCAGCAGACCACCCGTTGTTCAAAAAATTGATCATGAAAGAATATCTAACTCTAACATAGAAGCATGCACTTTGGGACGAAGCTCATTGATCCAGATACGAGGACTTGGAGAACCTGACATCACCTTTTTACTATTCAAACCGGAAGCAACAGATGACTTATTTGCATGTTTGACGGTATCTGAAGCAGCAATAAGCTCTACCATTATACAAGAATAGTTGGGGACCCGACTACTTGTATTCCATAGTTTAAAAACTTTCCTCGATGCGGAAACCAGCTACAAAAATTCAAAAGCTAACTTTGGTGATAGTTGCAACTCGGAAGCTCAAATTATACCTTCAGACGCACGCAGTAATCTTCATGACGCACTATTCCGCCTAATCCAGACATGCGACGATAAATGCGTAGACACTGACGGATGCAAAGTTTTTTAACGAACGCAAACAACTCAACCTAAAAGGCTCTCCAAGGGCAGGCGAACACTAGAAGAACACACTCGAAAGCAAGTTTTGTCCTTGTTGCCCCAAAAGATTTTACATAGGAGCAACATGTACCGGCAGTTGAAAATCACTTCCTACTACGCGTCACACGGCCCCAGCCAACCTTTGCTCCATAATTCAGCTCTAGAGCGGCCCAACACCGGCAGTTGAGCATTTCTTGCTACGTGTAACATGGCCCCAGCTCCACGGATTCCTATTGTGCCTTCACACCTAGCTTAGGCAAAGTAACAGAGCAGCTCAATGACTCCCCGGAAGTAGCCGAGCACGCCTGAGTAGTGCCTGTTCTACCCTATGAAGACTCTTGGCATTTGCATGTTGACGACACATCCAACTATAAAGGTTCGAGAGTATGTGTGGTCTTTGTCACCCAAGATGATTCGATGCCCAAGGAGGTGATCACTCTAGGCTTCAAAACATCTAACAAGATGATCCTCGATTGCCTCAAGAAATCACTCTCTGACAAGAAGGGAAAGTGGATAGATGAACTCCTCGAATGTTTATAGGTGAATCGCACCACCAAACGACGAGCCACCGGTGAGACTCCTTTCTGTTTGGCATTTGGTTCAGAAGCAATCATTCCTCCTAGTATCATTGTGCTAAGTATCAGCACTCTACTGCCAAACATCGAGCAAAACAGTAAGGAGATGGTCATAAGCTTAGATCTGGTAAAGGATAAACACGAGCAAACCATTACCCGCATCACAGCCTACCAACAACAATTTTTTTCCAGCTACAACAAAAGGGCTAAGATCCGGCAGTTCTAGCCTGGGAATTTGATCCTAAGAAAAGCCTTCACCATTGCCCGCAGAGAAAGCTAAAAAAAGATGAATCCCATCTGGAAAGGTTCGTACAAGATCAGTTGAGTAGGCAGCAAGGGTAGTTACACCCTTGCCACTACGAACGACAAAAAGATCAAAAAGCAGTAGAACACCTATAATCTGAAGAAGTACTATGCGTGACTTCCCGATACATCAAAGCCCGAAGACTCAGGCAGCTCGATGGGCACCACCTCGTAAGCCGAGGACTATCCAGTTGCTATGCAGTTCCTACCTTATAGCTATGTTCATCTACAACTTGGTTTGACAGTATGCTTATAACAACTGATCACTCCTGTACTTCAAAAGAAGACCGCGCCCTTCTTAAGGACTCATCGTAGGAATTGAGCCCCCCGAGGGACCAACTATGCTCTCTAGTGTGAGAAGGTAAACCAATTCCTCGACACCCAACTGGGTCTATTCTCTAGTGTGAGAGGATAAACTAATTGCTCTCCAGTGCGAGAGGGTAAACCAATTCCCTGACACCCATATGAGTTTGATCTTTAAGCGAGAGGATAAACTTTACACTTCGAATATCCAGACGTGGATGAGCCGAGTTGTCCTAGTATAACTAGATGCACGATGGCTTGTGCTGAGATTCCTAAAAGTAGCCACAATGGTCTTTTTCAAGGCTTAGCTAATTGAAGGATGTTGGGTCTCTTAGCCTAATCCATGGGGAATCGAGCCCTAAAGATGAAGGGGGCACATTATGTAGTACGCCTTACGAACGGCTGCCCTAGAACCGTAATGCTGTTACCGGGTGCACTAAGGTAGCCTAGGGTTTCCAGAAGACTGCCTACGGCTTGTCCTTCGAGCAGTAAGCTGAGTTAAACTTATACAACTGCACATTTCTATAAAAAGTTAAACAAGTAGGCGCACATATACGAAGCTTCGTCCATTGCCGACATATTATGCAGTCGATGGGCTTCATTTATGCTGAAGCGTTGAACGATCTACACCAAGTCCTAAAGTGTTATGATACTTGCTGCACAATTTACGAAATTAGAGAAAGCCAAGGTTAACAACCTAGTGGTCATAAGGCGTCCGACTGCTAACCCTATGGCTAACAACTTTACAAAATTCTACACCACCACGTATGACTGTATAAGTTGCGCGAGCTTGTTTGCTTATAGAAAAGCAGCATGCCTACCATTGGTCTATAAAGTCTAAGGTTAAGGTATGAACTAAAGAAGCGAAGATGGAGAAAAGCAAAGGAAGCAGGTTTATTAAATTTTCTAGCAAAATTGATAAAGGACTAGCAAAGGTCGAATTAGTTCAAGCAAAAGAAGAGCAACAAGGAAAACAAAGAAAATCCTAAAAGCTATATAGAAGACTATCCCTCAACAGCTTGGACATTCCGCGACTCTTCGGCTGCCACACCTTCAGCAGCATCAACGCTCCTATCATCGGTATCATCAGGCACTTCACCCCCGGTTGCTCCAACTTGGGCATTAACCTCTCCGACTACTTCACTAAGGCCTCAAAAGTAAAGGCAAGCATGCCTTCAGGAGAAATAGAGAAGGTTTCAAAGTCTTCCTAGTAAACTCGAAGTCAAACGGCCTACCAAATAGATGATCTACATAACCCAGCTTACAGAAATTAGCCTAACTTTGAACAAGCGAAGCCTCGAGCCCAGCCTTCTCACCTATCAGCTGTTCGTTCTCCTTGAGCAGACCAACACGGATGCACGCACTAAAGATGAAAGAAAATTTAAAGAAAGAAGTGGATGAGCTGCAATCAACTCTTCATCTTTTGCATAAGTAGCGGAATTAAGCTAAAAAATGGCACGCTTAAGATCTTGAATCTAAGTCAACAATCTTTTAGCGAGCGATTTTAAGCTACAAAAAAGGGGGGGGCAGAGATATTATACCCTTTCAAAGCGACGAGCTCAGATTCGAACCTCTCGATCTTCACGGTAGAAGAATAAGCTTGCGTTGTCACAGCCTTTGCCACCTTTTTGGAAACCTTGGTATCCTCTTGGTCAAGGAGCATAGACTCGGCTGCCAGAATAGCCGTCTTCTGCATCACTTCAAGTAGAGCAGCCTTCCTACTCGGCCTTATGCTTCGAAAATGAACTTGGGTAAACAATTGCTCTAATGCTATCGACAAATTTGGCACAAACGTCTATGTCTTCAAGTAGATCTGGTTTCAAAAGTGCACAGATCTCAACAGCCTCCCCAGAAGTAAGCTGAGTTGATTTCTCACAGCTGCTCACGCCAGCAGTCTCCTCCTTCCCAGCAAGCGAATTAGTTTCAGCAGTAGGGGGACTGGGCCTTGACGCCACTTTAGCAGCATAGTTTACCTAATCACTATTCATAGTAGCAAACCTCTCCAAAGGTGAACCAGACTTAGCTTCTAACGGACGTCTTGGTACAGATTTTGGCACTGGGGGCATGACAAGACTTCTATGCTAAGGAATCCTATGAGCAATCGTACTAGCCATCTTTGGCATTACAAGCATCACCGGCTTAGATCTAGCGCTTCATCTTTCTTCTCTTTAGAAGAAGTCAAGTCAATCACAAGCTTATAAGCAGCAGGCAGACCTTTACGAGCAGTGGAGGAAGTCTTCGGCTTTTCTTGAGCAGGTGGGGAAGATCTCTTTTTTCCACCATCATTCATTCACGACAGCGATTAGACAAGCTAATGCCATTCACGATACTTGGTAGGGGAGCTCAACCTATAATGGCTTTTCCCCCATTTTTTTCTCTTAGATCAGCAGGCAGAAGGCCTGTATGCTTAACATTACAGCAGCCCATGAGGCCTGCGACCTCCTCATTGCTCTCAATCGCCGGCATGGCCTGCGTTAGGTCCAAAAGCCCACAAGACATAAGCTATGCGACTCACTTAGCACTGCGCCCCAGTGTCTTGATCTATAGCCCTAACCACACAACTGCCTTTGGCTTTAGCTAAGCCGAGTAGCCCAAGCAGTGGTTCTTGCCGCAACACCTCCTCGGTCCATATCGAGCCAAATTTTGGCCCCTGCCAGCCGATGTGCCGCACCACTCCGGCGGCTGCCCCGTGACAACATTATCGAAGAAGAAGATAAGGAAAATTAATTTTTTTCTTATCTCGGTGCGGCATGGAGAAGACTAAGAAAACAACAAAAGACGGTCCTTTGCACGGGTAAGTGTAAAATATTGCTAAGGGAGGGGGAACAAATATCCTCTAGCTTTATCTCTCTTGTAGGGTAGAATAAATTACTCTCTAAAGTTGATTTAATCATCTACTTAAATAAACTTTAGAAGTGATTTATTTCCCTTTCCTAGAAGGATCTAATTTCCAATTAAAGAGGGAATCTACATCAAAATAGGAAACAATCCAACGTTTCCTAAACAAGAAGATCTTTACACTCGCTGCCTTTTCCTGTGAGTAGCTCAACAGGTATGGGGGCATTCATGGAGCCAAAAATAATCAAGAAGAATATGGCGTTGACACGTGGATTCTAGGGTAAAAAGGACAAAATTACCCTCGAAGAACACCGGAACTCCTATGCACGAGCAATGGACAATCATCCCTTAACATGTCAAAAGTGCCCAAAATAGGTAACCCCAAAATAATTCCTTTTTAATTATATTAATTAGCTAACAAATCATGAATCTCACCAAAAAAACCATCCAAGTGGTCGGTCCCCATCCTCCCAAAGGGGCCAGCCACACCCTTATAAATACTATATCATTTTCTCCAAAAATCCATTCCAATTATCTTGCTAAATTCTCTAAATTCTCCAAACACTTTTCCCTCAAAATTTTAACTTTGGCATCGGAGGTTCTTTGGCCAAAGCCCCCCCATTCATTGTGGGTGCGTGAGGCTCTTGGCCTTGACCTAAGGTGTTATTTGTTTTGTAGGTGTGATTTTGTCCAAGAACAAGGAGGAAGAAATTTGCATCCACATTGATCATATCTTTGAGAAAAAAAGAGTTTAAATATCTTAACCCCACTCCAACTAATACCAAGGCATATTATGATAAAACCTCACTTGTGCTCGTTGTTTATGTAATTGATTACAATTTCGAGCACATATGTGTTTGTCTTAGTGTCCAACGCTAAATGACTTGAGACTAGTCATATTCACTCTTGAGTCAACATAACACATACTAACCTTAGCAGATTGTCAATGCACAACTGGTAATTCTATGGCTAGGAACGTTTTAGGAATAAACAGTGATTGACTGTAAACTTTGCCGTCCATTAAACAAATAATAACACAATGAGTATCCCAAAAGCTATTACATCAAATGAGTGACTTTATGGGCATCCAACAGATGTGTGACTGTATCTTACCAAAAGATTACAACAAAGATGTTCGGTCTAGTGCACTGAGCTAAGTACAATAAAGCGCCAATCGCACTTAGGTATGGAACTGCAAGCTTCAAAACCTCTTCCTTATCCTCTTTAGGACAAAAAAGATCTCGCTTAGTATCTAGCCATCGAACAATTGCAAAAGTACTAAAAGGCTTTGGTTTATCATCATTAAAATGACGCAACACCTTTTGGGTGTAGTCCAACTGATGAAAAAGAATTCCATCTAAACAACGCTCAATCTCCAAGCCGAGATAGTATCGAGTTTTTCTAAAATCTTTCATCTTAAATTTCAATTTAGGGTGTGCAGTAGTTTTCTCAAGCTCTTTAGGAGTTCCAATGAATTCATGTCGTTCACATAAACTGCAATAATTGAAAATTCATAATGTAACTTCTTAATAAATATGCATAGACATAGTTCATTGTTCACATATCCCTGACTTATCAAATACTTACTTAGACTGTTACGCCACATCTATCTGGATTGCTTCAATACGTATAGTGAATGCCTCAATTGAATAAAAAAGGTGTTCCATGGTCTAGAACTATTTGATCTAATCAATGTAAGTCCTTTAAGAATTTTCATGTAGATTTTCGTATTAAGATCCCCATAGATACGTGGTGACCACGTCCATGAGCTTTATATGCAATTTTTTGAAGCTACTAAACTGATAAGGTAATGGAACGTAATGACGTCCATTACGGGAGAATAAGTATCCTCGTAATCAATTCTAGGATGTTGAGAGAAGCCTTGCACCACAAGGCGTGCCTTGTATCACACTATTTCATTCCTCTAGTTACGCTTTTTTACAAAAATCCAATTGTAGTCAATGGCTTCACATGTGGCGGTGTAGGGCTATAGGCTCAAACACCCGGTATTTCCCAAGAATTCGAGTTCAACCTGGATTGCTTGTTTTCAATTTGACCAATCTGTTGGCTCGTTGACATTCATCAACTGAACGTGGTTTAATGTCATCGCCCGACATGATCTTAGTCGCTGCTGCATATGCTAATGCATCGTTGATTATCATTTCATTTCTATTCCAAACATCATCCAAGCTAGTATAGTGGACCAAAATCTCTTGATTCTTGGGAGGCGGATTTGTCTCTTCCAGGACGTTTCCGTAATCTAGAATTTTCTCATGCGTTGCATAATATGAGTAGGCGATGGTCGAATTCATGCTATTTTCACTAGCCTGTGCTGTGGTTCTCCTTTTGTAGGGTTGTGAATCCTTTGAACCAATAGGTTTGCCACATGGTGTCTAGTCGTTCTAGAATGAAGATTCGACGTACATTAGGTACATCCATCTTTGCAGGCACATTTGTACCTGATATATGTGATCTTGTCACTCTTACTAGATCGGTAAAAGCATCTGGCATGCTTTGAGCAACACTCTAGAGATTTAGGATTTGTCACACTTTAGTTTCAGACTATGCAGTATGGGGATCTAAATGAGACATAGTGGGAGTCATCCATGATAATTCGCGTCGTTCTTATCTCCACCTAATGACGGAAAGACTATCTCATAAAAGTGAGAATCCACGAAACGAGCAGTAAAGAGATTGCCTATCAAAGGCTCAATGTAACGAATAATACCGACATAGATTCTCATACTTCTCCGAGGACCCATTTTGGTATGTAAGGGCGGTGATAAGTCAATATTATAATTATATATATTACCCTATTCTCAGTATGTTTTGGTAATTATCTTGGTAGAATTTTGATACTTTGCTTTATATTTTCAATATAGGACATTTGACTTCTTCTAAAGAAAAACATGACCAAATAGATGAATTTTAAAGTGATTCAAACTGGAGGACGTTCGTGAGCCGCTTAGCCTAATTTTATCAAAATATCAAATTTTTCCACCAAGCGGTTATTTTCTCGTAATGAAATAAAGAAGCAGTGCACGGTGATAGAAAGTAATGTTTTTGGGCTTAATTGTGATTTTTGGAGTCCAAGATGACATCTGATGGGTTCGTGGCCTTCTGGAGAAGTGTTCAGGATAGTTCAAGCTTTATATCCAACTATTTTGGGCTGATTATCCTAGTCAATTTAGGATTATGTTTCCTAATTTATTTTAATTTATTTGGTTTCCTAGTTTTATTCTAAGTCCTTTTCTAGGAAGGATTGGATTTTCTAGGTAGTATAAGTAAGGCATTGTGGCCTTCTTCTTTACGTGATATTAGAGAGAGGAATTTGGATAAAACTTAGATATTTTCAGACTTTATTGTACAAGGTGTTTTCATTCTTTTTCTAGTTTAATAACACTCTTTTGATTTTAATTATGAATATGTGTAACTAACTTTCTTTTTCTAAGGCGATGCCTTGAAACTTAGCATGAATATGTAGTTTTTATTTAATTGTTTATGATATAATGCATGCATACTTTGAATTATTAATCACTATGTTTAAAATGTCTTTGTGTCTCAGTGCTTAGCGACCATTAGGATGTTTAGATAAGTAATCGGATGCAATTTGGTTAGAATACCACCGGAAGATTGAGTATTGCTTCCTGTGATTGATAGTTGTAATTTCACTTAGGGCGAATGCCACGTCTTTTGGGTTGCATGATTTTTCAAAGGGTTTTCATAAAGCTAATGAGTCATGCATGTTTATATTTAATCTGAATGCCACAGATGGTTTGCATGTTTGATATATGTTCTATCCACAAGTAGAATATACATTAGGAAAACTTAACCTTCAAAGTTGCATGGGTAATTCATAAGTAATTAGTAAATCTACATAGGATTGCTAAGGGGACGGCAGAACCTAGTGCTTTTCCAAATTTATTTCTCAAAACCTTTTCTTTTTAATTTGATTTCTTCTTAATTGGTTACTAGTTGTTTTTCCTAAATTACTTTTATTAAATTCGTTTTCATTGTATTTAAATTCAAAATCAACCTTTTCCAATCTTTATTTCAAATAATTAACTAAAATTTTGGTTTTGCTTAAATTGTTTTAAATAATCCTTGTGGGAACAACCTTGCATGAGCAATTTTACTATAACTACATTGTTCTCTTGCAAGAATTTTCATCCCTACTTTTGCAGGTGGTAAAAATCCTATTAGGCGGCGCAATCAGCATATAGACCACATGCATAACCAAAGATGTGTAATGCAAGATGTCGGGCTCAAGTTACCAACTGAAGCACAAAATAAGGTTGGCTCGTGATGGACCGTAGGTGGACCATCATGAATGCGTGCAGCGATTGGGAGAGAGTGAAGAGATTGTAGAATGCCTTGGGATTCTTGTGTGTTCCTCCGTGCTCAGTGCCTTTATTTATAGTTAAATAAGAGAAGATGATTAACTTGTCCTCCAAGTAAATACAACATACAGGAAAAGAATAACTAGACTAATATATAATCTAGAAACCAAATTTATCTATGTTTTACACAATCATAATCAGAGAACATCCATAACACGTTTGATTTTTTAAAGTCTATCTTAGGGTATGTCACGTTTCTTTCCGAGATTACCCTGTCTCGGATTATGAAAGAAACATTGGATAACCATTGGAAGGAAGAATCTTTACTTTTCCAAAGTCACATGCTATGCTATTAAGCCAATTTGTTGTCCACAACATCCCTACCTCAAGTCAAATGCCCTCATAAAAAAACCCCTTCTCTCTCTCCCTCTCCCTCCTTCAACAACATTGCACAGAAAATGACTCCTAACAAATTCATACACTACACCCGCCTCTTTCGTTCCCACACATTTCTATTCATTACTGAAAAGGACTCCTACCAACAATACTTTCCCACCCATAAATCGCCCCCTCTCTCTCTCTCTGCGAGCAAATCATAAGGAGTCTCTATATCTCCCTAATGTCTTCTTCCAGCAAAAACAAGCTCCTCGCTACCATTCTCACAGCCAATATTCCAGGCTGCGATTGCGGCAGGCCGAAGCTCTCCGACGTATACGAGCCAACCCCAAAACCCAAAATCCAAATCCACAAAAACCCTATTCACAGATCCCACTCCTCTTCAAGTTCCGGTGATCAAAATGGCAAGAGTGTCACCGTTGACGATGACGAAGATCAGTGCACCTCCACCACCGTCTCTTTCAACAACTCGTCCTCACAGTCAAAGCCATTCGATTCAGCAGAGGGTACGAATCCGAAGAACACAAAGATTTCAAGCCCGAATACAACGAAAACCAGCGGCAGCATTGCGGTGGTGAAGGAATCAAACGACCCGTATCAGGATTTCAGGCAGTCGATGCTGCAGATGATTGTGGAGAAGCAGATTTACTGGAAGGAGGATCTGCAGGAGCTGCTCCGCTGCTTTCTGGAACTCAACTCTCCGTCCCACCACGATGTTATTATCCGAGCATTCACACAAATCTGGAACGATCTGATCAGAGAAAGCAAGAAGCCGATGATCATGTGAATCCCAGATAGGCGCCGCGTTCTAACTGTGTAGGTTTAATGATTTTGTAGTTGAGCTATCATTGTTGTTTTCCAAGTTTGGTTGGTGCTCAGGCATTTGAGGGTGCATAGATTGTTGACTGTTCCATTAGATCTCAATACTTTGATTGTACAAGTACTGGAAGGGTTTCTTTTTTTTTTTTTTTTTTTAGTTTTTCTAGAGATAGGCCTTATAATTATAATTTATTTAATTTAAATTTTTTTTGTTTGTCAAAGGGTAAAATTCATTACCAAAAAATCCACCTACAACAAGGTAGGGGTGGGTTCAAAAAATTGAAAACGAAAAAAATTAAACCGAATTAAAAAAATTAAACCAAACCGAAATCTTTTGGTTTGGTTTCAGTATCAGTGGCTCGAAAACCGAACCTAACCAAGTTAAATATAATTAATTTTATAGAAAATTTTATTTTAATCCTTAAAAATGATGAGTTTTCAGCCTATAACCTTGTGTAAGATTACACTTAATTATCTCATTTATTTTTGATATTTTATTTCTTTTTTTTTTCTATATTAATTACATTTCATTTTCATTTTCATTTCATTCATCATAATATATTTTGATGTCTACATTTAGGTAAACTATTTTTTTTTTATATATATATAACATAGGAATATACAATTTGTATAATCTTCATTTAGGTACATTAATTCATTTGATATATTTCGTTATATCCTTTGATACAAATACGTAGGTGCATAAATTCAATATAATATATTTCGGTACATATATTTTGGTACATACATTTCGGTACATTAATTCAATATAATACATTTTGGTACGTACATTTCGATACATACATTTTGGTGTTGACATTTAGGTACATTAATTCAATATAATACATTTAGGTTCATTATAATATATGTCGGTACAAACATTTCAGTACATCCATTTTTGTACACTTATGTATTTACATATTTATGTGTGACTTTTTTTTTTTCTCTTTTTTTTTTTATATATATTTTCTCATTTGTGTTCATTTATAATTGAAAGAACTAATATGTACGTATTAATAAAATTACAATTTTATTGTGGAGATATTAAATAAAAATGCACATTAAATAACAAAAATAGAATATAAATTTTAATAAAGGGAATTGTTATTAGCACTTCAAAAATCTCATTTAGCACTCCAAACTTTCCATAATTAGAAAGAAAAATACAATTGCGAGGAATGTAGAATGAGATTTTTGGAGTGCTGATAACAATTCCCTTAATAAAAGTACACTTTAAAGGATTAAATTGAATATGTAATCTAGCACTAGTTTTTTTATTTTATTTTAATAGTTTATATAATTCTAACTTTTTTGTAAGGACTAAGGTTTAGAAACTCTTTAATTTTATTTATTTATTTTGTTATTGGGTGTTTATATTTCAAGTCCAATTTTCAGTTTAATGCAAATTTTAAGCTCTTATTTTAGGCCCGGTTATTAACCTATATTCGAATTCCATTTTTTTTTCTCCCTAGCCCACCCTCTTCTTTCTTCTTCTTCTTTTCTTCCCAGCCAACACTCTTCTTTCTTCTTTTTTTCATTCCCAGCTACATCTTCATTCTCTCCCTCCTCAACGGGAAGATAAAGATGACGACGAACACATCGAAATCTGGTCATCGCTGCTCCTCCATCACAGCTCCTTCATCGCTGCTCCTCCTCCCCTAAAACCTTTTGCCTTTTCATCAATTCCTGGCTATTTTGGTTAATTTGGTATTGGACACTTGCTCTGAAGGTTATAATTGATGCAGCAATTCATAAGTTTTGGCTCTTCTGGGTAGTACTCAGTTGATATGCTTTGTGAATCTCAAGTTTCTTTGTCATTTTGTTTTGTAGGTAGGAGTAGGACTCCGACTAATTTAATCAATTTTCTTTCTTTGTGATTGTTCTCTAGGAAATGTAAACTTGCATCTTCTTTCTTTTTGTTTCTTCCTTTACTTTCTTGGAAATGGAAAAACTGGAAACAAAGTTGTATGACATAGACCAATTTTGAGATTAAAAAAAAAAGAGGGTAAATTACATTTTACCTCCTCAGATTTGGAGTCGATTTTAATTTCTTACAACATCTTTAAAACATTTCAATTTCATACATTTATTTATCATTTTATTTCAATTTCATACATCCGTTAGAAAATCTGTTAAGTAAACTGTTAAGTGATGATGTGGCAAATAAGGGGTCCCCATTTGTACTGACGTGACTGCCACATTTATGTCAAAATTTAAAATATTAAATAATTAATTAAAAAAAGCAAAAAAAAAAAAAAAGAAGCCAAAACCCAGTTTGTCTTCCCCACCCCTTCTCCCCACTCGAGCACACCCCTAACCCAAATCAGACACACCCCTTCTCCCTACTCGCAACCCCCAAACAACCCTCCCTCCCTTCTCTTTCCATGACCGACGCCCCCGCAACCCCCCACGCCATCGCAAACCCAGCCGACGAGATATGGGCGATCGTCTTGCTGTTCAACAAGATTTGGATCTCCTCCTAGACTTGTGGAGTGCTCAAGATCTTCTTGGAGAATGTGATCCGTGACACCGTGACCTACATTAACAAACTACGAGG